>NW_024467101.1:6352167-6993417 GCF_017591425.1 Ochotona curzoniae | reverse complement strand
ACTTTAACCATTAGGCTGTTGTGCTGGGCCCAGATTTTTTTTTTAAGATTTATTTTATTGGAAAGTTAGATTTACAGAGAGAAAGAGAAACAGAAAGATCTGCACACTGGTTCACTTCCCAGGTGGCTGCAGTGGCTGGAACTGAGCTGATCCGAAGCCAGGAGTCGAGAGCCACTTCCAGGTCTCCCACGCGGGTGCAGGGTCCCAGGGCTTGGACCATCTTTGACTGCTCTACCAGGCCACACGCAGGGAGCTGGAAGGGAAGTGGAGCAGTTGGGACACTAAATGGTACCCATACAGGAATCTTGGCACATGTAAGGTGAAGTTCTAGCTACTAGGTTATTGCACTAGGCCTAATCAAATATTTTTCAAAAGGCCAGGCCTCTCTGAGACCTAATGAAGCCAGTGTGCTAGAATGTTCTTACATAGAAGATAGGTTTCTGTGTGAGAGCTCACTGTGCATGTGGGAGAAGGTACATAAGAGTGCACATTTGAATCTTTATTGGCCATTTCCATTTTCTTCTGATTTCACGGCACTCTTAGTGTCTCAGCCATTGTTTTATGATAACATTGCTGTAATTTTTTATGGTGTCTCTACCCCAAAGTCCACCCCTGGTGGTTTTATGGGTTAGTTAGGTACAGACAATAAAGTGTGTTTTTCGCAGAAACGGTTACTTGCCAGTAGGACGTTGTCATCTATTGAGGACCACAGCATTCCTCAACTTTGGAACCAGAAAGGATATTACTACATTTGTTCCTTTCTTCCAAGCATTGACTTTTGCATGGTACTTATTTTTTCTCATAGCAGCTGCTGGATCCCAGGGTGTACCTGGAGAAATTGGAAACAGAGTAGCCAGGGCTACCAAAGTCAGGGGGAGACAAGCCTGGATCAGTTACATCAGATCCAAATCTTATGGAAGCGGAGTTTTTCAGCTGTTGCTATGGTAAAAAGTAAGTACCATGCAAGAAAACTTAGGAAGTGAATGTGTTGCGGGAGTTAAATCTAGGTGCTCTGAGATGGGGCACAGGTTTCCTAACCAGTGTCTTAACTGCTCTGCCAAATACCCACCTCCGAAGTGTGAACTACAAGAAGACAAGCTTTATGTGGAGAAATGCACAGACATCATCTTAACAAATGAGCAGAGGTTGCTGTCACCAGTCAGATTTGTAACTGAACCCCAGGGCACTGACTGAAATGTACACAACATCACATCTTGCAGAAATACTTCATACCTGAGTCTAGTCGTGGAAGAACTTCAGACCAACCTAAGCTGAGAGGCATTTTGTAAAACAGCCCCTAGTGCCCTGAGGAGTGTGAACAAGTGTAAGAGGTGGCAGAAGAGGAGGGTGATCCCATGTTGTGTGTGTTTACATTTGTATACATTGTGTGCAAATTTGAATATATACACTGTGTGTATATCTACTCCAGATACAGGATTTTAGAACAGAGATCATTGGAAAAATGGGTAAAAGCTCAAATAGATCAGCAGTTTAGTGAATATTATTGTACCAGTGTTACTCTATCCCTGGTAATTATGTTTATGTAACGAAAGTGATATGAGAAACTGTAATGTTTTTGTGACTCTTCTGGAAATCTCAAGTTAGTGCAAAATATAATACAAAATGGGAGAATCAAACATGTGTAATGTCGGAATAATGATGCTGGGAGCAGGCTGGGTCTGGATCTCTGCAGTTATGCTGAGGTTCTGGTCCCATAGATCTTGGGTGTTTAGGTATTGCGTGTGAAAGGCTTGTCTGCAGCTGACCAGAGGGATACTCACCATTGGCTTACAAATAAGATTGGATTGGAGTCTCTCACATTTTGGATCGCAGAAGAAAAATAAAACATTTCGTTTGGTATGTTCACATTCATCCATGCCTTTCTCTTTCCTCTCCTTCCGCATCCATAATCTTCAGCTGCTGGATCTCCCTGGAATCATTGAAGGTGCCAAGGACGGGAAAGGGAGAGGCCGGCAAGTCATTGCAGGTGAGGGAGTGGTCTGGCTTTCCCCTTTGGAGAAGGTTCTGGAGATTGTGTCACAGTGATAGGGAGCGCTTCACCTGACTTCTCTGTAGCAGTGTTGCCCTTGGAGATAGCCCAGGCAGCGGTGGACCAGACCTCCTAGGAGACCCTAGAATGGGAGAGGTGGAATGCTGTGTGTGGTGTTGTGCTGCATTGTCGGTGCCAGGTTCAGAACTAGAACTGTGGTGTCCTGACGGTCAGCCTATTCCTTTCCTTTGTTTCTTTTTTAGAGCAAAATATTATAAAAGGTTAGTCATAAATTCTAGTGGTCTGCTGTGTCGCCTCCCCATTGCCTCCAGTGTTGCTCTCTGTTGTCAACTGCGCCTTCAGCTATCCCTCCTGCCGCCTTCAGAGCTTTGAAATGCTCTGCATGTATTGCCAACTTGTGATTACTTAATTACTTAATTTTTGCTATTTTTTTCATTTCTTGTTATGAAAAAGAATTCTTCTTTCAAAGAAGTTATTTCATGATTTTGAGTTAACTATCACGGTTTACATTATTTAAATGCTGACATAGTAGAATGACTCAATTTTTCTCTTAAAATTTTAAGGTTTCTTTTTTTTTTTAAATTGGAAAGGTGGATCAGATTTACGGAGGTAAGGAGAGACAGAGAAAGATCTTCCATCTGCTTGCTGGTTTGCTGGTCAAATGGCCGCAATGGCCAGAGCTGAGCCAGTCTGAAATCAGGAACCAGGAACCTCCTTTGGGTGCAGGATCCAAGGCTTTAGGCCATCTTCAACTGCTTTCCCAGGCATAAACAGGGAACTGTATGGGAAGTGGAGCTGCTGGGGATGAACCAATGTCCGTATGGGATGTCAGCATTTGCAAGGCAAGGATTTAGTCACTGGGCCACCACGCAAGGCCTGTATATTTGCTTTTGAAGTTTCATGTAAGATTTCCTTGTCTTTTCTGCTTGTCTTTTCTTGTGTGTCAGACCTGGTTTGCTGTATTACATTTTTAGTTCCTTTATCTCCTCAGGACAATTTTTTGAAAGATTTGTTTTTATGTATTTGAACAGAAGAGCCATAGAGAGAGGGAGTCAGATCTTTCCATCCATTGGTCGCTCCCCAGATGACCAGAACTGCTGGGCTGTGGCAGGCTGAGGCCAGGAGCCCATAGTGACATCTGAGTCTCACAGGGATGAAGGGCCCCGAGCACCTGGACCATCTTCCGCTGCTTTCCTAGACACACTAAGCGGGGAGGTGGCTTGGAAGAAGAACAGCAGGACTCCAATCAGTGGTCATGTGGTGTGCTTGTATTAACTCACTGTGCCACATTGCTGGCACATTGCTGCTCCTACCTTATCTGTTTTGAGTGTGAGTCCCTCTTCATGCTGAAAGTTCTTGGATATCTGGTGGTCCTTGATATTCTGCCTTATTTAAGAATGAGGAACATGAGACAGTATTGTATGAATGCAGGTTAAGCCGTCACCTGTGACTCTGCATCCAATAGGAACACCGATTCAATCCCGACTGCTCCATTTCCAATCTAGCTCTTTGCTAATGTGCCTAGAAAAGTAGCTGAAGATGGCCAGGTGCTTTGGCCCCCGCACCCCTGTGGGAGTCCCAGAGCCCTCCTGTCAGGCTGACCCAGCCTTCTTTTGACTGTGTAGACAGTGAATCAGTGGTTGGAAGATATCTCTTGCCTTCCAAATAAAATATATTTTAAAAAAAATTAACTAGGGCAGTGCTGGGCTGTTTTGTGCAGGAATTTGGAGTAATGTTTCAGGCTGTTGCTGTAGATTGACATGCATGCAGTACTTTGGCTTTCTTGAAAGGAGAATTCTGTGTCTATAACAGGTTTTTATGTGTGGCTATTCTGGCGCCAAGGCCTTCCTGGCTTTGTCAAGTATTCTGCTTAGAGGTATGCAGGGGACAGGAAAGGAAGGTGTGGAGACTTCGAGGTGGCTTGCTCTGCAGTCTGTCATGCTATTGTTAAGCTCCTCTCTTGGGTGTGATATGCCCTTGCCTGCCTCGGTTCCTGGCCTTTTTCTCCTTGGTTCCTTTTCTCTCTCTCTTCTTAAAGATTTATTTATTTATTTTTAAAAGATTTACTTATTTTTATTGGAAAGGCAAATAGAGAGGAGGAGTGACAGAGAGGAAGATCTTCTGTCCAGTGGTTCACTCCCCAAGTGACTGCAAAGATCAGTGCTGCAAGGGAGGACTTCAGTCACAAGGCTACTGTGCTGGGCCTAAAATTTATTGATTTTTATTGGAAAGTCACATTTATAGAGAGGAGGAGAGACAGAAATATCTGCTGTTCACTGGTTCACTCACAAAGTAGCTGCAACCACTGGAGCTTAGCTGATCAGGGCCTAGGAGCCTCTTCTGGATCTGCCACGAGGGTGCAGGGTCCCAAGGCTTTGGGTCGGCATCCATTATCTCCCCAGGGCACAAGCAGGGAACTGGGTGGGAAGTGGGGCTGCTGGAATTAGAACCTGCATGCATATGGGATCCCTGTGCTTGTGAGGCGAGGACTTTAGCCTCTAGGCTACTGCTCCAGGCCCCTGGGTATTTAGTTTTTATGTTACTATTAAGACATTGGGTCAGAATGGGATAAATATTCAGTAGGTATGTTTGGGTGATTGGTTTTCCTTAATTAAAAAAAAAAAATATCTTAAACTTGTAGATCTAAAATACACTCCTGACATTGCTACTGACATTTTTGTGTGCATTAGTTTTCTGTAAGCATGAATGTGAATAACACAGAACAGAGAAGAGTAAGATATACATCATGAGCTTTGCTTTGCGCTGTTTGAAGAGATCTTTCCACCCTGTGACTTGAAAATTTATATTCTGCCTTTCTTACTTGGTAATACTAACAATACCCTTGTTTCATTCCCTGGAGACTCCTTATTTGAACCCAAATTATTTTAAATTTTTTACTTTGAATTTTTACAGTCAATTTTTTTTTAGTTATTTTTTAAAAGATTTATTTATTTATTGGAAAGTCAGATAGACAGAGAGGAAGATCTTCCGTCCAATGATTCACTCCCCAAGTGAGCACAACGACCCATGCTATGCCAATCCAGAGCCGGGATCCTGGAAATTCTTCCATGTATCCCACGCGGGTGCAGGGTCCCAAGGCTTTGGGCCGTCCTCTGCTGCTTTCCCAGGCCACAGGCAGGGAGCTGGAAGGGAAGTGGGGCTGCCGGGATAGAACCGGCGCCCATCTGGGATCCCGGGCGTGCAAGGTGAGGACTTTAACCACTGTGCCACCGCGCCGGGCCCCAGATAGAATTTAAAAAAAAAAGATTTATTTTTTTATTGCAAAGTCAGATATATATAGAGAGAGGACGAGGAGTCACAGAGGAAGATCTTCCATCTGATGATTCACTCCCCAAGTGACTGCAACGGCCGGTGTTGTGCTGATCTGAAGCCAGGAGCCAGAAACCACCTCCAGGTTTCCCACATGGGTTCGGGGTCCCAAGGCTTTGGGCTGTTCTCGACTGCTTTCCCAGGCCACAAGCAGGGAGCTGGATGGGAAGTGGAGCTGCCAGGATTAGAACCGGCACCCATATGGGATCCTGGCGCTTTCAAGGCAAGGACTTTAGTTGCTGGGCCACCACACTGGACCCCAAGATAGAACATCTGAAAATTTTAGGATAGACAAGGGTTTCTTAGATGGCATACTGAAATTCTGAACTGTAAAAGAACGCATAGTTCTCATGCTTTCAAAATTAAAAGCTTGCTCTTTGAAAGACAAAATAAGAAGCAAGCCACAAACGTGGGGGATATATACAAATCTATATATATCTATATATATATATATTCTATATATATATATAGATTTGACAACAGATTTGTTTATGGAATATATGTGTAATTTAAAAATATTTGCCTGTTTGAAAGGCAGAATTAGGGAAGGAAGGAGAGAGAAAAAAGGGAGAAATCTTTTGCCTGATAGTTTGTTCCCATCTGGGTCTCCCACATGGTTGGCAAGGACCTAAGTACTTGGGTGGTTTTCTGCTGCTTTCCCAGGTGCATCAGCAGGGAGGTGGACTGGGAATGGAACAGCTGGAGCTGAAAGTGACACCAACATGAGACGCTTGCCTCATGGGCAATGGCTTCATGCATTATGTCACTTGTGGGCACCTTTGGAATACATAAAGAATTGTTACAGTTCACTAATAAGGCAGCCTAGTTAAAAATGGTGTTAAGAGTGAACTCAGAAGGTAAATGAGTGGCCAGTAAGCACCTGAAAAGGTGGCTCGGCGTTCTATGTCATCAGGGAAATGTGACCACAAGGAGATGTTGTCATACTAGGATGGCTAACATTAGGAAAAAGTGACAGCTGCCAGTGTTGTGGAGCAATGTGGCAGCTGCTGATTGAGGTAGAAGATAGTATAGACATTTGAACAATTGTTCAGCAGTTTGTAATGAAATTGTTCAGCAGTTTGTAATGACCTGAATTTACCAAGTGACCTAGCAGCTTCATTGGTATTTGTCCAGGGGAAATGAAAAAATATATATCTGTAGAAAGACTTGTTCATAAATGTTCATAGAAGGTTTATACAAAATACTTCAAAACTGAAAACAACTCAAACATCTATCAAGTGAATGGATATACAAATCATGTATGAAGTGGAATGCCACTGAACTATGTAGATAAATTAATTACAGATACACGTACAACATGCTTAAATGTCACATTACTTCAGAATAAAAGGTTCAGGCACAGGACTGCATTTTTTGGTTTATTTTTAAAGTTGGTTTGTGAGACAGAAAGACACAGCTTCCATCTTGTAGTTTATTCCAAATTCTACAACCAGAGGGATTGAGCTGGGTTTGAAACTAGAATTGGAAAGTGCTATTTAGCTTTTCCACGTGGATGGAGCTCATTTACTTTTGTGATAGCTGTCTCCGTTGAGTCCCTGACTGATGGGGCTGGCACCATAGTGTAGTATGTTAAAACTCTACCTTTGGTGCTGACATCCTGTATAAGTGCTGATTTGAGTCCCAGGTGTTGCACTTCCTATCCAGTTCCCTGCTCGTGGCCTGGGAAAGCAGTGGATGATGTCTCAAAGCCTTGGGAGCCTGCACTTGCTTGGGAGACCTAGAAGAAGCTCCTGTCTTCTGGCTTCGGATTGGTGCAGTTCCCTGTTGTTGCCATTTGGGGAGTGAGCCAGTGGATGGAAGATCTCGGTTTCTCCTCTCTATAAATGTGCATTTCAATAAAAAGAAATCAGTCCTAAAAGAAATTAAGAAACCCCTGGCTGTTGTAGAAATGAACCAGCAGATCGGGGCATCTGTAACTGTCTCTGTCTGCCTTTCAAATTAAATAAACACAAAATTTAAAAGTGTGTAGGAGAATACTCTTATGTGAATATTTAGGTTAATTATAGCTTCCTTCCACTTAGTTTGAAGATGTTCGGTTGTGTGTATGTATGCACATGTGTGTTTTTATTCTTCAGTGGCCAGAACCTGTAACTTGATCCTCATCGTTCTGGATGTCCTGAAACCCTTGGGGCATAAGAAGATAATTGAAAACGAGCTGGAAGGCTTTGGCATTCGTTTGAACAGCAAACCTCCCAACATTGGCTTCAAGAAGAAGGACAAAGGAGGCATTAATCTCACAGCTACTGTGAGTTGGACAGGTGACACTGGGCAGGCCACTGCCAATCGGCATCGGCATGGAGAGGTCTCTGGCTTTGCCCTGAAGTAATTGAGATAACACAGTGCCTTTGTGCTGACTGACAAACATTTTAAGATTCGGATAGGAATTATTTTCACATTTACCTTTGCAACTTCATTCCTTCTTTGGACTTATCTCTTTGTGGGTGTACAGGAGTATGGACCAGTCTTAGTTTTGCATGAAGTAGATGTTTGCCAATATGTTGTATTTGCATTCATTTAAGAATGGTAGAATATCTGCTTTAGACCAAACACATTGTTTTAGGTTCTTGGTGGTGGCAGGAATGGACATGGAAAAGGAAACAAAATAGACAAAAACTCATGCCTTTAAGTTCTAATTTTGTAATGTAGCAAACCAAATTAATTGAAAAATATACAGTGTACCAGATAATGATAATTCCATAAACAAAAGTGAAGTAGGAGAAAAGGGGGCTGGAGAGTGGACAGGGGCTTGCAGGGAGGCCTTCCCTGAGCTGACATGAAGGTGTGACCCAAGTACATCTTTGTAGAAAGAACGTCCAGGGGCAGTGGCCCCTGAGGTGGAGCAGGTCAGGGAACAGTGAAGAAGAGGGTCACAAATGCTTTCACTTGCAGGAACTTGGGAGCTCTTGGTTGTGACCTACAGTGTAAACATGGTTTGATTTGGCTTTAAGTGGAAGCATTCTGTCTGTTGCATTGGAAATAGACTGCAGTAGTTGAGGAGCAGATGCAGAGGAAGTCTTGTAAGAGATTATCGCCATCATCTTCTTGGTGATTGTTAGCCCAGGGTTGTAGCAGTGGACTAGTTAGTAGGGATGATAGCTGGATTGGTTATGTGATGTGGGAAACAGTCAGAGATGACAGTGAGTTTGTTTTTTCATTTAGAATTTTATGAGGTTTCTAAAGAAGTATAAATAAATAGAAAAGAGGTTCAGAAAACTAAGACATTTTGGGAGAGTTTGGAATCTTGGAAACAAATGAAGAAAATGTCTTAAATAGGAGTGATTATATTTTCGAAATGTTGATGCTTTTTTTTTTAATGAAGGTTTTTAAATTTGTATTTGAGAGGCCTAAAGCCTAAACAAAGAAGAGAAAGATCTCCCATCTGCTTGCTGGTTCACTGTCAAGGACAGCCAAACTGTTTGTTTATTTATTTGGGAAGGCCGATATGAGAAGGAGAGACAGAGAGGAAGATCTGTCCTGTGATTCACTCCCCAAGTGACTGCAATGGACGGAGCTGAGCCAGTCCGAAGCCAGGAGCCAGGAGTTTGTTTTAGGTCTCACACACAGGTCTAGGGTCCCAAGGCTTTGGTCCTTGACTGCTTTCCCAGGCCACAAGCAGGGAGCTGGATGGGAAGTGGAGCTGCTGGGATTAGAACTGGTGCCCATATGGGATCCCGGCCTGTTTAAGACAAGGACTTTAGCTGCTAGGCCATTGCACGGGGCCCAGATTTGACATTTTGTTTATTTCCTGCTAAAAATCTGTTACTCTTCACCCAGAGTAATGAGCTTGCTACTGGACTAGGTGTTGGGTGGAGGAAACTTCCTGTGGGTGTCCTGCTGTGCTGTGCTCAGTGCTTGTCTGCTGTGCCCACACAGTGTCCACAGAGTGAACTGGATGCTGAAACCGTGAAGAGCATTCTAGCTGAGTACAAGATCCACAACGCCGATGTGACCCTGCGCAGTGATGCCACGGCGGATGACCTCATCGACGTGGTGGAAGGAAACAGGTGTGTGAGCTCACTGATCTTGGGCCGTCCTTGACTGCTACCCTGGGCCATAAGCAGAGAGTTGGATGGGAAGCGGGCTGCTAGCATTAGAACTGGCACCCATATGGGATCCCGGTGTGTGCAAGGTGAGGACTTCAGCCGCCAGGCTACCTCACCAAGCCCTGTCCTGTACAATTTCTTTGCAGAAATTTCTGAGAGGTAAATTCTCTTGCCCCAGGGTATAGGTGTAGAAAATGAGAGTTGGGATTTTTTTTTTAAGATATACTTAATTTTTTGGTGGAAAGTGAGATTTACAGAGAGGACAGAAAGATCTTCCATCCGCTGGTTCACTCTCCAAGTGGCCACAATGGACAGAGCTGAGCTGATCTGAAGCCAGGAGCCTCCTCTGGATCTCCCATACCAGTACAGGGTCCCAAGGCCTTGGCAATCCTCAACTGCCTTCCCAGGCCTCAAGCAGGGAGGTGGAAGGCAAGTGGAGCAGCTGGGATACAAACCGGCGCCCTTATGGGATGCTGGATTGCACCGGGTGCATCCCAGATATTTGAAATATCGTCTAGCAGGTAGCTGGATGCATTTGTGACATAGCTAGTAAAGCCACCTCCTATATGTATGCTGATTCCTATCCTAGCTGACCCTCTAATCATCAGTCTCTGTTCTGTTGCCCCTGGGAAAGCAGCAGAAGGTGACCGAAGTCTTGGATCCTGTTACCCACATGGTAGACCTGGATGGAGTTTTGGCTCCTGGCTTCTGCCATTGCAACCATTTGGGGAGTGAACCAGCAGATAGAAGATCTTTATCTTTCCCTCTCTCTTTGTAACCTTGCCTTTCAAGTAAATCATCGGCTTGACCGGTTGCACAATAACACAGGCCTCAGTTTACTTTCCAAATGTCCACAAAAGCCAGATCTTGACCAGGCGGAAGTTGAGAGCCAGGCAGTCTTTAGTCCTTCCTAGTCTTGCATGGGTGTCAGGGCTTCCGAGTTGGGCCATCTTGCGCTGCCTTCCCAAGTGCATTTGCAGGAAGCTGTGTCTGAGCAGAGCATGGCAACCAGGACTCACACTGACCCTGAGATCTATGTGGGAAGCTGCTGTTGCAAGTGGTAACTTAACCCCCTGTGCCACGGTGCTGGAAGGGCCCAAGTTAGGAAAGCTGTTTTTTTCTAGCGGTGTTGCTGATTTGTGGCCTGCGTTCCCTCCCTGTTGAGAGCCTGATTGGGGGTCCTGGGAGAAGGGGGTGCTCCTGAGACTGACAGTTTTGTTAGCAGCTGCAAGCCAGTGCCCTCTGTTTCTTCTTAGAGTTTACATCCCTTGTATCTACGTTTTGAATAAGATTGATCAGATCTCCATTGAGGAACTGGATATCATCTACAAGGTGCCTCACTGTGTCCCCATCTCTGCCCATCACCGCTGGAACTTTGATGACCTGTTGGAAAAGATCTGGGACTATCTGAAACTAGTGAGGATGTAAGTCCTTGTGTGGGGTCAAGTTACCGGGAGAAGAAAATCTGATTGTTAAAATGATATCCTCGGGCAATTGTTAACAAGATCTTTTGCGATTTAAGTAAGTTGTTTCATTCTACAAAGTCATATGAGGTCACGCTTCCTCAGTTTGGAAGTTACCCTGGGTGATGGCAGAGGTGCTGGAGGGTTGGTTCATGCCCAACCTGTGCCACATTTTGAGTGGGTGCAACCCTCATCTCCCTCTCTTGCAGCTACACCAAACCCAAAGGCCAGTTACCGGATTACACGTCCCCGGTGGTGCTGCCGTACTCCAGGACCACGGTGGAGGATTTCTGCATGAAGATTCACAAGAATCTCATCAAAGAGTTTAAATAGTAAGTGTCGGGGCTCTTTTGTGCCTTCTGTGCCTTGTGAGTAACTGAGGTGTTTTTTTTTTTTTTTTTTTATGATCTTTACATAGTTGATTTGGGCACAAAGGGTCAAGGGCTATATGAAAGTGGGTAGGACCATTGTATCCACATTCTCTTTTTTTCCTTCCTGTATTTGGGGGAAGGGGGGAGGTAAAAGGAGAAGCCACATCCAGCCTCCCATTTATCCCTGGGTCCCTGGTGTGGGGCATGCTCTGAGGGCTCTGCCCATTTGGTTTCATAGTTTAGCAGTTCTGAATTGCTGCCAGTCTCACCACTCCAAACATGGTGAAATTTCTCCAGAATCCACTGGCTGACAGTCCAACTTAGAGTCTTTGTGTGCTCAAATTTTCACTGCTAACACTTGGCTAGGGTAGCTGATCAATTTGTTCTGTCCTTTGTCATGGTACCTAGTGCCCTTTGTGGGCTCTGATGTGCTGCCATATCTTCCATGTGTGCCTGGATATGCTGTCCACTGTGAGTTCGTCTTGGGGTTTATGTCAGAGACCAGGAGGAGGCAGCTGTGTGCGGGGGGGCTTGCGTGGCTGAGACCCAGCTGGTTCTTGTGGCACCTTGTCATCAGAGCAGGCAGGGCTCTTGGGGGTTAGAGAGCCCCCCGAATTTCCACCACTAGTTCATCTGTGCAGCAAACACAAATAGGAACCCCTGCCAGGGTTCTACTGACCTCCACGGGGCACAGCCTCCAAAATGTAAGCTTTGGACAAACTCCTTGAGAGGCTGAACATTTTTAAGATTTTTTAAAAAAACCATTTCAGTTTACAGAAAAGTGGCAATAAGTAAATAAGTAAAACAAGAATTCACTGTTATCCCCATCATTCCAGTTTGTGTAACAGTAATAGCTCTCATTAGAATGTTACAGTGATCCAGAACAGGAAATGTTCTGTGGCGTTATATTCTGTTACTATCAGTTCTTACTTGAATGCTATACTGTTTCTGCCAGTTCCTTGTCTGTGTTCCAGGAACATACATGGCCTGTAGTTGTTAGCCTTCCAGTTCTTGTCTCCAACAGATAGTTCATTAGACTGTCACTTTTTGTGATGACCCTGATGCTTTCATTTTATTATTTTTAAAGGGTTTTTTTTTTCCAGAACTTTTTTTTTTTGCTAAGGCAAAATTTCTTCTGTTTTCTGGTTTACTTCCCAAGTGGTTGCAATGGCTGGAGCTGAGCCAATAGGAAGCCAGGAGCTTCTTCTGGGTCTCCCCCGTGGGTGCAGGGTCCCAAGGCTTTGGGCCGTCCTCTATTGCTTTCCCAGGCCACAAGCAGGGAGCTGGATGGGAAGTGGAGCTGCTGCGATATGAAACAGTGCTTATATGGGATCCTGGTGCATGCAAGGCAAGGCCTTTAGTTGCTAGGCTGCCATACCGGGCCCTTTTGGTGTTCTTTTTGATAGTTTTGAAAGAATTTCTTCCTTTTATTTCTTTAATTAATACTTGTGATATTTGGTCTACTTCTGTCCAAACAAACAAAAAAAAAACTGCGTTATTTTGCAAAAAGGCTGATTATTTACATTTGTGAAATTATCACCTTGCACTTAAATATATTCATTTGTTACAGTATTTGAAAATGTTCATTGGAACTGTTTTCAGTGGAGGCTTCTCTCCTTCTGACCCAGCTTCCTGCTACTGTGGGCAGCAGGTAGTGGCCCATGTCCTTAGACCCGTCTCCCATGGGCTCAAGTCTGGCTCAGTTGGCGGCCATTTAGGCATTAAACCAGTGGATGGAAGATTTCTGTTTCTCCCCTGTTTGTATCTCTGCCTTTCAAATAAATAAATAAATCTTTAATAATGTATTAATTTATATTTGTTCCTGATATGTGTTTTAATTTGTATTTGTTCTTGATATCTTGATTTCCAATTGGACTATGCGATTGCAAAGTAGTGCAGTGGTAATGTGATGACAATCTGGCCACGTTGTCTTTTTTTTTTTTTTTTATTGTATTATGTGACACAGTTCAATATAGGCACTGGGATTCCCCCCACCCCTCTCCCAACCCTCCCCCCCATGGTGGGTTCCTCCCTCCTGTTGCACAACCACAGTTCAGGTTTAGTTGAGATTCCTTCATTGCAAGCATACACCAAGCATAGAGTCCAGCATCTCATTGTCCGGTCAAGTTCAGCGGCTTCCTGGGGAGACCCTCCCCGGTCCGAAGGCAGAGCCAACAGAGTAGAATCCTGGTCAATTAAAAGCCCCAACATAACATCAGCAACAATATATAACGTTAACGGATAAATTGACAAAGTATTGAGCAACCGATTTGTCAAAATTGGATGCATGGTCTTAACAACTTCCTGTGACTATTTCAATGACATTTCAACAATTGAGGTGCAAAACAGTTTTAGGAAGGGTGTGCAGAGAAATCTTCCATACCTTGGTGAGGAGTACTTAATCCCCGTGTCCTACCTAGTAAGGTGTGTGTGAGTCCATGCTGACCAAGCCTTCCTTGTTCTTTGCCTATCCTTTCCAGTTTGTGAGTGTGTGTGTGTGTGTGTGTGTGTGTGCGCGTGCGTGTGTGTATTGCGGGGGTGCTCTGGAGCGTCCCTCATGGTCATTGCAAAGAGGGTGGGGACCCGAAGTTGGAGCTAAGTAAGAACCAGAGATAGCTCCTCTCCCTAGTCCTGAAGGGAGTTTACTGTTCTTCTGTTTCTGAAGACCGCTTAGGTTTCCTGATTGTTGTTCCGATGGCCTTGGATCCTATGATGAAGGATTCAGCTTCTTCCATCCCGTGTGGTAGGTCCAAAGGCAGGGGAGGGGATGTCCTCTGAGTTCTCGGCCTCCGAAGGCATTTCAGTCCCCCGTGGTCTCTTTGGCAGTTGGGATGTGGTCCTTGGCGCCGGTATTGACAGCCCTTGGTGGGGATCCGGGAGAATCCAGGTTTGGGATACAAGCCTCCTCCTGTCTACCTGCTCCACTCTGTGGTCCCCCAATGCTCTGTGCACATGACGTCCTGTTAATAGGTTGTCAGGGTCACTCTTGATTCCCCCTATATATCTTTGTAGTTTTACTGTTGTCTAATGTTGTCTTGAATCTATTGTCTACAAGTTACCTGTTATGTGCCTGAGAGGTTACACTACACAGCTTCCTCACACATTCACAGGAGATGGAAGGTTTCTTTGCTCTCCTGCCCCATTTCTGAGTAGTAAAAGGTTTTGAAAATATATTTGGTTATACAATTTTAAAAACACATGGGTTGAGGCCAAATTAGGCAGAGGTCCATTGGGGGAGATTTACATCATTGGGAATCTTTAGGGTTGATTCATGTACCCAAAGCCCTGAGGGTTCATCATGGAGCTTTCTAAGCAGCAATCATAGAAACCAAATCCCAGAGCTCCTTGGCCTGTGGGTGGTAGGCAGAGCCTACCGCCAAATGGCGTACTGGCCACCCGATACCGGCTCCAGATGCGCATGGTAGTGGCCGCATGCAATCCAGGCATGGGACGCTACTTGTCCCGGGGCCTTCCAGCCCCATCACGTTGTCTTTTTGCACCTTGTTATATAGATCTTCAGCTGTGGGTGGCAGGTCAGTGTTTCACTGACAGCTTTCCATCACAGAACATATTGTTCATTTTGGAGTCCTGTGGATGTAAATTACCATCATATCTTTTAAGAATTCAGGAAGGTTTATCAGTTCTGTTTGCTGATGGGAGGGAGGTTTTTCCTCACATGGGAGATATTGTCAGCACCCACTGATGCTTCAGTAGACCCACCAATTACAGGTCTTCCCAGCTGTATGACGGACGCTCAGTAACGCCACCAAGCAATCTCAGTCTGGATTTTTCAAGATACTTCTCAGTAATAGTTCCATGCTTTGGATTTCATAAATCCTTTAAATTTCAAACTAGTCTCTTCCCATTACCTCTGACTTTGCTAAATGAACTGACGAAAACCATGGAAGTTCTATAAAGTCACTGTGACCTTGTGTGCTGGCCAAGAGCAGCCTGGAGTGCAGCCTGGGCTGGGGAGAGGGCATTCAGCTTTTACAGTTCCATGTCTCCTGGAGCTGGGCTGCCCAATGAGCAGGGCCCAGGCACTGACTACTCTTCTTTCCCTCCCGTACAGCGCGCTGGTCTGGGGACTCTCTGTGAAGCACAATCCTCAGAAAGTGGGCAAAGACCATACGTTGGAGGATGAGGATGTCATTCAGATTGTGAAGAAGTGAAACCTTTCCTTCCCCTATCTACTGAGATGGCCACGACAGCCCTCGCCACGAGCACACCGCCTTGTTCCAGCCCCTGGTGGCACTGGGAGTTGCCACTGGATTGATTAGGACTTGGGAGGGAGGTGAAGGCTCCCAAACTACCTTCACTGGTCTTCTCCTGGTGTCACTTCGTATGTTGAACGGCATAAAAGATCTAGCAGGCCTGTTGGCCTCTTGCAATTGATGTGTCATAAGCAGAATTTGTTGTGGCATGAGCTGAATGAGGAAGAGTATGGACAGTGAGGCACATGCTAGAGGGATACTTGGTAATTTGGTCTCGAATGTAAAGTGACTGAAAGTATGACTTGCAGTATCTTAGTGGATGTTTATTTTCTGAAGATTTATTTACTTGAAAATTAAGAATTAAGAGAGCTTCCATCAGCTGGTTCACTCCCCAAGTGGCTGTGATGGCCATTACTGGGTTGGGCTGGCCAGAAGCCAGGAGATTCTTCTGAGTCTTCCATGTGGTTAACAGGGGCCTAAACACTTGACATATTTTCCACTGCTTTTCCCAGGCCAGTAGCAGGGAGATGGATTGTCAGTGGAGCAGCTGGTGCCATCCAGGATGCCAGCGTCTAGGCAGCAGCCTACAACTGCACCCCTTTAGCTGATGTTACCGGTGGGAGACCCTCTCAACTGGAAGTGGATTTCAGTCCTTTCTCACAGAGTACTGGAGAAAAAGGACTTGATGTAAGTAACTGATTGTTCCCTATGAAGCTTGGGGGATGTTGTGGCAGGGCATATTGCTCTCCTTAGGCCAGTGGAGGCTAGATTGCTGATCTGCCTCTAGTAAGCAGTGGAACCATGAAGTTACTCAGCCTGTCTGAGCCTTAGTTTCCTAAGTCACATGGGGGATAATAGTAGCATGCTGTCCTAGTGTAGTGATTGTTAGTACCGAGGGAGATGGTACTTGTGAATTGCTTAGCACAGTATGTGGCATGTAAGTACTCAGTGAACATGGGCTCTCGCAGAGCAGCTGTCTCTCAGCAAGACAGAGCTGACCATGTTAGGAGGTGGGCCACTAAACAGCCCCTTCCATAGCTCAGCCTTTCACCCTGAACCCCCTTTGGACAGTTCTGGCCTCAACCACGTCACCAAGGGAAAGGCAGGCGAGGCAGGAGGTGTGATCTGAGCAGGCTGTATGTGTGGGCGTTGGTACTATCTGTGAGGGTGCTTTAGGGAACTTTTAAGGGGATTGTTCTGATTGTGTGACACTCGTTGGCAAAAGTCTTGGGTCAAGGATATGGGCATGCGAGAAATCTGAACTTCTTCTGAACACTTTGAGCATGGAGTGTATATAGGGCTGACAGAACAGTCCCTGAGAAAAATCAGGAAGCGAACAGTTGTGCATTTGGTTCTGTCTGCAGATGAGGGGAGCTAGGGTCTCCAGCAGAGTGTGAAGGTCAGGGTGTAACATGACTCAAACATCCTCCCTCAGTCCTTGTTCCTTTTGTGGACAGACCCCAGGCCCAGGAGATGAGCCCTTCAAGCCTGGTGTCCCAGTTACTTTTCAGAATGTAGAACTTGATGTGATGGGTGTATTCCTGACAGAGACCATGACCTTGAACCTACTGCCACCCTTCACAGGAATAGGGAGGCCGTTGGCTCTAAGCCACAGGACTTTCAGGTAGGTTTGTCCAGTCAGAGCTTGCTGGGTAAACAAACAGCCCTGCCAGGATGTGGGAGCAAGGAGGCTGCGACATCTAGTTCATCGAAGACTTTGGGATGTGCCTTGAAAAATTCTATTTAACCTAGTAGTGAGCGAGCACATCTGATTCCCTCTGCTTATGCCTCCAGTGGTTGGGCTTGGTCAGGCTGAAGCTGGAAGCTGGGAACTCAGCTCGGGTCTTGGTGAGTGGCAGGGCCCCCACTCCCTGAGCTGCCACACTGCCTGCTAGGGTGTGTATCAGCAGCAAGCTGGAGCACTTCCCAGAACCCAGTCTATGACACAGACATCCCAAGTGGCACCAACTGCCCATCCTGCATGTCCTCATCTTTAAAACAATGGATTCATTTGGACAGCAGAGGGATCAGGGTGGGAGACACACAGATGTCTAGAGACAGATATTCTTTCTGCAGCCAGATTGGACAGCATAAAGCCAGGAGTCCAGAATGCCATGTAGGAGGCCGAGGCCCAAATGTTTGGGGCCATCATTGGCTGCCTTCCCGGGTGAACTGATGAGATTGGGTCAGAAGGAGCCCAGGACATCAGTCAGCACTCAGGTATGAGAAGCAGGCACCACACAGGGCAGATTGACTTGTCGTGTCATGACTCTTTAGGAGTTTATCCCTGAAATTCTTCAGGGGTTTTGACTTCCCTCTTAGCAGCATAACGTCTAAGGCAGCTTTACAGAGAAGAGACACAGAGATCTTCCATCTGTTAGTTCATTGCCCAAATGGCTGCAAAGGCTGGAGCTGAGCCGTTCCCAAGCCATGAGCTTCTTCTGGGTCTTCCATGTGGGTGCAGGGCCTAAGCACATTGACTACTTTTGCTGCTGGGACTTGAACTGGCACCCATAAGGGATACTGGTGCCAGAGGTGGAGGTGTGACCTGCTATGTCGCAGTGCCAGCCCCTGTAACATGGGTATTCCCTAGAGTAGGGCCAGGCTTCACTCTGTATTACACCTGCTTCTTCCGGATTACTACTTATCTCTTAAGCACTTCCTCTGGAAGTTCAGCTGCTTCCTTACCAGTTTTCCATGAGGTTCTTAGCTGTCTGTCTATCTTTCATCCTATGGTTCCCTCCTGAGATGGTTGTGATGGCAGGGGCTGGGCCAGGTATAAGCCAGGGTTCCATCAAGGTCTCCCATGGGTGCAAGGACTTAAATACTTGAAGCCATGCTCTGTACATTAGGGATTTGGATCAGAAGTGGAACAGCAGCCAGCATTCCAACTGGCACTCAAGGATGCTGAGATGGGTCCTTATTAACTTTTTTAAGATTTACTTTTTTTTTTATTGGAATGTCAGACATAAAGAGGAGGAGAGATAGCAGGATCTTCTGTCTGCTGATTCACTCTAAGTGGCTGCAATGACCAGAGGTAAGCTGATCTGAAGCCAGGAACCAGGAGCCTCTTCTGGGTCTCCCATGCGAGTGCATGGTCGCCAAGGCTTTGGGCTGTCCTCAACTGCTTTCCCAGGCCACAAGCAGGGAGCTGGATGGGAAGTGGGGCTGTCAGGATTAGAACCGGTGCCCATATGGGATTCCAGCGCATGCAAGGCGAGGACTTTAGTTGCTAGGTTACTGTGCTGGACCCTTGATTCTTGCTTCATATACCCTTCAGTCCTGTTTGAGTTCAGCTGTTGCCTTCCAGAAACCCTAAAATGGTGAAAACATTTCTTCTCTGCACTCACCTTGCATTTGGCTGTTAGCTCTCGATTGTAACTACGCATTTTGCCTTTCTTTCCCTTCCTTCAATCTGTGGTGTAGAACAAATTTCATCAAAACCTGTGTATCTGGGGTGCTGTGGTATAGCACAATAAAGCGCCACCTGTGGTGCCAGGATTCTATATGGTGCTGGTTTGAGTCCTGACAGCTCTATACGCCCTGCTTATGCCTGGGAGGGCAGTGGAGGATGGCTGAAGTCCTTGGGCCCCTGCACCCACATGGGGTCCTGAAGAGGCTGCAGGCCTCAGCTCAGCTCACCTCTGGCATCACAGCCATTTGGGGAGTGAACCAGCGGATCAAAGAGCTTTCCAAATAAAAACCAGAAACTTAACATCTGGCAGCACAGCCTTATTTCCTTTTGGCTGTCTTCCTTTTGCTTGGAACCTACATTTGTTCATTTTTGTACCACCAGTTTCTAACCTCAGAGAAAAGCAGGAATGACAGAATCAGAGCACAAGAAGGCAGGTAAGGCAGGCATGGCCTGAGTGGGGAGTTGGCCGCGGGGAGGGGGGTGGGGGTGGTGGTGTGCAGGGGTGCAGCTGCTGCTGCTCAGCCGTCAGGGCTCAGTCCAGGGGAGATAAACAGAGCAGTGCCACTCATTTCATCCACACACTTGCATATGCAACTTTAATCAACCAAAAGAAAAAAGTCCCAAATGTACAAGTGAAAAAAATCCAAACTGTTGACACAGGCTTAACTAATATCAGCTACTTTTATGTACAGCTGTATAAGTTCAAAAAAGCTATCCTATATGTATATACAAGTTTATACACAGGTCTGTACATAAGGGTCTATACATTAATTTCCTCAAACCCTTAGGTGCCACCTCTTGGTGAAGACACCAACACTTCATTCACATATTTTACAAAAGAAAGACTTTCCAGGATCAACAACAGTGCACCCTGTGCTCAGTCACGCAGGCCCCACTCGATGGGGTGAGATCCATCTGTCAGTGCAGACCACACGGTGCGTGCCCCCCTGCAGCTTTGCACAAAGTGCTCCAAAGTAAAAAAAAAAAACCCCTGAACCAACCCGAGTCGAGGCAGCCATGTCCCAACAGGGTGTGCCTGAGTGCAGGCATGGGGAATGCTGCTCACTGCCGGTACTCCAGCTCGTCCACGCTGATGACCTTGGTGGGCATGGAGGGCAGGGGCTGCTGGAGCACATCGGAACCAAACCATTTGGCGAGGCCCACGGGGGAGTTGCTCCTTTGGGTGGGGCGGGTCTCCAGTGGGGGGTGGGTGTGGGGCAGGCTGGAGCGGCTGGGCACACTCTGAGGGGTCGTCTGGGCGGTGACAGCTGCTGCCTGGGAACCAGAGCCTGGAGGATGCAGAACTGTGGAGACACAACAGGGCATCACCTGAGCAGGAGGATGGAAGGGGCTCCCCACTGGGCTCCAAAAAGCAGTCCTCTTCTCCCGAGGACTATGAGAAAACTACTTTAAAACATGATGAGACCTTGGGAGGCTGCGTACCGAGGGGCAGTAGTGCTGGCTGGTGAGAGGTCAGCTGTCCTGGGCAGGCCTGCTGGCTGCTCTGCCTCCTCTCCCAAGGACTTCTCTCGGGTAGTTAGGGTTAGTAGTTTATCTCCACTGAAAGCATCCTAAATGCCTCAGGCCCACCTACCTGAGCGCTGCAGCTGCTGCTGCATCATGGCCAGATGCAGAGGTGTCCCGGGCCGCGGGTTTAGCAGCGGGTGACTAGCAGCAGGTAAAGGGTAGAAGGGCTGGCCCAGGATGGGGCCCGAGATGCCCTGCAGATGAGTCAGGTCCATCCCAGGAGGAAGCACACCTATGGGACAGAAATGGACTCAGCAGCAGTCTTTCAAGTTTCTAGGAAGTTTGGAGCTTGTCTCATGCTCCCTTGATGTGGAAAGTAAATGCAGAATGCTCACTCCTAATCTCTTAGCTGGAACCCTCTGCCCACCTGTCAAATGTCAGGATCCCTCCGAAGGGCGAGTCCCTCCCCAGCACAGCCCTTGCCCCAGGTCTCCTGACCGACCCAGCAACTCACCAGCTTGCAGCAGACTTGGGAGGTGTTGTGGAGGTACTCCTTGGGCCAGCATCCTTTGGACCAGCCCTGGGTGAAGCTGATGAGCAGGTCGGACAATAGGGACGTGGGGGACAAGGGGGACTTGATGGACAGGGCGGAGGAAAGGAGCGCCTGGAACTGGTGATGCCAGGGTGGGGGTTTTTCTGCCTGTGGCTTTAGGTCGGTAATCCTGTTCTTTGGTGTAACGGCTGGCCTGGGACAGAGGGGTGGAGCATGAGGGCCGCTGTAGCGTTGACAGTTTGGGGTTTCTAGTGGGAGAGGCGTCTCTGTCGGCACTGGGTAGTGAACTGGACGACAGGAGGTTCTCTGTAAGGATGTAGATGGGACATTTTAGGGTTGGCAAACCTGCCAAGATGCTGTGGCCTCCCAAGGATCCAGCCAGAGTTCTGACAAGGCTCCAGCTGCTGCTCAGTATGTTTAGAGAATTGCAGGCTAGTGGCCATCATTTGCCTTACAAACAGGACATCAGGGTCACAAAGGCAGTTAGGGATACAGCTTGGGCAAAGTGCAGCTCTTATAAAACCAAGGTTGGTAATGCTACAAAAGACAGTCCAGCACTAAGTGCCTGGCCTGTCAGGCTGCCAATGGCTGCAGCCTCCCGTCTATGCTGGCCACTCTAGTCAGCTTTTTGGCTTTAATCTTCTTAGCCTAAGGGGAAAAGTGTCAAATTACCCATTACCACAGAAAACTGAAGCACATACTGAACTGCTTCAACAGGATTTCCTTTCCTTCTAATAAGCCTAAAGACTAGACCAGTGGGCTGGCAGGGTGGTTAAGTGAGCTGTTGTTCTGCCTGCAGCATTGGTATCCCATATGGGCACCAGTTTGTGTCCAGGCTGCTCAATTTCCCATTCAGCTCCCCGATTGTGGTCTGGGAAAGCAGCAGAGGATGGCCCAAAGCCTTGGGACCTTGCATCCGTGTGGGAGACCCAGAAGAGGCTCCTGGCTTTGGTTCAGCTCAGCTCCAGCCATCTGAGGAGTGAACCAGCACATGGAAGATAATCTGACTTCTGAAATTTGCCTCTCAAAGAAATCTTTAAAAGACTGGGCAAATCATATTTGCAAATCAAATGTATGATTTTTTTGCAGCTGGAGCCTAAAATAAAGCTCCTTGTCTGATCCAGTCCTCTCACTGACACAGAATTGTGGTTGGAGTGACCTGGGTCTTGCCCAGGGATTTGCAGCAGCTCCGGGCAGGCTGGTGAGCGCTCATGTGCTGGCCCTCTGCCGACACCCTGGCAGCAGTGCCCCCACACAGCTTAGCTTCACGGTACCTTCACTGGCCTTGGGAGCGTCTTCCGTCCTATCGCTTGGAGCTGCTTTCCCAGAGGCAGGCTCCTCCTTGGTTTTCTCTTTGCTCTCATACATCTTTCGGATCACTGAGGTAGGGGTGAAGGAAGGAGAAAGCTGCAAAGACAAACACCTGGTATGAGCTCCGCCTCTCGGTACATCCCCTGTTGTCGAGCCAGATCACCAGCCACACCACGCAGCGAGGTGAGACGGCCCCATGCGGCCCTGTGCTGGTCCGCTGGGTCCCTGGCAGTTCTGGGTGCTGCTCTGTAGATGCTGCAGAAAAGGTGAACACACAGTGCCATGAGCACGTTACTCCTTGCTCCCAACTTGCTTTCATTAAAGCCTGGAGCTTCAGCCGCCCCAGGTGTGTGGTGACACCTGCAGGGCACGCTCAGCCCCTCAAGAGGAACAGCAGCCCTTTGCAGCCAACCTGCCCCAGACCCCTAACCTGTCCACTTTTTTTCTCTGCTATCCGAAAATTCACAGTTCCTTTTTTAGTCTCGGGTTTACCCGAGGTCCTCTGTTCGTTTCTCCTTTGCTGATTTTATTAAGCCTGCATTGGTTCTTCCTAAACCTTAAGTCCTATGATCAGGTCAGCTTTTACCACACGCTGTTGAAGTAAGGCACAAAGACCCAAGTGGGGTCAAGTAGCTCTTCCTTTGTCAACTCTGTGACAGGAGACATGCAGGGAATGGGGCCTTCTGAAATGTTAGTTGTGAGACACTAGGTGTGCCACCACACATGAGCAAATTCCTTTGTCCAGGCAGCAGTTCCCTCTCGGGACAGCTGGACATTAAGTCGGAGTGCTTTACGGTGCCTGCCTCAGGACCCACCCCACCCCAGTCTCACCGTGAGCTCCTCCCGCCTCCCCACGCAGCTGTCCTGGCCGTGTGTGCTCTGGCCCAGTTTTCTCTATCCATGGGAAATGCTTTCCTCAATATAGAAAAGCTGAGATAGGCAGCTAGGAAGGTGTGTGTGAGATTTTCAGAAAATTCCAAGTAAGTGTGGATCAAAAAATGGCTAATGCAGGTTGAGCATTCTTTTGCACCAAAGTAAAAGTGTCTCCAAAAAAATTAAACCCAACACATTTTTTGTTGTTTCATCTGAGAGGAGACCTGGCTTCTTCTCCACCTCCTGGGGCCAGCCAGAGCTGGGCTAGGAGGCAGGGACTCAGCCCGGGACTCCCCTGGGGCCTGTGCCAGCAGAAGCTGCAGCCAAGAGCCCGTGCCAGGAACCCAATCCAGGCACTCCAGTGCCAGATGTGAGCGTCTTAACCGGGGTCCTCACCCAGTCAGCCAGACGCCTGCCCCTGTACTGGGATTCTGTTTCTCATGAACTTTCTGAAGCACTCTCAGATGAGATGAGGGTTTCTGTGGCCGGCACAGAAGGCTGCTGAGGGAAGTGCACTAGTATGACGCAGAGCCCAACCCGGAGAAGCCTCCGAGTCATTCCTGGTCCCCAAGGTCACTGACCATGCTCGTGATGGAGGCAGCGGGTGCGGGGGATGAGGCGTTTCCCCGGTGCACAGGTGCTGGTGACTTGGCCACTCGTTGTTGCCTGTGAACAAACCAAGGACCCAGGTGAGACCGCACAGTAGTCAGGGCTGATTGACTCCCCAAGTGACCATGATAGCTAGAGCTGAGCTGATCCAAAACCAGGAGCCAGGAGCCTCTTCGGGTCTCCCACACAGGTGCAGAGTCCCAAGGCTCTGGGCCATTCTTGCCTGCTTTCCCAGGCCACAAGCAGGGAGCTGGATGGGAAGTGGGGCTGCCGGGATTAGAACCAGTGCTCATATAGGATCCTGGCACGTGCGAGACGAGGCCTTTAGCCACTAGGCTACCATGCCAAGCCCTGAACTTTAAAAACTAAGTTCCTAAATTAGTAAAGCGAAATTATTTACTGCCATCTACCTTACAGGGCTCTGCAACAGCACATAAGGTCTTGCATGGTAACAGTGCTTTTAACTACGAAACACTGAAGAGAGGAAAGCCAGCAGGGGGCGTGGCACGCCGGGTAGGGTGGACAACTTACCTGTTTCTGAATCCATCCCTGGTTCTGTCCGCCTGCAGCTTGCCAAAACCAGGCTGGTAGAAGCTTGCTGCCTGTACAGCAAGTTCGTGTGGCAAGGCCAGCCCCTCCAAAGCTGACTGCTGCAACTCTAGCTGGCTCATCTGCAGAACCAAGGGGCGAGTGGGGGAGAGGGGGTCAGCTCGGGAGCGACTATGGTCAGCACACTTTCGGGGAAGGTTTCTTGCCCCACCCCCCGCCAGCTTTGTGCTTTCAAGCAACGACTGAGCAAAACAGGGCAAACCTGATTACACGTTCCTGTCACCCACTGAACAGGATTCTAAGTATTACTTCTATTCAGCAGTTTCCTACTTTCTTCTTGTTGAGCCTCACCCACTTCCAAGCACTGCTGCAGCTCGCTTCCCCATCCCATCAGTGACAACGGGGGCAGGGAGGAGCATGGGCTGACCTGGGCCGTGACTGGGCTCATGGGCTTGCGAATGCCTTGGAAGGGGTCTCCAAGCAGCTGCTGTGGTCCTGGCGTGAAACCTGTCGGGCAAGTGAGAGTGGGACTGACGGCTCCGAAGGCACAGCACTGGAGGGTGCAGCTGCTGGCACACTGCCCCTCTTCCAGGAAGCACCCACTCCCCCATACCCCTATGGGCTGTGTGGGTGCTGACCAGCGGTTCTCGGTGTGAACTTCTGGTGTAGCCACCTGCTCTGCTGTCAGTTTGGTCAGTTTTGGAGCTCTGGACAAGAACTTTGGAACTCTGGACAAGCTCTGCAGGAATGTGGCCATTACCACTAAGCCAGCCAGTGCCATGGCAGAGCCCAGGACTCCCAAGGCCTGCCCACCCTCATGGCATCTAGTGATGCCTCTGAAGGTGTGGCTGGCAGGGCCAGAATGGCCAGCAGCGAGGACCGCAGTAACCCTAGGGATGCTGGCACACACTACCAGGAGAGCTCTCTCAAACAGCTGTCAGTTGTACTCTGAGCAAGTCCCACACCTCACACCTGATGGTCCAACATCAGCGTGGGATCCCGTGGCAAGGAAAGTCCACGAAGTCCAACTAACTGTTCTGGACTGAATTCCCTAAATAAGGAAGGAGGCCGAAAGGGCTGGAATCAACTGAGACTGATTTTACCTGCCCCCTTCTCCCTTGCTCAAACAGCATAATAAATAAATTCATGGCTTTCCAGGATGTCAAGGATGTGCATCAGAGACTGCCAGTACTGGGGCGCCTGGGAAGGAACCCTTACCGATGGGTGAGGGTATTCTTGGGCGCAGGTAGTCGGCGGAGGCTGCTCGAGTCTGAAACACTTGGGACAAGGGGGGTGAGGGCGCTCTCTGACCCAGCATCGAAGGCGCAGGCTCCAGGCTTCCCATGAGGCCACTCAGAAGATTGGAAGAAGCAGGTCTCTGCACTGGCTGACCCAGAAGTTCCTGCAGGTACAAGAGTCATATGCTCATGAATAACCTGCGGATTGTGGAGTCACTTTGGGAAGTCACGTGATGCCTCTCCCTCATGCGCCATGGAAGGACTGGGCAAGCATACATGCGATTGATCTATTCTCTTGAATACTCAGCTGGCAACATTTCCTTCACGTAAGTGCTACAAACACAGGTTAGATACTGCCAAGTTTTTACAGAACTTGCAAACCGGAAATCAAGGGCTTACTTGGTCATCTTTCTTTAACCACCCCGCTTCCTCCCTATGAGTGACAGCACTACAGAGCTGGGTCGGACAGCAGCGGTGTCCCCGTGCCTGCCAGGCCACACAGCTCATGCTCCATGGCCCAAGGTTGGACCACTACACAAAGCCAGGGCTGAGAGCTGCTGTGGAGGACTCCCAGGCCTCCGTGGGAGAGGGCAAAGTACCTGCAGGATGTTCTTAGGGACAGGCTGGCCTGGGATCTCAGCAGGGGACATCAAATGGCTCTCAAGGTTTCGCTAAAAAAAGTCAAAGGAAAACTGGTTTTAACCTTAACACATGTTACAGATTAATTGGGGACCCCAAGAAAGCATTAGACACTGACTAAGGGGGTTGGCCGGGAGAGCAGTCATGTTCAAGTCATGGAAAGCTAAGACCAACCGTTCCACTCTGCTACCACACAGGTCATGGAGCTCTAGGGTCGGAAGGATCCTTGCTAGGGACACATGAGGCCTACTCAGAGACCATCCCTGCACTGTCCCCGCCATTGCACTATTTCCAACACTGAATCCTAAAGGAGGAGAAATGGTGCAGTGGAGGTGTACTCACTGCGTGCAGATTAAACTTTTTTTTAAAACAAGATTTATTTATTGGAAAGGTAGATTTACAGGGAGAAAGAGTGACAGAGAGGATGATATTCCATCTGCTAGTTCATTCCCCAAGTGGCCACAGAGGCTGCAGCTGGGCTGATCAGAAGCCAGGAGCCATAAGTTTCTCCCAGGTCTCCCACATAGCTGCAGGGTCCCAAGACTTTAGGCCGTCCTTGACTGCTTTCTCAGGCCACAAGGAGGGAGCTGGATGGGAGCCTGGACTTGAACCAGTACTCACATGGGATGCCTGTGCCACAGGTAAAGGGCTTACCCTGCTAAGCCAAGGCACCAACCCCAACATTGTTTTAAGAAAAACTTATGAGTTGCTGTTGTGGTGCCACAGGTTAAGCTGCTGCCTGCAATGCTGGCATCCCATGTGAGTGCTAGTTTAAGTCCTGAGTGCTCTGCTACCATTCCAATGCACCTGTGAAAGCAGCACCTAATGGCTCAAATGTCCCTGCTAGCCACATGGGAGGCCAGGATGGAGTCCCTCGCTCCTGGAGGTCATTTGGAGAGTGAATCAAAAGACAGAGCTTTCTACTTTTCAAATAATCTTAAAACATAAAAATTACACACACATAAAAGAAACAGAAAACCCAGCTAAGATACAAGCTTGGTTAGTATGCTGCATTCCAGAAGAAAACTTTAAGCATTACTTTTTTTTCCCCCAAAGATTTATTTATTTTTATTGCAAAGTAAGATATATAGAGAGAAGAGGAGAGACAGAGAGGAAGATCTTCTGTCCGATGATTCACTCCCCAAGTGACTGCAACGGCCGGTGCTGTGCCAATCTGAAGCCAGGAGCCCAAATCCTCTTCCAAGTCTCCCACGTGGGTGCAGGGTCCCAAAGCCATTCTCTACTGCTTTCCCAGGCCATAAGCAGGGAGCTGGATGGGAAGTGGAACTGCCGGGATTAGAACCGGCACCCATATGGGATCCAGGTGCCTTCAAGGCAAGGACTTTAGCCACTAGGTCACAGCACAGGGCCCTAAACTTTACTTTTAAACAAAGTTGCTCTAAGTTGGATCAAAACTCAAACCCTTGGCTCTTTGTTCCCTCAGTGAGGCAGTCCTTATGTTTTACTTGCAATCCCTGCTGAGCTTCTGTGTAACCCAGTGCCTGTCAGGATTCTGACACACTTTCTCCAGTACACACCCCCTTCCACTAGATGGAGCTGTCATAGCCCAGAGCCAAGGCCTGGGGTGACAGTCCGAAGACAGGCAAGCATTTTATTGCTGGCTTTGGAACTGAGGCTAAATGCAGATGATTTTAACAGGCCATCTCCCCAAAAGTAATTTAATTTCAGTTAATACAAACAGGCAACTCTATGCCACACTGTACACTATACTTGTGGAAGATGGTCTTACAATTCAGTTTGAAATGGAGTTTACGCTGAACCAACACATTTTTACAGGAATGGTACAGTGTGATGGAACCCAACAGGTAAGGCCAATGAAACACACAGAAACTACACAGTAGCAATTAAAGGCACCGATCTTAGATCTATGATTTAACATGCAGAATATCTGGGGCAGACATCTGCTGTATTTATTTTGTTACTTTCCTTATTGCTTTCCTAGCTCAGGCTGGGATTTTGTCTTTCCTTAGTCACCTGCATTTTATCTTCCATTCCTTAATGCAACTATCTGAGGCTTATTCCCTCAGCTCAGATCTGTTCTACTTTAGAGCACTGAACTCCTAACAAACAGGGACCCTCACAACAGGATGAGCTGTGTTAACCGCTCCGGGATCAAACCTGGAATGAGATATTCAAGTGGCTGGATCCCCCGGCCCGTTTCTCCGTCACTCATGGCTGGGCAGCATCTAACTAGAAGAGCTGACTTGAGTGTGGTCAGCACTGCTCACCAAGACACAGAAGTGCTGACAGAGCAGAAGTCTCTTGCAATTAATGATGCGATTCTTTGCATGGAAATAACTAAAGGAGTAGACAAGCACTGCCATCTGAGTGGTGGCCAGCTGCAGAGACCTACATCTCCCCGGATACCTTTCCAACATAGTCCAAGGCCGGAAGTGACAGCACTGCTGTCTATGCAGCAGGCTGACGTCTCTGTGCCTTACAGATACACAGACAAGGAACGCTAAACGCCATCTGTTTTCTCTTGGAACAAGCATAATGTGTCGGCTTGCAACACCACAGGAGCTGTTCCACTTCTGATCCAGCTCCCTGCAGCAGAAGACGGCCAAGTATTTGTGTCCCTGCACCCAGTCTGGATGAAACACTTGACTTCAGCATGACCCAGCCGTGGCTGTTCTGGCTATGTGGTCAATGAACCAGTGAACAGAACATCTCAGCCTCTCATTCTCTGTCTTTCAAATAAATTTAGAAACAAACAAACAAACAAACAAAAAGGCTACTGGCGTTCACATCAGAGCTACCCTGAAGTCCTCTGACAAGGGGGTGAGGATTAAAAAAACCAGAAAATCCAGTTTGGTATATTCGCTATAATTTAGTAACCAGATGACATCTATATTTATGTTATTGAGCTTGACCCTGCTTCACATTAATCTGGACCAAGCATAGCAATACTGATAAGGCCATGGCTGAACTAGACTCTAAAAACTGTTATGACAACGATCAATGCATGCCGTATATCTGCGTTTATTGAAAAGCAACACCCTGTGCCCTGAGCTTCAAGTCCCCATTTAAAAACAAACTTGGAAGGGCCAGCAACACAGCACAATGAGTTACATCACAGCTTGCAACATCAGCATCCTGTACCAACGTGCCTGAAGTTGGTGGGGCACCTGCCACTGTGTGGGAGACATCGATGGAGTTCCTGGCTTCTGGCTACAGCATGGCCCAGCTCTGGCTGTCCTAGACACCATTTAAGTGAGTGAACAAGCAGATGGAAGATTTCTTTGTCTCTCCAATTCTGTCACTCTGCCTCTCAAATCACATAACTCTTAAACAAATGTTAAAAAAATAAAAAAGACTTCAAAAACAAACAAACCCCTCAGCTTTTCTGTGAATAAATTAACGGGATTCAAGTAGCTTCAGAAAAATCTACATTACAAATCAAGATTTGTAATCAAGATGCCTAAGCAAGGAAGCAGGTAATCCTGGATAGGTGCGAGGTATTAGAGGGTGTGTAAAGATTTTACTACAACATAGTAAGCTACAAAGTTTAAGTAGCTATATAACTTAAGTAGCTGAAAACTTCTCTGGAGTACATCCAAAAAGAATTTTTTTTAAAAGCAGCAACTTAATAAAGGCATGCAGGCACTGAAAAACATTTGATTTTACAGTCTTTCCACTGTCGCTCACAGACAGATAATTAACTACGGGCTGTGTTTTCCCTAGTCCTATGGTACCTTGATAACTAAGGGACACATGAAAGCAGGGACCAGATGATTACTAAATAAGTCCCCATTTATTCGAATACCTGTATAGAAAAACATTTATTTGGGGGTGAGAGGAGGGGGTGAAATGGAGGAGAAAAAGGAGAAAAAGCCTGGGCCTGTGCTAAATACTCACATTGACTTTGGGTTGTGAAGGCAGAGTCCCACTGGCTTTCATGGTGTTCACCAGCTTGTTGAAAGCAGTCATATCTCCGTCTTTCTTGAGCTGCCGATTGCTGGTTACGGCGCTCAGGGTCTCCTCCAGGTGCTCTGCCATGAAGGGGGTTGAATTCTTCACCTGCTGGTCCATCTTCAAGCCCTTGAGCCCTGCTTCCACCTCCTCCACTGACAGCACAACCCCTGAATGTGCTGCAAAGTTGAGAAGGTTCAGGTTAAACAAGCAAAGGGACACTGGCTAAAGATTCTCCTGGGTTACTGGGAGGGTTAAAGTAAATAATTTATTTCATAACTGAAGGGAGGTTTTTAAGGCTGACACCAAAATCCCAGGCACTTTGCAGTAGCAGTCAGCACCTGACAGTGCACTAGGGTAAGAGAAGGCATCAAGTACAGCAATAATCTCTAAATGTCAAAACTGGGGCGCTCCCACCTTGAGGTGCTGAGCTCCAGAGTGAGGCAAGGTCCAGCTTTGTACACTGTGTCCCTTAGAGGGATGCGGGGAGTCTTCTGGGACCTCAGAAGTGCAAGTGGCCCAACAGCAGCAGGCTGGCGGCCTTGCGCTGTGGGAACCAGCAACTCAAACGTGGGAGAAGGAAAACATCCCCTGGAGTGTTACGACTGCAAGCCAGTCCTAGGCCGGAAGGACACGCTCTTACTATGGGCCTTACCAGGTTCTCAAAGAGGAGGGACTGCCTGACAGTGGACACAACATGAGAAAGTGCACTCTATAGTTACTTCTGGTCAACCAGAAGTTGGCACCCCAAGTTCTCCTTCTGAGACTGACGTTCACTAACACTTACAGCTCTCCTTGAGTTTTTCTTTATTTGCAGAAAGACTGGAAAGAAGAGGTTTTAAATCCACTTTGGCTTTCTGTAGCATTTCTAAAATATCTACTTTGTTTTCTGCATGGTCTTCCAATGGGATAGGAGCAAAATAATTCCCCGAGTTCTGTCCAGGAGAGAGGATGGCTTGCTCCAGACCTGATGTGGCAAATAAACATACTCAAAATCAGTTGGTCTCAACCAGGCACAGACATACCCAGGCAAGGCTTCTCCGTAGCTTAAGCTCGATGTCCCCCAGCCCAACGAGGACAGGAAGTCAGAACGGCCAAGTGCACACCTGAGCCACCACCTGACTTACCTGCAAGTCTCTCCAGCTCTTCGTGGGGTGTTGATCCGAGACTGCTGGAGCGGCTCCCAGATTGGCTAGGGTTAGAGAACCACCTGCTGAACCGACTGGCAGAGACGGAGCCTTCTCCCAAAACATCTTCTATCATCTACAGAGAAAACCAAGGTGGAAAAGGACAAGGTGGTTCACATTTTAAGGAGCAGTCACTCGCTCTGAACATCTTCAAGGCGGACACGAACACACCTGTAAGTTTTCTTTTCTTCTATTTGCAATTAATACAAACTGTGGCATACCCAACTTGATACCTTCTGGGCACACACTAGACAGCCGATGCTCCTCCGGGGGACTTTGTTTTCTATCCTTTGCCACATTAACAATGTCTCAACACAGGTTTTAAGGGGACTGTTTTCCCAGTGGCAAGGACTTGCCTTGAATGTGCTGGGATCTCATATGGGGGCTGCTTCATGTCCTGGCTGCTCCACTTATCATCCAGCTCCCTGCTTGTTTCCTGGGAGGGCAGCACAGGACAGCCCAGAGCCTTGGGATCCTGCATCTGCGTGGGAGACCCATAGGAGGCTCCTGGCTTTGGGTCAACTCAGCTGTTGTGGTCGCTCGTGGAGTTGGACCAGCAGACGGAAGAACCTAACCTTCTCTCTTTTCCTCTTTGTAAATCTACCTTTCCAATAAAAGTAAGTAAAATAAACCAATCTCAAACTGTAAACTCACACCAGAGCAAAGTTTTCCATAGTCAAGCAGAGGTGAGGCCTTCAAAAAACATTAAGAACAGGGAATTGATGAACAAAAAGCCTTCTGCAAATCTGGCAGTCTCAAGGTTTGTACTGAACATCATGAAGTTCAGTACTGACCATTTCAGAAGCCAAAAGAAAATAGAGATTTCATAAAGATCCTAACTCCAAGTTAAAGGAAAATGTCACTCTGCTTTCTCACCTGCCAATAAAATCCCCATGGGGAAAAAAAGTTAACATGTAAAAGGATATTTTAACTGATTTCTAGTTTATCTAAGCTTAATATGTACTTTTCAAGTATTTTTTTCCTTCTTTTACAGTCAACCTCATTAGTTTGTTTAGTAAAAATAACAATTAAATGATATACTATGACCAGAAATAATTTCAACATTATTTTTAAAACATTTTTAAAAATTCATTCTATTAACAGTCCTCTAAAAAGAAAATTCATTATGCTGGAAGGCAGAACAACAGAGGAGGAGAGATGGTCAGGCTGGTTCACTCCCTGCACTGGCTGCCCTAGCTAGGGGTGGGTCAGGCCACAGCCAGGAGCCAGGAACTCCGACCGGGCCCTCCTCATGCTAGGGCCCAAGCCCCCGGTACCTCTCCCTACCTTCTCAAGCCCATCAGCAGGAAGCTGAACCAGAAGTGGAGAAGCTGGGGCTGGAGCTCATACAGGAAGCCAGAGTACGGCAGCCTGCCAGCTGCACCAATCTGCTGGGCAACACTCATTCTTGAAAACTAGAGCTAATCCATTTTGAAAATATCAATTTTCAATTCTACTCTATCATAAATCCATTTAAAACCTAAATGGATACTTATGCAGTCTAGTTGAAAGATGACAGCTAACATCCATTCTAAAAGATGAGGTGCAGCCTTAAAATCAAGGCACATAGTTGCCTTCCTATATCCCTGATGAACATAGAATTTTTGTTTAAGATTTTTAAATTTATTTTTATTGGAGAGGCAGATATGCAGAGAAAGGAGATACAGAGAGAAGATCCTCTGTCCACTGGTTCACTCCCCAAGTGACTGCAATGGCCGGAGTTGAGCCTATCCAAAGCCAGGAGCCAGGAGCTTCTTCCGGGTCTCCTACACAGGTGCAGGGTCCCAAGGTTTTGTGCCGTTCCCTGCCCTCCCAGGCCATAAGCAGGGAGGTGGGCAGGAAATAGAGCACCTGGGAAATGAACCAGTGCCCATATGGGATCCTGGTGCATGTAATGTGAGGACTTCCAACCACTAGGCTAGTGTGCCAGGCCCCAGAATGCTTTCTAAAAACTAGTACCATTGTACAGACAGAACTGGTGAATTTACCTGGAAGTCTGAAACACACAGTTTTCTAAGTTTAACAGAAGAAAATTAGATTTACATTTTTATTATTATCTGGAAGAAAATTTGTAAGCCATACTCAGATTAAGTCACAAAATACTCATCTTTCAGGAATTTTAAGCAAAGAACCTAATCTGATTATTATTTCTGGAATTTCCATCTTCAGAGGAACTAATTTCAATAAACTCCACCTATAGATTCTTACATGTTAAGTAATGCTGAATTCCAAGTATACCAATTTTGCATTAATTAAAGTGAAAGCATTAAAAGTGATACTTTCAGTGTAAATGGAAACCTTACAAAAAAATATACAGGGCCCGGCGTGGTGGCCCAGCGGCTAAATCCTTACCTTGCACGTGCCAGGATCCCATATGGGCGCCAGTTCTAATCTCAGTGGCCCCGCTTCCCATCCAGCCCCTGCCTGTGGCCTGGGAAAGCAGTCGAGGACAGCCCAAAGCCTTGGGACCCTGAACTATGTGGGGTACCCAGAAAAACCTGGCTTCAGATCAGCACAGCTCTGGCCGTTGGGGACACTTGGGGAGTGAACCATCAGATAAAAGATCTTCCTCTCTGTCTCCTCCTCTCTGAATATCTAACTTTGCAATAAAAATAAATCTTAAAAAAATCTTACTGATAAGCAGGCACTACAAATGGAAATGCTATATTCAACATATTCAAATGTTGAAAAGAAATTGTACAAACATCAGATATGGTGGCTTTGCTTGCAATATAAAAAAAAAATCTTTTTGTTTTAAACCCTGACAGAGAATCTTCCTCTTGCTGGCTCGCTCTCTCAACTGCCCACAACTGCAAGAGCTCAGCCAGGCCAGAGCCAGGAAATGAGAACTCCATCGGGGTCGTGCTACACGGATGTCAGTGACCTCACTGCCTGAGCCATCCCCTGCTGCCCCAGCATTCACACTAGCAGGCAAGTCGGGATCGGGCGGAGCAGGGAGGGTGGGCTCCTGTGGTACAGCGAGTTCAGCCACTGTGCGAGAAACCCACACTGGAGTGCTAGGCTGTGTCCTGGCTGCTCCCGTGTGCCTCCGGGTTGCCCTAGCGACTTTGCTGATTCAGCTTCCTGCCAGCGCACTCCGGGACCTGCCACCCACAGGGAGAGCCCAGAGTTCCAGGCTTCCACACGGCCCACCCCACCTTGGCTGCTGCTAGCAGACAGAAGATAATCATTTTGAAGTTTTCAGCTTGTCTACATTTTTGTTGTTATCAGCATGTCTTCCTGGTTTCCAAATTTTGAGTTACTTGTAAAAACTTCGTCCAAGATTTCCATGTCTTCTAAAAGAACGCCAAAACTAACCAACCAATCATTACATACTTGTCAAAATAAATCAGTGTGGCAATCAGTGTTTTGGTGAAACAGGTAAAGCTGCTGCCGGCAGCACTGGCACCCCACATGGGTGCTGGCTCAAGGGCAGCCGTGGCTGCTCCACTTCCGACCCAGCTCCTTGCTAAGGACTTGGGAAAGCAGAGATGGCCCAAGTGCGGCCCCTCCACCCAAAAGGCCCAAAGTCATCTCGGGGGTGAAAGATGTTCTCTGTCTCTCGTAACTTTGCCATTTCGCTAAATAAATCTTAAAAACAGAAATTCAAGAGAATAATGTGTGAAAAGATGCTTAGCTTCTCTCATGTTGAAAGGAAATATTCTCAGGGCCCAGTGTGGTAGCCTAGTAGCTAGTCATCACCTTGCCAAGTGCCAGGATCCTATATGGGTGCTAGTTTGTGTCCTGTCTGTCCACTTCCCATCCAGCTCCTGCCAGTGGGCTGGCAGAATAGTAGAGGATGGCCCAAAACCTTACACCCTACACCCTACACCCTCCTGGAAGACCTGGAAGAAGTTCCTGGCTTCAGATTGGCTCAGCTCTGGTCGTTGTGGTCACTTGGGGAGTGAACCAGTGGATGGAAGAATTCGTCTTTCCTCTCTGTAAATCTGCCTTTCCAATAAAAATAAAAATCTTAAAAGAAAAAAAATACTTCAAATAAAAGTAAATCATTGTGCCTCAAGAAATCAAGAATTTGAGAGTATCCATTTTTTCGTTTTAAAGATTTATTTTTATTGGAAAGGCGGATATACAGAGAGGAGGAGAGACAGAGAGGAAGATCTTCTGTCTGATGATTCACTCCCCAAGTGACCGCAACGGCTGGAGCTGTGCCGATCTGAAGCCGGGAGCCAGGAGCCTCTTCCGGGTCTCCCAAGAGGGTGCAAGATCCCAAGGCTTTGGGCTGTCCTCGACTGCTTTCCCAGGCCACAAGCAGGGAGCTGGACAAGAAGCAGGGCTGCTGGGATTAGAACTGGCGCCCATATGGGATCCTGCCGTGTTCAAGCGCCAGGCCCCAGTTTTTAAAGATATTTTTTTATTGGAAAGTCAGATACACAGATAGGATGAGACAGCCAGGAAGATCTTCTGTCCAATGATTCACACCCCAAGCGGCTGCAACAACCAGAGCTGCACTGATCTGAAACCAGGAGCCAGGAGCCTCTTCTCTAGGTCTCCCACTCAAGTACAGGGTCCCAAGGCTTTCAGCCATCCTCAATTGCTTTTCCAGGCCACAAGTAGGATATTGGATTGAAAGGGGCTGCCAGGATCAGAACCTGTGTCCATATGGGATCCTGGCACATGTAAGGTAAGCTCTTTAGCTGCTAGGCTACCACACAGGCCCTCTTTTCTTTTTTTTAATGATTTATTTTTATTTGGGAGGCAGATTTACAAAGAGACAGAAAGATCTTCTGTCTGCTGCTTCACCCCCCAAATGGCCACAATGGCTGGAGCTGGGGTAATCCAAAGCCAGGAGCCACAGGAGTCTCCCATGTTGGTTCAGGTGCCCAAGCTTTGGGCTATCGTGCATTGCTTTTCCAGGCCACAAGCAGGGAGCTGAATGGAAAGTAGAGCAGCCAGCACCTCAACTGGCACCTATATGGGATGCTGGTGCTTGGAGGAGGAGAATTAGCCAACTGAGCTATCATATAGGCTTCAGACCAGTCAGTTTTCATTATCTAAATTAAAATCACATCTGAATATGACCGTATGGTCACAGTGAACCACAGACTACTGGCTGGCAGACAGCAGACTTCTACTTAACTAACTGCTAGAATTTCAGCCATAAGTATAAGCCAACAGCTGCTGTGGCTGGCTGGAAGCTACACTGCACACATTCCCATGCAGCCAGCGCTGTAGGGACAAGTGCCGACTGAGAGTACACCAGGCGGGAGTGAATGCTCAGAAACATTTGTAACAAGCTGGTATTCTTGGGCCATTTATACTTTACACTGAAATAAAAGTCTTAACTCCAGAACTTCTCGCTCACCTTCTGTGCCTGTTCTGGGTCGACGAGGAGTCGGCAGATGGCAAGGGGACGAGCTCATGCTGCCTATGCTCGGGAGCCTAGTCCTGTCTGAGTGCTACTGAATGAAACAGCGAGCAGTTACAATTAGGGACAGAATTTAAGTTAAATTCCACGAGCCATTGATTCTAAAAGGTCAAACAAATATTTGCTGCTGTAAACAGAGCCATCTGTTTGTTCTGTTTTTTGGCCAAATGGCTCTTAATATCTTATCTTAGGACCTAGTACTGTGACACAGCAGGTAAAGCTGCTGCCTATGCCAGCATCCTATACTGGCACCGGTTTGTGTCCCAAGTGCTTGGGGTACTGCTTCCCACATGGGAGACCTGGAATACCTCCTGGCTTTGCCTGGGTCAGCCCTGGTCATTGCAGCCAGCCGGAAAGTGAACCAGTGGATGCAAGACCTCTGTTCCATCTCTAACTCCTGACCTTCAAATAAATCTTTATCAGTACATGTATCTTTTTCTATGCACTTTCAGCAACCACAGAAAAAACATACTCTATGCATAAACCACAGTTACATCTTTTCTTCAAAAGCTCAGTAATGTAGGGCCCGGCATGGTAGCCTAGTGGCTAAAGTCCTTGCTTTGCATTCGCTGAGATCCTATATGGGTCCTGGTTTGTATCCCAGCTGCTCCACTTCCTTTCCAACTCCCTGTTTGTGGCCTGGGAAAACATTCGAGGACCCTGCACCCATGTGGGAGACATGGAGGGAGCTCCTGGCTCCTGGATTCATACTCATCCATTGCTGGCACTTGGGGAGTGAACAAGCAAATGCAAAACCTTTCTGTCTCGGGCCCAGCACAATAGCACAGTGGTTGAAGTCCTCACCTTGCACGCCCGGGATCCCATATGGGTGCAGGTTCTAGTCCCGGCAGCCTCTGTTTCCCATCCAGCTCTCTGCTTGTGGCCTGAGAAGGCAGTCAAGGACGGCCCAAAGCCTTGGGATCCTGCACCCATGTGGGAGACCTGGAAGAGCTCCTGGCTTCTGGCTCTGGATTGGCTCAGCTCCTGCCGTTGTGGCCGTTTGGGGAGTGAATCATTGGACAGAAGATCTTCCTCTCTGTCTCTCCTCTCTGTATTTCCGACTTTAATAATAAAAGTAGTCTTTAAAACAAACAAACAAACAAAAAAAAAACCTTTGTCTCTCCTTCTCTCTGTAATTCTGACTTTCCAATAAAAAAATCTTAAAAACTCCACAAAACTCAATGTTATAATTCATAAATAATGAAGCAACTGTTCACTCCCAGGTGGCCACAATTAACAAGCCAAAACCAGAAGCTTCTGCTGAGCTTCTTACTCGGGAGGCAAGCCCCAACAATTTGGACCATTCTTCTACTGATCTTTCCAGACCATTACAAAGGAGCTGGACTGAAGCACAGCAGCCAGGACTAGAACCAGTGCTCAGATATGATGTAGCTGTTGCAAGTGGTAACTACACCTGTTATACGATGCCTGACCCAACCTATTGTTTCTAAAACTCCAGAAAGATTAGACCTCAAGAGTTCAATGCCAACACTCTTCAGTCTCCAAGATCCTTTTCACTAAGGGTTTCTGGAACCATCATATCCCAAAAGGTACCACCTAACCAGAGAGCCTGTTCCAGGAAATGTAAGCCAGCATATCACAGCACCTTCTTACAACAAATGCTTCACTACAAACCAAGGGGTGATGCATATAGCACAGCAGTTAAGACCCTACCATCCCCTACCAGAGCGCTTGGTTTGAGTCCCAGCTCCTCCACTGTGCTTCAGCTTTCTGCTAGTGTGCTTGCTGCCTGGGAGGTGTCGTTGATGGCTCATGTGCTGTGGTTCCTGGACAGCCTAGCCTAGTGTAAGACGGACTGAGTTATTACCCAGCCCACCCCTCCTTGTTATGGGGATGTGGCGACTAAATCGGCAGATGCAAGATCTGTTTCTACATTTTAGGTAAAATGAAAATAAATACACACACACACCCCCCACCCTACTTATGAATTCAGCAGAGTTTAAAAAAGAAAATGGGGTAGGCCTGGCACCATGGCTTAGTGGCTAAATCCTCGCCTTGCATGCTCTAGCATCCCATATAGGGGGTGGTTCGTGTCCTGGCTGCTCCGCTTCCCTTCCAGCTCCCTGCTTGTGGCCTGGGAAAGCAGGCGAGGATGGTCCAAAGCCTTGGGACCCTGCACCCACGTGGGAGAACAGAAAGAAGCTCCTGGCTCCTGACTGGCTCAGCACCAGCCACTGTGGCAACTTGGGGAGCAAATCAGTAGATGGAAGATCTTTATCTCTCCTCTTCTAGGTAAGTCTACCTTTCCAATGAAAACAAACCTTTAAAAACAAAAAAACAAAAAAATGGGGACTGTGTGCCTAGTGCTTATGACGCCCGTATCCATATCAGAATCCCTGGGCTCAACTCCCAGCTCTGCTCCTGATCCCAGCCTCCTGTTGATGCGCACCGTGGGGGGCAGCAGATAATGGCTAAAGTAACCGAGTCACTGAATTCACATGTGAGACCCAGAGTAAGTGTCCAACTCCCGGCTGTGGTCAGGAGTAAGAGCTCCTTTTCTACTTCTCCAAGACATTTCTTGGTTCAATGGTGCCAGCTTAGAAAGGGCTAACTGATATAGAATTCTCTTTTGGTCATTTCCATTGACGATATGGAAATAAAGCTAATCAAAATTCACATATTTAAAGCCAAAACCCCCAAAGCATCTAGCAAAAGATCTTAAACACTCAGATCAGATTGAACCCTACAGTTGCTCTATCCGCATGTAATAAGTGTGCTGCTACACTCACCGAAGCCAAGCATGGCACCTTATCAAGGTTAAAGAACTCATTAAAGTCAAATTCTCCTGGAGACTGCTCAGGCAAGACAGCTTCCCTTGGCACTTCCTGATCAGCAGCAGGCTCCTGTGCAAGGATGACCTCCACCTCATCCTCTTCGGCCACGCCTCCATTGCACTCGACTAGGCCTGAAAGCAAAACCAGCACAAACAGTTTCATCAGGGGAACCAGTCTGGTCTCTCTGTGGCTTTGGCCTTCAACACACATGCAGAAGAGTCACTGAGACCATTACAAGCTGACTTCTTGTGCAGGTAGTGCACTGGCCAGCGCAACACCATCTCTCTGCCTCCCTTCTATGGGAGGCAGGGCAGGACAAAAAGCCTTAGTAACAAGCCAACAAGCCAGTTTGCAAACACAATGGGGAAGGCTTAGGGTCCCCTTCCTAAAGTACTTCCAAGTTTTCTAGAATGTAGTGGGGTCTTCTTCTAATGGGAATACTTTATTTCTAAAATCACATCAACTGAGTGATTTCATTAATCAGTTTACGAACTGGGAGAGTGTGAGTGGTTCCCAGCTGCTGTTTTATTTTCCCAGTGCCCACAACAGCCAGGCCTGGGCTGGGCTACACCAGATCCAGCAGCCAGAACTCAACCTACGTCTCCCATGTGGGTGGCAGGAACTGCAATCACTTGAGCCATCGCCTACTGCTTCTAAGGGTCTGCCATCAGCAAGAAATCAGAATTAAGAGCAATCAGAGAACTGAACGCAGGCACTCCAACATGGGAAATGGGCGTCTTCCTTGCTAGGTTAGACACGAGCCCCAAACATTCTCCCCACAAATAGCCTGTGCAGACAGAACTGAAGGAACACGCCTCTGCCGACAAACCCGTCCCATCACTTTAATGTACAGGTCAACAGCCTGAAGTTTCTACAAATGTGAAAACTGGCAGGAGAGCCATTGTCATCTGACTATGGGTTGGCTGTAGCTCATGCCTGAGGGTCAAGTTCATGTCACCTACTGAGAAGGCTGCTTCCTGTCTACCCATCCTTGTGCTACCAAGCAGCGTTTCTGCCTAACCCATGCATTATCCCCGAGTACCCAGCACATTCTACAACAGCAACTCTGGTGAGACTAGGCTGTCCAAGGGATGGTAACTTGCTACAGTACAGTACTGGCTGCACTTAGAATCAATCATGTTCAGATTTTTTCTGTTCTCAAAGTAAGGGATGAGCCTGGTGTGATAGCCTACTGGCTAAATCTTCACTTTGCATCTGCTGGGATCCCATATGGTCACCAGTTTGTATCCTGGCTACTCCACTTCCCATTCAACTCCCTCCTTATGGCCTGGAAAAGCAGTGGAGAATGGCCTTAGGACCCTGCATCTGCATGGGAGAGCTGGAACAATCTCCTGGTTTTGGATCAGCACAGTTCTGGCCGTTGTGGCCACTTGGGGAGTGAACCAGTGGATGTAAGATATTTCTGTCTCTCCTCCTCTCTATGTATCTGACTTTGCAATAAAAAATAAATCTTTTAAAAAAAACCAAAAACAATAACAAAAGTAAGGGTTAAGTCAATCCATCAGATACTGACATTTAAATCATCTAATATTTTAGTTTAGCCAGAGAGTAAGCAAAAAGGCAAAATCCTTAAGGTAAAAACCAAAAATTTTCAGTTGAAGAGCTTTTAATAAAAAGAAAAAGAAACACTAGTCATTTAATGTTTTGTCTGACAAACAGAACTCCCAAAGCCCCTCTGGCAAAAGCACCCATCAGAGACCTGCTGGTAGTTGCCAAGTTCGTGGTTGACACTCAAGTCTTCCTAGAAGAAAAAAACGAAGTGCTGAAGGCTGGACCCAGCCCTTCCGAAAAGTCTCCAACAATTACGCAGGCCTGACATTCTAGATCAAGAGAGACTAAATGTAAACTCTGCTTTTACTCCAATAACCCAGAAATCTCGACAGCAATGAAACAGCTGACTGGTAGGGCAGCTGGCTTCCCCAGATGCTCCACACTAGCAAGTGGAGGAAAGTAAACTCCAGGATGGCCCATGCTCCCCCGTGGGGCCACCTGCTGCCTCAGGACCCTGAGCCTGTGGAGTGTTCACAGCAACCAGGGGCACACAGATGAGGCAGGAGGTCTCTCCAGTGGGTCCATCAGTACACATTTGTTTTGCCAGCCACCAGTGGCAAACGCTGCTTCTTCAAGACTAAGACTTAAATGGAAATGCCTGCTTCAGGGCTTTGTGGACAAAGCAACAGCCCCAGGAAAGTAACCACTGTAACGCCTAATCAACGTCAAGCAATTTTCCAGGATAGGAGTGCTTCTCCCTGACTCATGTTGATTTACTGGGACCTGCCTGTCCACTTTGGGACAAGTAGTAGACACCGTGCTGTAGTTCTGATGTCCAATTTTAGGATGACTTTGCTTAGACATCCACACCAGGAGCTTCTTAGTTATTTTTGTGTTCAGACTGGATATCTCCACAGATGAGTGCTTTTCGAAAACAGCAAGAAGGGTGTTCCACACGTACTGTCATGCCAGCATCAAGTTCTCTGGAAAGCAGACTGGGCCTGACCTCTGAGTGTGGCACTATTGAGTGACAATGTACACAGGCAGAGCCCACTTATTGCGACAAACCCAAAAGTCAGGGACCCAGGGACGGATGGCTGACAGCACTTTAGAATGAGCACACACTTTCTTTCAAGCGGATGAAACCCAGCCTATCTTTCCCCATCCCTGGGGGTTTTAACCATTTCTGCACATTCTGACTGTTCCAACTCTTCCCTACAACCTAGCCCTGGGCTCTGGGAAGGTGCAGCACCAGCCCTGCAACAGGAACCAGGCCTGCCTTGTTCGTCACTGCTCCCAGTGACAACAGGGACCCCAGGGTCTGCCCCAGCAGCCCGATGGAAGGCTGGACACAGACACAAAGGGCATGCATCACCCTTCCCTGGGAGCAACACTTGGGCTTATTCACCTCCTTGCACTCTTTTTAGCCAAGAGCAATCTACAGAGTGCTGGTTTATTTTATACACTAGCTCAGACAGCCTAGAGACCTTCTGCCATTAACCAGCAGGGTGAGCCAGGTCCCTGGACTAGAGGCTTTGACGTGGCCTCTATGTGGGAGGGTCTCATGCCAGCCCCTCTCCTCAGGTCCTCAGCCCTGTCTGGGAGGAGGAGCCCCTTCCAGTCTGTCTCACTAGCCTAATTCAGCTTCAGTGTCATTCCTAATGTCATAGGACTGACTATTCACTTCGGTATTAACACAGTTTTTCCCTTCTAGTGCCTGGTCTCTGCCTGAGGGATTTTACAGTTCACACAAAGGCTGAAATGAATGAGAACTTGGGGTAAGTGTCCACTAGAGATAAAGGTCCCATGGGGACACCTGGCTTCTCCTCCAGCGTCCTGCTGCTGCAGATCCTGGGCAGCGGGCGGCAGTGATGCTGCCCTAACCACAGGGAGTTTCTGCGTTCCAGCTCTGTCTCTCAGCCTAGCCGTCACAGGCATTTGAGAAAGTAAGCTAGCAGGCAGGAGCTCTGTGTCTCTGTGCCGCTCAGGTAATAACCCTGCAAGTCCTCCCAGGCAGACTGTTTTTACCTTACACAGCAAGAAGCCCACCAATTCATTCCAATTCTACCAGCGCATCCTTTATCTCAGCAGCAGCCCCAGTACTCAAACCTGATTCTCTATCGAGGCCCTGCACTCGCCACCCAGGTCACACCCCGCACCTGCAGCAGGCACGCATACATGTAGTTCTGGCTCCTTCAGCTTAGCAAGTGAGATGTTCAGCCCTGAGGAAGCTAAATTTGGGAGAAGGCATATCACAGAGAGCTAGGAAGGTCTATCCCTATGGGGAAGGAGGTGGGCTTTGAAGCTCCAGAAGCATCATGCTGAATTTCCAAGTTCACTACTCAACTTCCCTCATGGATCGCAGACAAGATATACAAGCCTCAAACGTGGGCTTCCGCTTGTCCTTGTCCGGAATGGGCCTAGCACTATACACACTGGCACAGCGGTACTAGACAAACTAAATATACAGGTAAAGCACGCTGTGCCTAGCACATGCGCAGTCCAACTCCCCTCTCCCCATTATTTCATGCCGTGTTTCTGACTTTGGGAGACCTTTCATTCTTTTCTGGTGCGTGGTGCTCACAGGGTACTGTGAGGCATTTCTGGTTAGTAACTAGTCAGCCCGACCAAGTACAGCCTGCACTCAGTGAATTCTCATATAGAAACCAGTTTCAAAATCAGGCTGTGACACTCACAAACCTGCCACTTCCTAACAAGCTGTGTCCATCCTTACGTGCTGGTCACAGGCCGTTTCAGCACAACACTCAACTTCCCTCCCCGCGCTGGCGCTGACCTTCCTTCACGGAGGCCGTCCTTCGCCTGGTCCTTTTTCTCCCCTTGTGATCTTCTTCTAGGATCTTATCATCAAATCCAGTAAGTTCAATGGTTTCCGACTGACTGGTGGGTCCGGCTGAAAACCACTCCGGTTCTTCTTCAGTGTAAGAGTCATTTCTTCTACGCTCGCCAAACACACGCTTACTATCCCCAAACTCTCTCTGGAAAAGTATACAAAGATTAAAAAAAAAAAAAAGTAGAGTTATGGTCAAAGCATTTCCACTTCAGTCAGTCTTAACAAACTATTAAGTGGACGCTCAATAGGGAAATGAAAGTACTAGGCTGGAGACGTGAGGCCTGTCACCATGGGTCACTCCCCGCCCCCCAGCTCTCTCCACTCCCGTCTGGTTTAGGAGCGGGCTGTGTCTATCCAGGTCCCACAGTCCCACAGTACAAAGGCAGCGAGTATCAAGTCCCCCAACATGCGAGGCACCCACTGGGTCTAGCGGACAAACCCGGAAGCGCTTGTCCTTGTAGTCCCTCTCGCGGTCGCGGTCTCTCAGGTCCCGGAGGTCCTTATCACTGAGGCGGTGATCTTTCTCAAAGGTCCGAGCCGAGATGATCCTGCCGCTGCCGATCCTGCGGCCCCCGAGCAGGCGAAGTCCATCGCTGTCTTTCTCCAGGGGACTCCCTGAACGCCGGGAGCTGACAGCAGCCGTCACGTGGCAGCCGCCGCCAAAGCTTCGTCTCTGCGGGCTGAGGACAACGTCTAGGTCATCTTCCTTTACGCGCTCCCGTGGATCTGGAAAGCAGTGGGGCAAAGTTAAGCACAAAGGAAACAAGGGTGTTTGTTCCTGTGGGTTCTCAGTCCACAGGTGGCGGGAGGAGGGGAAGGGTCGGAAGAGCCATCATGGAAGCTAGGCTTCTCAACAGACTCAGGTTCACAAGACTTACTCCTGCTTTCTCTCTTTGCAGTAATATACACTGTCAGTGTGACAGACTACTCGCCATGATGAGTTCCTAATGTATTTTGTCTAAATCTTTACTTACGTGACTACTAGCAAGTGTTTGGTCAACTAATGAACAGAGATAACTGTCAGTATTAGGAAAAAAAAAAAAAAACCTCAGAAAGTCAAAAGGCAAGCCTGGCAATGATAGCCTCGTGGCTAGAGTCCTCCCCTTGCATGTGCCAGGATTCCATATGGGCACTGGTTGTATTCCGGCTGCTCCACTTCCCTTCCAGCTCCCTGCTTGTGGCCTGGGAAAGCAGCAGAGGATGACCTAAATGGGACTCTGCACCAGCGTGGGAGATCCAGAAGATGCTCCCAGCTCGTAGCTTTGGATCAGCTCAGTCCCAGCTGCTGCAGTTACTTAGAGAATGAATCAGCAGATGGAAGATCTTTCTATTTCTTCTTCTCTCTGTAAATCTGACTTTCAATAAAAAATAGAAAAGAAGAAAAAGAAAAGAAAGTCAAAAGACATCAGGGCCCTAGTGTTGGGTCACAGTGGGTTGAGAGACTGCTTGAGAAGTCGGCAGGCAGCCCACACCAGGGTGGCTGCTCTGCTTCCAATTCAGCTCCACTAATGCACCTAGGGTGACTCCAGTGCCTGGGCCACTACAATACACTTACACAACTACTGGCTTTGGCCTGCACAACCCTTATGGCCATTTGGGGAGTGAACCAGCAGATGGAAGTTCTATCTCTCCTGCTCCCTTTTGGTGTCTTCTGAAATAAATCAATCTTAAAAAAAAAATGTTCTCTGCCTCCACCAAATGATACAATACACAAAAATTCAAAATATCTCACAGATACAAAAGTAAAAACTAAAATTATAAAACTTTTTAAAAGTTTTATTTTTGTTGGAAAGTCAGATGTACAGAGAGTATAGAGTACAGAGCGGGTGCAGAGTCCCAAGGCTTTGGGCCATCCTCTATTGCTTTCTCAGGCCATAAGCAGGGACCTGGAAGTGAAGTAGAGCAGCCAGGATATGAACCTGTGCTACAGTCTATATGCTACTGCTAATAGGGACACCATGGCTTTGTCTGCTAACTTATGAAAAACCCAAATGGCAAATCAGCTTCCTGATAACAGCATTTCTCCCCAAGGGTTAAAGCTCCCACACCTTAGAAGGATGCCCACAGCCGAAAGTACGCCTCCCAAGCCAGCACCCGCCGTGCGCTGTGCTCACCTACTATCCTGCGCACCAGGGATGGCCGCTCTGCATCCAGCTCTTTCTTCGGATTTTCCACAGGTGAGCTTCGCCCTGAAGCTGGGTAGAGAGAGGCATGCCACTTCTCTGGGTCCCAGACACCATCACTGCAGGTCAAAAGGTACCAAGAGTTAGCGCCTGCCCCCATAAACCACACAGGTAATCTAACTTCTAACCCTCTTGAAATAGTCAATTATAGAAAGCTCTTTTCCATGTAAGTTTGTGGTTGCTTTCATGAAGGTTATCTCAAGATGAGAACTTATTAAACTTAATAAAGACTTATTAATTCAATACTATTTTTCTGATAATCACGTAACACTGGTAAGCACTTGAAAACCAACTGTCATACATAACTGAGGCCTTCAGAGGACATACGAACTGCAGTAACTGCCTGTCTTCCACAAAGACCAATGACCCCAGCCTGCAGAAGACGAATGCAGGGTAGACAGCTCAAGAACCTACAGTGTGTGCAGTCTACCTCATTTCCTCTCAGAAGGGGTGGCAAGCAGCACGGGGTGTGGGGCAGGAGCTCTGAGGCCCTAATAACCTGGGGCCAGACTGCAGCCCTGCCCCTCACTGTCACTGTGGGCATTCTGAATGAGGTGCTGAGCTGCACCTCCTGCGGAAAGGACTTCCCAAACCTCAGATCGCATACTGGGCTGTGCCCTTCTCAGCCTGTAATGCAGTAACTGAATGGGTCCCTCCATGAAGGCAGAGTCTCTGCCAGCACCCCGGTGCAGGACTAAGCACAGAGCAGGTACTGCAGTACCTGGACCTTTCTAGAATAAGTCACCTTTTTCAGACTCCGAATTCCCCGGCCAAGGGGGTGTCACCCATCTGCTAGGATGGTTATGAGGATGACTCGAGACTTGAGAGTAAAGGCATCCGGATTTAACAAAAGTCCACCTTCTTCTCCAAACACATTAAACACAGCAGGATGCTTTAATTGTGAAAAATACAGGCCAATATAAAATATCTACCTTGATATTTAGGAAACTACTAAGGTAACCACAGGAAACACAATACAGGGTTATTATTGCAGAAGGTTTTCAGATCATTTTTTGCTGCGGATTTTCCAAACCAAAGTTTTCTGTCTCTTGAAGAGACCTACAATTCAGTAAAGGCACAGAAAAGACCTGGAAAGGATTCCTGGGGTCAAGTCTTTATTCTGCTTTCTGACGAAAGGACCCTGATTGAGACTTTTCTTCTAGTTTTAGTTTACAAGTAAAGTGAAACCCGTGTTATGACTTCCTGAAAACCCTCCCGACTCACAATTCTACCCAAACCCTCAAAATAGTGCAATCCGCAATTTGCTACGGTTGGCGTAAGAAGTCAACGACCAGAATGATGCTCATACCTGTCGTATTTTTCCGAGAGGCACGAAGGCCGCTGCTTGGAATGGGGCCTTTCTTTGATATCCAAGAGCTCCTCCTAAAGAGAAACCAAACGTGATATTTGAATCCCATTTCCCAGGTCACAAGCCTGCTGTTCTGAATTCCCAGCTTAAGCATGTCTTGCAATCTTTATTTCTTGACTATCAGGAGATTAAGCAACTTAATAGTGATTAGTTTATTGCTAAAACATTGCTAACTCTAGTAACATGGTCATATTCCACAAAATCAAATGCTCACCAAAGCATGACACTTCAGCCTTAGTTCTAATCTCCAGCTAACCTTTCACATGAATCAAACACCAGTTTGCAAGGGGGTTAGTTTTTCTTTTCATTTTTGTTTTAAAGATTTGCTAAGCTCTTCGCCACTGTCCCACAATGATGGATATATGACTGTTTATGAAGAATTATACTATAGTAATAATATAAGGAACTCAATGGGAGGGAGAACTTGGGAAGGGGGGAAGGAAAATTCCAGGGTCTATGGAAATGTATCATAAAATGATAATAAAAGATTTGAAATTCAGAGATACACAGAGGGAAAAAGAGAGAGATCTTCCATCTACTGGTTCATTCCTCAGAAGGCCACAATGGCCATAAGTAAGCCAGGCCAAAGCCAGGAGCTTCATCCAGGTCTCCCACTTGGGTAGGATCCAAACACTTGGCCATCCTATGTTGAGCTTCCCAGGCCATTAGCACAGAGCTGGACTAGAAGGGGAGCAGCTCACACAGGGACTGCAAAACACGTGGCTGGCAGTGGCTTTACCTGCTATGTCACAAGACCAGCTCCATGGGTTTTCTTAATGTGAAGTTCTCAATTCTATATTAATGCCTGGATTTGTGTAACACCTCCCCCCATTTTCTGTATGTATATAATTTCCTTTAAATCACTTGAGAATTGCATATGCCATGCTTTTTCAACCTAAATATATCAGTACATATTTCCCAAGAATGAGGATATTGTTTTGCAATCTCTTGTCTGCTTTCATGAAACGCTGGCCCTACAGAAAATTACTCCAGTGACCATTTTCCTGTCCTGGGCTGGAACCCTGTGCTTGCCAGCATAACACACAACGGATGCCTTGGCAAACAGATTTCCTTCTGCAGACAACTGCTGAGGAGGACTGCGAGTTTCACTACAACTATCACTAATACTTTACCCCACCCTTCTCACCTCTGATTACTGACCCAGAAATGTCCTTTATTTTTTCCACCTTCCAACTCAGGCTAGAATCAGATATTTAGCTGTTCTAGCTCTTTTATTATCCTTTGCAATAATTTCTACAACTTCAATTTAGAAAATTGGCACTGTTAAAGAATACAGTCTTTTTAAAAGGGACAGCTATCCATTTTCGGCATGTCTGATGTGTCCCCATGATTAGACTCAGGCTAACCCTGGCGGGAGCGGAACACAAACCCAGGAGACAATACCTCGTTCCCAGACCATCACTCTAGAGGCCCAAGATGCCCATCTGTCCCCATCAGCAATGTTTACCACTTGGTCAAGCTCTTTCAATGTCTGTTTCCTATCTGCCAGCTTCTGCTTTCCCACTTGCACTTACTATGCAATCTGAAGGGTGATATCATTTACTTAAGCCTTTATTTATTTGGAGGTGGGGATGAGCTTACAAGTGTAAGCGAGCACTTCCATTCCTGGTTTACTCCCTAAATGCCTATGATAGCTGGTACTAGGCCAGCTGGGAGATGGAACTCAAACTCTTGTGTGTCAGGAGCCCATCACTTGAGCCACCACCACTGCCTCGCAGGGTCTGCATTAGCAGGAAGCCACCATCAGGAGCCAGAACCAGAATGTGAACTTGGTACTCCCATATTAAACATCTAGGCAAAATGCCCACTCTTGAGGACATTCTGAATCATTTAAATACCCTGGCCCTCACCAAAATTTTTCCCTGAAACTTTAAAGATCTGAAAGGCAGAGCGACAAGAAAAAGCAGACACAAAGGTATGTATCTTTCATCTGCTGCTTTGCCAGAGCTGAGTTAGGCCAAAGCCAGGAATTCCAGCTGGATCTCCCACATGGGGACAGAAACCCAAGTTCTTGGGCCATCATCCCTGGATTCCCACGTACAGAAGCAGAAAGCTGGATCTGAAGCATGCAGTAATTACGACTCAAACTAGAGACTCTAATGGTGGCCCAAACAGAGGCACAATACTAACCGTTATCAATGATTCTTCCCAAGCCATTCTTCCCTTTCTAACCCAACTCTGTATTTATCAGCCAGCACGTGGCACCATACTGTAACACCCAGTCCTTTCTGCTCCACTCATTTACCTATTTATGTTGGTATGGACTCACAGGTTTTGCCAGTGGGAACCTTGGCTATTTTCCAAAAAATTCTGGTTCTTCTAAGTGGGGAATGGTAAGAGAAACCAAAGCCAGAGCAGTGGGTTTGCTTGTGAGCCCTTTCAGCTAAATCCAGAAGCCTAAGCATCTCAGCAGGCACACAAGGTAGACCCACATGGCTCACACACACCATTGCTACTGCCATCCTAACAGTCCCCAATTTTCAATAGCAGTAAAAGGCTGCAAGTGACTTACAACAAAGCAAAGCACATGCAATGGTGGGGAGACTTCTGCCACGCTCACTGCCACGCCTCACAACAGGAGGATGTGCACAGCTTCACTAACTTGGGGCAAGGACTGATCTGTTCTCCAGGCTCTATGAGTTCCTGTGCATAAGCATATCAAATTCATTGTGCTCATATACTTGAAAATTCCAAATTTTAATATCCTTTTTTTATTGTGAAGTGCAGGGTTACAGAAGCAGAAGGAGAGAGACAGAAGGAGATAGAGGGTTAAGGTAGGGGGACAATCTCCTATCTGCTGGCTCACTGCCTAAATGCTCACCACAGCCAGAGCCGAGTCGGTCTGAAGCTGAATCAGGAGCCTGCAGCTTCCTGCAGGTCTCCCACAGCCTTGAACCACCTGCTGCCTTCCTAGCCTAGCAGGGAGCTGGATTTGAACTGGCTCCCTCCCATTTAGAATGCAAATGCCACAGGCACAGGCTTAGCTTACTACACTATAGTGCTGCCTCTGAATGTTTTGTTTTTCTTTTAAGATTTCTTTTTATTGCAAAGTCAGATATGCAGAGAGGAGGAGAGATGGACAGGAAGATCTTTCATTTGATGATTCACTACCCAAGTGACCACAATGGCCAGAGCTGAGCTGATCTGAAGCCAGGAGCCAGGAGCTCTTCCGGGTCTCCCATGCGGGTGCAGGGTCCCAAGGCTTTGGGCTGTCCTCCTCGACTGCTTTCCCAAGCCACAAGCAGGGAGCTGGATGGGAAGTGGTGCCGCTGGGTTTACAACCGATGACCTAATGGGATACCGGCATGTTCAAGGCAAGGACTCTAGCCGCTAGGCCACCGCACTGGGCCCTCTGAATGTTTTCCTTAAAATATCAAGATGCTCTAGGGCCAGAGACATCTTGTTTATTTAAGATTTTGTTTACTTTTATTGGAAAGTCATTTACAGAGAGGAGAGACAGAGGCAAAGATCTTTCGCTGGTTCACTCCGCAAGTGGACACAATGGCTGGAACTGAGCTGATCTGAATCTGGGACTCAGGAGCTTCCGCCTGGTCTCCCATGTGAGTGCAGCCCAAAGCTTTGGAACCCTTCACCTGTATGGGGGACCTGGAAGAAGTGCCTGGCTCCTGGCTTTAGATTAGCTAAGCTCCAGCCATTGTGGTCACTTGGGGACTGAACCATTGGATGGAAGATCTTCCTCTCTGACTTTCCAATAAAAATAAATCTTTCGGGAGGGGGGGGGGGGAAGACCAGAGTTCAGAGAAGCGTAGTATCAGAGCTGGATGGGTGAGAAGCGTGTGGATGCAGGGCCTACCAGTAGTTATGCTGATGTTGAGATTATTACAATAAAGACATGCTTTAGGACTGCTTAAAGATTTTCCTGTACAAACAGGAACAATCTTGTAATATAGGAAACACACGTAACGCTACAGGAAAACCAAGTGCAAAGCAATTTTCTGCGTTGGAGGGCAACTTGAGGATTATTACAGATGCATTTTACTCCTCATCTCTAAATCCAAACACTAATCAAGAATCCTAGTACTGTATACTGTTAATTCAAAAGCAGCATCTTTCACAACTACATATAGTTTTACATAGAAGGTTCTTAAAAAATAGGATTTTGAGACTTTGAACTGCAAAGGATCACAAGACCTACTTGCTGAAACTTTGATGATTTCCATCTATTAACTTAGGAGTCAACGAAGAAAAACGTGAACACTTGGACCAAGCCATGAAACACCAAGAAAGGCCCAATTTTACCCATTTTGATAGAGACACAAATATTTTAATGTGATTTGTGCTAGAATGGGTCTCTCACCATGTGCAGCAGGCAGAACTAAAATTACAGAGGATGAAAAGCTATTTTCTTCTGTAATAGTATCCTCTGAAGCAGCAACATTTGATGAAGCTGTTTCCTTTTTCTCCTGAGTTGCCTGTGCTTTGCTCATCGCAGCTGAAGTGTCACTGTTTAATCCAGTCTTACATCACCTATGTTGCCTTCTAAGAGATTCACAGTTGTGGCTCTCATATTTAGGTATTTGATCTCTTTTCACTTTTTTTTGAAATTTAGTATTTGCACACCCCCTCCCCAATATTTAGTTTTACTTAAAGGAGAGCAGGAAACACATGGAAAAGGAAAAAGACAGGGGAGGGGATACAGAGACCATTCCTCTGCTGGCTCACCCCCAAGACAGCCACGACGGCCAGGGATGGGCCAGGCTCAAGTCGGGCATCAGGAACTTCATCCAGGTCTCTTATGTGGGTGGCAGAGGCCCAAGTACCTAGGCCATCTTCCATTGTTTTGCTCAGATCATCAGCAGCGAACTGGATATAAAGTGGAGCAGCCAGGCCGTAATAACCGTAATACCCATCTGGGATGTTGCTACTGCAGGCAGCAGCTTTATGAGCTATGCCACAATACAGACCTTCACAAATCGTGTATCTGATGAGGATCTAGTATGCAGATGATATAGAGACTACTAAACAGAAAGGCAAGAGTCCAATACATTTTCTAAAAAAGATTCACAATGGCCAACAAGCATATGACAGTGAGATGCCATTTCACATCCACTGGAATTGTAGCCATGTTTCTTAAAAAAGTAAAATAACAGATGCTGATAAGAGTATGGAGAAACGCGAGTTCTCAGACACTGCTGCTCTGGGAGAGTGGAAATGTCTCAGTTCATCCACTGGGCCAGCACTGTGCTGCAGCAGCTGAAGGATGCCAGCGTCCTCTACGGGCACCGGTTCAAGTCCTGAATGCTGCACTCCCAATTCAGCCCCTACTGCGCACCTGGGAAAGCAGCCCAAAGACCTGATGGAGTTCTGGCTTCGGAGTGGGCCAGCCCCGGCCACTGCACCCACTTGTGATAACCTAGAAAACGGAGTTCTGGTCTAACTTCCCTTTTATATATATATTTTATTTTTTATTGGAAAGGCAGATATACAGAGAGGAGGATAGAGAGGAAGATCTTCCATCCGATGATTCACTTCCCAAGCGGCTGCAACAGCTGGAGCTGAGCCAATCCAAAGCTAGGAGCTCTTCTGGGTCTCCCACGCAGGTGCAGGGTTCCAATACTTTGGGCCATCTTTGACTGTTTTCCCAGGCCACAAGCAGGGAGTTAGATGTGAAGCGGAGCTGCTGGGATTAGAACTGGCGCCCATATGGGATCACAGTGCTTGCATGGTGAGGACTTAAACCACTATGCTATCACACCGGGCCCCTAACTTCCTTTCAAACAAATCTTTGCAAAGCTACTTAGTTTCCACACAACCCCACCATTTTATTCTTCAGTAAAGACCAAAATACCCTGAAAACATGCTCCCTACAAACATGTACAGAAATCCCTTTATTATTATTCACAGAAGCCTTCTGGCTATTCCACTTTTGATGAAAGCGATCTGGATGTCCAGCAAGTAAGGAATGGATAAACACGATGGGGCACAGCCATAAAACGTAACATTCGGCAATTAAAAAGGAGTGAAGTACAGAGATGTCCAACTTACAAGTGTGAACCTTGAAAACACTGCCACATGAAAGAATCCAGACACAAAAGACAACACATCCTAGGACTCACTGAAGTTCAGAAGAGCTAAATCCCAAGACAGACGGCACACTGTGCTGGAGGAGCAACTGTTACAGGAGTAGGGTGCTTGTTCTGGGTGACGGGAATGTTTATGGGAAACAACTGAATGATACACTTTTATGTAAACTCTCTTTATATAAATTACACCTCAAAAACTTTTATCTGGGGGCCAGCACAGGCAGTAACCTTCTGCCTGCCAGCATCTCATGTGGGCTCCACTTCTGATCCAGCTCTCTGCTTGTGCCCTGAGAAGGCAGTGGAGGAGGGATCATGGGAGGCCATGTGGGAGGCCTGGAGGAAGTTTCTGGCTCCTAGCTTTGTATAAGCTCAGTTCTGGCCACTGGGACCACTGGGGAGTGAACCAGAGGACGGAAGACCTTCTCTTTCTCTCCTTCTTCCTATGTAAAAATCTGCCTCTCAAATGAGAATAAATCAATCTTTAAAACAAACAAACAAACCCCAAAGATTCTAGCATGATGACTTAGTAGTTAAATCCTTGCCTTGCATGCTCCGGGATCCTATATGGGTGCTGGTTTGTATCCTGGCAGCTCCACTTCCCATCCAGCTCCCTACTTGTAGCCTGGGAAGTCAGTGGAGGACAGCCCAAAGCCTTGGGACTGTGTACTTGCATGGGAGACCCTTCCTGGCTTCAGACTGGCTAAGCTCAGCTCCAGCCATGGCAGCCCACTTGAGGAGGGAACCAGCAGATGGAAGATCTTTATCTTTCCTTCTGTCTGTAAATCTGCCTTTCAAAAAAAGAAAGAAAGAAACCTTAAAAAAATCTAAAAAAGCAAACAGATTCTCAGCCACCAGAAATTGATGTTAAAGCTCTATTGATCTTTTTACTGATTTGTTGTTCTCATTACAGACTGACAAACACTGACTACTTTATTCTCAATACACCACAAAATAGCTGGGTTGGATACAAACCCTGTAACTATTCCTGCCACAGTACTGCAGTTTTCTCTGCTGACTTTATGTCTGTGCCACATTCTCAACATGAATAAATGCTCAAGGGAACAACTGTAAAAATACAGCAGGCCCGTGAGAGCAAAGGTGGAGTAGCAAGCTGGATGCACGCTGGCATTAAGCATGCCAGCAGCAGCACCGGTACCAAGGCGTACCTCTCCCAGGTGCAATGGTTTACCTACAGCTCACCTGTCTACACAGCAGCAAGAGCCCATTTTTTTTTTTCTCCACTAATAGGCTGAAACCGGTTAAACAAAACCACTACCATCCAAGCAACTTAATGAAAAAAAATAAATTCTTGGTAGCTGGTACCTTGGCATAGTAGGCTAAATTTCCACCTGCCGCACTGCCATCCTATATGGGAGTCAGCTCATGTTCCAGCTGCTCCACTCCTGTTTCAGCTCCCTGCTTATGGCCTGGGTAATCAATGGAAGGTGATCTAGTTCATCGGGCCCCTGCACCCACATGGGAGACCCAAAGAAGCTCCTGCCACCCAGCTTTGGATTGGCCCAGCTCTGGCCACTGTGGCCACTTGGGGAGTAAAGCAAAAGTGGACAATTCCTGTTTTCTCTTCCCTCTATAAATTCTGCCTTTCAAATAAAAATAAGTATTAAAAAAAATATCTTGGGTTATAAAAGGTCCTGGTACTATAAACATCTATGCAGAATTATATTTAGGGTATGTGAGAGCAAGGTTTCGTAAACAAGCTCCAGGAACGTAAGGTAATTCCCTCTCCCATCCATCCAAATAATCTATGTTCAAAAGTATATACTGGTCCAATTTCATACCTTCAAAAGCTCTTCAGTGGGCCGGCACAGAGACTAAGAATTAATGCTTTAAACTGAGCCTGTTGTTCAAAATGCTGCCTAAAGCCCACCTAGATATTCAGAGAAAAATAAAGATTGTCTACACCAGGTTTGGAGAGCTAAAACTGTCACATTTCAGCAACGTCCTAAGATGCACAGATGGTATCTCACCCCAAGAGGACTTCCCACTTACATGGGGAGGAGAGAAGCCAGGAACTTCTTTAAGACTATCCAGAGTACTTCCTGTGTGCCAGGCTCAGGAACCAGCAATACAGGACTTGTGCCTGCCCCCACGGCCCTTTCAGTCTCTCAAGAGAAGTGTTCTTGAACCTGTCGTCTCGTCAAGAGCCCTTAAGAGCCATTATTCCTGGAATGGAAAACCTGCTGGGATTATTTTCAAACACAACTTTCAACTTTGGCTAAAACAATTGGACAATGTCTACACTAACTGGACGGGTCTTCCTCTTGAGTGTCTCTGGACAGAGTGTGAGATTACTCATTGGTCTCATAAGAGCAAAGAGGAATTGACTGAAGTGACCATCTATCCGGACAACAGGAAAGTTAATGTAAGTCCTCGCTTTGAGCACAGGTTACTAAAACCTGACCAGGCAAGAAGCAGCTGCTAACTGCCCAAGGGCTGCACACACCCATGAAGTACAAACACACTTTCTTAATTGTAGCAGTCTTCATTAAAGGAAATGTGTCAAGCCTCCCATCCGGGAATTACTGACATACCCAACTGGTGGACACAGCACTAAAGCAGAAAGCCAGAGTGTGAATGTAAGCCCAAAGCAGCAGGCAGATAAAACATCTTTCTCTGTCTTTCCTTCTCTCCCTGTAACTCTACCTTTCAAAGAAAAAAAAAAAAAAGGAAGAAAGGAGCTGGGTACTGTGGTGCAGGGTAAATCCACTCCTGTGATACCAGCATCCCAAATGGGCACCGATTCTAGTCATGGCCATTCCACTTCAATACATCTCCCTGCTAATGTACCTGGGAAAACAGTGAAAGATGACCCACACCCTTGGGCCCCTACACTGACTTGGGAGACCTGGAAGATGCTACAGGCTCCTGGTTTAAGACCAGTCTACCTCCAGCCATCTCATCCAGGCACTGGCTAGAGTCCTGGCTGCTCCCCTTCCAATCCAGCACCCTGTTAACCTGAGAAAGCAATAGTGGACAGCCCAGGGCCTTGGGCCCTTAAAGCTATGTGGGAGACCCAGAAGCAGCTCCTGGGTCCCATCTTTGGAATGGCCCAGCTCTGACCGTTTACAACTATTTGTAGAGTGAACCCCTTGAAGGAAGATCTCTTTGTCTCTGGTCATCTCTGTAACTCTTTCAAGGAAAATAGGTAAATGCTAAAAAATAGAAATCAATCTTTAAGGAGCCAGTGCCATGGCATAGTAGACTAAGCTTCCAGCAGTGCACTACCCTTTAATATTGGTGCCAGCTTGTGTCCCACCTGCTCCACCTTTGACCCAGCTTGTTGCTGATGACTTGAGAAAGCAGCGAAGGATGGCTCAAGTCCTTGAGCCCCGGCACCTACATGGGAGACCTGGAAGCAGCTCCTGGCTCCAGACTGGCTGAGCTCTGGGCATTGCAATTGTTTGCACAGTGAACCAATAGTTGGAAGATCTGTCTCTTTCTGTAAATCTGCGTTTTCAAATTAAATAAATATTAAACTAACAAAATAAAATTTAAAAATAACTTAAGCTTTTATATGTGTTTATATAAGTGATAAAAGCAGTGTAAACCAGCAAGTAAGCAAGCGACGGAGTACTAGCGAGAAACCTCAAACAGGTCAACCGTTTTTAGGACGGTGGCACTAAGTCCTCAGCAAGCTTTCTGCTTTCACTCTGACACATGCAGAATGATGAGCCTGACCTGAGGTAGGCATGTAAAGCAGGTTTATCTTTTAGTAACTCCATCTTTATCCAGCCAGAAGCAGTTCTTAGCTGTCAGGATGTGCCAGGCACTGTTCTAAGCACTTGACACCTATTATCTCATGTATTCCCTACAAAAACGCTGTGAGGCAGCTGCGATGCCACCCTCACCTTCCAGGAGGGAAGGATGACACTGGGAGATGCAGGGTCCATGGTCACACAGGTAAGTGGCAGAGTGGCATTCTGCAGCCTGCATCCTGTCCTTTGTAGAGCTTGTACTCTAAAGGACAGGAGGGCATCACCCCTCTGTCACTTGGCCACCTAGTGCTGAGTCTGCCCTGTTCCCTGGGATCCCTGAGACCCCTGAGACAAACTGCCACCTTCCTGGGTGGGTAGCTCCTTACATCTGAATTAAAGGGCCACTGTACAAGCTTCTTTCTATGTTAAAAGTCCAATTGTGTAGCAACTGGATCCTTACTAGTGAAGAGCTCCCATCATGAGCAAAGGGAGGGCATTTAAAGGACCTGTTTTTTTTTTTTTTTTAATTACTTTTATTGGAAAAGAAAATTTAAAGAGAGAATGAGAAATAGATCTTCCATCCACTGGTTCACTCCCTAAGTGGCTGCAATGGCCAGAATTGAGTAGATCCGAAGCCAGCAGCTTCTCGTGGGTCTCCCACGTGGGTGCAGGGTCCCATGACTTTGGACCATCCTCCACTGCTCTCCCAGCAGGGAGATGGATGGGAAGCAGAGCAGCCAGGACAACTGATACCCACATGGGATCCCGGTGCTTGAAGGTGGAGGAGTAGCCTACTAAGCTACTGCACCAGGCCCAACAGAGACCCACATTTTAACTTCCCAAGAGGACTGACAACCGGAACAGGCACGAACAAGTAGTCAGAAGATTGCCTCTAAGGTCTTGCACACCAGCTCCAAGAACTTCCAGTTAGCTAGGTTTTTCTGGACAACTCACACACTAGGACTGTGTAATAATTTTCCATGTCATAACTGCCTTCCCCCAAAATAAACCGGCGTCTTTCTTTTTTATAGTAGCTTCAGAAGTTTGCAGCTAAATGTGTCCCTGGAATGCCACCTGTCAGTGGTTAGTCCTCAACTCTTTTTATGAAACATACATACAATGTTAACAAACAAGATCTTTGTGTAGGAAAAATGGACATCTGTTTCCGGAGTTCAACTTAGGATGCTGACGAGTGACTTCCTTCTTGGCGGCTGGACTCTGTTGTCTCCTTATGGATTCTCTTTACGAAGGCAACGATTGCTCAGACCTTTACACTTCACACTACTTTCGCATTTTTAAAATGGTTTTCAAGCAAAGACACATACAGAGCTGTACCCACTGCCACGGCCTACAGGCCTGTCAGGAACGAACCAGGGTGGGGTCCCTCAAAATCATTATTGCTCTACTAACACTGACAAAAACGGTCTCAATTTACGAGTCGAGGCAATAGAACACCCAGGTGAAGTCCAACCCAGATAATCTAACACCCACTTTCCAGTGGGCGTACTTGACACACACGCTCAGCACTCGTGGGTCAGTACTAAGCTGGATGCTGTCAGTGTTGTCTGCCTCCGTTACAAATCCAACTGGTAGGTGATGGTGTTTCATAAGAGTTGGTGGAAAAATACATGTGTAGAAAAGCGAGAGCACACATGAGCATATTTCACAATCTAAGGTTAACTTGATCACTTAAAGTACCATGGGATCAGAACACAGTCTAGGCCTTGCCCTGTGTTTTTGATTCAGTATCACTGGGAAAAGGAGTTAGTTATTAGATAATATGAATGCCAGCTCAGGGACATTTGGAGAGCCGCTATCTAAATCTCTTTTTCAGCTATGACTTCTAGATAGGATCTCACTTCACAACCTCCAACACAACTCCACCACTTTAAACACACACACTGAAAACCGACAGAAACATACAGTTTTCAGTCTCAGGCACCGAGCTTGCCAAACGGATCTGACTTAAGGGCATAAGGAGACCAGCACAACAGGTGTATATGGTAAGCCCATTTATAATCATCCAAGTTAATCATTCCTGAGGTTTCAGAGTAACCCTGAAAGCCCCCAACATAACCAACTCAAGTCCCTCAGATTCCTGGAAGCACCACACCACACACCATGCACCCGAGAATAACCAGGCATCTGTGTTACTGTGCAGTGCCAGCACTGTTCATCCCTGCTATTCAAGTATGGTCAGCGGACCAGGGTCAACGACCCCACCTGGGAGCTGCGTAAGAAGCCAATGCTTCAGGCCCACCCTGACCCACTACTACTTGGAAGTCACACTTCACCAAGCCCTCTGCAACAGACTGATGTTTGAAACAGTTAAACGAAAGGGTGTTCTAATACACAGGGGAATCCTGGCGCACACCTGGACAGGCACCTGACCAAATCCCTGCGCTCATCTTCACTGGAGAAGAACCTTCTGCATCTGGAGCATTGGCCTTCCACCGCATGGCAAGTGCACGCCAAGAAGGACCCAAGGTTTAGAGGCCTGCTCATGCAGCCAACCCATGTGTGCTGTTTTGTTTTGACATCGCAGATGTCTTATATTTACAAGTTTCTTTGGAACACAACACCTAGGAAGTATTGCTCAGGAAGACAGGTTCCCTCAACTCCTGCAGCCTTCTAGACAGTGAATCTAAAGTGGCAGAAACAGAACTAAACTCCATTTCCATCACTTGATCTCAAAACTGTACCCAGGGGTACAGGATATGGCTCAAACATCATCTCAGTTGTCAAACTTGTCTGGTCGTGCCCAGAACCCAGGATGGTCTGATACTCTTCCAATGGGAGACAGGCTGAGTTCTTTGTGCACCCCTCCACCCCCAGTTATACATGTGCTAGGATGCACCTGCCTACAACGTGCTATCTTAGAATTTCTAGTTACTAAGTCCTTTCAAGCAGATTAGAAAGTAAACCTATTTCCAGCTAAATGTGATGTTGGGGGGAAAAAAAGAGTAAAAATGCACCAACTACTGTCAACCTAAAAAACATGTTTTTCATATCCAATTCTTCAACCTAGGTGCCACAGAATTTTGAGGTTGGACTGCTGAAAATGCACGACACTGAGCTACCGAATCCTTACCGCAAAGCTAAGTCAGGTCCTGAGAGAGACCAGTAACACCATCCTGAATGTGAATGAAGCAACATGATACAAATACAAACAACACTGCCACTGCACATGAGCGTGACACATTCCAAGGCTCTTTCTGCTGCACGCTCCAAGCGGACTAAGTCAGAACTTCCTATCAAAAATTGCTGGGAGATGGAACCCACGTCTGCTCCTAAGCAGTTCAAACCAGTTTCCCTCTACTGGATAAACCTTTTCTCCATGCAGAAGTCACCTGCCAACACTTGCCACAAGCCGACACAGCCACCGCTAAGACAGCAGTTACCTGGTGGCCTTTGGTGCACTTGGAGACCCATTCTCCTTCTCAGAGGTTGTTTCTATTTTAAATACATATTAATTTGAAAAATGTGTATGAATACTGGTATTTTATCAGGTAGGTAAGCGCTGTGGTACCAGAAAGCAAACTAGGTATGGTTTTACAGTCAGTATTCTGAGAAGCCAGGGACAGTAGGGCCGTATGAATATTGAGCCCATATGAAGGAGAGCCCAATAAGAACCCATTACATCATCTTCTCGCTAAGGTACTCCAGCCTACAACATTCCAGAAACCAAGACATGAATTTACAGCTAAGTCCCGTCAAGAACCTTCCAGACAAGATTCTGAAGCCTAATTTTTTATAAGCATAAAACCTGCAGAAAGTTAAGACAGTACATATCCCATTTTAATAAGAAGTAACCAAGAATCCGAATGAATGCAAGTCAATGACAGGTCAATTTCACAACTATGGGTGGAACCTGTCCTCACCCCGATCCAAAAATTCATATGGAATCTGACCCAATATTCCCTTCACCCCAAAGCTACTCCAGTGGCCAATTCCAGGTTCCAGAAAAAAAAGAAATTCAGCGCAAGCTTTACTTAGGGTGGTTCTACACAGCCCATCGCAACTATACAATGTTACCAATTCCACACAATGTTACCAATTCCGAACCTACAAAGAAACACTATCTGGTTAGTAACAAAGCTTACTTTTGTATAGCGATGGGGGGATTTGGAGGCCCGCAGCTTCTTCAGGTCAAGGAAAGCATCGCCATTCTCTGTTTCAGCCACGTTTCTCCTATCCATGGCTCTTATGTCTAGAATTCTTCGCACCTGAAAGATACATCAAGATAACATTATCATCAACAACAGTAACGTTTCAGAAGCTCTGGCTTGCTCAGAAACTCAAATGTTAGAAAAAAAAAAAAAGCCCCATTGAAAACAGTTGTAAGAAACAAACTCACTGCCCCCCCAAATGTATATACATTATGCTATAAACCAGAACCAATTCAGAAACGGAACGGCCGGTGCTTGGTTGCTTAGGAGCAAATTACTCTAAGCTTCCATAGGAGAAAGAAGGTAAGTACCCAACTTGGGGTACAATCTTGAAGCAGCTTTCATACAAAGAGAAACCAGTTATTTAGCCGCTGCCACCCATCGGGACGGTTCAGAGAGCGCTGGGGGAAGTTTCCCGAAGTGGGGGCAGGTAGGGAGACTTGGGGAACTGGGAAGTCGGGTTGTGTTAAAAGGCCTGTCACTGGCCGATGGACGGGGCCAGCTGCCCGTTGTTAATCAGGAACTGAAGAAGGGGCCCCCCCGAGCGCCTCTTTGCCCGCCCAGGGCCGCCCGCACCTGTGGCCATGTCAAGGGGCGTCAGTGGCAAGAAAAAGGGGGCGCACCAGCTTCAGTTTCCAAACTCGGCTTTCCCCAGGGGGGGCCTCGACTCTCCCCCCACCCCATACACCCCTTCTTTCCTCCCTCACCTCCCAGCGGCCTCTCTCGGAGGAAGGGTGGAAACGGGACTCACAGAGGGGTGGCGGGCCAGAGTCAACGGGGAGGCCAAATCCATCCCCCCGGCCCTGGGCGTATCGGAGCTGGAGAGGGCGCAGGCCCGCCGCCGTCCGCCCCGGCCCAGCTTGCCGATTCAGGGCCAGCCCTCCAGCCGGCCGCCCCGCGGGGCCTCGCGCGCCCCTGCCCGCCCCACCGCGCGCTCCCCGGCGCCCGCGCTTCACACGCGACCCCGGGAGCAGCGCACCCGCATCCCTTCTCTCCCTCCGTGTCGGTGGGGCCCAGCGCCCACTCCCTGACCCCGGCCCTCCTCACCCAACAAACCCCTCTCCTTACTCTGTGCCTCCCGCCGTTCGGCGGCCCTTAACGCTTTGGCCGCCGCCGCCGCCGTCGCTCCCCGCCCCGCTGGCCGCACCGGCCCAAAGCGCTGCTGCGGCGGCTGCTGCTCCTCCGCGGCCTTCGCTCTCGCCAGCCTCCTTTCCTTTACCTTCCCTCCCCACCCCCGCCCCGCCACTACCAGCTCGGGCTGTCTCTCGTCAGCCGCCGTAACCGCGGCCCGGCCCTCCGCCCCTCCTCTCCGGCCCTCCCGCCGCCACCCTCCACCCCTCTCTCCACTCTCTCCCCCTTAATAACTCCCTCCACGCACTTCGGCCTTCGGCGGCGCCGCCTTCGCCGCCGCGCGCCCGGATGTGAGGTGGCTGCCGCGGTGCCGGGCGGAAAAGAGACGCGGCGCCACGCGCTGCCCCCTCTCGGCCCCCACGCGCTCCCTCGGCTGCGGGGAGGCGGGAGGCTGCTGGTAGGAGGCTGCGAACCGACACGGCCGAAGGCCTTGCCCCCTGCCCGGGGTGCTCAGGCGCCCGCTGTGGGCAGCCCCCGGGGGCGGGGGAGAAGGATGGCCGTGTTCCCACGCGCGGGTGCGGAGCGGGCGCACGCGGGGAGACGCGCGCCGCACCGCTTTCCGTGGGCCCGCTGGCCCCGAGGGTGCGCAGGCCCCGAGGCGACCTGCGAGCTTGGCCACCGCTTAAGCTTGTGAGGGTCGCGTCCGGGTTGGTGGTGGTGGGGATGGTGGGGAGCTGCCTTTGTCGGGGAGCACGCTTCGGCCGTGGGAAATCTGCTTCAGGAGAGACCTTGGCGGTTTTCAAGCCGGGCTCATGACACTCATTCGTGATCGAGGGCTAAAGCTGTGACTTGGTTGCACTTTGGCGCAAAGGTGATGAAAGCAAGAAAGGCAGGGTGCTGCGTGACTCAGTTGTCACCCCTTTGATGAAAGTGACTGGGGACTTGAGCGAATTGGTCTTTCCCTCTTATATATCTCAATTTTTTTTCTAACTTCCTGCCATGAGAAGCAGGAAGTACAAGTATAGTTGGCGGAAATGTGGAAAGAAAGTGTGTGTGTGTATGTGTGTGTGTGTGTGTGTTGCGCAGCGTTTACACGTGTGTGCAGCCTGGGGCTGGACACTAGCACAGATGCGGGGTCAGCCGTCCTTGCTCCCTTGAACTGCAGGCCCGAGTCTTGAGTCCCATGGGACTGCTTGATGCAACATCGCGGGAGGAGGGAAGCACGGAGTGACAGCTGTCTTGTGAAAGGGCAGCAGCGGAGCCTATGTTTTTTTTTTTTTTAAGGGGCTGACTTTTGAACACTTTTCACCAGACACTCAGCATCCCCCTTCCCACCCCTGGTGTTTCTCAGCAACTAAATTGCAAGGCCAGAGGCAGGTGGGAGAGACCCTGCAGAGTCTCGCACCCGCAGCTTTGCCCTATCTCTTACCAACTGCGGAAAATTAAACAATCGAATTATATCCTAAGCCTGGGTTTGGAGAAAAAGCATGAGCCACTCGCAGGGAGGTTGCCAGGTTTAAGTAGGATAAGGTGTTTGATGGGGCAGTAAGGACACTAAAATTGAAGGGGAACAGGAAGAGACTTTTTGTGAGGCTCACAGAGGCAACTGTAGCATACTTGCCACTCCAAGCACTGGCTGTCTTTCTGGCTGTGCAGTTAACCACTCCTCCCTTCCCCACACTCAGTGGCTGTAACCTTTCATTTTACTCCCACACTTGTAAAAGGGTTCCTGCACACGCAGTTGGTTTCTGGTGCAGTGGGCATCCACTGGGGCAGCTCTGAAGCCCCCTAGGGGTGTGGAGGCGATGGTTTGGTGGTTAATGGGGGGGGGGCGCTGCGAGTGGCAAATGAGGTCTCTGTCACATGAGCTTCTTTATAAACTGGCGGCTAGAGGGACCAGGACCCAGGACGAGCGTCCAGAGAAGAAAAATGGAGAGTGCTGGAGAGTTGCTGCCTTGGCATTTTCTAATCTAGCCTTGAAATCTGACCGTGTCACAAGCTATTTTTCTTAGAGTCCTTAAGGGAAAAGGAGACTTTCAGACAACGTTTTATTCTATATGAAGAATTGGTGAGCTTTTTTTTTTTTTAATACCTGCTTCAGCCATCCATGAAATCAGTGCTCAGCTCCTGGTGATGGTGGCCTGGAATAGATTTCCTGAATTTTCCAATATATCCTAATTAGGATCTGCTCTTGTTCTAAGCTCTTCTTTGTCGGGTGAAGAACCTGGCCCCAGCCCACTTCTTACCTTCTCCAAGTCTCGGTTTAGCCTTCTTTAAAAAGACCAGGGGATAATCACTTAGCAATAAAGGTAGTGATTTACTAAGGAAGGGCAGCCATAAATGGTTCACCTGTGCCAGGCAAAGGCGGGAAGCTTATAAATCCTCATTTCATTGAGGGTTTTTGGTATTTCTGGCAGGAATGATCATTTGTAATTACAAATGCCCTCTTTGGCAACTAATAACCTTTCAGTTATCAGTATAGGAAATGGCCTTGGGTGTTGGTGAGAATAAAAGAGAACATTTTTTTCCCTAATTCTTCATGAAATTATTTGTAAGAGCTGATTTAGCGTAGAAGTGTCTCATTCTCCACCTGCAAGCTTCAGATCTTAAATGCATGCTGGTGCATTTCCCAACTGCTCCACTCCTGATGCGGCTCCCTGCTTATGGCCTGGGAAAGAAGCAGAGGATGACCTAGGTCCTTGGGACCCTGCACCTGCATGGGACACCCAGAACAGGCTCCTGGCTCCGGATCAGCTCAGCTCCAGCGGTTGTGGCCATCTGGGGGGTGAACCAGCGGATGGAAGATCTCTCTCTTCCTCTTCTCTCTGTAAATCTCTCAAAAATTAAAAAAAAAACCTTCAAAAAATATTTAAAATACAGCAAAATTTGCATCAAGTAAATATGTCATTGTTGTTAGGACTTGACACATTATTTTAAAATAGTTTAGTCCCACGGCTTCAGATAAAAGTGATGCCTCCGAGCTAGGTTATAGTAGGCTAAGCCTTGGATTGCAATGTCAACATGTCAGGGGCACCAGTTCAAGTCCCAGTTTGTCCATTTCCAATCCAGCTCCTTGCCTGTAGACTGGGAAAGCAACAGAGGATGACCCAGCTCGTTGGGCTCTTGGCACCCATCTGGAAGACTCAGAAGAAACTCCTGGTGCCTGGCTTTGGAAGGGCTGAGGTGCAGCCACTGCTGCCATTTGAGGAGTAAACAAGTGGATGAAAAATCTGACACTGCCTTACAAGAGGAAGATCTCCAGGAGCCAGGGCTCAAATAAATTTTTATTACAAAGTCAGATATACAGAGAGGAGGAGAGAGGGAAACATCTTCCATTTGCTGATTCATTGCCCAAGCAGTCGCAATAGTCAGAACTGAGCTGACCTGAAGCCAGGAGTCAGAAGTTTCTTCCAGGTCTGCCGTGTGGGTGCAGGATCCCAAGGCTTTGGGTGGTCCCTGATTGCTTTCCCAGGCCACAAACAGGGAGCTGGATGGGAAGTGGAGCTGCTGGGATTAGAACCTGCGCCCATATGGGACCCCTGCGTGTTCAAGGGGAGGATTTTAGCCACTAGGCCACTGCGTCGGGCCCGGGCTCAATTTTTTTTTTATTTTTATTATTTTTTTTATTGGAAAGGCAGATATACAGAGAGGAGAGACAGAGAGGAAGATCTTCCGTCCGATGTTCCACTCCCCAAGTGAGCGCAACAGGCCGATACTATGCCGGTCCTAAGCCAGGAGCCTCTTCCGGGTCTCCCACGCGGGTGCAGGGTCCCAAAGCTTTGGGCTGTCCTCGACTGCTTTCCCAGGCCACAGGCAGGGAGCTGGAAGGGAAGTGGGGCTGCTGGGACTAGAACCAGCGCCCATATGGGATCCCGGGCGTGCAAGGCGAGGACCTTAACCACTTGCGCCACTGCGCCGGGCCCTCAAAATTTTTTTTTAAGAGTGGTCTCTGAAGTTAGTTCCTGTGTCTACTAAAGTAGAACTTTGAAAAAAACAAAACAACAACAAAAAAAAAACAAGAGCCCAGTGCGGTGGCCTTGTGGTTAAAATCCTTGCCTTGACCATACCAGGATCCCTTATCGGCACCAGTTCCCAGCAGCTCCACTTCCCTTCCAGCTCCCTGCTTGTGGCTTGGGAAAGCAGTTGAGGATGGCCCAAAGCTTTGGAACGCTGCACCCACGGGGAAGACCTGAAAGAGTTCCTGGCTCCTGGCTTTGGATTGGCACAGCACCTGCCGGTGCTGTCACTTGAGGAGTGAACCAGTGGATGGAAGATCTTTTCTATCTTTCCTCTCTATATATCTGACTTTGCAATAAAAACAAATCTTTTAAAAATATAAATTCATGAGTAGCTCTCATTTCTGGGATGCTTGCCTAGTCTACCAGGTGCATTTCTTATTAAACTTGGCTAATGTGCTTAATGCTTAAAAAAACAAACTATGAAATGGAATAAAAATACAGATGACCTGTGTTTCCTGAGTCACTTAACACGCTGTTTTTTAAAAAATGTTTTCCCTAAAGGATTTTCACATGGACCCAAGTCAATGAAAAAAAAAAAAAAACAGGATTCTAATTCTAGGTAGGGCTGCAAGGATGCCTCCCAGGTCCACGCGTGAGTGCGCCCCTGCGCGCACTCGGAACCATTGGGCACCAAGAGAGGCTCAGGGGAGGACTTCCGTCTGCGTCCGCCTCGCGACAGGAACCTCATCCCTCATGCTTGTCCACAGGAGACTTAACTCGGAAGTAACGCTCCCCACCAAGCTGCCTTTGTGAAAGGGGAACAGGAGGAAGCTGAGTAGCTGCAGGACGGGCCGTGGGATTGCCAAGGCTGTGAGTCCCCACCGCGCACGCGCCACGGGGCCCCGAGGAGGTGTGTCGCTTGCCTAACTGCGGCTGCGCCAACTCCGGGCTACTGGGCGGGATTTTTCTCGCGCCGCGTCGCCGTGGAAACGGGGAGGCGGGGCCGCGGCGCGAGATGGGCGTCCCGAGGCGCGCGAAAGGCCGAGGCGGACCGGCGTGGGCCGCGCGGGGCCTGACGGGGCCGGCGAGCGGGAAGGAGCGGCTTCCTCGGGTCCGTAAACCTCTGCAGGCCTCGGTCCCCGCGAGACTGTGGACTCGCGGCCTGGTGACTCTTGGGGAGCCTCCGCTTCCTTCCCCTGAGGCGCAGGTGATGCTGCTCAGACGCGGGGGGTGCTGGAGACGGGAGAAGGGCGCGCGGGACGCCGCGAGGAGCCCCGTCTTTCCCGCTCTGCACCCCCGCCTCGGTGGTGGTGCTTTTGGTCCCCGTTTGGCTCGCCCCCTTTCTCCCCACGAGTCCCCCCACCAGGCCTCCTCAGCGAGCGGGGGTCCGAGGCCGGAGTGCGTGGTCCGCACACCCCGGGGGACCGATGTTGGAGCGTCCTCCCTGGGGGATGGAACCTTGGTTTTTGTGTGTGTCTAGAGAGAGCTAACCTCTGGGAAGATGTGTGTACGATGTGTCTCGGGTAACTGAGGAGCAAAGACTTGGGGACCTCTGTCCCTGCGGTTATGAGATGCTTGCCACCTGCGGGGTGATGGGTGTTCACCACTGGTGGTTGAGGAAGAGGATTGGTATCGTCCTGTTACGGTTCCATTTGCTGTGGTCTGTGTGGTATTCGTGAGGAAAGGAGGCTTGGAGGTGGCAGAAAAGGCTGTGCTGGAGATACAAATGTCTTCAGTTTATTAGTATTTATTCTTTTAAAAAACCGAAATGTCTTCATTTTTTAAAAGTAGGCTCATTTGTCCCTCAGCTGCATATTGCCATATTTCTTTTAAAGATGTATTTACGTTGATTTTTCTCCCCCCAGAACTTAATAAAGGTTTATCATGAAGAAATGTCCTCCAGCTGTAGGGTTTTCATTCTTCTAGCTCTTTCTCTCGATGTTAGGTGATGCTAATTAGAAATTACTAATGTACCTCTTCAGTGGGTTGTTTCTCAATTGTTAGTTTTACACTTGACGTTAACTGTTAGCACCTGGGAGATAAGGACTTGGCTCGGGAATTTATCTTCCCTCATCTCGACATCTTTATGGTTATCTGTGGTTAAATCACCAGCGTTGATACTCTATAAACAGTCTTCAAGTTGACTATTGCAGCTGTTCCTTTTGTAAACCTTGTCCTTTTAAAAACAATGTTTGCTTGAAAGATAACATGGCAGTGAGAGGAAGTCCAGCTTCCTTGCTTTGGTCTTGCAATCCCAGGGGTAGCTGGTACTGGGCCAGGTGGAGGTAGCCAGGGGCCTGAAACTCAGTTCAGGTGGTAGAGACCCAGGCACTTACACCAACACCTGAGGCGTCCCAGGTTGTGCATGAGCAGGAAGTGGCAATCGAAAGTGGGCCAGGGACCCAACTGTCTGAGATGTCACTTCCTGCCGTCCTGAGTGTACCTTAGCAACAAAGTGGGCTTGGGATTTGGGGGGGGGGGGGAGAGAGAGAGAGTGAGAGAGTGAGTGTGTAGGGAGAGGCAGTGTTGTAGCATAGCAAGTTAAGCTGCTGCCTGCGATGCTGGCATCCCATGGATGAACTTGCTTGAGTTCTAGCTGCTCCACTTCCCATCCAGCGCTCTACTGATACACCTAGGAAAGCAGCAGGAGCTGGCCCCGGAAATTGGGTGGGTAAGCATTTCAGTGTCTTCACCAGTGCATGTTATCTCCCTGACTTTTTGAGGATCCCCATCTCCGTGGAGACCAGGGCTGCCTCATTGTGACCTGGATTTCTGGTTCCTTGATGATGACTGTTGAACAGCTGCTTTTTGGCCACTCCTGTATCTTCTTTGGAGTAATGCTATAGAATTTGAAATTTTTAAAAGATGTATTTTTATTAAGGCTTTTTAAAAAAGATTTAAAATTTTTTTATTGGAAAGGCAGATACACAGAGGAGAGGAGAGATAGAGAAGATCTTCCATCCACTGATTCAGTCCCCAAGTGGCCGCAGTGGCAGAAGCTGAGCCAATCCAAAGCTGGGAGCTTCTTCCGGGGCTCTCCAAGGCTTAGGACCATCCTCAACTGCTTTCCCAGGCCACAAGTGGGAAGCTGGATGGGAAGCGGGGCTGCTGGGATTAGAGCTGGTGCCGATAAGGGATCCAGGCGCATGCAAGGCAAGGACTTTAGCTACTAGGCTTTAGCTACTTGAGCTACCGCTCTGGGCCCAAAATTTGGAATTTTTAAAGAAGTTTAGTTTATGTATTTGAAAGGCAGTGTTAGAGGCAGAGAAAGATCATCCATCTGCTGCTTTATTCCCCAAATATCCATGACAGCTGGGTTGGGCAGGCCGAAGCCAGGAGCTTCTTTGAGGTTCCCTGCATGGGTGAAGGGGCCCAAGCACTGTGCCATCCTCCACTGCTTTCCCGGGTACGTTAACAGGGAGCTGGATAGAAAGCAGAGCCACTGGGACTCAACCACATGGATGCTGGTACTGCCAAGTGTTGACTTAACTCACTAAGCCACAGTGCTAGTCCCTACCATTTTTTTCAAAAGGTACATGCTGTGTGACTGTTACATCATACTATTTATTTTGTTTGAAAGAGATGGAGAGCTCCTGTCTGATTGCCTCTGCAAAACACCCGCAGCAGTTGGACTTGTGCCCGGATGAAGCCAGGAGCTGAGAATTCAGTCTGGGTCTCCCATGTGGGTGGCAGAGACCCAGCTAGTTGAACCTGCCCAGTGTCTGCCTTAGCATGAAGCTAGATTTGGGAGCCAGAGCCAAGACTTGAACCTGGGTACTCTGTGGTTGTCTTAACTGCTGCACCTACCAGTTGCTGCAACTCACATCTCAATTACATCTGCAAAGGCCCTACTTCTAAATAAGCTTACTGTCACAGGTGTGAGAATTGTGGCACATCTTTTTTGGAAAAAACAGTTCAACCAACACTACTCTTTGTATTAAGAAACATAAAACTTGGAGCCAGTACGATGGTTCAACTGGCCAAATCCTCTGCCAGAATGTGCCAGCATCCTATGTGGGTACTACTTTGTGTCCTGGCTGCTCCGTTTCTGATTCAGCTCCCTGCTTGTGGCCTGAGGAAGTGGCAGAGGATGGGTGAGGCCTTGGGATCCTGCACCCATGTGGGAGACTCAGAAGAGGCTCCTGGCTCCAGATTGGCTCAGCTCCAGCGGCTGTTGTAGCCATTTGGAGGAGTGAACCAGCAGGTGGGAGAGTTTTCTCTCTGTCTTTCTGTAAATATGTCTTTCCAGTAAAAATGTTTTTGAAAAATAGAAAACTCTTATTAGTTCACATTTACTAGTTTTATACAGCTGATCACCAGTTGAAAGTTAAAACTCTGCAATAAGGTGGAACAATCCACTATGGGGGGAGGGCAAGAGGAGGGGAAGGGGGGACATCAGAGCCTATGAAATGTTGTTATAAAATTAAATGCTATAAAAAAGTAATTGAGTACATTCCTAAAATAATAATATACTTACTTTGTCTTTCAATAATAGCTTTTATGTGAATATTACTTTTCATCATTGCTAGTTTTCATTGTGAAATCTAATGTAAACTAATACAGTTTACAGTAAATTAATAAATCTGAAACATGAATATATTAAAAAAAAAGTTAAAACTCTGCACAGTAGTATTTACTACTGTTCAAAAACTGCTGGAAGATTCTTATAATTAACATTGCAGTTAAAGTTAATCCAAGGAGTAGGTGTTGACCTGATGGCTAAAATGTGAGTTTGGAGGTTCTTGTCCTTTCTTGGAGTAGCTGGGGTTGATCCCTGGCTTTAGTTTCTGATTCCAGATTCCTGCTTTGTGGACCCTGGGAGGCAGTGGTTACTGCTCAGATGGTGATTTCCTTAAACTCATTGGACACCTGGATTGAATTTCTAGGTTCCTGCTTGAGCCTGCACTTTCTAGATATTTCAGGGGCTGAACTAGCAGGCAAGGACCCTCTCTCTGTTCTTTGCCCCTCAGATTTAAAAAAATAATAAGTAAAAAAAAATCTGAAGTGGAAAAAAAGAAATATTTGTTTCTACTGGCATTTTTTTCCCTCTGTAACCACTGGAACTGAGCCGATCCTAAACCAGGAGCCTGCTTCAGGTCTCCCACGCAGGTGCAGGGTCTCAAGGCTTTGGGCTGTCCTCAACTGCTTTCCCAGGCTGCAAGCAGGGAGCTGGATGGGAAGTGGAGCAGCCGAGAGGTGACCCATATGCCCATCTGGGATCCTAGTGCTTGCAAGGTGAGGATTTAGCCACTGAGCCATTGCACTGGTCCCTACAAAATAACTTCTAAAGAATTCTTTATTTGAAAGGAAAAGTACCAGACAGAGATGGGGGGGACTCAGACACCTCTTTTCCATCCCCTGGTTCACTTTCCAAGTGACTAGTTTGGCTGGGGCTGGGATCACATGGGTGACAGAAACTAAGGTGCTTGGGCTGTTATCTGAATCAGAAGTGTGGTAGCTGGAACCTGAAGAAGGCTGTGATACGGGATGTGAGCACCTCAAAGGATGGCTCTGCAGTACAATGCTCATCTGCTGGAAAATGACTACAATTTTAAGATGCATTATTTTACCTGAAATGTAGAGGGAGACAGGTCTTCTATTGGTTAACTTCCCAGATACCTGCAAAAGCAAGGCTGGGTCTTGGTGGATGCAAGGAGGTCCAAGCTCAGTTCCAGTCTCCATGTGGATGGCAGGAACCACAGGGCACATGTTAGCAAGAAGCTGGAGTGTAAAGCAAAGCTGGAACTTGAACCTGGGCTCCGACAGGCAATGTGGGCATTCCAATTAATGCCTGTTCCCAAAGTGCATGTTCTCAGTGGAAGACCTCTCCTACTTATTTAGTGTTCAATTAGTTCAGAAGTGTGATTCCTAAGAGGACATAAACAATTCTCTTTTTTTCTTGCAGTTAGAAGATTTAAAAAAATTCATGAAGAATCTGTGCACTGAGAAGAATTTACCAAGCTTCCAGTTGAAGTTTTAGCAAAAAATGATAGAATGGAGAAGGTGGTTGAATCCAGGTAAGAAGTGAGACTTGACCCAAAGAAGCATTTTCTTATAAACATGGTGAAGTCAGAATTCTTTTCTAAATTATGACCAATGAAGTAGAAACTACAATGAGGACTTTTTTTTGTCAGTGATATTTTAAATTTTTACAATGTCTATTTCATGCCTTATGTTACAGTCAAAACCCAAATTTTAAAATTCCTCTTTTCATTTGAAAAGTAGGTGTCAGGGAGGGAGAAAGACAGACGTCTTCCATTTTCCAGTTCATTCCCCCAATGGCTGTAATAGGCAGGGCTGAGCTAGGTCCAATCCAGGAGCCGCATTGGTCACCGGGCACCCAACGCTTAGACAGTCTTCTGTCTTTCTAGATGCATTCCTGGGTGGGAAGCAGAGCAGCAGAGACTCATACCAGCACCCTAGTATGAAATGTAGGTGCTGGAAGTGGCAACTTCAATTTGTTGTACCACAACCCTGGCCACCCTCCACCCCCTGCAAAGCCATTTTGAATGTATGGAAATATCCACAATTAAAGCTCTGATTTGGGGGGCCAGTGTCTAGCAAAGTAGGCCAAGCTTCTCCCTGTGGTGCTGGCATCCCATATGGTTGCCAGTTTGTGTCCCAGCTGCTCCGCTTTCCCATCTAGTTCCCTGCTCATGACCTGGAAAAGCAGTGGAGGGTGGCCCAGAGATTCAGAGGAAGTTCGCGGCTCCTGGCTTCAGGTCAGCCCAGCTTTGGCTGTTGGCAGACATTTGGGGAGTGAACTAGTGGATGGAAGACTGTTGTCTCCATCTCTCCTTTTTCTGTAACTGCCTTTCAAATGAAAAATAAATCTAACAAAAACAGCCTCTGATTTTGAGCAGAAATATGAAACAGAATCAAAATTGGCAGGCTGCTGGATCTTTCTCTTACTCTTCTGATCATGGTTGAGTCCAGTCTCCATTCACTTCCCTGTCAAGTCTCCAGCATCCTACTCGGTAGCCCAGGCAACAGGCAGGACTTGTATAAGAGGAGGAGACTGAGAGACCTCCATGAGCTGAGAGGCCTCAGATACAGGCTTTCAGCTGAGCCATCAGGAGTGTCCCATTGCCCTGGACACAGGGACTGGTTCACATGGAGCAGGTGACTTCAAAGGCCAATCAGGTTTTTTTTTTCTTGAAATGAGACAGATTGTTTTCTTTTGGTTTTTTAGCAGTGAGAAAGGCCAGCCCAATGCTGAGCTGCACTGTCCATGCAGAGGCGGCCGGGATCCGGTGCCATGGGAGGTAAACAGGTCACATGCTCAGAGAGGCAGGAAGACCTCAAGACCTTCCAGTCCTGCAACACCAGTTCTCATCCTGAGCCTCTTGCTCAGGAAGCGGAAGTAAAGGAGCTGGGAAATGACACCTTTCTACTGACAACTTCCTGAACACTCAGGGTCAGGTTATCTCCACCCATCATCTGCCTCCCCGGCTCTCTGGCTTCCTGTTGGGTGTGGCCAGTGGGAATCCCTGGCAGGAGATGGGGGAGAGGGCAGAGCACACCTGCCTTGCAGGGTACCTGGATTGTCTGTCTCTCCAGTGAAACTCAGAGTACCCAGTCCTGTGAGAAACTGCTTGACCCTGTCCTTCTGGGTCTGTCCCTTTGTCACTGGCCTAGGCTGGTAACACTTCAGGTTCTGCTGGTTTCAAGTTTCCTATAGAATTCCTTTGGTCCCTTTTACATCCATCCATTTACAGATGTGCAATCTTGTGTAGAAAAGTATGGGTGTGACCTAAGCTGCTTTGAGTCCTGGGCTATGGTGCTATTGGCCACGAGTTCCATGTTCCTGAATTACTGTATATATTGAGTCAGGTGTCTGTTCAAAGACACAAGTCCATTAAAAAAACAAACAAACAAAAACCATCCAAGCTTATGTATCGAAGAATTGATGGAAATATTTTTAAGGGTTTATAGGAAGCTTACTCTATTTACCCTGGAGCAGTGGTTTGGTGTTTGGTAGTGGAGTTCCTGGGGAGACTTTATGGAAAATAACCGCCGTGTAAACCATGAAAATCAGTAGCTTTCCCCCTGTGAGCCATTTGAGAGGAAGTTATCACAGCATGCTGATTGAGCCATTGTGCTGGGCCCTTATAATAGTTCTTAAATGGTAACTTTATAAGCCTCTTCAAGTTTGTTGGCATTCTACTACAAAGCAGAACTTTCCCCATTTATTTATTTATTTATTTATTAACATATATCATTGAAATCTGTGCATTTTCATTTTGTTGCTTGGGTTATATTTTGTTGCTGCTTAGTTATAAAGGTAGTCATTGCAGGCCGATTCTTATGGTCCCCTTGTTTTGCCCCCAATGGCCAGCCCCACAGAGGCCAATGTTGTAGAGTAGCTGTGCTGCTGCTTGCACAGCTGGCATCCCATATGGGTTCTGATTCACGTCCTGGCTGCCCTACCTCTGCTCTGGCTCCCTGCTAATGGCCTGGGAAAAGCAGTGGAGGAAGGTACAGGAGTTTGGTTCCCCTTCTATCTATGTGGGAAAGCTGGATGAAGCTCTCAGCTCCTGAGTTCAACCTGGCCCAGCGTTTGCCATCAGCCATCTCGGGAGTGAACCAGTAGATGGAAGATTCTTTCTCTGTAAACTCTGACTTTCAGATACGTAAATGAATCTTTAGAAGAAAATAAAAATTACCAACACTACAGGGCTCTGTCTCTGTTTTCGTCTTTATTCTTCTTTTATTTAAAAATATTTACTTACTTACTTGAAAGGCAGAGTTAGAGGGAGCGACAGAGAGATCTTCCATGTACTGGTTCACTCCCCAAATGGCCACGTCAACCAGGGTTGTGTCAGGCCAAAGCCAGAAGCAGGGTCCCTGTCTGGGTCTCCGACATGAGTGACAAGGGCCCGGCAGTCGGGTCATCTGCTGCTGCTTTTCCCATGTGTGCTGGAGAACTGGATCCGAAGCAGAGTGGCTGGGTATACCAGCATTCATTTGTGACGCTGGCACCAAAGGCAGTGGCTTAATTTGCTGTGGCACAATACCGGCCAGCCTTTTTCCTTTCTGATGGTAAAAGATAATTTCTTAATGTTTCTTAGATGACATAGAAACCAGCAATTCATTGTTTAATAAATTTATGTGATTTCATAGGCTACATTATCTGAAAAATCTTTTTTTTTAATCATGATAGTTTATTGAACAAGATTGTTTCTGCATCAGTTGTGGTTTGAAGGCAATTACATATACATGATATGAAGAGATAAGTGTGTTCAATCAGTTGTCTTTTTTAAAAAATTTTTTATTGTAAAGTCAGATACATAGAGATGAGGCGACACAGAGAGGGTGATCATCTGTCAGTTGATTTACTCCCCATCTGGCTGCAGTGGCCGGAGCTGCGCCAGTTTGAAGCCAGGAACCAGGAGCCTCTTCCGAGTCTCCCACACAGGTGCAGGGTCCCAAAACTTTGGGCCATCCTCAACTGCTTTCCCAGGCCACAAGCAGGGAGCTGGATGGGAAACAGGACTGCCGGAATTAGAACTGGCACCCATTTGGGCATGCAAGGCGAGGACTTTAGCAGCTAGGCTACTGTGCCAGGACTGCTCTGTTTTTATTTTTTCTTACATATAAAGGAAGCCTTTTCTAATTTGTGGATGAGTTCCCTTAAAAACACAAAGGACAAAAGAATCTGTTGGGCCTGTGACTCCAGGGTGCCCTCTTGCCCTGTGCTCCCTGCAGACTCAGCAGGGTTTACCTGCAGTAACTGGCAGCATCTTTCTGTCCGAGATGGGCTAGGATCAGCTTCAGTGAGTTTATCTGTTTCATTTTACCTGTGTGTGAAGTGGTACTGGCGTCGCACGTAGCCATCGTTTTATGTTCTCCTTTCCAATTTCCCCTACTGAAGGTCTTCTAGGGGTGGTGCCCTCAAGAAGGCTTATTCTCCAAAGATGATATCCAACAGGAGGTCTGCCTTCTCGGGGATCCGGAGGGAGCTGCCCGGTACCAGCCACCCAGCACAGCATCTCTCCTCCCGGGCTAGGATGCGACAGGGCCGGCTGAGAGAATTGCGCAGCAGGTGAGCACTGGGGTGCGAAACCCGCGGACAGGAGCCTTTCTCCAGTTGTGCCCTGTCTTATGTAAATTGTAAAGATTCTTCCAGGGAAAGCTGACTTTAGGTCCAAGAAAAAAATGATTGTTGTGCATTAAAGGCATCCATTTATTCATTCAATGCAGCTTGGTTCATGCCAACTCTGCCAGATATTATGCTAAATGTTAAGCGTATAAAGACAACATTCTTAGCTATCCATAACTGCAGGAACATTGAAAATCAAATATGCTTGGCCAAATGTTAAGCCACAGTTGTAAGGTGTGGTAAATGCTGTGGGAAGGGCGTGGTACCCAGGTATACGTGGCAAGATTGGCCCCACTAGTATAGTCAGCAGCTACCTTTGGAGGAAGGATTGGTACTGAATTCTGGAGGAAAGTAACAGAATTTAAGACAGGGCAAGAGGAGGGGTGTCCCAAGCCCAAACACAGCTGCGCTGGATCAGGCTGTCACCTTTTCTGACATTTATGTGTTTGTAAATCAGATTTACAGGGAGGAAGAGACAGAGAAAGACACATCTTTCAGTCCACTGCTTCACTCCCTAGATGGCTGCAATGATCGGGATTGAGCCAGGCTCAAGCCAGGAGCTTCTTCCAGATCTCCCACATAGGTGCTAGGGGCTCAAGCACAGTACTTGTTCCATCTTCCACTGGTTTTCCCAAGCAGGGAACTGGATCGGAAGCAGAGCAGCCAGGACTTGAACTGGTGCCTGTTTGGAATGCTGGCAGCACAGTTGGTGGCTTTCCTTGCTATACCACAATGCAGACTCCCAACAGACACCTTTCCAAGGGTGTGTACCAGGTGCTGTGCTGGCTACTGGGGATACTATAAGACCTGGTGCCACCTTGCTGGTTCATAGTGCATGGGGAGTGGCAGCCAGCCAAGTGAGGCCATGACTGTGATGCAGGGTTATGTGTCACATGAGGGGTGTGACCAGAGTGCTGGGAATACACAGTCACGCTCTCTGGTTTAGGGAGATCTGCTAAGTATTTTAGGCAGGAAGAATAATAGGGAGAACTGTCATATCCTTCCTTTGTGTTAACTTTAAGTCTTTATTTCTTCATTGACTATATATATAATGTATATGTGTTTTTAAAGAGTTAGAGAGAGAGAGAAAGAGCCAGAGAGAGATCTTCCTTCTCTTAGTTCTCTCCCCAGCCCTGGGCCAAGCCAAAGCCAGAATCCAGAATCTCCTCACACATCTCCTACTTGAGTGCAGGGACCCAGGCACATGGGCCATCTCCACTGCTTTTCCAGGCAGCCAGGACTCAAACCTGTGCCCACAAGGGAGGCTGGCATCATAAGCACTGGTTTTACCTGTTCTGCCACAGTATTCGCCCTGAAAAATGCTTTTAACATACAGTTGGTTTGGTTTTAGCTTTATAAGTCGTCACCATTCTATCCTTGGTTTGATATAAGGTTGACATCACCATTAACTCATACTAGTGTCATCTTCCTGGGGTTTTTTTTAGCTCAATTTTTTTGGAAAAAAAAATGTATTATGTAGTTGAAAGAGAACTTCCATCCATCAATTTATTCCATAAATGATTGCAAAGACCAGGGCTGGGCCAGGTTAAAGCCAGGAGCCTGGAACTCCTTCTGAGTATTCCATGTAGGTAGCAGGGGTCCAAGTACTGGGACCAAGACTTCCTTAGCTTTTCCAGGTATGTTAATAGGGACCTGCGTTGGCAGTGAAGCACTGGGAGTTGAACTGGTACTTAGCTGGGATGCTGGTGTTGCAGGCAGTGGCTTAACCAGCTGTACCACAACACTGGCCCACTCCTGAGATGTTAAAGACACTCTTACCTTTCTAAAAAATTGATGATGTATGCCACATGCAAGTTTTTTTGTGTTGTTTGTTTTGTCTCTAAGATGTATTTATTTATTTGAAAGGCACAGTTACATGGAGAGAAAAATGTCTTCTATCTACCAGTTCATTCCTTAAGGGCCACATTGGCCATGCCTGGGCTAGACCAAAGCCAGGAATCTAGAACTCCATCTGGGTGTCTCATATGGGTGGCAGTGGTCCAAGTACTTAACCATCATGCACTGCCTTCCCCGGCGCCCCAACAGGGAGCTGGATCTGAAGTAGAACAGCTTAGACTCAAACTGACTCTCCTATAGGATGTGGGTGCTTAGTCTACTGCGCCCCAGCAATGGCCCCTCATGGAGTTTGGAACTGTAGATATCCATTCATTTTTTTTTTCCTTTTTAAAAAAAGTATTTATTTACCTGAGAGAGCTATGTGATTTGAGAGACAGTTTCATGTATTACTTCCTGATTGCCCAGAAAGGCCCAGGTTAGGCAGCCAAAACTGGGAGCTTCATCCAGGTTTCCCACGAGGGCGGCAGGTCCCCAGCCACTTGAACTGTCACCTGCTGCCTTCCAGGCACTGCCTTAGCAGGAAGCTGCGATCGGGAGTAGAGCCAACTCAAACCACGGCACTCCAGGGTAAGATGTAGGCATCTTAAGTGGTACACCAAACCCTAAGCCTGTGCCCACACAGAATGTTAAAATGCGTATCTTCTTTCTTGCCTTCTTGCAGGTGTGTGGGCAGGAAGTACTTGTATCTGTGGATCCGCGTGACCTTCGGAAGAGTATTTCCCTCTCAGGCCAGGTAGTATTAGCTCAAAACACCGGATTTCTGTGGCATTCATAGTAGGGTTTTGTGGGTTTTTTGACACATGTTACATATACATTTAGCAGATATGTACTGGTTCCATACATGTATGCATTGTATAATCATCACATTAGAGTAGTTAGGATACTTCTCACCCCAAGTATTTACCATTTGCCTAGGGTATCCACTATTGCAGTTATTTAAACTTGTTCGAGATTGGCTTTTTGAGAGCTTGTATATGAGTGATACTGTGTATTTCTGTTTTTCTTCCTGGCTGTCTCACTTAATGTAATTTCTGTTGCCTAAGTTCATATGTGTTGTTGACTATGCTTCCAAATTTAATTTAAAAAAATTTGCTTTTATTAGAAAGTCAGATTTACAGTGAGACAGAGAAAACAAAGATCTTCCATTCGCTGGTTTACTTCCCAAATAAGCATAACCACCAGAGCTGAGCCCATCTGAAGCCACGAGCCAGGAGCTTCTTCTGGGTCTCCCACAGGGTGCAGGTTCCCAAGGCTTTGGGCCATCCTTCTGTGCTTCCCCAGGTCATAAGCAGTATGGATAAGAAGTGTAGAGTATCTGGGACATGAACTGGCACCAATATGGTATGCTGGTGTCACAGATGGAAGCTTAGCCTATCATGCCACAGCACCAGCCCCATGTTTCTTCTTTTTTAAAGATTAGTTTAATTACCTGAAAGGCTGAATTAGAGGAAGAAATGGAAGCAGAGATTCTACCTGCCGGTTCACTCCCCAAGTGTCTACAGTGGCCTGAGCTGGGCCTGTTCGAACCCAGGGTCAGGAGCTTACTTCAGGTCTCCCATGCAAGTGGAGGGCCCCAAGCACTTGGACCAATTTCCGCGGCTCTCCCAGGTGCGTGAGCAAGGAGCTTTATTTGGTGTGGAGTCACTGGGACTTGAACTGGCACCTGTATGGGATGCTGGCGCTGCAGGCGGTGGGTCTAATCGCTGTGTAAAAGCGCAAATGTTAGCACGTATTGTGGATTCTCTCCTGCTGCCCTCTGCCAGTTGACACCCAAATGTCTGCCATGGTGGAGCGGCGGTTGAAGCCAAGAGCCAGGAAGTCAATCCAGGTATCCTGTTTGAGTGCCAAGGACCTAACTCTTGAAGCCTTGATCACTGCCTCCCAGTAGGAAGCTGGAATCAGGGTCTTGGACTAGGAAATCAAACCCAGTATTCCAGTAGCCAGCGTGGATAACCTAACTGACCTCTTAATGGCTAGGCCAAATACCCGTATCTTGTTTATCTCTCTAGCAGGGAAGATGATCCCTTGGAAGCTCTTGGTGATGTCTGCTGCTGTCTCCTTAGCCAGAGCTTTCTCACTGGCCACGTTCAGCTTCCAGGGGAGGCCGAGCAAATGGTCTACCTGGGCTCTGTGTCCATGCTGATGAGGAAGTAGGGCCTTGTCAGTGGCCGTTGGGTTAGTCAGTGACTAACGTGTTCTACCTGGCAACTTGAAAGCTTTTTAACATTGTGCTTTATTTAATAAAATGATTTGCCTTTTTTTTTTTTTTTTTTGGTTAAGTTTTTGTGCTTTTACCTGAAAGATTTACGGAGAGAAGGAAGAACAGAAGACATCTTCTATCCTCTGTTTTACTCCCCAAATGGCCAGAGCTGAACTGGAGCCAGGAGCCAGCAACCAGGAACTTCTTCTGGGATTCCCAGGGAGCTGGATGGGAAGTGGAGCTGCGGGGATTAGAACCCGCGCCCATATGGGATCCTAGCACATTTAAGGCGAGGATTTTAGCTGCTAGGCCATGGCACCGGGCCCTAGATGGAAAATTTTTCTGTCGCTGTTTTTCTCTATAAATCTGCTTTTCGAATAAAAACAAATAAAATCTTAAAAGACCTAGTTTTAGGAAGTCTTATTTGTGGGCCCAGTGTGATGGCTCAGTTGGCTAACCTTCCACCTTTAAGAGCCAGCATCCTGTATGGTTGCCAGTTTGTGTTCTGGCTGCTCCACTTCTGATACAGCTCCGTTTATGGCCTGGGAAAGCAGAAGATGACGGCCCAAGGCCCTGGGACCCTGCACCCGCATGGTGCAGAGTGGGCTCCCCCTCTCTGGTTTTGGCTTTGTCTTCATGAGCTAAATACATTTGCTGTTATTTTATCAGCATTTGGAGAGTGGAGGAGGTAGATATATTCTGTGTGCAAATGTTTCTTTTGCATTACAATTTTTAAAATTATGAGTAAATGTGTCTCCAAGTTTTTAAAATATTTCAGAAATGTATTCAGGAAATAAGTCTCCTGTGGTCTCTCCCTGAGAGAGAATCTCTGGTAATAAATTGGTTTTCAAGATCTTTTTTCATGCTTTTAATATATGATAGAATCACTTATGCACATGTGCATGTGTGTGTAATACGAATATACAAATAATGTATGTGACACATATAAACCTGATACATGTTATATCCCAACATGTGAGTTCTGGAATTGAAAAAAATACTAATTTATCGGGCCTGATGCAGTAGGCTAGTGGCTAAAGTCCTCACCTTATAGGCGTCAGGATCCCATATGGGCACTGGTTTGTGTCCTGGCAGCCCTGCTTCCCATCTAGCTTCCTGCCTGTGGCCTGGGAAAGCAGTCGAGGATGGCCCAGAGCCTTGGGACCCTGCACCCGTGTGGAATACCCAGAGGAAGCTCCTGGCTCCTGGCTTTGGATTGGCACAGCTCCGGCCATTGTGGCCACTTGAGAAATGAATCAGCAGATAGAAGACCTTCCTCTCTGTCTCTCCTCCCCTTTGCATATCTGACTTTCCAATAAAAGCAAAAAATAATCCTTTAATTATTTGAGAGACGGAGTGTGAGGCAGACAGTGGGAGAGAGCCTCCATCCTCTGGTTTACTCTTGAAATGCCAGCAAGAGCTTGGAGCCAGGAACCTGGAAAACAGTCCCGCTAGTGGATCCACCACTGTTACTGCCTGGGGTCTACATTGGAGAGAAGCTTCGTCTCGAAGTTAGAGCCAGGAACTAAAACCAGACATTAATGAGCTTCTAGAATGAAAAAAAAAAATGCTTAGCCAGTTTCTAATATAAGTTAAATTTCACTTTATTAGAAAGGCAGAGACAGATCTTTGACCCCCAGTTCCCTTCCCAAATGCCCCCAACAGTCAGGGCTTGATGTGGGTTGAAGCTAGGAGCCTCAAAGTCCATCTTAGTTTCCCACATGGCTGGCAGGGGTCCACAGCACACAGGGACCCATCAGCTGCTGTCCCCTAGGATTCTCATCACCAGGAATCTGGGTTGGAAACAGAGCAGGCTTGAAGTAGCCGCAGGGTGTGAGTAGATGGGGCAGCATCCTCGGCTGGGTCCAAGGCTTGGACTACACCCCCAGTATTTAAAACAAAGTCGTTTTGGCTTTGGTTTGAGGTGGCCGCAGCAGTCTAACGCTGTGATCTGGGATTAGATGTCATATTGAGCACTGGATTCTTTCTCACTGCCCTAGGTTTTACCATAAGCAGCGAGTCCTAAGGAGGGTCTTTGAAGCGTGGAAAGAAGAGTGGTGGGTTTCCCACCAGGAGTGGAAACTCTGTGTCCGAGCCGACTGTCACTACAGGTCAGACATGTCACTTTGCTTGTTTACACCTGGCCAAATATATGATGTACGTCTTATCAGAAGTGATTATTGGAACGTTTCTGGTTAAAAGGAACAAAGTTTTGAGTTGCTTTTTATTTTTCTTCAAATTCTTAAAATCCTAAATGCAGGTATGCTTGCACATGTTTATCATGCTGATTATTTGATTTGAGGTTTTTACCTCTGTGTTTCTTTTTTAAGATATGTTTTTATTGCAAGGTCAGATATATACATAGAGAGGAAGATCTTCCATTCAATGATTCACTCCCCAAGCGGCTGCAACAGCCAGAGCTGCGCTGATCCAAAGCCAGGAACCAAGAGCTGATTTGTGACTATTTAGGAATACATCAATGGGACCGGTGCCATGGTATACAGGGTGAGTTACCACCTGTGATGCTGGCATCCCGTACGGGCACTTTTTCAAGTCCCAGTTACTGCACTTCTGATCCAGCTCCCTGCTATTGGCCTGGGAATGCAGTGGACGTTAGCCCAAGACTGAGGAACTGGGGTAGTGAAAGTATAGTGATAATGATGATAAAGGTATATGGTATGTGGTGCATGAATCAAGAAAGAAAAAAGGAAGAAAGTGTCATTGACCATGTTTCATAGCAAGGAAAACTAAAGTCTTCCATGGTATGGACAGTTTATTAAGATGTAGTTGTAAGGACCTGGCGTGGTAGACTAGTAGCTAAAGTCGTTGCCTTGCATCTGCCCGAATCCCACATGTGGGCGCCAGTTCATGTCCTGGCTGCTCCACTTTCCATCTGGCTCCCTGCTTGTGGCCTGGGAAAGCAGTGGAGGATGGCACCCACGCGTTCAACCTGGAGGAAGCTCCTGACTTCTGGCTTCAGATCAACTCAGTTCTGGCCATTGTGGCCACTTGGGGAGTGGACCAGCAGATGGAGGACCTTTGTCTCTCCTTCTCTCTGTAAATCTACCTTTCCGACAAAAATAAATGAATCTTTTTAAAAAAAAAAAATGAAAAGATGTAGCTGATCTTGAGAATTGTGGAAGGGGAGGTGTTCTTCAGGAGCCGGGCCTTGTCTTTGGTCCCCAGCAACAGCTCGCAGGTGTGGAGGACGGCTGCACTTGAGGGAGAATGGGCCTCGCTGTGGTCGTCAGGCATGAACTGTGAACTGAAGTCCAAGTTCCGTAAAATCATCTTCTGCAGCGAGAACAGACCGAATGTGTTGGAGTAGGAATCGTTCCTGTTCTGAATGCCGCTTGCTTTGCTGCCTCCGCAGGTACTACTTGTACAACCTGATGTTCCAGAACTGGAAGAGCTACGTGCGGCAGCAGCAGGAGAGCAGGATCAAGTCCCTGATGGCAGAGGAGCACGGTGAGGCGAGGAAGTCCGTGCCAAAAGACGAGGCGCGCGTTCACTCTTGCTCAAAGGACCTGCAAACTGTGTCTCAGAAGACTTTTTCCTTTCTTTTTTTCTCCTCTTTTGAGAGGCCAATGAAAGAGGGAGAAGTAGAACTCCTAGGTGCTGGGCCAGGTCAGAGTCCATATCCAGTTCTTCCAGATGGGCAGCAGGAGTCGAGGTCCTTAAGCCATCATCGGCTACCCCTCAGGATGCCCTAGCAGGAAGTTCACCTAGAGGCACAGGAGCCAAGACTCCAGTGTGGGGCACTGGTACCCTAAGCAGGAAGTTCACCTGGAGGCACAGGAGCCAAGACTCCGGTGTGGGGCACTGGTACCCTAAGCAACAGCTGCACCTGCTGGAGGGGAAGATCTGTGTGATTGTTCCCTTCCGTATTTTCTGAGTGGAACCATTCATGTGATCAGATTCCTATGTTTTTTCTCCACATATTGTGTTCTTTGTGCTGTAAGCACAGTTAGCCCTGATTGGTGTAGATTGGTCTGTCCGAGCCTGCTGGTTCAGTGTGGTGCCCATGTGTCTCCCCTCCATCTCTCTGGCCACGTTGTCAGGTTGCACAAAGTCTGGAGCAGAGTGGTGGTGCTCTTTTTTTTTTTTTTTAAAGATTTATTTAAAAGGTACTACCCAAATGGCCACTGTACCTGGGACTGGACCAGGCCAAAGAAAGGAGTCAGGAACTTCTCCCAGTTTTTTTTTTTTATCTGGGAGCAGGTACCCAAGCACTTGAGCCATCTTCCACTACTTTCCCAGTTACATTAGCAGGGAACTCAACCAGAAGTGCAGCAGCCAGGACTTGAACTGGCCACCCCTATGGTATGCAGTCATGGTGCCTGACCGCTTCACAGGCTGCGTCACCACTGCAGCCTCAGAGCTCATGTTTGAGTATTCACGTTGCTCCTGATGATCCTGCAGCCAGTTTAGCTCTGATCAGTGTGTCTGCCTTCAAAACACAAACACAGCCTGGGTTAGTGATGCCTCATAGCCATCCTTCTTGAACATCCTCCAGGCACCTCCAGTTCTTCTGATCACAGGTGCAACCAGGGACCACACACCCTCACCACTTAGACCTTCTGTTCCTCCCCTCTCCTTGTCTGAGGGGAAGCCTCATCAAGGAACGGAAGCCATGCAGCACAGTGCAGCACCAGCATCCCGTATTGGCGATGGTTCAAGTCGCAGCTGCTCCACTGCTAACCCAGCTCCTTGCTAATGCACCTGGGAAAGGGTGGAGCGTGGCCCAAGTGCCTGGGCCCCTGCGCCCATGTGGGAGACAGACCGTGCTCCTGTCTGTTGACTTTGGCCTGGCCCTGCCTTGGCTGTTCAGCAGTTTGGGGAGTGAACCAGCTGATTAAGGCGTCACTCTCTTTCTGCTGTCTCTGTAACTTGACCTTTCAAATAAATCAGTCTTCTTAAAAGTTGGTGGAAACTCTTTATCCACATCATGTTTATTTTAATGTTGGATTTCTGTTTTCACTCAGTAACAAGAAGTGTTTATAGTTTAACTTGAGCCTTCATCCTTATCCCATGGAAGTGTGTTGTGTTTTTCAATATTTGGGGGTCTTATATTTTTCTCTTAGTGATTTCATTATGATGAGAGAACAAGTGTTAGCTTGTTTTTTCAGTTCTTTTTTTTTAAAGATTTATTTCTATTGCAAAGGCACATATACAAAGAGAAGGAGAGACAGACAAATCTTCCATCCGTTGATTCACTCCCCAAGTGGCTGCAATGGTTAGAATTAATATGATCCAAAGCCAGGAGCCTTGATCCCACATTTAAGATATTTAATTTTGAATTTTATGGTACAATTCCATAGGGCAAGGAATCCCCATTGTATTCTAAAAAGAAACAGATCGTATGGGGCCTGGTGCAGTAGCCTAGTTGCTAAAATCCTCACCTTGCATGTGCCAGGATTCCATATGGATGCTGGTTCATGTCTCGGTGGCCCTGCTTCCCTTCTAGCTTCCTGCTTGTGGCCTGGGAAAGCAGTGAAGGATGGGCCAAAGTCTTGGGACCCTGCACCGGTATGCGAGACCTGGAAGAGGTTCCGGGCTCCTGCCTTTGGATCGGCTCAGCTCTGGCCATTGTGGCTGCTTGGGGAGTAAAGCAATGAGTGGAAGATCTTCCTCTCTGTCTTTCCTTCTCTGTATGTCTGACTTTCCAATAAAAAAAAAAATCTTAAAAAAAAAGACTTCATGAATGGTAACTTTCATAATGAAAATGGAATTTACCACGTAAGGACACCTATGGGCTTTTCTACCCACACCTAGGAAATTCTTTTCTATGACCTTTATTGGTCCTTTTTATTTATTTTCCAGTTATGTAGTTTTCTTACATCTTGTTTTTCCTGCTTACTGTTAGAAAGTTTTCTAATATAATTTCTCCTTCTTTGCCGTTATATTATGGTAATTATTAAATACCTGCACAATTGAAAGATTATTGAATCTCTGTGTACCTGTCACTCAGATTGAACAATTAGCTCACGGGGCTGTTGTTGTGTGGTGCAGGGGGTTAGGTTTGTGACACCAGCATCCCCTATTGGGAATGCCAGTTCAAGTCCTGGCTGCCCCACTTCAAATCCAGCTCCCTACAAGTGTGCCTAGAAGCTGAGGTGATCTGAAGCTAGGAGCCAGGAGCTTCTTCTGGGTTTCCCATGTGGGTACAGGTTCCCAAAGCCTTGGGATATCCTCAGTTGCTTTCCCAAGCCACAAGCAGCGAGCTGGAAAAGAAGTAGAGCTGCCAGGATGCAAACCAGCATCCACATGGAATCCCTGTGGGTGCAAGATGGGGTGCACTAACCCACTGAGCCCACTAAAGACTCTTTGAACAGTTCAGTACATTGGGCTTCCTTCAATTCCATAATGTCAGTGTCATCACTTAGTGTAATTCTTCACCTGTCCCTCTGCCTGCTGATTTTGTAGCAGTTCACAACGTTTCCAGCAGGGGGCACATGAAGGCTAGAAAGATTCAGGGATTCAAAGAATGGATGAGTACAGAGAACTTTGAAATTTTGGCATTAACTCAAAGTAATACAGCTGCCTCACCATGTACAAATAATAATAATAATACATTCTTTGATGTGTCTAGATGCTAGGCAAAAGGTGCGACGGGCCTGGAAGTCCTGGCTGATCTACGTGGTCGTTCGTCGGACCAAGCTAGAGATGCACGCTGCTGCTCTGGAATTCAGGCAGCAGAGTATCTTACGGTGAGTACACTCGATCAGGCCCCAGATCAGCTGCCACTGTCTGCCATCAGCAGTTATGTGGGAAGCCACATCAAAACCCACGAAGAGGCTCCCTGAAGTCCTGGTGTCCCATGTGAGCACAGGTTCTAATCCTGATGACGGCTGCAGTCCACCTCCCAGCTCATGTGCTTGGGAAGGCAATGAAAGATGGTCCGGGTACTTGGGCTGCTCTGCCCACGCTGGAGTCCCAGACGGCGTTCTAGGTTTGCGCCATCAGTATGGCCGTTTGGGGAGTGGACCAGAGGATGGGAGCTCTCTTTTCCCTCTTTGTCACTTCCTTCTTTAATTCTTTCAGTTAATACACACACACACACAATTAAATATTTTTCTGAAAGAGATATATCTATATAATTTATTTTTCTGAAAGAATTAAAGTTCTTTCATCCTTCAGTTCATTCCCCAAATATTGCAATGGCTGACGCTGGACCAGTCTAAGCAAAGAACTTCTGTTCTCCCACTGGGTATAGGAGCCCGTGACTTTGGGCCAACTTCTCTTTCCCAGGAACATGATGGAATTGGATTGGAAGTGGAGCAGCCAGGACTCGAACTAGCCTATGTATGGGATGCTGGGCACTGTAAGTGGCAGCTTTATGTGCTATACCACTGTGCCAGCTCAATTGAATACACACTTTTTTTTTTAAGTTTAAAAACCAGGCCCATTGCAGTAGCCTAGTAGCTAAAGTCTTTGCCTTGTATGTGTGGGTATTCCATATGGGTGCCAGTTTGTATCCTGGTTATTTCACTTTCAGTCCGGCTCCCTGCTTGTGGCCTGAAAAATTAGTAGAGGAGGGAACCCTGCACATGTGTGGGAGACCTAGCAGCAGCTCCTGGCTCTTGGCTTCAGATTACCTCAGCTCTGGCCATTGCAGCCACCTGGGGAGTGAATCGGCAGATGGAAGATCTTCTTCTTTGTCTCCTCCTCTCTGTATATATGACTTTCCAATAAAAATAAAATCTTTAGAAAAACAGGGAGCTGCTTTATTGTAAGGCTGATACCCTTATGCATCCGTCTGGTGGTACCATGGTTTGCTGAATGGTGGTAGATTAAAACTAGTTGTTGCTGGAACAGTCAGGGCCTGGAATATGGGAGAGAGCAGAGGTTTTGCTGTAGTATTGTCTTGGGTTTGAATCCCTGTTTCCACGTTCCTATTAATGGGTCATTTCGTTGTTAGGGAAGTGAATAACCACACCGCTGAGTGTATTTCAGGATTGTCATGGGGAACAAACATGGTGCTGTCTGCAAAGAGTTTAGCAGGGTGCAAAATATCAGCTGTTCGCTCTGCAAGTGCCTGCATCAACCCGGGCTGGGCCAGACCCAAGCTGGTTGTCCAAAGTTTTGTCTGGGTCTCCCGTGTCAGCGGCGGGGACCCGAGTACTTGGGGTGTCACTTGCTGTCTGTCAGATGTGCATCAGCAGGGACCTGTGTTGGGGAGTGGAGTGGGGACTCGAACGCAGCCACTCTGCCAAAGGACACGGACATCCCAAGCAGTGTCTCAGCCGCCAGGCCACATGCATGTTCCTTCATAAGTATTTTTAAATACTTAATTAGTGTGCAGTTCTACTTTGAGTCTATGGTGGATATATTTTTTTTTTTAATAATGAATTCGTTTGTTTGACATATGTTTGTTGAGACCTTTAAAATGTTCTGGTACTATGTTGGTGCTGGGATTGTCTCCAAGGAGCCAAGTATTTAAAAATAACGCTAAGAGACAGCTTGAGGTGTCGGAGTGGTTTGGACCAGCAGGGCCTCGGCTAGGAAGAAGGTGCTCTTTGTGGGTAGAGTGAGCAGGCGAGTGAGGGTGTCCAGGACGCAGAGCCCACAAACTGGGGTCTCACAGCTGTTGGCCAGCAGCAGAATGGAAAGCAAGTCAGTAGGAAACCAAGCCTGTAATGAAAGCCTGCCCAGGACAATGGGAAGGAAAGGAATCCAGCAAGGCGGGCAGACCACAGTCACTACCAGTGTGCACATGGTATATAAGTATGGACAAGAATTATTTCTACTCACTGGTTTAGCTGAAAGGCAATCGAGACAGCGCTTCCACTGCTGGTTTATAGCCAGCTGTCTGCAACAACTGGATCTGGGCCAGGCCACGGTGGCTGGAAACTAGTTCGAGTGTAACACAACCGTGTGAATCCTCAGTTGCTGCTTCCCGGGGTCTGCATTAGCAGGAAACTGGAATCCACTGAGCTGGGACTCCGACCACAACACTCTGATCTGGTCTCTGGGTATCCCAAGTGGAATCTTAGCCACTGGACCAAATGCCTGCTCCAGTAATCATCATTATTGTTTTAAGAAGAGAAACTAGATTAAAGAGAAAATGTCTGGAGTAAGTTAGGCTGCATCTGACCTCAGGGACCATCACTTTCCAACCCTTAGTTAGCAGCTTCAGAATTATTTTTTGTTTGTATCATTCCACCTATCTGAAGGACTGAGTTACAGAGAGAGAGAGAGAGAGAGAGAGAGAGAGAGACAGATTCCATCCTCAGACCTGCTATCTGGATGACCGCATTGACAGGGGCTGTGTGGTTGGGCCAGGCTGAAGCAGAGAGCCAGGAGTTTCCTCCAGGTCTCCCATGTGGGTGACAGGGACCCAAACACTTAGGCCATCCTGGGCCGCCTTTCCCAGACCGTTAGCTAGCAGGGAACTGGGTAGAGCAGCCAAGATACAAATGCAGTGTTCATATGAGATGTTGGCACCGCGGGAGGTGGCTTAACCCACCATAACGATGAAGGCTCCCAGAATTGTTTCACAGCTGGTTTCTCACAGCTGTTGAGTGTGTTTTCCCAGTTTATCTAGCAGATCCTAACCTAGAAGATGTCACGGTGAAGAAGGACCAGAGCTGAGGATCTGAAACCCAGCACCTAACTGTCCTCTTGCCCAGGTGACCTTCATTTTACTCTTTCAGGGTGGGGTGGAGGAAGTGGAGGCAGCAGCTGGGACAGGCCTGCAGGAGCCGTGCCCTCCAGGCGTCAGCTGTGAAGCACCGGGCTCTGAACCTCCAGCTGCAGGTAGGTACACTGGACTTGGGTCGTGGTGTCCTCTGTCCATGCGTCAGCCCCACACCCACAAAGTCATGGGGGTCAGACACCCCTGGGGAAGCCATCATGCTGCTGTTGCTGTGCTGGGCCGAGGGAGCTCGGGAGAGGCAGGGACAGCAGCCGTGGGGAGAGCTGAGCTCTCAGCAAACCGCCACCGGGTCCACACCAGGCCCCTCCCAGGCATGATGGCCGACAGTTTCCGGAGAGCATTTGGTAACTGAACTGAACAAGAGACCTGAATGAAACGGCAGGGAACTCTTACTTCCTCCTCATTCAGCAAATAAGAAAATTGTGAGAACAGGAAATAACCACTTCTGAAAAGAAAACCTAGCTTTTTTATCTGAGGAGGCTAGTTTTAGGGAAGCCACTGGTTTTCAGCAAGCTAAAAAGGCCTCGGGCCTATATCCACACCATGTGTAGTGAAACTGTCTTAGAGTCCTCTCTGACATCCTCGCTGAGTTTGTCACTTTCTTGTGTCTGTCTTGTAAGTACAGGACTGGCAAATTAGTTACAGGAAATGAAACAAGGAAGAAGAGGGATTTAAAAAAAAAGCCCTTGTTACTAGATGTAGGAAGAGTGCCTCTTCCCCCTCTTATCTCCTCACCAAGAATGTGTTTAAACTGACAACATATTGCACACACTCTGCGGGTATTTGCAGATAACGTGCAAGCAGCATATCCAGTTGTCTAGATCTGAGATCAGCTACCACATTTGGCCTGCTGCTTGTTTTTGTACAATAAAGTTTTATGGGGTCACTGACCCACCCCTTAGTGTATGTGTCATCTGCAAGGACTGAGCCAAGTGGTTGCAAGGGAGACTGAAAGGCTAGCACACGTGAAAACACTTCTTACCTGACCCCTAAAGAGAAAGCTGGCTGGCCTGAACTCATGAGGTTGTCTGAGCCAGCAATAAGGAAATAAAAGACACTCTCTTGCCAGTACTGTTAACTGTAACAGTAGCAGCCACAGTAGCATCCATTGTGGGTCCATTGTGGTCTCACTCACGGTGGGCCCTGGACCATGTGCTTTGCATGCATTGTTTCATCTGATTTAATAAGCTTTTTCTAATTTTTTTTTTCCGGTTACTGCTGAGGAAATTCTGAAGGTTGAATTACTTTGAATTACTTGACTCAGGGTCATGTGTAGCCAAGGTCAGAGCCAGGGTTTGATTCCAAGCATCCTGAAAATGCTAACAGAGCCTCTCCCTGAAGCACAGACGCTGTAGCAGTCCTTACCAGCGCTGTCACCTCGGAAGGGAGATAGAAACAAACAGCGGGAAAACGCTGGACGTGTGGGAACACGGTTTTCTGTCTCTGACGAACAAGTTCCCCTTTTCAGAAAGCCACTTTCATTCTACTTAAACTAGTGCGGCTCAGAACATATTTAGTGTTTGCTTTTTATAGTTGTCTGCAAGTGTGCCTGAACAGATTTGACTGTATTTTTAGTGATAGCAAGTGTTTATGGTTTGAGGTTGGAATACCCAGAAGTCATTCAGAGTCAAATCTAGAGAGAGACATGAGTAGCAAAGACAATACCGATGCAGCCGGATTATACAAGGCTCTAAGTAAGGCTAGGCTTCATCTTGTGCGTTAGGGGTAAGTGATGGTTTCTCTGATACTTGACATGAAAGAAAACACGAAGGGAAAGATCAGGTAGAAAGAAAGGATTTCAGTGACGTAACAACCAAAGCAAAGTGAACCAAGGAGAGCCACTTGGATCTTTCTGTTAGGAATGGACCAGAGGGCCCAGGAGTTGGGCCTGGGGATTGATACGCCGGCATCCTGTGTTAGAGCCCCTGGGTTCCGTGCGTGACTTTAGCTGCCAGATGGTACAGACCCTGGAGGGCAGCAGTTGATGGCTGGGGTGGTTGGGTTCCTGCTGCTCACCTGGGAGACCAGGATTGAGTCCTTGACCTCAGTCCCAGCCACCTGAGACATTTGGATGGTTACCAGCAGTTGAGCACTCGCTCTCCTCTGAAATAAGTAAGTTTAAAAAAAAAAAGGGTCCAGCGTGATGGCGCTGTGGTTAAGGTCCTTGCCTTGCATGCCCGGGATCCCAGATGGGCACCAGTTCTAATCCCAGCAGCCCCGCTTCCCATCCAGCTCCCTGCCTGTGGCCCGGGAAAGCAGTCGAGGACGGCCCAAAGCTTTGGGACCCTGCACCCGTGTGGGAAACCTGGAAGAGGCTCCTGGCTTCAGATTGGCTCAGCTCCAGCCGTTGTGGCCGCCTGGGGAGTGAATCATCAGACGGAAGATCTTCCTCTCTGTCTCTCCCCTCTGTATATCTGCCTTTCCAATAAAAATAAAATAAACCTTTAAAAAAAAGAAAGCTGTTCAAAAATTCTAGGTGAGATTTTGGACCAGGATGCTAGTAAAGTGGTAGTTGGATTCTGGCCGTAGTCTGGACATTAGAACCTACAGAATTTGCTGTCAGAGAAATAACACATGGACCTCCAGAGATACACTCCACGTGGGGGGGAAGACTAAGCAAGAAGTGAGTTTGAGAGGGGAGGCTGGAGCAACCCTCTACTGAGCTGTTTCCTCCGCTGGCTGGGCCTTCCTGAGTGTCTGTGGGGAGACTCCAGGGAGATGGTCGGGAGGTGGAATCTACAGGCACGGCAGGAGGGGAGGGAAGCAAGAGAAGGAGCGTAGTGAGAGGAGAGGATCCAGGGTGGAGCCTGTGAGGACATGGGTAGCAGGCAGGAGGGGCCCACGGTGTTCCAGAAGCCAGGGAAAGGAGGGGTGAGCTGCTGGGCCAGTGCTTCTGGCAGGCCGGGGGGGGGGGGGGCGAGGGCCGAGCGTTGATCTTTGCGTCCAGTGACGTGGAGATTAAAGATCGCAGATGGCGCTGGATAAGAGCAGCTTCAGGGAAGCTACTGATGGCAGGAGGGTCAAGAAAGCTGGCCTCAAAGAGGAGAGGTTTGAAAACGGCCTGTCTGAGGATCTTAGAGAACCAGGAAAGTGACTGGGTGGCAAGTGGGTGTGCTGTGAGCGTCACTGGCTTACTCCTTTCAGGAAGTGTCTTTGTGACAGTCCTCTGAAATTTTTCTTTCTATTAACAGCACAGAAAAGGTAGTCATGATGCATGTTTCACCCAGCTTAACTGCTTGTTAACACCTTGCTACATTTCTCTAAGTTCTGAACAGTGTAAAAATTGGGAAGTTTTTTAAAAGCTTTATTTTTATTGTAAAGTCGTTTACAGAGAGAAGGGGAGACAGAAAGATCCTTCCATCTGCTGTTCACTTCCCAAATGGCCGCAATGGCTAGTGCTGAGCTGCCAGGAGCTTCTTCTGGTTCTCCCAGGCAGGTGCAGGGTCCCAAAGCTTTGAGCCATCCTCTATTGCTTTCCCAGGCCACAAGCAGGGAGCTGGAAGGGAAGTGGAGCATTTTCATATCTGGTCCACAGTCTGATCAAAGATCACTCCTTTGGGCCCTGTGCAGTGGCTCAATGGCTAAACCCTCACCTTGCAAGCATTGGGATCCCATAGGGGTACTGATTTTCGTGCCCTGGATATTCCTCTTCCCATCCAGCTCATTGTGGCCTGGGAAAGCAGTAGAGGATGGCTCAAATCCTTGAGACCCTGCAACAGCATGGGAGACTCAGAAGAAGCTTCTAGTTTGGGATCAGCTCAGTTAACAGCTGTTGTGGCCACTTGGAGAATGATCCAACCAGCGGATGGAAGATCTTTATCTTCTGTCTGTAAATCTGCCTTTCCAGTAAAATAAATATTTTTTAAGATTTATTTTTATTACAAAGTCAGATATACAGAGAGGAGAGAGAGAGAGGAAGATCTTCTGTCCGATGATTCACTCCCCAAGTGAGTGCAATGGCTGGTGTGATGCCGATCCGGAGCCAGGAGCCCGGAACCTCTTCCGGGTCTCCCACGCAGGTGCACGGTCCCAAAGCTTTGGGCCGTCCTCCACTGCTTTCCCAGGCCACAGGCAGGGAGCTGGATGGGAAGTGGAGCTGCCGGGATTAGAAACAGCGCCTATCTGGGATCCCGGGGCGCATTCAAGGGGAAGATTTTAGCCACTAGGCCACCGCCGCCTGGCCCCAAATAAATAAATCTTAAAAATAAAATCTTGTCCTCCCCGGAGAATGTCCATCTTCACCTTCCTCAGTTGTGCTTCTTCTCTGAAACCTTGACTGTCGTCTGGGCTTTCAGGCTTGGTCTCAGTGGCGGGAGCAGCTTCTGCAAAGCCAGAGGGGGAGAGAGAAGGCGGTCTCTGCGGTGATACACCATCAGAACCGGCAAAAGCAGAGGTGCCTGCAGGCCTGGCTCAGATACCTGGACGTCCGCAGAGCGAAGAGGCAGAAGAATGGTGAGTCGGGAGCCCATGCATGCAGAGGATCTGGTCCTAGTTTCCACTCTTTTGCTGTCAGGACGACTTTGTGAGGGGAATTCTGAAGGCTTCTTAGAAATGGAGTAGCAGGTAAATTTATTTTGGTGCAGAAAATTTTTTGAAATGCTGCTACTAGATCTTCAGAAAGTTGTGTGGAAATGCATATGATCCAAAAAGAGTCATCAGCACTGTCCCCCAGGGTCCACACCAGGGGAAGCTGGGGTCAGGAGTTGGAGATGGGTGCTGCCTCTGGCTCTCTGGTGTGGCATATGGACATCTGAACAGCTAGACCAAATATCTACCCCTAGAAGTATCTTTTTTTTTTTGAGATTTATTTATCTTTATTGGAAAGTCAGATTTATAGAGAGAAGGAGAGACAAAGAGAAAGATCTTCCATCTTATAGTTCGCTCCCCTGGTGACCACAGTGGTGATCTGAAGCCAGGAGCCAGGAGCTTCTTTCTGGTCTGCCATGTGGGTGCAGGGTCCCAAGGCCTCTGCTGCCTTCACAGGCCACAAGCAGGAAGCTGGAAGGGAAGTGGAGCAGCTGGGACTCGAACCAGCGCCCATGTGGGATCCTGGTGCGTACAAGGCGAGAATGTTAGCCACTAGGCTACCCTGCCAGGAGAGTTATCTTTTAATTCTATTTTCTGTGAACTTTTTGAAATTCCTGCCTATGAAGAAGAAATGTGACCTTATGTCACAGAGTTTATTCAAAGGAGCTTGAGGAAGAAAACGGTTCACCCTGAGTTCCCTCTGTTTTCTGCCGTGCATATATTGTGTTCAAACAGGGGTTTATTTATGCTGTAGATAATGATTGAGTGATACGATACCTACAGTTCTGTATCTTTTTTTCAAAACTGCTTACTATCATTTTCATGCATCTTTAAAAAACATAATGCTCACCCTTATCCATGTGGTTATGTCTATCACCCAGTAGATGCCTGAAACCTCCGGTGGTACGTTGCCCTTATGTATAGTATATTTTTCCTGTGTATATGTACCCATGGCACAATTTCATTTATAAATTCAGCATCAGAAGAGATTAATAACAGTGACTTACAATAATACTAAGTTATGTGACTATTTGACCGTATTCACACTCTGTCTTCAAAGAGCCCAGACAGATGCTGAGCTTTTCTGATCTCATCGACCCCGAGGGAATTGAAGCTGTAGAAAGCAAAGCCACAGACTGTCCCCTGCCTGCAGTTAGAGCGCTTGAGTTCCTGACTGATGCCCTTACGTTTCCTGTGGCCATTAGCTGGTGGAAGTATTGAAAGCAGACAAAGCTGGGCATTCTGGCAATCAGGCTGGGTGGTATTGACTCGGCCTGGGAGATGTGTGGACGGAGGTGGAAATCAAGGCAGAGTACCCTTGGACAGCAGCAGTCTCCTCTGGCTCACCCAAGTGGAAGCCTTGGCTCTGCGATGTAACTGATCCCCTAACTCCTCCTGCCTCCTACTGTCCTGAGGCTTTTCTCCTTCCCCAAGAGAGAAGAAACAGCTCGGGGGATTCACTGTGAACCTCCAGTGTTTAAGAAGTGTTTGCTTAAGGGTCCTGTGTGAGAGGAGCTGTCTGCCAGGGCAGGGTTGGATTGTCTTAACATTGTTTTGAGGAGTGTACATTTCACCTAGAGACTACTACAGCAGGTGCACCCCACAGTTGGAGTGCCTGGGTTTCATTGCCGATTCCAGCTTCTTGCTCGTGTAGGTCCAGGAGGGGGCATCCTGCTGCCCCTGTGGGAGACCTCATTGCCTTCCCAGCTCCTGGCCCTGGCTGGTAGGGTAGGGGTAAGTGGGAGTGACCAGGGGGTGGACATATGCTCTTCCCTCACTCACTCACCCTCCTCTTTTCCCCTCTTTCGCTGTGTGTGTTTAGTTGCCTTTGGCCTGTTCCACACCCCACTAAAGTTGTGTGTCTGTTGCAGAGATGGCCAGGCGATTCCACCGTGCTACAATGCTTCAGATCCACTTCTGTGATTGGCAGTGGGCCTTGGAGCGGAGGCAGAGCTTGTACGCCCAGCAGGCCCCAGTGCAGGAGCTGGCCAAGAGGATGGCCCTGCGAAGGGCCTTTGTGCACTGGAAACACTGTATCCTTTCAGGCACCCAGGCCTGGCTGAACTCAGCAGTGGGTGAAACAAAAGGCAGGAATCACAACAAAGGCAGCTACTCTTTGTGGCATGAGGGCTGTGCGTGCAAGAGACACATGAACTTACAGTTTAAAGACAAGAGACATGAACTTACAGTTTGAAGACAATAGTAAAAATGAACAGCGAGGTGCCCACCACCCAGTCTGAAGAACACTGCTGGCAACCCCGGTCTGCTCCTGCCTCACTGTAATTTCTTGGTGTCATCACCCTGTTTTTTTCTCCACCTTCTGATTGGTGGAAGTGCAGCAGCTGTCTCTAAGTCACAGCATCCCTGTGGTCACAGCTTCCTGTTGCAGAGATTTGGCTGTGCACAGACAGATGTGCTACCCTGTCAGTCCTCCCGGTAGCCCTGAAGAGCATGCCCCAGTCACGGTGTTCATTTTACATAGATTGAGGCAGGGCTGAGCGGTTTTCCATATCACAGCAGGCCATCCACAGAGCCTGGACATTTTTTCTAAACCTGGGCCTTTGACTCCTGGGCATGTGTTCTGACTCGCTGCCCCATGCTGATGTGCATGCCCAAGTGCAAGAAGCAGCACTTCCCCCGACACTCATCAGAACCTGCCTCACGCTAAACCCTCCTTAAGCTCCAGGATACAGGGGAACTCAAAGGTTAACAAGAGTCGATTGTCCGATAGAGAAAACGGTCCACACAGTGGGGCCTCACAGCATGGTGTGATTGTCACAAGTCCAGCCAGAGCCAATGGAGATTCAGCCGGGGAGGCCGTGTTGGACTGGGGTCTTGTGGGGTGGCAAGTTCACCCCGAGAGGTCAGGAAGGGCTGTCCACAGGCTGGGCGTGAGCAGAGGCTTTTGAGCAAGGGTCGACAGAGGCAGGGGCCCGGCTTATGCAACACTCTCACAGAGCACAGAAATCTTGGACTTCGTCCTGAGGGCCACCCGGAGCCCCTGGAGGTTTTCGAGAAGAGCAGCAGTCAGATGTGTGTTTTGGAAAGAGCATTCTGGATTTGATGAGAGAGGCTATTACGTGGGGAGGTCACATTCCAGCATGTGTGGAAGGGCAGGCCAGGGGGGCTATGGGGTGTTGATGGTGAGGACGGAAGAGCAGGAGGTGAGGAGAGGCTTGCAGGAGAGCAGATGGATTCAGCTTCTGAGTGGATGGGAGGAGAAAACATGTGAAAATAACTGGGAGTTCTTAGCTCAGACACCCGACTGGGCTGTGATGCCAACCTGCACGCGGAGAAGGAACGGGCTGTGCCTCAAATGCAGAGGTCTTGAAATGTTTGCCAAGGTGGGAGGTTAGCAGCTTAGCTCAGGGCCAGGCATGTGCCTGTTACGTAACTAGCCCACTGCTTCCCTGGTCCCCTAGGAGGAACTGGAAGCATCAGCCTACCATACAGGCCTTTACCTCTGGCTAGGACCCTTCAGGGCACTGGGATGTGCAGGGGTGGGAACTGTGCTGAGACCCTGGGGCCTTAACTTCCTGGCAGACATGCTGCTGTGTGCGGAGGAAGTAGCCCTGGTGGAGATGGCAGAGGATCACTACAGGCTCAGCCTGCTGGTAAGAGCACCATGGCCCCGCCAGCCCTGCCCAGACTCCGGCTCCTGGGCGACCCACCCCAGGGTTTTGCACAGTGGTGCCCCTGCTTTTCATTCTTGGTCAGGGACAGCAGTGGTGTGGGGTCAGAGTGTTCTGAAACTGTGGAAGAACCTCAGAAGTAATCTGGCTTTTCTTGAATGTGGTGGAAGTCCTTTTTGGTAGTGGAAGCCTAAAGCCAGTCAGCACAGCAGTGCTGTGCTTGGAACAAGGTCCTTCAGGAGCCTGTGGGGTCCTGGAAAGCACACTACACAAGCACAGACCCCGTCTGGACTCCTCACTTCTGCCGCCAGAAGCTGAAGCCCTGGAATAGGGCCTGGTGGAGTAGGGTGGGGAGTGCTCGTGGGTTTACATGGTACATGAGGTGCTGATGGAACTGGACCAGGCCTGGGTATCCTGTCCCTCCCCCAGCCTCCTGCTCACCAAGGGATCCTTCTGTTCCATGTCAGCAGACTACACAAAGATACCACCAAGACCCAAAGTTTCTCTCAATTTTTTAAGAGGAAAGAGCTAGTGTTTGATATTTGTGGAATTCTCATGTGCATCAGGGGATCCCCTGATGAGAGGCAAGCGTGTGCATGTGTGTGTATTTTGTGTGTGTGTGCATGTGGGAGGTGAGCGTGTATGCGTGTGTGCTGGGCAGAGCTGCTGGGCAGTGCAATTGCCAGATGTTGAGATACCCACTGGGCGGGTTCCTGACTGAACTTCAACACTCAGGAAGGGGCAGCATCATAGGAGCTTGCTTGCTGATTGAGGACACTGCCTTGCCTTGTCCGCCTTTGTTTTTACAGACTCTGCCAGTTCCTGTCTTTGTGATTGGTTGTGTCCTTTCTTTCGCCAGCACTTTTGCTTTAGAGCCCTGAAAGGCAACGTGGCCCGTGCCCGTCTGCAGCGAATCAGGAAGAATCTGGCTCACCAGCAGCACAGTGTGACGGTGAGGGCTCTTTTCTGTGCCAAGGGATTTGGCTCTTTTTATTATTATTATTTATTTGAGAGAAAGAGTGTGCATTCTGATCCACTGCTTCACTCCCTGAATACCCGCAGTGGTCCAGGCTGGGCTGGGTTACTAACGCGAGGCATCAGGAACCCAACCTGTGTCTCCCACATGCCTGGCGGAGATCCAGTTACCTGAACCATCACTACCGCCTCCTAGGGTCCACGTTAGCAGGAAGCTGGAGTTAGGCACAGAACCCAGGCACTTCAGTGTGGGATGTCAGTGTCTTAACTGTTAACCCAGTACCTGTCCCAAGGGACCCATTCTATAGTGATTCTCTTTTTCTTTCTTTTTTTAAATCAGTGGTCTTTTTTTTTTTAAGATTTATTTCTTTTTATTGGAAAGTCAGATATACAGAGAGGAGGTAAGACAGCGAGGAACATCTTAACATTCACTGATTCACTCCCCAAGTGGCACTATGGCCAGAAGCTGAGCTTATCTGAAGCCAGGAGCCCGGAGTTTTTCCAGGTCTCCCATGCAAGTGCAGGGTCCCAAGGCCTTGGACCATCCTTGACTGCTTTCCCGGGCTACAAGCAGGGAGCTGGATGGGAAGTGGAGCAGCTAGAATAGAACCAGTATCCCTATGGGATCCCAGCACGTGCAAGGCAAGGACTTCAGCCACTAGGCTACCATGCCCAGCCTGATTCTCCTTTTCCTAGCCTGTACACTTAAAAATGTGTCTAGAATTTGGACTCCCAAAAACCTCAGTGCCCATTTTCTTAGGTAATCCATACTTGCTGATAGAGAAACCCTTATATTTGTCTTGTTTGATCCCATTTATTCTCTGTTTGCCAAGACAGTTAATGCTTGACTCAGATGTTGAGTGCTGTGGATTTTAACCCTGGCCAAAGGGCTGTGGTTGATATGAATATACTTCAAGTCTTGCACCTTAGGGTCTGTTCTGTCACTGTGCCTTCGACGGTCTTCTGAGGTTTCCATTATCAATCCATTCTCTTCAGGGGCTTGTTGACCTGACATGTCTGCTTGTACACGTTGTTTCTGGGTCAGTTTTGTTGTTTTGTGAAAACGTTCAAACACAGTAAAGTAGAGCAATACTACCATCTACAGATCCATAGGTAGACTCAGCGCTTGTTAACGTTTGCTGTATTCTGGCTGAATCGTTTTCAAGTAGATTGTAAATAGGACAGTTTGTATGCATTACCCCAACATAAGGACGTTGTCTTCCACAACCACAATGTCATTATCACTCCTGCCGGAATCACCCATGTCCAGATTCCCACAGCTGCTCCTGTCAATGTGATTGCAGCTTTGTTGTGTGGGGTTTTCTGTTTTCTTCTTCAAGCCTTGGGTTCAGTTAAGGAGCATTCACCTTGTTTGGTTGTTGTGTCTCTGAAGACAGAATCTGGCTCTGCTGTCCTTCTCTTACCCTGCTTGTTTCTCACATGGTTGTTTAGCTTTTCTAGCTTTTAATGGTGGCACAAAGCACGGAACCTGAGTTTATCATCTCCTCCATCGTTAAACTCCCGTTCCGTGACACCAAGCACATGCGGTGTTGGGCAGCGGTCATCAGCCTCCGTCTCCGGGGTGCTTGCGTCATGCACAACAAACTGCCCATTGATCACTCGCTCCCCTCCATTCCCCCGGCCCCCTCGCCCCTCCACTTCATCCTGTGTAAGTCTCACTGCTCTTACAGAGCTCAGAAGTAGAATCCTACAGTTTTGTTCTGTTGAAACAGGTATGTGCCAGCCACTCAGCATCCCCTCTCCCCCACCAATGATGTGGACTTCCTGGAAAAAAAAAAGGGACAAAGTTATTTTATATAGTCTCCTTAATTCCAATTTTATCTGATTTTAAAAAAAGTTTTATTTATTTAAAAGAGAGAGGGAGAGAGACAGATCTTTCTTCTGCTAGTTGACGCCAAATGGCCTCAATGGACAGACCAAAACCCGGACCTAGAAACTCCTCGCAGGTCTCCCATGTGGCTGTTGGGGCTCATGTGTTTGTGCCATCCTCTTAGCTTTCCCAGGAGTATTAGCAGATGTTGGATTGGAAGTGGAGCAGCTGAGACTCAAACTGGTGCCTGTATAGAATGCCAGGTGCTGCCTTAAGCTCCATACCACCAGCCCTCTGATGATTTCTTTTTTTTTAATGGCATATAAATTTCTCTTTTTTATGTTGTTTTTATAAACTGTAAGTTAAGTATTAAGACTAGGGTCCTGGCACGGTAGCCTAGTGGCTATAGTCCTCTCATCTTGTATGCGCTGGGATCCTATATAGGCGCCAGATCTAGTCTTGGCTACTCTACTTCCCTTCCAGCTCCCTGCTTGTGGCCTGGGAAAGCAGTGAAGGACGGCCCAAAGCCTTGGGACTCTGCATGCGTGTGGGAAACCCAGAAGAAGCTCCTGGCTCCTGGCTTTGGATAGGCTCAGCTCTGGCCGTTATGGACACTTGGGAAGTGAACTGGAGGATGGAAGGTCTTTCTTTCTCCTTCTCCCTATAAAATATGCCTTTCCAATAAGAATGAATAAATCTTTTAAAATAATGAAGACTGGATTAGGTTGAAATTAGACTTTTTTTTGGTAGGACTACTTCATAGGCAGTAACATATGATAAGTATAATTTCTAAAGTGATTTGTTTAAAATACCATTGTCTTGTATGAGGCCCAGATTAAGAAGAGCTTCTTTCCATCTCCCTGGGAGGAGTGGCCCTTCACGTTGGCCTTCCTCAGCTCCCCAGCTCTGCCACAGGTGCTTGGCAGGCCAGTGTGCTGGTTGTTCCATGCTGAGGTGCTTTCTGCTTTGGGAGAGCTCACCGCCCCCCACAAGTGAAGAATGATGGTTTTGCCTTTCACCTCAGTAGGCACCCCTTTCTTTCCTGTCTTGCCTCAGCTGCTGCGCAGGTTCTGGGACCTCTGGCAGTGTCGGATTGAGCAGAGGGAGGAAAGAGAGCAGGTGCCCTTACTGCACACGGCCTGGGACCACTACAGGTAGGGCTGCAGCCTCTTCCTCACACTCTGTCAGGACACCTTGCGACTCCAACTTCCTGTCTCCCAGTGTGAGCGCGTTCCCCTCCTCACACACATTAGTGCACCTGGTTCAGAAAAGCCTCTTGGGGTGGAGGCCTTGCTCCCGACCCCTGGTTTCTAACTTAGCGTTTCATGTCTGTCTGGACTGGAGGTAGGGTGCAGCTGGTCATGCTCGTCTCTAACCCCCCTGGTGTGCGGTCTCTACCTGGAGCCTCTTCCTGCATTGTCTTGACCTTCAAGTGTGAGGGAAGCTCGGGTCTTGGAACACTGCATTGCTGATGTTCCAAGCTCAGGCAGGTACTTGTCATATTTGTGGCTCAGACTCAAAGGGTGCAGGAAGTGTCCCCCATGTTTTAGAGTTAGTCATTCAGTTAGAGAAATTAAAGCACCACTTATATGTGAAGGAAACTCAGGATGTGTAGGAAGGAAAATAGGAAGTGAAAATGAAAGTTGCCTGGGGACCAGCATTGTGGCACAACCAGTTACTCCACTGCAGCATCCCATAAGAGCCTCAGTTGGAGTTTGAGCTTCTCCACTTCTGGTCCAGCTCCCTGCTAATGCATCTGGCACATAGTCAAAAACTCCCTCTAAGACTCGGGCCCTGCAGCAGGACCAGGCTGAAGCCCAGAGCCTGGACTCCCATCTGTGTCTTACTGTGAGTGACAGAAGGTCAAGTGCTTAAGCATTACCTGCTGCTTCGCAAGCACAGTAGCAGAAGCTGCAGCAGAAGCAGAGACAACACTTGATGCAGGCGCTCTGGCATGGGGTCTGGGCTTCCCAAGAAACAGCTTAACACTGGAGACACAGTGTCCATCACTGGAGGTTTTTAGTGAGTGAGAATCCCAGTATTCAACGGACTTAATTCTGTTACCAGGAGATGTCAGGATTCTAAATCCTGGCTTATAAAACTGAATGTGGTTCTCACAGTGTCTGTGTGTGTGTGTGTGAGAGTGAGTGTGAGTGTGAGACAGAGAAAGAGAAAGAGAAAGAGAGAGAGAGAGAGAGAGAGAGAGAGAGAGAGAGAGAGAAGGGGAGTGAGCTTGTCACAGATGCAGACCATGGAACTCGACACTGTGCTGGGTGATCGAATCAGATTTACAAGAAACTTTTCTGAATTTGTAGGCTACTCAGTCTAAAATTAGGAGTTGAAGAATCTTCATCTCCGTCTTTTCCAGAATGGCTTTTGACTGGCTCCTCCCAATGTGGGTTTCACAATGTGGGTTTCCTTTTAGTTCTCAAAGAGCAGCTTGCCCAGATTTACTCACCTTAAGAACAGAGCAAAATTTTAGAAACTTTTAAAAAGTGTCAATCAGTGGATTTTTCAAAGATCTCATGGTGCTTGGAGTGGCAAGATTGACAGCGATTCATAACTGTGGCAATATCAAAACCACTTGAGCAAGAACCTCAGAGTATGCCCTACATCCGGGACCTGGGGAGGGTGGGAAATTGGGTGGGCTTCTCCCTTAAATACCCGCCTTTAAATATGAAGCTAACAATATGGAAAACATACTAGTATTATCCACTTTCCTGTAGCCCTTGAACCTTCTTACCCTGATTAACTATGTAAAGAATGTCAAAATAAAATTTATTAATAATAATAAAAAAAAAGTGCAGATTGACATTCCTTTGACGTTGTGTTTTATTTCAGGACAGCTTTGCAGCACAAGTGTATCAAGTCATGGTTACAGTATACCCGGAAGAGGCAGCACAAGCAGGTATGGGATACTTTGTGGCAGATAGTGCAGCTGGCTGTGCTCTGGGCTGCATTTGCTTGGGAAAAATTCTTGGAAAAAGCCTAGGCCCAGAGGTCTTGGGTCTGAGTTGAAATAGAACATTGGAAAAAGACTCAGGTTTGGTTTTTTTTTTTTTTTTCAGTCCCCATGGTATTGTGAGGAAGTCTGCCCCACTCCCATTCCTTCACCTGCTAGGGAAGAGCAGATGCCCTGAAAGCAATTAGCTGTTAACAGCCGTTTGCATCTTTGCCTCTATTTATTATATGCGTAAGCCTGCCCATCTCCCAGTGTGACCCTTGGGAGGCTCAGGTACAGAGCCTAAATGCTGTGCTGAGCAGTGTGGGACATGATGTCCACCTGGTGTGCCCAGGCGTGTAGGTCAGGATGACAAACTGGCAAGGGAAGTTTGACATCCATGCCCTTACTTCACAACTGTAGCGCTTCTGACTGCGTACACAGGACTGCCTGCTTCCTGTTCTCATGGCGCTCATAATTTAGCAGCAGAGTGGTGAACAACTGAGGTCTCCGGAGACCTCTGGAGTGCTGACAGAGGGAACTCAAGCCTTCGTCTAGGCTGTGGGGGGGATGCTAGTCCAGCAGGCAGTGTGGCCTGAGCCCTGCAGGAGCAGTGCCCTTCTCTGGCCATCCCTGGCAGTGGGTCAGGGGACACAAAAAGCACAATGTGGCCAGTGTCATTTGTGCCGCCGTTTCCAGCATCTCCTCCTGGTGTTGGATCTAACACGTGGATCTCCACGTTGTTCTGACTCCTCCCTGTAGTTGCGGAGATGGAGTCCATTTTCAGGATGATACACACACTGCAGTGGGAGGTGCGCCCTGAAGGAGTACCTGTCCTGATACTCATTTGTCCCTTTACAACTAACTGCACCCCTGCCACCGAGTGTGCTCTCCGCTCTCCGCTTCTCACTGTACCTGCAGTTCTTTACCCCTCACTACCTCTGTCAGGTGCGTGCACTCCTCCCCAGCCCTCCACCTGTGTAGTCTCTCTCTCTTTTTAAGATTCATTTGTTTATTTTTATTGCAAAGTCAGATTTACAGAGAGAAGGAGAAACAAAGATCTTATATCTGCTGGTTCACTCCCCAAGTAGCCATAATGGCCAGACCTGAGCCTATCCAAGGCCAGGAGCCAGGAATATCTTCCTAGTCTCCATGTGGGTGCAGGATTCCAAGGTTTGGGGCTGTCCTCAACTGCTTTCCCAAGCCACAAGCAGGAAGCTGGACAGTATGTGGAGCAGCTGGGACATGAACTGGCGCCCATATGGGATCCTGGCACATGCAAGGTGAGAGGACTTTAACCACTTGGCTGTTACACCAGGCCCAACTGTGTAGTCCTATCAGAGCACTCACTGCACGGTCACCTGTGGACCCATTTCTCCTGCCAGGCTGTGAGCTCCTTAAGGACACTGCCTGTCTCTTTCCCCTTCTTCATCCTGCACAGTGTTTGGCAGAGGGGCTATGCCGACCAGTACCTGGACAAGTAAATGCACAAGTGAACAATAGAACTGCCTTTTAGTGTTTTTTCTTTTAAGATTAATTTATTTTTATCGTAAAGTCAGATATACAGAGAAGAGGAGAAACAGAGAGGAAGATCTTCCATCCAGTGATTCACTCCCCAAGTGAGTGCAATGGCCAGAACTGCACCAATCTGAAGCCAGGAGTCAGGAACCTCCTCCAGATCTCCCATGTGGGTGCAGGGTCCCAAGGTTTTGTGCTGTTGTCGACTGCTTTCCTAGGCCACAAGCAGGGAGCTGGATGGGAAGTAGAGCATCCGGGACAAGAACAGGTGCCGGTATGGGATCCTGGCACATTAAAGACGAGGCCTTTAGCCACTTGGCCACTGTGCTGGGCTCCTGCCTTTTAGTTTTAGTCAAAGTTCATCTTTGGTCCAGGAGTGTGGGTGGGATTACCCCAGATTATGGCCTTTGTGGTGCCCTTGTCCTTCTGTACCTGGGGAATGTTTTTGTCATCCCCAAGAGGACATGGCCACCTGTGCTCCTGTGTGTGTTTAATGCAGGTGTGACAGAATATAGGGAGCTTCTCTAGAGAAAGACTGGGGGGGATAAGGGTCAAAAGGTGTATATTCAGGTTTCTTATTTCCTTTCTGGAAGGAGGAACTTTCCTTCTCCACCTGACCCCCCACCGTTGGTAGAAAGTTAAGGGTCAGGAGGATGCTAGGTACGGTGTGTTAGCCTGCAGTGCTGGCATCCCATGTGGGTGCCAGTTTTAGTCTGAGCTGCTTTGCTTCTGACCCAGCTGACTTCTCATATGCCTGGGAAAGAAGCAGAAGATGGTCCACATGCTTTGGCCGCCGCAGCCGCGTGGGAGACCTGGAAGTCCCAGCTGTCGTGGCCTTTTGGGGAGTGAACCAACAGAAAGAAGATCTTTCTCTTTTTCTTTCTCTCTCTTGTAACTCTGCCTTTAAATAAATTAACGTCCTGGCATGATGGAAGAGCAAGATTGAAGAAGAGTAAGGTTTCTGGGTGTTTGGCCTTGGGTTTGCTCGTGTCCCCACAGAGTGGGGGTGAACGCCTGGCTCTGGCATTCCTCCCTGTGGATGTAGCCCCGAGAGGCAGTGGTCATTCTCGGGTGATTGAGTCTCCCTGCCAGCAGCCTGCAACTGCACTCCTGCTTTCCGACTTTGGCCCTGACCGACTTAGGCCATCCAGGGAACAAGCCCTGGCATAGCAGCTCTCTTTCTCTCTCACCTTAAACAGATCTCCCATTGTGGCCACCTAGGGACTCAACCAGCAGATGGGAGATAGCCCTCTCTTACCATTTCTCCTTCCCTCTCTGAAACTCTGCCTTTCACATAAATGAATGTATACTTTAAAACCACCGCCACCTAGTAGCTTACCGTAATAGCCATTCTGCTGGACAGTCATTGAGCCAGGCATGACCTTGGATGCGGCTGCGCTCCTGCAATTCCTGGGGCCTCAGCTGGCAAGATTCTTGGAGTTATCTAGAAGTTTTTCTGCATGCCTGTCCCATTTCCTGGCCTGGAATGACTTAAAGGCTGGGCTTCCTGGGGGTGTTGGTGTGCAAGGCTGGCTGAGGCCTCTCCAGGAGACTTGGGCTTTCCTTCGGCTCTGGGGCCTTGGCAGAGTTGGACAGAGGGCCTCTGGGGAGGACACAGGCGTCCCAGGGATCCAGGCAGAAGCCTTGTGTTCCTTTGTGTTGCCTCACCCAGGGTCACCTCGTGCTGTGTGAGTCAGAGCAGTCACGGTCCCAGCCAGCTGCAAGGGGAGAGGCCACAGACTGCTTCTCAAGGAAGGAGGTGCAAAGATCCAACAGCTGGATTTTTGGTTAAAAATTGATTTATTTGAAAGACAGTGTTAGAGTAAGGGAAGTTGAGAGATGCAGAGATCAAGAGATCTCCTATTTGCTGATTCACTCCCCAAATTGGCTGCAACAGCCGGAGCTGCACTGGTCCAAAGCCAGGAGCTTCTTCTGGGTTTCCCTATGAGTTCAGGGTTCCAAGGCTTTGGTATTTTAAAACCTCCACACATGGGCCCAGCGTGGTAGCCTAATGGCTAAAGTCCTTGCCTTGCATGTGCCAGGATCCCATATGGGTGCTAGTTTGTGTCCTAGCTGCTCTACTTCCCATCCAGCTTCCTGCTTGTGGCCTGGGAAAGCAATTGAGGACGGCCCAAAACCTTGGGACCCTGCACCCACATGGGAGACCCAGAAGACATTTCTAGCTCCTGGCCTTGGATAGGCTCAGCTCTGGCCATTGTGGCTACTTGGGGAGTGAACCAGCGGATTGAAGATCTTTCTGTCTTTCCTTCTGTCTGTAAATCTAACTTTCCAATCAAATAAATGAATCTTTAAAAAACAAAACTAACAAAGAACGGGGCCTACCACCATGGCCTAGCAGCTAAAGTCTTACGCCTTGAATGCGTTGGGATCCCATATGGGCGCTGGTTCTAATCCCAACAGCCCTGCTTCCCATCCAGCTCCCTGGCTGAGGCCTGGGAAAGCAGTCGAGGACGACCCAAAGCTTTGGGACCCTGCACCCATGTGGGAGACCCAGAAAATGGCTCCTGGCTTTGGATCGGTGCAGCTCTGGCCATTGCAGTCACTTGAGGAGTGAATCATTGGACAGAAGATATTTCTCTCTGTCTCTCCTCCTCTATATATATATATCTGACTTTGCAATAAAAATAAACAAGTCTAAAAAAAAAAAAAAAAAAGAACTCTCCCTCCTGAAATTGAGGCACACCGATCTGGGCCTGTCTCACTCTGAAAATGGGTGGCAGGAGCCGATTAAAAAAAAATAAATAAACCTTCACATTTGTGTAGAAGTTTTTCTCTCCTGCACAAGTTTTGGATCGTGCAGGTATATATCCTCCTGTGTCCCGTGTCTGTGGCAGCCTCATAGAGCCACGTAAACATGTGAAGAATCTGCATGACAAGTTCCATAAAAAACAAAATCAAAACAGAGCACAAAAATCTAATAAATGTTTTAAGCTACAGGAAGCCCCATGTGTATCATGGAATTAAAAGCTGATAGCAAGATGGTAAGTCAGGTGGTAGACATCTAAGCCACCAGGAAAAATGACATGTGTATGTATTTATATATAAATTTCATGGATAATGTGTGTAATGAAAAACTAGGTGTGAACTTCAAAAAATTTTTTTGGTGCTAAAATAAACTTATGTTTGTACTTTGCCATGTACTTCTGGAGGTATCCTGTTATAAACGAAGAATTGCTTAACCCACTTTGAATTCTATCACATTGCATTTTTCACCCAACAGATTAGCAGAAAAATCGAAAGCAATGGTTTTCATATTTTTCTAAAGTCTTCAATGAGAAGCAACCCTCCAGAGGTCTGACCTTGAAAGGTCATTATTATTACGATTTTTAAACAAGAAGCACAAATGCCATCCATTTCCCTTCAGCTGCAGCGGGCCAGAGCAGATGGTCACTTCCAGCAGAGAGCCCTGCCTGCCACCTTCCATGCCTGGCACGGACTCTGGAGGTGGCGCCAGCAGGAAAGCATTCTGTACGTGCGAGCGACCCGCTTCCACAGGTAGGCTTGTGGCAACCCCCGCTTGGGTCAGCTGCCCACGTCCGACTCTGCCTACCACACAGCCCCCTTGTCTTAATGCTTCTCAGCCTCGAGGCTCCGAGTCTCCCTGGTTTTTCCTGTGATGTGGGCTCTCTGATTTCATTGAGCAGGACAGTCAGCCAGTATTCCTCCTGGGAAAAATGTATATCCGATTGCAAGTGCAACCATATAGAGCAGAAGCCCCAGAAGCTCCTGCCGCCCTTCGTCCCTGCTCACTTTTCACAGAGGATCAGGGTGGGTGAGACTGTGTCATCTCGGGGCCCGGCATTCCCGAGGGTGCTGCTCCCTGAAGCACTCAGTTCCCATTCTGCCAGACTCGGCTTTTGGAAGTCTTGTGTTTAGGGGCATCGACAGAGTTGGAAAAGTCAAGGAACAGAGCTTGGGCTTTGTGGGGGCAGACTCGCTCCGAGCAGGTCCTTCCTGCATGGCATGCGTGCGGAACACTAAGGTGGGCACGGTGCAAAATGAGAGGAGGTGCATGTGAAGTCTTCAGAAAGTTTGTGGAAAATGCATATGCGCCAAACACGTACAGATTTCAGTTTTTTCCCCCACGTAACCCATTGTCCACAGCTTTTTGAAGCATGCTGTGTGAACGCACTGTGCGTGTGACACCATTATCTTTGTTAATAATTTCCTTCCTCAGAGACTGAGGGAACAGGCTCCGAATGATAAACGAGCTGCCTGTGGTTGGCAGTCAGGGCAGAGCTGTGCCTTAGATCCCGTCTCTAGTGCAAAGTCCAGCACGTTCTACATCAAAGCAGAAGTCTTCCCAGTGGCCACGTCAGAGGCTTGAGTGTTTCCGAGCTGGTTGGGCTGATGCGCAAGAAACTGTGGACACATAGTTCACAGGGGCAAATCCATGTTCCAGGCATGACAGGGACTCCGGAGCTTAGAGGAAAAACTGGGGAGCCTTGATGTCTCGGGGTGGCTTCCTGTGAGCAGAGCGGGTGAGGGAAGACGAGGAGTGTCTGGTCGTCCTGTAGGTAAATGCCGGACACATGTTTGAGCAGGTGCATGGAAGACTTAGGACACTCAGAGGAAAGGGGCGGGGAGCAGGCATGTAGTAGAGGAAGTTATAATGATCTTGGGTTTGGTGGACTCTGAAGTGCTGGTTTAAGAATCAGCCGGAACTCTGGGCTCCTTGGCACAAAGCCCAAAGAGATGTGCTGAGCGAGTTGGGTCTTGGCTGTCGTAGAGGCTGCTTAGAAACTGCTATCCGCTTCCCCTGTAGTCACAACGCCATCACCATTAGCTAGTTCCCATATTGCGGCCAGGCGTAATACTAACCGGAAAATGACTTCCGCTGCACTTCAACTACATTCCCCTCCCCTGGTTTAGTTCCTTTTAGGAACCAAGCACATAGGCTTGGTTCCACTGCTTTTCTGTACTCTGCATGCCAGGGGAGCAGAAATTGAAGGCACCTTCACAGTGGCTAAGAGGAGCCTCTGAGGGGCTCTGGCTGGGGAGTGGGCTTGGCTGATTGTAGAGCTGTCAGTCCTGGAGACGAGAGGCTGGTGGCCCGGTGGGCTGTGAGAGACCAGGAGTAGCCAGTGGACTCAGGATGCTGAAAACCTGACGTGGATTGTGTCTGTCTGGCTTTGGCCGGGCCTTCTCAGAGAACCTAGACTTTTTGCTCTCTGCCTTTCTGGTTTACAAGGAGGCAGGGCGACTAAGTCCCCTCGCGAGCTGGGCAGGCCGAGCGCAGACCACCGCTCCCCCACCTGCCAGCTCCGTGACTCAAGGCTAGCCCGTCGGTCTGTGTCTGCGCTGCAGGCTCTCGTGTATAAGATGATTTGATAATGGTTCCTGTCTCATAGGTTGTCATGGAAACTAAATGGGTTAATACATGTAAAATACAGAGTGCACAGTACAAATTATTAATGATCCCTCAGCTGCTGGGATTAGAAAACAGGCACAGAGTGGCTTGGCACTTAGCAAATTCAAGTAAATATACGTCCTTATTTTTCAGATGTTTGCAAATAGAGATAACTTCTGGTATAATCTCATGAATTATGACTTAAAAGAGAGAACTCGTTAACCATCTAGTGAAATATATTAGGGATGAGACAAATCTAGTTTGCCTTGGTCCACAGTGAAAGGCATGCGTGCTAAGTAAGTAGTCTGATGCGTTCCCGTGCTCCGTGGACCTGGTTAGATCACTGCAGGCAGGACAGCGTTTCCATCGACACGGACTTGCCTTGACCCCTGTGTTGGAAATCAGCCGGCCAGTATCCGTTCGCGCCTGTCTCTGGATCTCCTGTTCCATTTCTGGGTCTGTCCTTAATGCCGTCACCACCCTCTCTTCAGGACTCTGTTCTCATAGGAGCCTCTGATGCCAAGGGGGGGGAGCCTGCCTTCTTCACCGTCTTTCTAGATGACTTTTATTTATTCCCCAATGAAGTCTGCAGTCACACTGCTGTTCCCATGCGGAGCCCACCCCCCCCACTTCCCCGCGTCGGGCAGGTTTCCTCCCGTTTTTCTCAGCAGTGTTTTGTCATTTTGCACAGAGGTTTTGTGTATTTTGTTAAATGTATCCCTACGTAGTGTACATCTTTTGATACTATTGAAAATGCTATTTTTTAAAGATTTATTTACTTTTATTGGAAAGGCAGATTTTTGCAGAGGAGAAACAGAAAGATCTTCCGTCCACTGGGTCACTCCCCAGATGGCAGCAGTGCCTGGGAGTGAGCTGATCCAAGGCCAGGGGGCAGGAATTTTTTCCAGGTCTCCCACATGGGTGCAGGGTCCCAAGGCTTTGGACCATCCTCTACTGCTTTCCTAGGCCACAAGCAGGGAGCTGGATGGGAAGTGGAGCAGCCAGGACACAAACTGGCGCCCATATGGGATCCTGGCACATGCAAGGCAAGGATTTTAGCCACTAGGCTATTGCACTGGGCCCTGTTGGATTTTTTGTTTACATTTTTTAGTAGGAACAGATTTCATGTCTTTTATAGACACAGTTTTAAAAAGATAACGTCTTGTCTCCCTGCCTCAATCTCCCTCCCTCTTTCCTCTCTTCTCAGTCCTTCCCTTCCATTTCCTTCCTTCCTTCCAGCTACCCATGCATCCATCCAACCACCCTGTTTTAAGTGCCCCACTGTTACTCACTTGGTATGTTTGCTTGTTAGGGAGACGCTGGAGAAGAAAGCGTTTTCCCTCTGGTGGCAGAAGATGCTGGAACATCGAGAGAACCGCTTGGCAGAGAGAATGGTGAGAAGCTGCGGGTCACCTGAACCTGGATTGGCACCGCCCCCCGCCGACGCCAAGGCTCGCAGGGCAGGGCAGGGTCTGGGGCATCGGGGTCCTTGGTCAGTCTCTGCTGCTCCCAGGCGCCCGTTTCTTTGGCTGCAGCCATTGTCTCTGGCCTTGTGGATCCCTGCCTGGCTGCTGTGCGCCCTGTTCCCACAGCGTGTTCTGTATTCCTTCCCTAAACATCCCATCTCAGGCCATCCTCTTCGCGGAGCAGCAGTTACTGCGCAGGTCCTGGGCCGTGTGGCGCCAGCAGGCAGCAGCGCGTCACCGGGAGCAGGAGTGGCAAGCCATGGCCTGCGCCCACCACTGCCATGGGAGGCTCAGGAAAGCATTCTGTACCTGGAGGGACAGTGCCTGGAGCCTGCGAACAGAGTGAGTGGTCGGCACTGCCTTGGGAGCCCCTCCCCGCCCAGCATGCACTGCTGTACAGCCCTCTGTGACACGGACCCATCCCGAGTGATTCCAGTTTTTACTCACCATGTGCCTTGAGGGGCAGGACCTTGCCACCACCACTGTGTACTCTGAGGACCTCATCCCTCAGCACACACACATGACGACCTCCCCTGTTAGAGGGTTCAGCCACTTGCACCTGGGTGGGCTTTGCTAGTACTTGATACCCCAAGGGAGAGCCCCAAACTGAAGCCCTGGGTGGGGGCCCAGGGGCTGCATCAGGACAGCCCCAACTGGAACGGCTGCTGAGTTCTGCGTGTTCCTCTGCCCTTCTCCCTTGCCCAGGAGGACGGGCAGGGCACAGGCTGTGAAGATGCACTCGGCGCGGCTCCTGCGTTGGGCCTGGAGCAGGTGGCAGGAGGTAAGGCAAAGAGTGGGCCATCCCACTGTGGCTTTTGGACAGACAAGCTGTGTACTCAGGTGGTGCTCCGTCAGATGGGCTCCCCCTCCGCCCCACAGCTCATCCTCCCCGAGCTGAGGGGGAAAGTGCAAATTTGGTTTTCAAAGACGATTGGCCTGCAGTTTCTGGTTCTCTGAGGTGCTCGGCTGTTCTTATGTGAACTCACCATGCACAGGAACCTACCGGGGTCACATACTGTCTAAGCTAGCACTGACCTCACTGCCATGACGCAGGCCTGCTCACTGCCCACTCACAAGGCCCTCATTCACAAGTGAGAGGACCCAGAGGCAGAGAGGGGGCAGTACCTTCCCTTCACTCTTGCAGCTGTGCCAGGGGAGCCAGGTCTGGCCCGCCCGCCTTACCCCGCTGCCCACCCTCTGCCTGCAGAGCCTGGCCCTGCAGAGAGCCGAGCAGCGGAAGCTCCTGCGGGCAAACCTGCACCATCAGCGTGCCCAGCTGCGCCAGGCACTGCGGAAGTGGCTGGTAGGAGCTCCTGCTTTCCACCCTGTGCCTGCCGTGGGGTCCCAGGAAGTTTCTGGAAACTGTTTCCCTCCTTTATTCCTCTTGCCCATCAAGCACAGCGCTTCCCCAAGTCACACACAGGTGCCCCTGAAGTGGGTGTCAGAGGGCATGCTCCTTGGAAGGTCGCTAGGTGGGGAGCTGCTCAGGGTGGGGCGGGGAGGGGGGCTAGGGATTGCAGGACGGCTCCCCCTCCCCGCCCTGCAGGCCTCTGTTTGCTCTGCACCCTATGTGAGTGCTGTGGGTATGGCATTCCCTACGAAGCCTGTCTGGAGCAGGGACAAGACTAGATTCAGGGGTGAAACCCCAGCCCTCCTGTCTCCACAGACTTACCGGGAGCAGGTGCAGCGTGTCTTGCAGGAGGTGGCTGCCAGGGAGAGGCGGCACCACAGGCGGCTACTGCGGTGAGTCCCTAACCCACCCAGGCCGGGCTGAGGAGCCAACAGGCCAGGCCTGTGCGGGGCTTGGACCTGAGAGCCTCCCCCTGCTCCTGCTGGGGCTCGGACCTTTCTGCAGCCAGCACAGTGACTGCTGGGCACAGGCTGGGCCACGGGAGCCTGTGGGGGCTTGCCTATCCTGCTGCTTTGAGCACGTTCTTCCTGCTTTACACCTGCAAGGAGTGGGGTCACCTGCCCCTCACTGGGGAGGGCACTTAGGCAGGCAGGCCCATCCTAGGCCCATCCTCCTAAGCCCAGCTCTGGGTTTACTCCTTTCCTGTAGTCCTGGCTCCTGTCCTGCCCCCTCTTCCTTTGTGATGGTTTGTTACACACTGCTCTGCAGTGTGAGGACAGTTGGCCTTGTGACCTTTACAAGTATCCATGTGTACTCTGGAGCCCCATATGTGACACGGCAGAATGACAAGGACACCCTGAGGTCCTGCACACACACCCTCCCTCCACCTTCCCTGGTCCCTGTGCTTCTGTTGTCACAGCGTGAGTCACCTCGCCCCCTCCCACCCCCCACCGCCTCCAGACATTCCTGAATACAGGGAACAATGAGCGAGTGCTGTCAGTACCAGCCACGAGTGGCTGTGAACCTACTGTCAGTGAGACAGCCTCAGAGGCACGAAGTCCCTGGCCCAGGTGGAAGTGTGGTTCCCAAAGCTTCCCCTGCTGAGGGCGTTTGCCCTGGGCCGTGCACCTGCAGGTGGGCGTTACACCGCTGGAGGCAGAACACCGTGGCCCGTGTAGATGAAGCCAGGAGAGCCTCTCGGGCAGAGGCTCACTACAGAAGGACCCTGTGTTCCAAGGTGAGGTTCGGGAGACAAGCAGGTGATCACCTGGGGGGCTTGGGGACTGTCCCAGCAGGGGCTGGACATGGTGCCAGAGATCAAACAGGAGGCCCAAAGCGTGGGACTCCTCCGGCCTGTCCGTGGGAAATCTCACCTGTGGAGTAAAGACTGATTCTAATAAGAACTAGTTCCGGCGCAGGCACCGGGACGCCTGTGTCCCGCATTGGAGGGCCTGGGTTCAAGTCCTGGGCTCAGCTGCAGACTCGGCTTCGTGCTACCACAGCCTGGAAGCAGTGCCATACGTGGGCTTCAGTGTTTGGGTTCTCATCACCGTGTGGGAGATGTGGGGTATGTCGCTGTCTCTCAGCTCTGACCTGATCCTGCTTATTGAGGGAATTTGTAAGAAAGTGTTTTCGTCTTCATTTTATTTGAAAGGCAGACACAGAAATGACCTGTCTGCTGGTTCACTAACCAGATGCCCACAACAGTCTAGTCTGGGTCAGGCCGATGCCAGGCACCAGGCTTCCCTGTAGGTGGCAGGGTCCCAGGTCCCTCCAGGGTGCACGTTAGTGACAAGCTGTAATTGGAAATGGAGCCGGGACTTGAACCCTGGGCATTCTGATGCGGGATGTGCACATCCCAGGCAGCCTGAGGACTGCTGCACCCAACAGCTCGCCGGCAGAGCGCCCACCCCGGGTTCACGCCCTAAATGTCCACCATGGCCAGACCCGAGCCGGGCAGAGGCTGAGAACACAAGTCCGTGTCTCCCGCATGGGTGGCAGGAATCCAAGAACCACTGCTTCCCAGGGCGCCCATCAGTGCAAAGCTGCCACCAGGAGCAGCCGGGACTCGCGCAGGTGCTCTGATACGGCACACGAGCATCGCAGCCAAACCACTGGTCACTGGCTGCAGGCACGGCCTCCTGGGAGGAGGAGCAGTGATGCCGGCAAGGCCCCGTCTGTTCTCCAGGGCATGCTGCCCTGGAAGGAGAGCAGGAATCGTGCTTAGCTTCAGTGCTCAGAGGCCCAGGCACCGGAGACTGTGCAGTGGGTCAGGGGCCACCCTGGTGACCAGTTTTTTTTTTTTTTTTTAAGCGTTTTGTTACTGTGATTTTACTTTCTCATACGAACAGGACAGACAAGTGCGTGTTCTGTTTGCTAAATAATATCAGGATTAAACCTGTGTAATGACTTTCTCATGGCATGAGAGGAAGTTTTTCTGCCACAAAAGCCCCTGCACCCGAGGTACCAGGCTCCCCGCAAGGGGCCTAGGGCTTGCATGGATAGCAGCCGCCTCTGGAATGGGCTGGAATGGGGCAGGCGTGGGCTGTCCCCAGAAGTCAAGATGTGGGCTGCTGGCCCCTCTGTCCCTCCCTGCCTACAGGTCCTGATCCAGTGGCGGGAGGTGGCCTCCGTGCGGATCTATTACCGACAACGGGCAGCCTGTACCGTTGTGGAGGCTCAGAAGGCGCTGGAGAGAGGTAAGGGGGAGGCCTGCAAGCAAGGCGCCTCGAAGAGCGGAATGCCTGAGGTACCCTCTGCTCCCCAAGTCTGTCTCTCCATCCGTACTGGTTCTCTGCTGCTGTGTAGCGGAGTACCATAGGCCCCGGGGAAGGGGGCAGGGAGAGAAGGGGGTGATGTCTTTCTTTTTTCTTTCTGGTGGCCGCACCTAAGCCAGTCCCTGCCTGTGGACACACCACCCCACTTCACCCCTGCTTCCAGCCCCATGTGGTCTCTCCCTGGCCCTGAGTCCTTCCCTACAAGGACACTGGTGTTGTTGAGGATCTGGTCTGCTCCAGTCTGACATTGTCCTGACTGATGAGGTCTGTGCCAGCCCTAGGCCCAGTGTCCCGGGAAGGATGAGGAGGGGGTGGCCTGGCCTGGCACACCTCAGGCTGCCATCCAGCTAATGAGAAAGGCTGAAGCTTGAGATCCGCAGGGAATCAGGGAATGGATCTGGAAGGACGGGGCACGAGGAAGGGGCTTGCCAGGGCAGCCCCCGTCACATTTGGGTCCCACCGACTGTCCCCCCATATCCAGGTTCATGTGTGTTCAGGGACCAGAGTGTCTGACTTCACTCATGAGTTACACAGATTCCCCGGGACACTGGGACGTCGTCCCTGACACAGCCAGGTGACACACAGGGATGCTCGTAGTTAGAATAAATGAACTTGTAAATGATGTGACAGTAATTTGCAGTGGTGTAAGTTGGACCACAGAGACCAGTCACGTTGTCAGATTGGCTTCCTTGATTTTTTTTTTCTTATTCTGTGAGTCTATATTTATGAACATGCAGAGTAGACAAACCTGCAGACAAGGTACAGCAGCAGTTCCTGGGGCAGGAAGGCTGCGTGATTTGATACTGGGTGTCTCTGGGGTGATGAAAATGTTTCTGTTTTTGAATCTTATTATTATTTTTTAAGATTTATTTTATTTGAAAGGCAAAGCTACAGAGTTTCAAAATGAGAGTTCTTCCATCCATTGGTTCACACTTCAGATGACCACAGCAGCTCAGGCCAGTGGCTTCCTACGTCTGCTCCATGGCACAGATGTGTCCTCCTCTGCTTGGCCCATGGCCCCAGCTCAGAGCCCAGCGCCATGTTCTTCCCTGCCAGGAGAAGCGAATGGGTTTTGCCCACTTCTTGGCCTCTGTGTGGGCAGGGCTTTTGCAACCAGTGCCGTAGGCTCCATCAGTCGGTTGCTTTCCTCCATGTGCCCCAACTCGTGGCCACACTGGGAGGGATCCAGCTCAAGCTGTGGCCTGAAACGGCTCCTCTCCAAAGTGCTTGCCATATAGGGGATGGCAGCCCGTGAGGGGCCCTGAGGCCACCATGTCCATCACAGCACAAGGGACCACAGGGCACTGCACAGAAGCAGTGCATGGTGTACACCTTGGGCTGGGTGCTGGGCAGGGAGGAACCAAGGGCAGCCTGGCTGTGCTCATCTGTGGTACCCATTTCTTGGGTTGCCAAGAGGACTCGGTGCAATAGTCAAGACGGAGAGGTGCAGACAGATGACTGGGCCAGACCGTGTCGGCGCCCGGCGTCACAGTTGGCCTGCGCTGCCTGACCCGTGATGCTGCACTTGGAGTGTTTCCCTACTGGGTTTTGATCGTGTATTGATTATTCCTATTCCCCTCTTTTGAAATGGGATGTCCTGCCATTATTTTTTGGCAGCATGATTCTTGGAAGTGTGCAATACAGAGTTGACTGCCGGCCACCTGCCCCTGAGCAGGGCTCCCTGGTACGAGTGCTGCCTGCAGAGCCCTGGCAGCTGGGACAGCCTGGCATATGCTGCCCCTCCTACCCACCTGCCCGGGCTTGCGGCTCAGGCCGCTTTGACTCCTGTTGGAATGAGCTGCTTCCTCCTGCTCTTCTTCCTCTGCCCCTTCCTCTTCTCCCGCCTACTCCATCTTCTTCCTGCTGTCCTCAGCTCTTCTTCCTCAGGCCCAGGGTCTCCCGTGTGCCTGGGCCAGGCAGCTGCTTGTGGGTGGCTCTGGGATGGTAGGCACAGCAGTGGCTAGCTGAGCTGGTTCCAGTCCTCAGGTGCTTGCTCCCATAGAGGGCTAGAGCTGGTCAGAGAGGAACTGTCTGACCCCCAGCTCTGTTCCCGCACATACATCGTCCAACTGGAACCTTCCCTGTGGGTCCTCACTGGTGGAAACCTCCAGGACCCACTCTGGCACTGTCTTCCCCAGGCCGTCTGCGGACCTGGTTCCGGCGCTGGCGGGACTGCAGTCGGAGGTCAGCCCAGCAGCGGGCCCAGCTGGAAAGGGCAGCCCAGCATCACGGCCGGCAGCTGCTGCAGGAGGGCCTGGCACAGTGGAAGGTGTACCACCTGGGCTGCGTCAGGAAACGGGTGAGGCAGATGGCAACTCTGCAGGCTCCCCTTTGTCCCGGGAGACCTTAGGGCCAGGGACCATCCCTCAGGAAGGTATCTTTCCTGACAGAACCCATAGCAGCCTATGTGTGCGGCTGGGTGGTTGTGGGTCCTGGGGACTGGAGCAAGGCCACAGGAGGCAGCCTGAGCATCAAGCAGAGGCCAGCCCCAGAACCCTGGCTTGCCAGAGCTGGGTGCCAAACACTTGGGTCTGCAACAGAGACTTTGGCATGGCCCAGGAGGATGATCATTTGTACCTGGGCTGCTCCTTGCAGTCGCCCCAGAGGCCCTGGTTGCAGCTCGGGGACCTGACTCCCCGGTGTCTGATGTCTCCCCAGCTGCTGCAAAGGCAAGGTGCCCGCCTCCTGGCACGGCGGCTCAGCTGGACCTGCTTCCACCAGTGGAGACGACAGGTGGGAGCCGTGCACACCCCACCCCCCATTCCCCACTCCCCTCCTCTCGCTGGCTTGTGGGGCCTGGGCTACAGGTGACGTTGGCCCACTCCTCTGGGTCAGCCTTGGCACTGTCACCCTCGGTCCACCAGCCACACCTTTTTTTTTTTTTTAAGAAGATTTATTTATTTATTGGAAGGTCAGATATACAGAGAGGAGGAGAGACAGAGAGGAGGAAAATCTTCTGTCTGATGATTCACTCCCCAAGTGAGTGCAATGGCCGATGCTATGCCGATCTGAAGCCAGGAGCCTCTTCCGGGTCTCCCACGCGGGTGCAGGGTCCCGAAGCTTTGGGTCGTCCTCGACTGCTTTCCCAGGCCACAAGCAGGGAGCTGGATGGGAAGTGGAGCTGCCGGGATTAGAACCGGTGCCCATATGGGATCCTGGCGCTTTCAAGGCAGGAACTTTAGCCGCTAGGCCATGCCGCCCCAGCCACATCTTTTTATCCATGGCCGGTAGGCCAGTCAAGGCCTGCTTTCTCTTGCTACAATGTCATATTTAAAACACATTGGTGTGGTAACCACAAAATTATTAAGAAATGCACTTTCATGAAAGCTGCATTCGGATGTGCCCAGGAAGCCCCTCCAGCCTGCAGGTCTTGCTTGCAGCCCAGACTTGTGCCCTTCCTTTTCCCTACTCCCTAAACCACGTGACTCAGTGGACTGCCTGCACCTGCTGCCTCCTTACCTGGCGGCACGCCTTGATCCTCAGGAGTGTGGTGAGGCCCTCGCAGCCAGGCAAGGGGAGGGAGGATATCAGTGGAGCAGGGTGGCTTCCTGGAGGAGGTGGTGTGGACAGAACACGGTCTTTCTGGTCCTAGCTGGAGGCCAGGAGGCAGGAGCAGCAGGCCACGGCACGGGCCCTGTGGTTCTGGGCCTTCTCACTGCAAGCAAAGGTAACGGCCCACCCCGGGGAGGGGTGAAGGAGGTGAGTGATCCATGGGGTGGATTTGGGGTGGAGGGACCCCAGCAGGTGACTTGAGGGTCAGCCTCGCGCTCTGCCCTCGGAGGTGTGGACAGCATGGCTGGGCTTCGTGCTGGAGAGGAGGCGCAAGAAGGCGCGGCTGGAGCAGGCGCTGCAGGTCTACCACCAACAGCTCCTCCGACAGGGCGCCACGCAGCTCCTGCGCTTCACTGCAGACAGGAAGGCCGCTCGGCAGCAGCTGCAGGCGCAGCAGCAGGTCCAGGTAGGCCCTGGGCGCCCCCAACCCCGCCTGCCGTGGAGTGAGCTGGGTGAGTCGGCAGGAGGCTGACAGACGGGGATCACCTTGCAGGCTGCCCACAGTCTCCACCGTGCAGTCCTCCGCTGCGCCCTGCTTTGGAAACACAAAGTGCTGGGCAGGGGGCCTCGGCCCGCAGCCCCCGTAATTCCCAACAGGCGAGTGACGTTTGAGGGTCCCCTCCTCGATCGCGCTGCTCTTCAAGCTGTGGACGCCACCCTGGATACCAAGAGGCCCCGAGCTCCCTGGCCCCAGGGCATCCTAGACAGTGCAGCCCTGGCCGCTGGGGAGCCCTCCCTGCGGCAACTGTGAGTCCCCACCCTGGCCATCACCACCTCCTCACATTCATGTGAAGCAGGCCAATCACGGCCACGCTCCGGGGCTGCTGAGGCTCGGGGAAGGGATGGGGGTGATTCCCCAAACCCCCCCACTTCCTGCCGAAGCTCAGGAAGCTGGTGTCCCTTCCTCCACTGCTTCCTGGTTGTCTTCTTTGCTGACCCAGGAAATGACACATGAAACTGACACAGCCCTGCTCCTGCCCTCCCTGGGTGGTCTTTGCAGACCCCGTGCTGTGACAGTGGCAGCCCTGAGTGGATACCTTGCCAGGAACTGCCCAGGCCCTGGAGCAAGATCTGGGTGGCTCTCCACAGCCCACCCCTGCCCACCCCTCTTCCTCCCTGAACTTGACAGTACCCTGTAACTTAGTCTGTGTTGCCAGAGCAGAGGCACAGGTTGGGTGCCACGGGTGCAGCAGCCCCACGAGACAGATTGCCTGCATGCCCGCCAAGCGTTGTTGCCTGACCTTGGCCGAGAGCCCGGCCTTCAGTGTCCCCGCGAGGCTGAGGGGAGCCCAGGCCCCTGTGGTCTGGTCCCGTCAGCCCCAGGAACAGCCCACGTTTCCCCGCAGCGGTGCTGCAGTCTTGGCAAGGAAGCAGCCGCGACGCCCACACTTCCTGCTGGAGCCTGTGCAGAGCCTTGGGTCCTTGGGGTACGACACCTGGGCGGTGGGGGGGCTGTGTGGGGGCTGGGGGTTGGTGAGCTCCCATTTCCCAGTCCAGACTCCACCCAGGGAAGGGTCTGTAGGCTGAGCAGACCCCCTGCCCTCCCTCTGCTCAGGACTGAGAAGCCACAGGCACGTGGCCAGCCCTGCCCTTCCCTCCTGAGACCCCTCCAGCCGGGGGCCCTGGCGAGCGCCCCACACCCAAAGCTGCCCCCAGGGGCAAGTGCAGGCCCAGAACTGCTGCCTCCTTCCTCCTTTGTGCCCCGCGGGGCCGGAGCACCAGCAAGGGTAAGTTCTCCCAAAGCCTGGTCCCTGACTCCATCCTCTGGGCTTGCCCCTAGTGCCATAGCTGCTTTTGTTCTGGCACCTGACGAGCCACTCACTCCCCAACAAGCATGGGCGCCCCAGTACACCAGGCGCAGAGGGGACACTGCAGCCGAGGCCCCTGCCTCGGGAGACTCCGGCCTAGTGGCCAGCAGTCCTGTCGGGTCAGGCTGGCCGTGGGAATTAGGGCATCGCTGAGAGCGGGGTGAGGCTGCTGTGTGTGGTCCATGTGACTCGGCCATCACGGTGGATGTGGAGTGAGAACAGGTAGGACCTGCCCCAGTGGAGCAGAGGGAGGGAGCCCAGGCTGAGCCCTAAATTCTGGCCTGAGTAGCAAGGGAAGGGGCTCTTGATAAGAGGTGGAACAGGGTGAGTCAGTGCTGGGTCTGGCTTGGCAGGGAGGTCCAGCCATAGCTCGATGGAGTCTTCTGCATGGCTCAAGGTAAACCCCCAGAGCCAGCCTTGGGAGTGGGGTACAGGGGAGACTCACTTGAGCAGCCAGCTTGTAGGGTCAAGGGCGCAAGCCTGGAAGGGGCGTGTGGTGGAAGTTTGCTTCTACAGAGAATGACTGATGTGGGTGTGGGCTGGATGCCGGGAGCTGTGGCTTAGGGCTGGGAGTAGATGACAGTTGGGTAAAGCCCCCGAAGAGCAGCTGGGGCAGTGCTAACCCAGGCACTGGGGCAGGACCCGACTGGCTGTGCCCCAGCCTGCCCCACCCCTGCAGGGTGCCGGGGCAGCAGGTTGAATTAGAGACAAGGGCTTGGTACCCTCTCCCAGGTCTTCCTCCTGGCATCCCTGCCCAGTGTCTGCCCCTCCTTCCTCTCCAGGTGTCAGCCCTCCTGACCTCTCCTGGACTTAAGATCCAGGACCCTCCACCCCCGACCAGTGTGCCTAACCCCCACCTGCTGCTCCCGGGGGACTTCACGGGTACCAGGGCTGAGCCTGGCCCTGAAGTGGCAGGTGGGTACTTGGGCCTCCCCTAACTCCAGAGACCTGCTACTATTCACTCCATCCAGCAGGATAGAGCACCCTGTCCTGTTGTCACAGGCCACACGGACCTTGAGGACGAGCTGGAGGGGATCCAGCAGCAGCTGCAGCGCTACCAGACCACCCAGCAGAACCTCAGGTGAGGTCCAGGCGCAAGTGGCTGCAAGGCCGCAGGCAGCTGCCGGGCCCTGGGGTGCTCTGCTTCCGGTGGGGCTGGGAGTCCACAATCCTGCTTTGGAAGGACCTTGCCTCCTGCCGGGAGTGAGGGGACACTTGGCAGAGCAGAAATCCTCACTGGGCCTCTGGCACTCTGGCATCCAGGAGACAAGACAGCAGGCCGTTGCCCCTGCCTTCGGCTTCCCTCACCCCCTGCCCAGCTGCTGTCTGCTGGGGAGATGGAGGCTATAGGAGAGCAGGGTTGGCTGCCAGGCCTACCCCTGCGGGGCCTCTTCTCTCCCATCCCATCCCGCCCCGCCTAGCAGGTACACTGCTTCCCGTGAGGAGGGCACCTCTGGGGCCCTGCAGGGACCTGGCATGTGGCTGTCTTCTTTTCCTCAGGTCCTGTCAGCGCCAAGCAAGCAGCCTGCGCAGGTGGCTGGAACTAAGCAGGGAGGAGCCCAGGCCCGAGGACCAGGCTGAGGAGCAGCAGGTGCAGAGAGAGCTGGAGGAGGTGAGGCTGCAGGCCGGCCCCTGGATGGCCCTGGGCTGTGCCTCCTTGGCGGGGTCTCATGCTCCCCTGCCTGCAGGTGGAGATGGAAATCCAGCAGCTGGCTGAAGAGCTGCGGGCCCAGCGCCAGCCAGTCGGGGCTTGCATTGCCCGCATCCAGGCCCTGCGGCAGGCTCTGTGCTAGGCTGCTGGCCCTGCCCTGCGGGGGTGGCCCTGGGCCATTTCCAGAATGGAACACAAAGCCACAATGGATTTTATATTTCTTATTTCAAAATGTTTTGCAATTAAATGAATTACTGTTCTGAAGTCTCCCACTTTTCATACAAAAATACTACTGATACAGTTGAAAAAGTTCAATGACTTCTCCTGCAGGAGAAGTTCACAGTGGCTCCAGGATCACCAGAGTCCAGCCCTGTCCCCACCACTGGGCTCCCCCAGGGCTGCACCCCTGTTTTCTGGACCCTGACCCACTCCATGACACTGTCCAAGTCCCATTCTCCAGGGAGAGGGGACCTGAGCAGGTGGATCCAGGGTCCGCTCTTCCCTCCAGCCAAGAGGACATGGCCAGCTCCGGGAAGTCACTTCTCTGGGCCTGCGAAGGTCCATGTCACCAATGCCAGCCTCACAAGACGCCCAGGTGAGTCATGAGCCGCACATGCTAAGCAGACAGATGACGCATTTCCCCACGAGCAGGTGAGCTTGGGGACAGAGCAGTTGTCGTGAAGCGATGGCCCTGCTATGGGGTGCTAGGCAGGTCCACAGTCTGTGCCAGGAGGCACGTCACCCTGTGTACCGTGTGGGGGAGGCGGGGGTAAAGCCAGAAGCACAAAGGGCCCCGGAAGATGGGCGGACGCAGGGAGGAGCAGCAACAAAGCGCAGCAGCACCTCGCACCCTCTTAGAGCGACAGTCCAGACCAAGTGCAGGGCTGGCAGACAGAGGCCTCCAGGTTATGCAGTGTTAGAAAGGCTAAGTGACAGCTGCTCCCAGCCTGTACTGCCCTGGAGAGGAGAGGGAGGGACCGGCCTGGGAGGCTAGCGGCTCCAGCTGCCCTGTCAAGAGCCAGACCGTCTCTGCCCCCGGACAGGCAGGAGCACATCTCCGAGAGCCCCCAGCTCGGACCCTGACAGGACAGTCTGGCGGGCCGCCCCTCAGACCCGCGTGCTCCTCATGAAAACAGACCCTCAGCAGCGCGCAGGCAGGTGCTAGAGGGAGCCCAGGGCTTCCCCAAAGCGGATCTTCTGTCCGGGCTTCAGCTTGAAGTTGAAGTCCTTGGGGGCCTCGAAGATGAGCACGATGGTGGAGCCCAGGTTGAACTCGCCCAGGTGCTCGCCCTTGCGCATGGGGATGCCCTCCTTGTTGGCGTGCGTCACGAAGCTGAAGTCATTGTAGGATCCTTTGCTGTACCTCGGGCTGTTTGTGTGCAAGTTCTGTCGGGGAGGCCAGGTGTCGGAGGCCAGGCCGTGCATGGTGGGGGCCTGGTCCAGCCATCTGCACACCCAGAGTGGCAGCCCTGTAGGCTGGCACTGTCTTGCCCACTCCCCACCCCTCCTTTGTTCCTGACCGGAGCAAAGTGCCAAGCAGGTAATTCAGTCCCTCCCACCGCCATTCCTCAGCTGAGGGGTTGCCCTGTGGCCAAGAGGCAGCTGGGGTCACACGGCAGCCAGGGCTAGCCCCAAGCTCCCGCAAAGCCCAGCGCTGCTCACCCGGTCGAAGTAGATGCGAATGGAGCCCACATTGGTGGCCCCGACAGCCGTCAGGGAGAAGAAGCCGTGCTTCCAGTCCCCGGTCAGGACCACACGCTCATTGTGGCAGAAGAGCTCCTTGATCCAGCGGGCCATGCCGGGGTTCACGGACATCAGGGAGCCTGTGGGGCAGGGGACATCAGGGACCTACTGCAGGGCAGCCTGATCACCCACCAGGCTCTGACACCTCCTGCCCCCATACCAGCCAGCCAGCAGCGCCCAACCTCCCACCTCAGCAATGCCAGTCCAGAGCTCATCCCCGCTCCCACCCACCTGGGAAGTGGCGCCGGTGGGAGACGGTCCAGTCGGTGGGGGAGTGGAAGCAGTGGTAGTCCCCGGGGGCCAGGTAGATGACGCAGTGGTAGAGCTCATTCCCTGCCCGGGTAACCAGCTGCTGCTTGAAGGAGTCGCAGGAGGCGGCTGCGTTGGGGACAGACAGGACAACCCCGGGGCCTTGGTCAGGGTATGTCCCAGCCCCTTCTGCCAGCCAGCCGGCCGCTCCCCCCCTTGGCTCAGCCACCCCTGCCCTGGGCCCTCCCTGGCAGAGCCACCTGGTGGGAAGGGTGGCTCGTCAGTGCAGGTGCGAGGGCCGAGGAACGACTCCAGGGAGTAAGTGACTCCCTTCACCTGCTCCACCTCGCAGTTCTTCACCTGCCCAAAGTTGAGGATCTTCCCATCCGATGGGCTGATCTGCAAGGGCAGGGAGAGGTTGACTGGCAGGAAGGGAGGGTCTTTTCCCACTAGGTACCTTACCCTGCCCTCTGCGACAGGCAAGCAGGGGGCGCGGGGCACAGGGCCCGGCTCAGGCCTCACCACACTGTGCAGGTCACAGACAGGCCGGGCCTGCGGCTTCAGCTTGCGCCGGAAGAACTCGCTGAGGTTGCGGTAGTGGTGCAGGTCTTCCACAGCGGCCTCCTTCATGTTCACACCGAAGGTCCAGATGTACAGGCTGTACACGGGCCTGCGCAGCCAGTGTGGCAGCTCCACCTGGTTGAGGCGGCCCCAGGCCCTGGACAGCAGACGCGTCGGCACGGACTTGTACAGGGCCACCTGCAGCCACAGGGCAGGGGGCTGAGTCGGCCACACTGCCCTGCTCCAAAGAGAGTACCCCCTCCCCTGCCGCCCAATCACAGGAGAGGACACGCCCCAGGCTGGTTTTGTGATGTGGGGTTTTCTGCTAGGAACCAGACTGCGCTTGCCAAGTGCACACAACCCGGATGAGCTCAGGTTCTCTGGGCCGTTTCATGTCAGACGGTGAATGCCCTAGTCCTGGCAGGAAGGAGGTGTGGGAGGGGTACGCCCAGGACCACTGCCCGCAGCCCAGACCCCCGAAGAAAGAAGGATGCTCCCAGAGGCAGGGGACAAGGCTACGGCGCCAAGGGCCAGCAAGGAGGCCTCCCCGGCTCGGCTGTGCTGAGCCCCTGGGCCTGGCAGCACGTCCCCCAGGACCCAGTCCACATGGCTGCCTGCCAGGAGACAGAAGGGCAGCCCCCTAAGGCCCCTCTGCCACAGGTACCTCAGGCGGGGCTCTCAGGACTAGGAGGTTGGGGGATGGGTACCAGGTCCCTGAATTCACATGCAGGGTCAGGCACGCAGGAAGGGGCGGCCTCTCAGTGCAGGCACCACTGACATAGTTGGGGGGCTGCTTGTCTGAGCACCACCAAGTCCCCAAGAGCAAATGCCACTGCATGCCAGCTCGCTCAACACAGAGGGACTGACCTAGCAGTTCCTAGGAAACTTCCCTCCCCGCCGCTGCAGGATGCCTCCGTGCCCTCACACGCTCCAGGTCCTCCCCCTCCAGGGAGTGGCAAGAGCACGAGTTCCTCCTCCTCGGGGTTGGCAAGTCCCCGGGGAACAGCCCTGTGCCCCCCGCTTCCTCAGGCACTCGCCTTCCCTTCCCGGCCTAGCCCTCCAGCACCAGGAGAGAAGGTCTACCTGGACTGCTCAGGGTCACTCGGAGGTCTCCTGTGCCTGAACACACACGAGCCAGGCCCTTGTGTGACCTGCTTCCAGGAGCCAAGTCCCCAAGTGGCAGCGATGGGACAGGCAGTGGGCAGCAAGTGCTCACGGTCACTCTTGTGGCCCATCCGACTGCTGGCCGCCGCCTTGGCCTTCCCTGCACCCAGGCCCACGTCAGGGCAGCTGGGGCCACGGTGGCCTGCACGCACTTACCCTGCTCACAGGCCTCCATCCCACCCGGCTGAGCGGCCTGAGGGCGCCGAAGGGCAGGAGGTAGTAGAGCACGGTCAGGGGCCAGGAGCGCAGCTTCAGGGTGGGTCTGGACATGCAGCTCAGCTGGCCCAGCCTCCGCCGCAGGGCCAGCTGGGGGAAGTGCAACCTGCAGGACACACGTCCGTGAACAGCCCAGGTCAGCGGCCACAGGCTGCTGGATGATCTCTCCACAAGCCTACCTGGACACTGCCCTCCTCTGCAAGCCGCTTTTCCGATTCAGCAATCAGCTCTGGCTAGCCCACCTGAGGCTGGGAATGGGGCAGCAAGGGGAGCCCTAACCCAGCCCTGGGCACCTCTCCCAGGGAGCCTGTCAGGCCCCGCAGCAGAGGAGAGGGGTGGACGGGCTGCCTCACAGCCCCCAGGCTTCTGGTCCAAGCTGGCAGCCCACATGCAGCAGGTGCACACACACCCCTCCTGGCTATGGCCCCACCCACCCGCACAGCCTTCCTACAGCAGGTCCGGCTCTCCAAAACCCACCCACAGCCTCGTGAGGGGCTCTCCCCCTGCCTTTAAGTCCCCTTCTTGCAATGAGCAGGCCCCACACGTGACCCTGACCCTCCTCCCAACCAGTACAAACTAAGCACTTCAGGCACAGGCCCAGCTGCTTGGGAGGTGGGGAGAGGACCTTTCACCAAACCCTGGTCACCCGGTTTCACACCCAGGCCTGAGCAAATGCTGCTGGGGAGCCCAGTATTGCCCGCAGAGAAACATGGCACCATCCACTTGGCAAATACCCCCGGGCCTATGTGTTCATGCGCAAGTGACTGCACTGGTCTGGACGCACTAAGGCCACCAGTGTGGCCCAGCCCCGAGGTGGGGAGCCGAGCACACCAAGGGACAAAGAGCAGAACGAACCAGCAAGGGTGGCCAGACACAGGCCTTGGCAGGCATAGGCAGCTGCAGCCCCACTGCTCAGCAAGTGCCCCACACCTGCTCTCCAGCTCCTGCCCTGTCCCCCTCAGTATTTTCAAAAGCAGCAGCAAGGGGCCAGGCGGAGCCCCGCCCTGCTCACTGCAGAAGAGCAGGGACCAATCCCAGCAGAGCTGCAGGAAGCCCCCCTCGGGGCCGCCAGGCCAGCTCGGCAGGCAGCGGGGGCTGGGGCGCCACCCTGAGGACCATGGCAGGCTCCAGGCACCCCCCCCCCCCCAGAACCCAGGTACCTGAAATGGGCTCTCCTGCTCAGGCCCCCAGGGCTGGGCCCCTCCAGCTGCGGGGGCTGACCCTTGGGCCCCCTGCTGCCACCTCCACCTCGGGGCCGCTGGACATGAACTCTGACTTTTCGGAGGTCGTGACGGGGCACAGTGTGGCTAGGACGCGGCGGGTAGCATCTCACCATTTCGCCGCGCGCAGCTCTGGTCCTCGCCGCGCCTCTGACTGACACATCGTGGGCAGGCACGCAAAGGAAGGGCGGCGCAGGCAGCTCGCTCACTGTTTCTCCTCCTTCCTCCCCTTCCCCCCGCGCTGTCACTGCTCCAGGGGCGCTGGCAGCTCCACTTTCCTGGTTCTCAGCGGCTCACGGAGTGCAGGTTAGAGGGTCGGGGCTAATTGCAAACAGACAGGCGCTTGGTCACACACCTGCTCCGCCACCTGCTCTGGCTGGGCTGGCAGCTCAGAGCGGAAGCCCCTATGCTCAACCCACTCTGTTCCCCAGGCCTGGCCAGCCGCCCCATCCGGCCCAAGTCACCCACTGGCTCTGCTCAGCCAGGAGGGCCGCAGGTGGGAGCGGGCACTGCCAGGGCTCCGCGAGCACAAGGTGGGAACCTGAACCCAGCGTCGGCCTGTCTGCGGCCGCGCCCCTCCCTTGCCAGGATCTGACCCATTTTCGATCCAGGTTACCAAGCAGCATCTGTGGAATGAGACGCACACGAGTCCTCCGGCCCTCCAGCTCTGCCCACCCCAGCCCTCCTCCGAAGCCGTGCGTCTATCTGGGTGATCTCGGACAATGTGCCAAGGGCTGGGAACCCACGGACCTAAAAGCCAAAGCGGCCGGCTCCCCGCCCGTCTCTGCTTCAGAAGAGCACTTTGGCCATGCTATCTGCAGGACACGCCCAGCCCAAAGCTTGTCCCCAGCGCAGATAACAGGGACAGAGAGCAAACATTCCAGGCCGAGGCTATCTCAGCCTCGGGACCAGTCAAGGCCCACAGAGCGGTGGGCTGACATGGGCTGATGGGGAGCCCACCCCGGCCCGCCTCCACTCCCAGCCACAGCCTTGGAGGCGGGGCACACACCACTCCATCCTCAAGGAATCCAATGAGGACCCCACGCTGCCTGAGGCGGGGAGCAGAGGCTGGCGAGGACAGACCGCCTGGCCCACGGGTGATGGATCAAGCAGCCCCCAACTCCAACGTGACCACACAAGGACCACCTGGACATGAGGACGGACACACCTCAGCCAGCTCTGGCATCAACCTCGCGTCACTGAAACCCCCCGTCCCTGGGCCCTGGCAGGGACGGTTCCCGGCCACCAGGCCCCTCCCTGCAAGCGAACGACCTTGGCTTCCTCCCCGGGAAGATGCCAGAGGTCACCCCAGATGTAGGAGCCCCACCCCCTGCCAAGGGCCAGGTCGGAGGAACCACTGGACAGCCCTGCTCCTGCCGCAGGCTCACACCTGGAAGGCCAGCTCACCCACTCCCCCGGGGGTCCCCAGGCCCGGCCTCCTGCTGTTGCCAGCCTCAGGCAACGAGCTCAGGGCCCAGCTCTGCAGAATGGGCACCGGACCGAGCTGTGCACACCCTGGATTCACAGAGGTGAGGAGGAGACCCCAGGAGCCCAGTCTCCTGCTAAGTCTCACTGTCCCACTGTGTGCCGTGGTGGCCAGCACAGCCTCGAGTTCTTGCCGCTTGCGAGGGGCTCCTCCTCATCCTCCTCAGGCCTGCAAGGCCAAGGACTTGGCCGGACAAGACAGCCCAGCAGGGAAAGCTGACCCTCCTCCCTGCAGCCAAGGAATCTCTTTTCTCGAGCGACCTCCAGATCACCTGGGCAGCAGGGCCCCACCTGTACTAGCCTACAGTGAGGCCGGGTCCACCTCTACTCTCTGTGGGCCTTGGGGCCAGCACAGTGTCTGTCTCAAGGGGGATGGGGTCCCTAGACTTGTTGCCTCCTTGCCCCAAGGCCAGAGCTACTGGTGTGGCCAGGAGGGCCTCCAACCTTCCTGTTTCCCAGCCCTGCCCAACCTCCCAGGCCCTTGGCATCACCAGTGGGCTCAGCTCCTTCAATCAGGGGGCCCAGGAGACGGGCCCACGTCCCAGCACCCCTCCTCCTCAGAGTCAAGGGCACTGTGTGGAGGCGGGTCTCACACAGGGACCAGAAGGACTTGAAAGTCAGCACACAGCCTGAGGGCCGCCACCTGGACCAGCAGAGCCCAGGGGCCCTGTGGCGAAGGAGGGGCAGGGCAGGGAATGCTGTGGCCACTGCAGTCCTGCGTCCCCACCCCCGCGTGGAGCTGGGGAAGGTCCTGAGTGCGCTGTGGGTTTCAGAGGCTCAGCACATGCTGGGGCCCAGAGCGACTGCTTGGAGACCATCGCTCCACCCAGGAGCTCATCGCAGATCTGGCTCCCAACACCTCCCCTCTCCCCCACACCGGCACGACAGAGCCTTGGTCCTGTGGGGAGGGGGAACAACAGGGACTCGGGGCGCTGTTCTGGGGACGGTGGTCAGCCTTGTCAGAACCTGCTGTTGCAGGGGTCATGTCAAGCAGCACTGCCACATCCCAGGCTATGGGCACCAGCACCTGCCCTGCCCACCCCTGCCATCAGTGCAATGGAACATTCCAACTGAAGTTAGACCAAGGACCTAGGCCAGGGGGCAGCCCCTGTGGGCGGGGTGCTGTGAGCACACAGGAAGCGTGCTGATGGGGGTGGCTGCACCTGAGTGTGCAGGTATTAGGGCTGGGAGTGTGCAAGAGTGCTCACAGACAGAGTATGGGTGCACGTGGGTACAGCCATGCATGTGTGTATTAAGTATGCAGGTGTCTGTGCAAGAACGCTTGTGACTGTAAGGCTGTGTAGAAGCACGGGGGTATCAGGTCGTGGTGGGGGTGCACATGTGAGCCTGTGAGGACATGTGTGTACACATGTGTAGGCACTGGGCTGTGTGTGCGCATGCGTGGCTGTGCCTGTGCACTCATGTTCCTGACCCAGCTCCCTAAGGCTTGGAGGCCCTACCTACCTTGAGCCTCGGGGAGCAGGGCAGCCAGAGGGGCCCCGGGACTGTCTGCCAGGAGTCCCAGCAAGCTCTCCCTCATCACAGGAGGCCTCACGGCTCCATGTCGAGCAGGAGACACCCCGAGAAGGGGCTCCTGCTCCCCCAGGGGAGATCCACCCAGGAGGTGCTGCCTCATCTTCAGCAACTGCAGCACGCCAATCACCCTGGCCACTGGCTTCCCACACGAGCCCACCCCGGGCTGGGGACACAGCCCTCCTAAGGCCCAGCCCCCTGGAGCGGTGCAGCAGGGGGTCAGCACCCCCTCCTGTCTTGCATGCCAAGGCCAGAGGCAGACAAAAGCTCACAAGCAGGGGACAGGGAAAATGGATTCTCCCTCGGGGGAGGGTCACCAAATGAAGGCAGGCAGAGCGGAGAAGGGCCTGCTGAGAGGCAGCGGCCAGGCCGGCCCTGGAAGGAGACAGGCAGAGACAGGACTGGGCCCAGGTCTTCCCGAATTTTCCCGGCCAGGCCCCTCTCGGAGGGGGAAAGGGGCAGCGTGACCCCGTCCTGAGGCACAGGCTGCTCCCTGTCCAGGTGGCCCCTAGCCCCTGAGGCAGCGACGGGGGAGGTAGGGGCCCAGCCCGGCCCCCCCATCCCCAACACTCAGCCATGCCGGCATCGCCCTCATTTCCCCACACACAGGACATGGAGGAAGTGAGCTCATGCGGCCTGGCCCCGTGACCCGGGTCAGGGGCAAGAAGAGGGGGCCACCATCTATGGAGCCAGTGAAGACGGCTGCTCAGGCCCCCGGGCCGCAGCCTTCCCAGCTACGAAAGAGCCGATGGGCATGCCCACGGTGCCGAGGGCACCCACAGGTGGGAAGCGGTCCTCCTGGCAGGGCAGGGCAGGGCAGAGCGGGAATCTCCCTGAGCTACCTGTGGCTGCGGGTGAGCGGACAGGCGCGGCTCCCTCACCAGCAGGTGGGTCCAGGCTGCAGCAGCGGATTCCCGGCTCTGGGCTCGGTCCCCACTCCTTCCCAGCAGAGCTGCGAGTCTCCGGCTGCGGGCGGGGGCTCGGCTTCCAGCCACTCAGAAGGCTGGGGGCGGGGGCAAGAGGCCAGACACCAGACACCGTTAAAGCCGCCGCTCCCTGGGCTCCCTCCCGGCCTGGCCTGGCCCAGGGAGCCCCGAGGGCCCCTTTAAGAGGGGGGGCTAAGGCCTGGGGAGAAGAACCAGCCCGGTAACGGTTAGGGTTGAGGCAGAGCCGGGTGGGGCTGTGGCCCCCACAGGAAGCTGTCCCGAGGCTGCGATGGCTTCTCCTTTCTGTCCCTCCCTCGGGCTCCTGCGTGCTGCTGACCTCACGGGAGGCTGAGCTTCACTGAACTGGGCAACAAGGTCCCCCCCAAGCCCTGGAAACATCTCCCCCCCACACACAGGGCACTGAAGTCCTTGCCGCCTCCCACATCCCATCTGGAGGGCAAACGGAAGACCCTGGCCCCCCTTCTACCCTCAGGCAGTCACCTCCCCCCCCAAAATCCTTTGACCCCCAGATGTGACTGCGGAATGAGAGCAGCTGGGAACAATGCCCACCCGCCCAGCCTGGACATGGGCTGCCAGAAGGCCTATGCCAAGCCTTTCTGCTCCCACTAGATCGGTCATCAGCCCCCGCGCCCACAGGTGCCAGGTGCCCAACAAGTAGTCTACACCGGAAGGAGGAAGCAGCTGAACTGTTTTCCTGGGAGGGAGGGAGGTGGTCTGGAGGGGTCACTAAGGCGCTCACTGCTACAGGTGCAACCGGCTCAGCAATGGTCAGGAGGCCCCCAGGCTGATTCCTCTCTCTTGGGCTACTAACTAACCCAGGGCCTTCCCACCCCGAGGAGGCCTGTCCTACTTTTCTACCAGAGGACAGCACCCACGTGTCTGAGATGGGAAGGTGAGCCAAAGCAGCCTGGGTCATCACAGTCCCACACCTGTCCCCACCTGAAGCCAGCCCGAACAAGTACTACGTGACAAGCCACAGTCCTGGGACGCGGCAGGGGGACAAGCATGGCTCACCCTCTCAGCCCTGCACGGCAGCCCCACCCACAATGTACCTGTAGTTTTGGGGCACAAGGGACGAGCAAGCTGACGTTCCAGCATTAAGGGGCTTCAGGTTTTGGTGCAAGACTGAAAACCTTACACACAGACTGCCTCCCGCCTGTCCCAGCCCACAGCAGACTTGACCAACTGATCTCCGCTCGCTCCGAGCCCCACTCAGACTAGACACCTTCTTGCCTCAGAGTTCCAAGCAAACACCACATCAGCTGGGATAAAAAGGAATTAAAACACAGAAATGCTGACACAGGATCCAAACTAGGAAGACCAGACGGACACTCTAACTCAAACTGGGTTTCCTTAGCTGTGAGGCCAAGGGGGGCGGGGGTGGGGTGGGAGCCAGGGGCTCGGACGGAAAGTCGGGTTCCGCGCAGGCTCGGCTGTCCATCTGCAGAGCTCCACTGCAGAGCCATGCAGACCAGTGCTGTGGCTAACCCTCTGGTAGACAAGTGTTTAGAACATCTATTAACCAGTCCCCCTACTGGCCTGCGATCAGCCCTCCCCACCGACGGCTGCCCAGGGCACTGGAGACGAGGGGCTGGTCTGCTCCGGACCCGGCGTGTCTCCCAGGCTTTGGCCTGGAACAGGAGGGACCACAGGAGCAAGCTACGTCACTGACCTGGCGGGAATCCAGTTGACCAATGGCACACCTGAACGGACGTTCCTTACAGAGCTGGGGCACAGACAGCCCCTCTGCCTGCCCACATGTCTACAGGAGTATAAAACTCCTCAACACGTGTGTCAGCTGTCCTTTTTGCCTCCATCTTCCCCTCTGTGCGAAGGGGGCCCAGGAGCGGATTTTCCAATAAAGCTTCCATTACAACTCTGAACAACTTGCTGATATTATTCCACCAGCGAGCGGGCGGGTGGGCGGTGGCCATCATCTAACACCCACCTCCCACCACAGCAAGTCCAGGAAGGAAAAGCCTTCGGGACAAAGCCTCCTGCTAAGCCGACTCTGCACCACCCAGGCCCGCATTTCCTCTTCTCCCAGCCCGGGAGCGCCACCTAGTGCCACCGGGAGGCTCTACAGCCCCTGCGGGGGGCGGCCTCCCAGTGCCCTGTCAGCCCACGGCTGGGGGGAGACCCGTGCCAGGAGGTGGGTTCAGCTGGTGTCCCAGGCTAGGCTTGCCCTTGTGTTACTTCCTGGCTTTCACCCCAGCCTGTGCAGCTTATTAGATACCCTCCCCCGCCCCCCGCACATGCAGAGCCTCTCCGACAGCTCCACAACAGGCCTGCCCAGCCACCCAGGAGGGGCACCTGCGCTAAATCAAAAAATGATAAAATAGAATAAAACAAATAAAATAAAAAAGTGTCTCCAGGTGGAGTGTGGCGCGTGAGGGAGACTCATGGAGCAGTCCCGATTTGAAGCCCTGCACCTCCATCAGGCTCACCCCCCCCCCCAGCTCCTCCCGACTCCCGGCCACAGCGCACCAGCAGAACAGCAAAGACGAGCCCATCCCCAGGGGGAGGGAGGCAAAGGTGGAGGTGACGATTACATGGTGGGCAGAGTGCTGTATCCCAGGGCCAGTTACGACCCCGCAGCAAAGGAAGGGCCTGAGGCCCTCCAAGGTGTCCACATCTCCTCTGGCGGAGAGCTGGCCCCTGCAGGTCAGTTCCAGCAGCCTAAGCAAACTCCTCCAGCACACTGCCAACTTGTCTCCCTGCCCATTTACACATCTACAACTGCTTTCTCATGCCCATTAGGCAAGCAGTAAAACAGTACTTGCTAAACCTCCAGTGCGTGCCAGCAGGAGACCAAGGGTTCACAGGATCAACCACCTCATGAAGGAGCTGTCCCGTTTACAGATTAGAATCAAGAAGCTACAGTCAGCAGGGGCCCACATCACCACGCCTTTGAGTCCCGGGACCCACTTCCGATCCAGCTCCTAGCTCACACACCTGGGAAGCAGTGGGAGATGGCCCGAGGCCGTGGCCACCCAGGAAGTGGTCTTTCTGACCACTGTGGCAATCTAGGAGGCCTTGGGACCCTGCACCCACATGGGAGACCTGGAAGAAACTCCTGGTTCTTAGCTTTGGATTGGCGCAGCACCGGCCGTTGCAGTCACTTGGGGAGTGAATCATCAGAGGAGAGATCTTCATTTCTGTCTCTCCTCTTCTCTGTATATCTTACTTTGCAATAAAAAAATTAATAAATCTTTAAATAAAGATGTCACTTGACGGCACAGTGCGTAGTAGCTAAATCCTCCAGTTCGTGTCCTGGCTGCTCCACTTTCATCCAGCTCCCTGCCTGTGGCCTGGGAAAGACCTGGAGGAAGTTCCTGGCTCCTGGCTTCGGATTGGCACAGCTCTGGTCATTACGGCCGCTTGGGGAGTGAATCCTCAGACAGAAGATCCCCCTTTCTGTATATCTGCCTTTCCAATAAAAATAAATGTTTTTAAAAATGAATAAAAATAATTTTAAAAGGAGACAGACGGCTTGAATACACATTTCTCCAATGAAGATGGAGTAACAGCCCGTTCCCACGGGGAATGTGTGCCAAGACCGCTCACACTTCTAAAGTCAAGGACCGCACCAAACCCTTTATGTTCTGTGTCTTCCTTCATGTATAAACCTAGAGTAAAACTAAGATGTAAAGCAGGAAGAGTCAGAGACTAACATTCACAACTAGTGACAGCGTAAGAGATGGCGTGGGGGCACAGCGTGCCGGGCTTCCATCTGAGAGGCTGCATCTCCCATCAGACTGCATGGTTCCAATTCCAACTGCCCTACTGGGATTCCGCTTTCCTGCTAACCATACCCCGGGAGGCAGCAGGTGCGGGCAGCAGTGACAGACCCCAGACTGAGCTCCCAGCTCCGGCTCGGCCTGGCTCCAGCCCCTCTCTTTCTCTCAGGGAGGCAAGGGGATTAGGGCGGGGCGACTTGTTTCCGGAAAGTAACAGGGTAAGGCTAGCAGACATCTTTCAGTTTAAAACGCTTTCATTCAGAACAAAGTGGAATTGATACACGTCCCTAAACATAGCCCCAAACCTGTTCTTCCACTGGGGGGTCAAGGGGCCCACCACGGGCCTTCTTCTGCATTCAAACTGATACGCTCACTTCACATTAAAATTGTTTTTCAATTATTCACTTATTTATTTGAAAGGCAGAGAGGCAGACAGACAGGAAAGAGGGACAGAGTATGAGCACCCCCACTCCTACCCACTAAGCAGCAGTAATTCAGGTCTCACAGGAGGTACTTCAAAAATAAATAAATAAACAAACGAATAAAGAGGCGTCTCAGCCGTGCAGCTGCTGGGGACGAGCTCAGCGGGTGGGCCGCTGCGCCCTCCTGGGCAACAGGAGACCTGGGTGGATTCCAGGCTCCGACCTGGGCCTGGTCCAGCCCTGCAGCCCTTCTGAATGCAAATCAGCAAACAAAAAATCTCTCTCCCTCTCTAACTCTTTAAAATAAATTAAGTAAATTTTTAAAAGTTTATTTTCTTTTTATTGGAAAGTCAGATATACAAAGAGGAGGAGAGACAGAGAGGAAGATCTGTCCATTAATTCACTCCCCACGTGGCTGCAATGGCCAGAGCTGAGCCAATCTGAAGCCAGGTGCCTCTCCTGGGTCTCCCACACGGGTGCAGGGTCCCAAGGCCCTGGGCCGTCCTCAACTGCTATCCCGGGCCACAAGCAGGGAGCTGGATGGGAAGTGGGGCTGCCGGGTTTAGAACTGGTGCCCATATGAGATCCCAGAGCATGCAACTCGAGGACTTCAGTTGCTATGCTACCACAATGGGTCCAGTAAATCCTTTTTCAAGGAAGAAAAAAAAAAGGTATTTTATTTTTACTGGAAGATCATATTTATAGAGAAGAGGAGAGACAGAAAGAAACATCTTGAATCCACCGATTCACTCCTCAAGTGGCCACAACATCTTGGAGCTGAGCTGATGTGAAGTCAGGAGCCAGGAACCTCCTTTGGGTCTCTCACTCGGGTGCAGGGTCCCAAGGTTTTGGGCCGTCTTTGACTACTTTCCCAGGCCACAAGTAGGGAGCTGGGAGTGGAGCAGCCAGGATACGAACTGGCATCCATATGGGATCCTGGCGTATGCAAGGCGAGGATCTTAGCCACTAGCTTACCGCACCAGGGTCAATAAATTAAATAAATCTTACACACTTAGACAAACACACAAATTAGGGGCTGATGTTGGGAGACTGCAAGTTAGACCTCAGTCGGCTAGTCCAGCATCTCATACAGGTGCTAATAAGACCTGACTCGGACCAGGACAATAGCCTAGCAGTTAGAGTTCTCGCCATGAAAGTGCCAGGATCCCATATGGACACTGGTTCCAAGTCTGGTAGCTCCGCTTCCCATCCAGCTCCCTGCTTGTGGCCTGGGAGAGCAGTCAACGACAGCCCAAAGCCTTGGAACCCTGCACCCGCGTGGGAGACCTGGAAGAAGCTCCTGGCTTTGGATTGGCATGGCTCCGGCCATTGCGGACCCTTGGGGAGTGAACCATCGGATGGAAGATCTTCCTGTCTGTCTCTCCTCCTCTCTGTATATTTGTTTTTCCAACACAAATAAATAAAATCTTAAAAAAAGAGAGAGAAAGAAACCTGACTACTCCACTTCTGACCCAGACCTTTGCAAATGCACCTGCGAAGACAGCAAAACCAGCCACGTGCATGGGCCCTGCAGTGCACAGGCACTGCCGCCACTTTGGCAGTGAACCAGCAGATGCAGGTTCTCTTCCTTCCCGCCTCTCGAACTCTCAAATTAAAAAAAAAAAAAAAAAAAAAGCGGGGGGCAGGGGAAGTGTTCAGAGCAAGCTTGCAATTCACCTTCCTACACCCTTCATCTGTTTAACCATCAGAATCCCTCAGGATAGTCTAAAGTTGCTGCAATGTAACTTTTACACCCCAACCATGCTGATGAGTCTGATCCACAAAAGCTCTCCCTTTCCACCTGCGACAGCGATCCAGTGGGGCCAGGGGTGGAACAGGACCGAGCCCCCATCTGCCCACTCAGGACTTGCCCCCTCAACCCACAGCCCCTTCTGAAACCTGGAAAGCAACTCTGGGTCCAAAGCATTTCGCCTCCCTAAAACAAAATGCGGGAGCCCCATGATTCAACCACCAGATTGGCATCTAACTGGTAAGGCCAGTCCTTTGCAGTAGGTGCCGGAGACGTGGCTGCTCCAGGCCACTGCACTCCAGCGTCCTGTCGGGCACCCGCCCATCCTCTTCACAATCCATCAGGCGTCCATTCACACAACGGAGTCATGGGGCCACACGGGCAGTGCAGGCTTAGGAACTGCCAAACGCGGGATCCGACCACCCCGGAAGCAGCGCATTTCTTCCCCATTTACGTTCTCTTGGCATTCCTTCAAAACCAAAGGGGATTTTCTAAAAGCACACAGGCTTGTCACAGGAGTCAGGGAGTCAGCCTGGGGGTCACACAAGCCCAGTCTCCCACGCTTACAAGTTTTTCACAATCTAGTGGAGAGGCAGCCACGGCGATCACACAGCACACAACCAGCGTCACCCACAGGATGCTGTGACGCTGTTTTATCATGAAGTCCCAGGCATCCGAAAGGGGAGTCATGAATCACACACGGCGCCACGACAGGACAAGTGGTCCCTATCATGTGAGCAGGACTGGGGAAGAGAAGCAGCGTGTGCACACAAGCATCCTGAGCAGTAACAATCACAATAATCCGATTACTGGAGTCTGGTTCCTGGCGAGAACCAATCCACATCACAAAACCCAACGGGTGCTGCCCTCCTCTGGACAAGAGCGGCAGCGCAGCCAGCGCGTGGGCACCAAAGCCAGGCATGGGCTCGGGGGAGTTCAGCAGTTCAACAGGAAATTGCCCCTCAGCGCCCAGAGCCGAGGCGAGGGCCAGGCGACTCCATGGTCGGGCAAAGACCCCCTGAAGAGCTCTGAGAAAGCGTGATTGGACTGGGTCAAGCATTTCAGCGTTGGTGGCAATTTGAAAAAGCCACAGACGCCCTGTGCCCAGTGGGAACCCAGCAGGTGGCTCTGCTTTACTCTCACCTCCCAGTGACCAGCCAGCTTGGGTGGAACCTCCAAGCCCAGCCGCTCCAGCTCCCGCTCCCTGTGCTTCTCGTACTGCCGGTAACCTGCATACCCGCCACCCGTCGCCAGCAGAATGGGCAGGGGGCGCAGCCGGAACAAGGCTCGGGCGGGGGCAGTGTGCACTTTTCTGGCATCTGTAACAAAAAGAAATAAGTAAGTAAGTAACATTATTTGAGCCTGGAAGACAGACAGAGGAAAGAGCCTGGCAGGCAGTCATGGCTCCACCAGGAGCTGAGAAGCTGTCGGCAGAGGTCTGCGGGAGAGGTGGCGACATGCCAGGGGCCGAGAGCTCTGTGCTTCTCATTGCCATCACCAGACGGAGGGCAGGCTGTGGGACTTCAGTGCACCTCCAACTGTCACCTCAGGCACAGAGAGAGGTGGGAACACTGAAGCATGAAGAGGTCAAGAAACTCTCTACGGCTTCCCAGGGGGCCACTGCAGGGGCCGGATGTGGGTGGCCCTGGGTACCTGCCCCTCAGGAAGGACTTTGTGAATTTGCTCTGACAATCCAGACCTGATTGTGATCAAGTCTTAGTATTCTGAGTGGCAATATCGCAAAAGCCTTTATGTAAAGGTCAAAGACAATAAAGCAACCCAACCTAAAAATACACAACGGGGTCTGGTGCAGAAGCCTAGTGGCTAAAGTCCTTGCCTTGAACGCGCCAGGATCCCATATGGGTGCCAGTTGTATCCTGGCAGCTCCGCTTCACATCCAGCTCCCTGCTTGTGGCCTGGGAAAGCAGTGGAGGACGGCCCAAAGCCTTGGAACCCTGCACCCGCATGGGAGACCTGGAAAAGAGCTTCTGGCTCCTGGCTTTGGATGAGTGCAGCACCGGCCGTTGTGGCCACCTGCTGCGCCAATCTCCTATGCATACGGGCACCAATTCCAGTTTGCCTGCTCCACTTCCAACCCAGCTCCCTGCCAATGCACCCGGCAAAGCAGCAGAGGTCAGTCCAAGCTTCTTGGGCCCATGCACCCACGTGAGAGACGCGGAAGAAGCTCCTGGCTACAGCCTGGCTGGCCACCTGGGAACTGAACCAGCACATGAAAGATTTCTTTGTCTCTCCAATTCTCTTTGTAACCCTACCTTTCAAATAAGTATGTCTTTAAAAAAAAAAAAAGACATTCAAGATCTTTTAAGGTTGAACGGGGACTCTGGCACAGTCCTAACATCTAACGCCTTAAAACGCAGCCTTGTTGGAGACAGATATTTACAGAGATTACCAAGGTAAAATAAGAGTTTCAAGATGGGTTCAAATGCAGAATGACTGACGTCCTTCTAAAAAGGGAGACCTGGACACAGGGCAGAGAATACCATGACATTTCCGTAAGTAAAGCATGCCAGAGACGGCAAGCGAAGCCCTGGAAACCAGGCCAGGGGCCTGGAGCAGATCCTCCCTCAACACACACTCGAGGCTCAGCCTTGCAGCCTCCAGAAGCACAAGGCAATGAACTGTCACTGTGAAGCTGCTTGGTGGCTGCAGCCCCTGCGAGCCAATGACACTCCAACTAGCAGCCGGACAGTCACAAAGCCACGAAGTCATACCGCCTGCTAGGGTAACCATAACAAGATGGACAGTGGTTGAGCCTCTGCTGGCAATGCTGGCAACCCATGTGGCCGCCAGTGTGACGCCTGGCTGTCCCACTTCCTGTTCAGCTCCCTGCACTCACATGGGAGACCCAGACGGGGCTCTGGGCTCCTGGCTTTGGCCTGGCCCAGCCCAGTGGGTGTGGCCATGTGGAGTGAATCAGCGGACAGAAGATCTCTGCTTCTGTGTCTCCTCCTAACTCAAGAAACAAAAAAAATTAAAAAAAAAAAAAAAAAGGAAGGAAGGGAAGGAAAGAAGGAAAAAGGAAGGGAAATGAAAGGAAAAGGAGAAGAGAAGGGAAAGAAAAGGAACGACAGACAGGTAAAGTGAGGCAGACTATCTCAAAGGACCGGAGCCTCCTTCACTGCTGCCGGGGATGCAGGACGGGCCGGCCAGCTCTTAAGGCGTGTGTTCAAGGCAGAGAAACACAGGGACACCCCAATATTCAATGACAACACGATTCATGACCGTTCAGGAGCACACGTAAGGGCCTGACATGATGGTGCAGTGGCTAAATCCTCGCCTTCCAAGCGCCAGGATCCCATAGGGGCACAGGTCTGTGTCCTGGCTGCTCCACTTCCCATCCAGCTCCCTGCTTGTGACCTGGGAAAGCAGTGGAGGACGGCCCAAAGCCTTGGGACGCTGCACCCATGTGGGAGACCCGGAAGAAGCTCCTGGCTCCTGGCTTAGGATCAACTCAGCTCCAGCTGTTGCAGCCACTTGAGGAGTGAACCTCTCTCTGTAAAATCTGCCTTTCCGATAAAAACAAAGCTTTAAAAAAAGAAAACAGTATAACAAGAAATGCCAATACCCTTCTGTTGATGGACAAACGAAATGGAGTCTATCTGTGTAATGAAACAGTATAAAGCAACAAAAAACAACAGGTATTTCTATCTGCTCAAACCCTGAGCCATCACATGAAAGCAGCAAGTACCAAAACCGGAATATTCTATCAGTCTGCGCATGAAGTGCCCAGAACAGACAAATCCGTAGAGACATGCGACAAGCTCGTGCTTGCCAGGGGCTGGGGGTAAGGAGGCAAGGAGTGTGTTTTAAACTCAGTGGTGATGTTCGCACACCTTTGAAAACACTAAATATCCCTGAAAGGTGCACTGAGGAGGGGTGAGCCAGGGACGGGCACGCAGCCTAGCCGGCACGTCACCTGCCTGCGGTGCAGGGCCTGGTTTGGATCCCGGGCTCCCGGGACACAGCAGGGACGGGAGTTCCTGTCTCTCGCGCGGGAGACATGAATGGCACTCCTGACCACTGCCCAGGGCCCACCCACACCAGGTTTCGCTGCAGCAGCAATGAACACCCTTGGGTGCTCTCTTCCTTGCACATAAAATTTCCAGAATTTAACTATTTATTTAAAAGCCAGTGACAGAAAGGAGACACACAGACAGACAGACTGAGAGTGACACTGAGTGGGAAAAATCTTCCACCTGCTGGGTCATTCACCAAATGCCCAGACAGACAGGGCAGGGCCAGGGGACACCCTGGAAGTCCACACGGGTGACAGGAACGCAAGATCTAGGCTGTTGCCTTCTCAAGCACATGACCAGGAAGCAGGACTTGAACCAGGATTCAGATACAGGAAGATGTACTCCAAACGGTGGCTTAGCCAGATTCATCATGTCTACCCCTCAAAATTTTTGCAAGAAAAAGATAAGCTTATTTTGATACCAAAATAAAAAAAAATTTCCAAGATCAATTTGAAAGGCAGAGTTACACAGAGTTATAGAGCAAGAAGCAGACTGTGAGGAAGGGAGAGGAAAGAACCTTAAATCTACTGCTTTACTCCCCAGCTTTGGAACTGAGTTGGTCCAAAGAAAGGAACTTCTTTAGGGTCTCCCATGTGGGTGCAGGAGCCCAACCATCTGGGCCATCCTCTGCTGCCTTCTCAGGCCATCAGCAGGGAGCTGGGTTGGAATTGGAGCAGTTGGGACTCAAACAGGCACTCATATGGGATGCTGGCGCCAGCCCCACAAAACAATTTTTTTTTTTAAGATTTATTTTTATTTTTATTGGAAAGGCAGATATACAGAGAGGAAGATCTTCCGTCCGATGATTCACTCCCCAAGTGAGCGCAATGGTCGATGCTATGCCGATTCGAAGCCAGGAGCCTCTTCCGGGTCTCCCATGCGGGTGCAGGGTCCCAAAGCTTTGGGCCGTCCTCGACTGCTTTCCCGGGCCACAGGCAGGGAGCTGGATGGGAAGCGGGGCTGCCGGGATCAGAACCAGCGCCCATATGGGATCCCGGGCATGCAAGGTGAGGACCTTAACCACTGCGCCATCGTGCCGGGCCCACAAAATAATTTTTAAACCCACACATCTGAAGGGTCTTCAAGAAGTCCATGAAAAACATACATTATGAAAAACTAGGCACAGATTTCAAATGTCTGGTACACCAAAATAAGCTTTTCTTTTGATTCCATTTTCCAAGAACTTTCTAAAGTACCATTGTGTGCATGTGTGTGTGTGAAGATTAAGTTTATTAAAAGATCATACATGGACCCGGTGCGATAGCGTAGTGGCTAAAGTCCTCGCACGCCTGGGATCCCATATGGTCATCAGTTCTAATCCTGGTGGCCCTGCTTCCCTTCCAGCTCCCTGATGGTGGCCTGGGAAAGCAGTGGAGGATGGCCCAAAACCTTGGGACCCTGCACCCATGTGGGAGACCTAGAGGAAGCTCCTGGCTCCTGGTTTTGGATTGGCGCAGCGCCGGCCATTGCAGTCCCTTGGGGAGTGAACCACTGGATGGAAGATCTTGCTCTGTCTCTCCTCCTCTCTGTGTATCTCTGACTTTGCAATAAAAAAAAAAAAAAAAGACCTGAAAACTATAAAACATTAAAAAATAGAAGACAACCTTGAAAACGATAAATGATTTTTTAAAAAGCTTAAAGATACATTAAGATGTTACTATAGAATTGCAGAACAGACTAGAAAGTCCAGCAGCAGATAAAACAAAATATTGTAAAGCTGTCCAATATGGTGCGATCCTGACAGCTCACACTTTAGACGTAACAGCACAGCATGTGTTCTAGCGTGCTGCTCGGACCCTTTCGTTTCAATCTCCTCTAAGTATGCCCCAATCTACAGGACAAGCTGAGGGACATCCTCTCAGTGCCCCTTACCTGTGCGAAAGGCCCGACACGGCAGCTTCTGAGGGGTCTGCAGCAAACGACTCAAGGCAACACTGTCACAGCAGCGGGGACTGCAATCAAGCAAAAATAGCACTCTGAGAATTTTTCTTAGGATTAGTGGCAGAATGTGGATAGAGTTTGTAGATTCAAAGTGTCTCATCCTGGGCCCAGCGGCTAGCCTTGAACACGCCAGGATCCCATATAGACACCGGTTCTAATCCAGCTCCCTGCTTATGGCCTGGGAAAGCAGTTGAGGACGGCCCAAAGCCTTGCGGACTCTGTACCCACGTGGGAGACCCAGAAGAGCTCCTGGCTTTGTATCAGTGCAGCTCTGACCGTTGCAACCACTTGGAGAGTGAATCATTGGACCGAAGATCTTCTTCTCTGTCTCTCCTCCTCTCTATATATATCTGACTTGGCATTAAAAATAAATAAGTCTAAAAAAAAAAGTGTCCCATCCAGTCTACAGAGTCAATGTGTTATACCAATGTCCATTTTCTGGTTTTGACAACTGTGGCTAGCTAAGACAATGTCTCCATACGGAACAGAATGAAGAATTTATAAGTAAAAAGGGTCAACAAGTTTGCAAGTTGCTACAGGGCAAAAAAATGTGGGTTATGTACACAGAAAATGACAAAGCTAGTATGTTTACTGCTTGATCAATTTGGATAAAGAGCATTTGGGAATTAATTGGACTTCACTAGAACTTTCTGGACTCTGACACCATTTCATAAGAACACAGGAGCTCCCTGATGCAGCACGAGACCAGCAGCAAGCAGTGATGCAGCACTCCCGCACGAAGCCAAGAGCCTGGCAGGCCGAGAGAGCTGCTCTCAGGACTGCGCACATCTAGACCTACTCACTAGGCATCTCAGTTAAACAGCACTTCAAAAATCTTGGAGGGAAACACAAAGTTTTGGTGCAAAAGAATTTTGAGATGCATGAACAGTAGTTTCATAACGCGTGCTACCCACGAGCTTCTGGAAGTCCCCTCCTCGCCACACTGAACTAATCCTAACCTTGGAAATGTCTGTGTGGCACAGGGAAAGGAAGGGCACCGTGTTAGAAAGTCACTTTAGGTCTGGCCAGTTCAACTGGCTTAGAGTTTTGGGAAGCTGGGCCCAGAGTGGTACCTAACGGCTAAAGTCCTCGCCTCGCAGGTGCTGCGATCCCATACGGGCACTAGTTAATGTCCCAGCAGCCCCACTTCCCATCCAGCTCCCTGCTTGTGGCCTGGGAGAGCAGTGGAGGACGGCCCAAAGCCTTGGGACCCTTCTCCCGCGTGGGAGACCCGGAAGAAGCTCCTGGCTTCAGATCAGCTCAGCTCCAGCCACTGCAGCCACACGGGGAGTGACCCAGCACATGGAAGATCTTCGTCTCTGGCTCTCCTACTCTGTATCTGATGTTCCAATAAAAATAAAGCTTGACAAAAAATTCTGGGACTCATCTTCAGCTAATTCCAGAGTAAGTTTTAGGCATGCTAAAAATGTTCTTCTTATCAGACTTTCGTTTCAGATAAACCTTGGGTTTTTCCCGTTGTAGAGGTGAAATCTGAAGTGATGAAACCACACCCTTGCCAACATGTATTTCCCTTTTCCTTGGAATTTTAGATATAATAATTTACTCTATTATTAAATGTCTGACATTTTTGTGAAAAAACAATTATTTTCACGTCCTTCACACAGTAATATTGATTGTTACGGATATGTCTTGGACAAAGAACCTACAGACATCAGATCCAAGCACTTGATTTTTTTCCTTACATGAAATTTTCTCGACTTACAAAGACTCCTGGGATCGATGCTGTGGTACAAAGGGTTAACTCACTGCCAGCAAGCCAGCATGCCACACAGGAACACTGGTCTAAGTCTTGGCTGTTACAGCTCCAACCCATCTCCCTACTAACGTGCCTGAGAAGGCAGGGGAAGACGGTGCAAGTGCCTGGGCCCTTGCCACTCACACGGGACACCAGGCTGGAGTCACACGCTCCTGGCTCCATCGGTGGGTTTAGTCCCCACCAATGTGGTCACTCGGAATCTTCCAGCAGATGGAAAATCTGTTTTTGTCTCTATCTCTCCCTGTCATTCTGCATTTCAAATACATCTTAAAAAAAAAAAAAAAAAAGGCAGGGGGAACTGTAGGGGAGGCCACTATTGTGATGTACAAGCTAAGTCTGTGCCTGCAACACAGCATCCCATATAGGCACCAGTTCACTTTTTTATTATTTGTTTATTCATTTTTTTTAAAGATTTATTTTATTTTTATTAGAAAGGCGGATATACAGACAGGAGAGAGAGAGAGGAAGATCTTCCGTCCGATGTTTCACTCCCCAAGTGAGTGCAACGGCCGATACTATGCCGATCCGAAGCCCGGAGCCTCTTCCGGGTCTCCCACACGGGTGCGGGGTCCCAAAGCTTTGGGCTGTCCTCGACTGCTTTCCCGGGCCACAGGCAGGGAGCTGGATGGGAAGCGGGGCTGCCGCGGATTAGAACCAGCGCCCATATGGGATCCCAGGCACGCAAGGCGAGGACCTTAACCACTGCGCCACCGTGCTGGGCCCATTTATTTTTAATTGTATAAATTTTATCTTGATGCTCTTTACATAGTTGATTACGTACGAGGGGTCAGGGCTAAAGGAAAGTGGGTGAGAGCAATGTTAACACATCCTCTGTTTTCCTTCCTGAATCTGGAGGGAGGAGAGACACGAGGGGAGAAGCCACACCCACCCTCCCAGCCATCCTAGGGTCCCCGAAGGGGGGCATGCTGTGAGGGTCCTGCTCAAGTCATTTCTATAGTTCTGAATTGCTGTTGATCTCGCCATTCCAATTACGATGAAATCTCTCCAGATTCCACTGGCTGACACAGTCCACCTTAGAGACTCCACTCGCCCAAGTATTCACTGCCAGCACTTGGCTCGGGTAGTTGATCCATTTGTTCTGTCCTCCATCCTCCGTTATGATACCAGGATGGACACCAGTTCTAATCCTGGCTGCTCTGCTGCCCATCCAGCTCCCTGCTTGTGGCCTGGGAAAGCAGCAGGACGGCTCCATCCTCTGGGGTTCTGCACCCTTGTGGGTGACCTGGAAGAAGCTCCAGGCTCCTGACTTCAGCCTGCCCTGGCACTTGCAGCCATTTGGAAGGTCAATCAGCAGATGGAAGATTCTGTCTCTCCTCCTCTCTAACTAGAAAGTCAATCTCTAAAGAATAACAAACAGACCCTTGCAGCACAGGACCGGTGGGCTCACTTAATGAATCAGAGGTGAGCAAGGTTAGAAGGGACAGAAGTGTCTGATCCTCCAAGGTCAGAGAGATGCAAAGCTATGGCCACCACCTACCTGTTTCCAGTTTTTAGCCCCAAGAAGGCACATCTCCAAGAGTGAACACCCCCTCCATCAAACAGACCCCGCTTCATCATCATTTAGGACAGAAGTGTAAACATTAAAGGGCAAACTGCTGTTTTGCCCCCTGCTGCGTTACGTGTTCCAGGATGCATACTGAGCTAGAAGGACTGCAGGCAGGCAGGTCCCTGAGACTGGGCCAGGCAGCACGAGACACCAACGGGAGGTCACCGTCTATCTCCCAGCACGGGAAGCGTGGTCTGGGTGTCTCACCCTCAGCTTTATCGTCCGTGGCTGCCTCTTGCCTCTGCCATTTCTCCGTGATGTGCTTTGTGAGTTCTCCTGGACTTCCTGACTTGCAAAACGTTGCCCTTGCCGAGGGTTCAGACCACTTACCCACATCTGCTCTCTCAGGACGCTCCCCCAGTCCCGTGGCTTAAGCAAGCAACCACTGACCAGTCCCTCCCCGTGCCTCCACGTGCAGCTACCTCACGCCCCCTACTTGGAGCCATCTCAAATTCAACTCAGCTGGTGCAAAACAGAATGTCAATCACATCTAAGCCACCTCCAAGCTGCTCCTTCCCCCAGAGTTCTCCAATCGTGGCAGAGACCGGCCAAATGTTAGCCATATCCACTTCTTGCCTCTAGACTACGTTTCCCAGCCGCCCTTGCAGCGAGCTGTGACCATGGGACTCAGTTAGAACCAATAGAATTTGACTTTGGAGAACAGCTGTCTTGTCAACAAGGGTGGTGGGGGGAACTACAGCAGATTTAGAGGCCTGCAGGGGTCTGTTACAGCAACAACACTCCTACCATTCACGTACACTGTCACAAGGAGGTACGCCACTCACCACCTCCCTCTCAGGCCAGGCCAAAATTCCAGGACTCATTGTTTTTTGTTTTTTAAGATTTATTTATATTTTTTCGAAAGTCAGATTTACAGAGAGAATATCTTCGATCCGCTGGTTCACTCCCCAAGTAGCCACAACGGCTGGAGCTGAGCCAATTCGAAGCTAGAGGCTTTTTCCAGGACTCTATATGCGGGTTCAGGGTCCTAAGGCTTTGGGCCGTCCTCCACTGCTCTCCCAGGCCACAAGCAGAGCTGGATGGGAAATGCAGCAGCCAGGACATGAACTGGGGCCAATCTGGGATCCCAGCGCATCCAAAGTGCAGACTTTGTCGCCGCTAGGCTACTGCTCCGCATCCCAGGGCACATTCTTGGGCCCTTCCTTTCTCATTTCCATCCGCTGGCAAGGCAGGAAGACAGGACGCCTCGCTCCTTGTGGATCCACCTTCATGGCAGCCACGACTCTCCCTTTTAACTCAAGCCACCTGGTCTCTCAGAGCTGCAGCAGCTTGCCCTCCCCTGCCTCCACGCTTGGCTCCCTGTGTGCTGGCCAGCACAGAACAGCCACAGGGGCCTTTTCAAAACACAAAGCAAGACAGGACGTTCTCCTCTCCGCCAACTTCTGAGATGTCCGCCTCCGTCTTGTTCACATCACTGGCTGTCCCCGTCCGCACCTGTTGTCAGGGACAAACCCTGTCCTATGTGGCCCTTTCCCATCTCATTTACTTCTCTGCTCCCCTGTCAGCTTGGTCTTCCTCCCTGACCCCCATTTGCATGGCACTTGCCCCCCTCGAGCACGTCCTAACCTCTAACTTGCTTTAACTGCATTCTTCCCAGCTTTTTCTCACTAAACGGCTCCTCTCTGAATCAAGCGATCTGTGTAGTGTCTGTGTCTCTTGATCAAAGCATGGGGTTTGTTTCTCCACCTGACTTCAATCTCAACAGGGGAATTAAGCCCCAGAGAGAGGAACGGAAAGGGTCCACTAGATGTCATGGCCTCATCAGCAAGCAGGTGATTAAAACTCACAATTAAGCATTCAGGACTAACAAGGCAACTCAAATCTCAATTCTGCCATTTACAAGTTTTAGCTGTGTGACCTTAAGAATGTTATCTTCTTTCTCTAAAGATTTATGATTTCAGGGTCTGGTGCGGTAGTCTAGCAGCTAAAGTCCTCTCCTTGCACGCACCAGTATCCCATATGGGCGCCAGTCTGCTCCACTTCCCATCCAACTCCCTGCTTGAGGACTGGGAAAGCAAGTCAAGGATGGCCCAAAGCCTTGGGACCCTGCACCTGTGTGGGAGACCTGGAAGGAGCTTCAGAGTCCTAGTTTTGGATTGACTCACTTGGAGAGTGAACCAGTGGACAGAAGATCTTTTCTCTATCTCTCCTTCATTCTGTAACCTTCCTTTCCAATAAAAATAAATTTTACAAAAAAAAAAAAAAAACTTTTCTGAAATAAGACTTTCATTTATATATCTCACATTACTTTAAACTCACGGAAATGTCACCGTTTAAAACGTATATATCTCACTACAATTTCTTCCTCAATATACATAAATCCCTCTGGAAATTGACAGATATTCTTATGAAACCCAAACCTTCCACCCTCCCACCCACACTCAGTCTTGTCTGATACTGACACAAGACCTTTTTCTCTTTCCCTTTTTAAATGCCAGCTGAATCAGATACATCCTCCTCCTCATTAAAAAAAAAAAAATTATTTTAGGAATGCCATTTCTTTTAAAGTTCTTCCAACTCATGACACGTTTTAGAGGAGTCATGAACAGCACACCAACGTTTTAAGCTTATTCTCTCTCTCAGATTCCAGATGCCTCCAAGCCACCCTCTAATAATTAGCTTGCATGCCGGCAGAGAACCCCCAGGGACCTCAGCCACGAGTCAGGGCTGGGCTAGGAACCTTCCGGGTCTCTGGATGTGGTGAATTCTCCCAGAGCAGGAGCTGGAAGACGCCACAGGTCTCTCTCCATCCCTAAAAACCTGCTCAGACCTGAGGGTCCCCCCCAAATCATAGAGTCCCCCCACCCCCAACCTGCAGCACACTGTTCGGAAATCGCCTCCAATAAACCCAGGGGAGGAAGAGGGCCCGAGGTGGACAACCAGCCCACACCCGAGCAACTGGCCAAGCAGGTGACAACAGGAAAGGCACCCCGTTCCCGTATCAGCTTTCTACCTCTTGGCCCAAACCCAGCAGGCTGGCAAAGGGGCCCTGGGCGGGCATGCACCCCACACCTTCCAAGCTAAATCCGGACACACACCTGCCCCCGACAGAGAAGCGACTCCTCTTCCCGCCCCGTCTCCGTTTCGCCCAAGGGTGCTCCCCTGCGCCCCGCTCCGAGCTGACCTCGCCCGCCACGGCTGTACCTGTTCCGCCACGGCACGACGCCGCGCAGGGAGCACAGACTCCGAGAACCCACGGACGCCGCCATCTTGTCTCTTTTCTCGGAGAATCACGCCCCCTGTCACTGGCGCGGCGCGCGTTTGTGACGTCACTTGTCGACCGGACCAATGAAGGACGCGGAAGGCGGAGGGGGTGTGGCTGCCTCAACCCCGCCCCTTCTCCAAAGCAGGTGGGAACTGGGTGGCCGCTCAGTAGGCTGTGCTGCGTCTGGGGGAGAAAAAACCGTATTTGCTGCTTTTCAGTGAACAGAGGTCAATTCCTGGGACAAGATTGTCACTTGTTTATTTATCCTTATTTATGATACACAAAGGCTCTTTCCCCTTCTACTCCCTCGCCCATCCTCCAGCTCGTTCCCTCAAATGCCCACAGCCCAGATGAAGCGAGGCTCTGAGGGAACCCGATCCTGTGGGGGTGAAGCATCTCATTATGCTTTTCATCGGTATTCCTCTGATGAGCACTGATTACTGAATGTCTTTTCAAGTGCATCTTGGCATTTGCCTGTTGTCCCTGGAGAGGAGGTATCCTGTCAAATGCTTGGGATATTTTTTTACTGAGGTCGTCTTAAACACAATTCCCTTTCCAGATACACAAATTAAGACGTTTCCTCCCATTCTGTGGCCGTCTATTCACTGAAACCAACAACAAAACCCCCTGGCTCAGGGGTTAAATTGGGTGGTGGGGAGACATCCTTCAGCCACGTGGGATATTTCCAGCTAAAGCTGGTTGTAAATTTGCAACATTGTGGAACTTTGGGGTTCCCCCAGTACTCAGAAAGTGGGAGGAGCTTGTTGGGTGCCAAGGAGGGGAAGGAGTCCGTTATAGAAACCAGGCCAACCTGGTTACACACCAGGATCGTGTAAGGGGGACTGGTTTGTGTCCTGACTGCTCCACTCACCATCCAGCTAGTTGGGACACCTTGGTTGAAGGAATGAACCACCTGGAGGTTCTCCACAGCTGTGTTACGTTTCTGCCACCAGGGGGCAGAACGAGTCTAGGACTGAAGAATCGGCCTTGCAGTCATCCATGACTTTGAATTTCCAAAGCATTTTTGCTATGTGGATGGTGATGATAGTGCGGGCCCGAGGCGATTTTGCCTTAGTAGATAGATTCTTATTCCATTTTAAAAAGTTGGAAATCCTGTTTCATAATACTGTTGCCATAAAAGATACTGCCTTGAACCACACTGATTTGAATTGGGAGCATGCAAAGTTCATTTTGAGAGATGTGGGGTAATTTGAAAAGAAAAATGCAGGTGAAATGAAAAAAGTTTTAAAGGTTATATGTATCATAAAAGTCACAAATATATAGATATTTGTAGATAATGATCTTTTGGGGGAAGATTTATTTATTTCTACTTGAGAAATAGTTATAGGCCTGGTGTGATGGCTCAATGACTAAATCCTCACCTTGCAATGCTGGGACCCCATGTGAGAGCTGGTTCATGTCCTGGATGCTTCACCTAACACCGGGCTTGTGGCCTGGGAAAGCAGTGGAGGACGGCCCAAAGCCTTGGGACCCTGCACCCGTGGGAGACCTGAAAGGAGCTCCAGAGTCCTGGCCTCAGATTGGCTCAGCCATTGTGGCAGCTTGGGGAATGAATCAGCAGAGGGAAGATCTTGCCCTCTGTCTCTCTTCCTCTCTGTATGTCTGACTTTCCAATAAAAATAAATAAATCTTTGAAAAAATTAAATCTTAAAAAAATGCCAGTATTTAAAATAATAAAATGTTTCAGTGCAAGCTAAATAAAAGACATGGTGTAATTCCCTTTAATTTTGAGAATTTTGCTTGTTTATTTGAGAGGCAGAGACAGAGAGCTCCCACAGGGGGGACACTCTGGCCTATTTGCCAGCCTGCTGGTTGGCCTGGTTTCTATAACGGACTCCTTCCCCTCCTTGGCACCCAACAAGCTCCTCCCACTTTCTGAGTACTGGGGGAACCCCAAAGTTCCACAATGTTGCAAATTTACAACCAGCTTTAGCTGGAAATATCCCACGTGGCTGAAGGATGTCTCCCCACCACCCAATCAATAGCGTTTAGGTAATTATGGCATCATTGCAATAAAATCACCATGGGAATACACCCATAATTACACCCACTCCCACTGTGCACTTGACACTACAGTATTTCCAGTTTCCTAGAATGGGCACAGAAATGGGTTGCTATAAAGCCCCACCCCTAACCCCACTCTCTTAAATATTCAACAAACTCTACCCCTGACATCACTGCCACCTTTTTGGCGGGTATAAAGGGTATGCCTAACCTGGCTGATGGGGCATTGTCACATAAGCTGAGAAGCTAAATATCTGAGTAGGGCAGCATACTCAGAAGTAAACAGAGTTGTGTTTTTATTTTTAAAGATTTTACTTATTTTTATTGGGAACACAAATCAGATTTTTTGAGAGAAGGATAGACAGAAAGATCTTCCATCCACTGGTTTACTCCTCAAGTGGCTGCAACGGCTGGAGCTGAGCTGAACCGATTTGAAGCCAGGAGTCAGGAGTTAGGAGATCTGGGCATGGGACCAGTCTGGGCCAGGTTGAAGCCAGGAGCCTGGAACTCCATCCACTCTCAAATTCCTGCTGCCTCCCAGGCCCCTTAAAGCAGGGCGTAACATCAAAAGCAGAGTAGCTGGCACCTCAGTCAACACTTTGCCACAAGGTGTGGGCATTACATCTAACAGTTGAAGCCCCCTGTGCCACGATGCCTGTCGCCCCAAAGCAGCTATTTTAAAAGATGAAATAATTCAAGTCATATTTAGTTGTGTCACAGATTTGTAAACTACAATCTCCATTTAAGAACCTTTTTAAAAGATTTATTTATTTCCACTGGAAAGTCAGATATACAGAGAGGAGGAGAGACAGAGAGGAAGATCTTCGGTCCGATGTTTCACTCCCCAAGCAGCCACAATGGCCGGAGCTGAGCCAATCCGAAGCCAGGAACCAGGAACCTCTTCTGGGTCTCCCACATGGGTGCAGGGTCCCAAAGCTTTGAGCTGTCCTTGACTGCTTTCCCAGGCCACAGGCAGGGAGCTTGATGGGAAGCAGGTCGGTCAGGATTAGAACCAGCAACCATATGGGGTCCCAGTGCGTTCAAGGGAAAGACTTTAGCCACTACGCCATCGCACCAGACCCTATTTAAGAACATTTTTAAAGAAGATTTATTTTAGTTGAAAATCAGAGTTACAAGCTGAGAGACAGAAATCTCTCCGGTGGTTCACTTCCCCAAATCGTTGCAATGACCAGAGCTAAAGCAGATTAAAACTGAGAGCCAGAAATTTCTTGCAGGTTTCCCACGTGACAGCAGGGGTTCAAGGTCTTGAGCCGTCCTCTGGTGCTTTCCCAGGCCATCAGCAGGAAGCTGAACTGGAAGTGAAGCAGCTGGGACTCGAACTAGCACTCTAAGGGATGCTGGCACTATAGGCAGAGATTTAACCTCTGCTATGGTGTTGGCCCCATATAGTTCCTTTTTCAGCTTGACCTAGTAAGTCTTCAGTTGCTCTGAATTTGGCTGCTGTACACAGGAATAAAGGCCCTCTTTTATTTGGGGTGTTGGGTTGTTAAACCTAACCATCTGCAAGCCTTGCAGCAACAGTGGCCAATGGGACCTTGTATTTATCCCAAATACGCTATGTTCTTCAAAGTCTCTAAAACCAGTCGCAGAGGGGGTGGGCGTTTGGCTTAGTGCTGGAGATAGCACGTGACACACTCAGTCCTTCTCAGAGTGCCCCATCCAAGTTCAGGTTACACACCAAATGCTGAGCACGCACACCCTTACAGGCAACAAGTGACGGCTCAAGCATCTGGGTCCCTGCCACCCATGTGGGACGGCCTGAGTTCCTGACTCCTGTTTTCAGTCTGGCCCAGCACCTTCTGTGGACATGGAGGGAATGAACTGCAGGCTGGGCGCTCTCTGCCTCACAAACAGGATGCAGCAGTATCACCAGCTGTTTCTGTACAGATAGAAAAGAGGTGGAGAGGGATAGAGAGCAAATCTAAGGACTGAGAAGAGGCAGCAGCAGTTGATTTTGGCGGGGGGAGGTATTTGGTGAATATCTGTAACATTATTTAAAATTGGCGTAATTCTAGGAGACAGTAACATGGGTGTTAATCACACTGCTCTTTGGTTCCCCCCCCGAAATGTTTACCTTTTTTTTGGGGGGGGGTAGGGGAGGCCATCATTTTACCCTGTCCACATTGCTTCAACCTGTAGCCTGGAATCCTCCCGTGTGCCTCCTGTCGCTCCCTGGGCCACGTGTGTGTGTGTGTCAGCCCCCATGATCTTCCAAGGGGCTGGCTTGATGGCTTCGTGGTCCAGAGTGTCCTGTGAAGCAGCAGATGATGGCTTAAGTGCTTGGATCTCCACCTTTCAAATAAATAAAAGCAATGCACTCTAAAACAGCAACAGGTAAGGCAGAGAAATTCCCAAGACAAAAACGTACCAATGGGGGAGTCAGCCTGCACTAATTTCAGCACACACACCTACACAGGTGACCCTCTCACCACCAACAGGCTGCAGCCAATCAGAACTTCCGAGGCCGCAGTGGGTGTGGCTTTGCCTGGTTCCAATGTCAATGCACCAAGTTGCCGCCAGACAAATCTCAGTGGCCAAAGGAGGGCGAGGACCCAAAGGGTCTCTTCCGACACTCACAGTTCTGGTGCAGCCACGAGGACTGGGGCAGGTCTGCGTGGTGGCAATTCACTGCCTTATTGAGCATTCCCCTACCATCCAATCTGCACCACGGGAGGACGAGGAACAGCTCTGAACAATGCTTGTTTTAGGCATCTGTGTAAACACTGCAGCCTTACACAGACCCAGATGGTAGCCCTAGCTGTGATGGCCGTGCCGCAGGCAGAGTAAGGCCAGCAGATGTTAGGGGGCTGCCTCCGCCTACGTTACACACTTAACTGCAACCGTTCCTTGTTAAGCATGCTAATAAAAAGGACAGCAAATGCACAGACCAGTAACACAGTTTACCCACTACTGTGTCCTAGGCACTGGGTGTGCCACTTTGATAGGACTTGCAATGCAGGTTTGGTTAGCTCAACATCACCACAAACCCTCGCGTGACCTGACCTATGATACCTGCAATGCTATCACGGTGCATGGCTGTGACGCACCGTCCTGGGTACCCAAAGAGCCAGGAGTTTTTGGGATCAGCATGACCAAAACTTTTTCATCATTCAATGATTAACCCACTTGTATGGATTTCAAAAGCAAGCCTTTGCACCACAATAAATGCCTCTTCCAGCTCTACTTCCATAAGCTTTTAATTTTATTTTTGATAATTTTTACATAGTTGATTAGGCTGCAAAGGGCTAGAGAAAAGTGGGTGAGACCATTGTTTTCACATTCTTTTTCCTTCCTGTATCTGGGAGGAAGGGGGAGAGAAGGGAAGCCACACACAGCCTCCCAACCATCCCAGGGTCCCCGATGTGGGGCAGGCTCCGAGGGTCCTTCTCAAGTGGTTCTGACGGTTCAACAGTTCTGTATTGCTGTTGATCTCGCCACTCCATAAGCTTTTTGAAGTACATAGGGAAAGGCGGCAGGTGTCACAAGAAAAGGGGAGGGGGCCACAAAATGGGGGTGATCTCCAAGAGACAAAGGGAAATAGGTGGACTATGAGGGGCAGCTCATTTTCTGTTCCTGGCCTCAGGCCTGCTGCAACACAGACATACCGTGTAGACATGGAGTGCATACATTGCTGCAGGGTGGGCGAGCACATGGCCTCTTCTGAGGAATTCCGAGTGATTAGCTAGGATGGCGTACTGCCTCTGCTTCTGCACCAGCTTCCTGCTGATGCAACAGTTTGATGGTCAGTCAAGGATTGGGTTCCCAGCATCCAAAGAGGAGGAGGCACGGATGGAATTCTTTGCTGCTGGCTTCGGCATGACTCAGCCCTGGTTGTCGCCATTTGGGGGGATGAACCAGTGAATAAAAGATGTCTATTGTCTCTTTAGTTTTCAAATAAATGTTTAAAATAGTATTTGAGAGGCAGAATGGCAGAAACAAGCAAGATAATCTAGCTCTTGGACTATTCCCCAAATATTTGCCCACAGCCAGGGGCTGGGTCAGGTCGAGGAGCGCCCGGAGCTCCACCTAGATCTCAACTTGAGTCACTGTTGCTATCCCCCAGGGCCTGTTTCGGCAGGGAGCTGCAGTCAGGAGGGGAGCTGGGACTTGATGTCAGACATTCCAGCTGGAGGTGCTGGCATCAGAAGCATCCTAACCACAGCAGCTTTAGCAGAGGGTGAGTGCGCTGGAATGAGTTAACGATTCCTGTGCTATTTTAACTCCATAATGTCTAAACAACAACAAAAACACCTCACACAGGTCACGGATTTTAACCTGTAACCAAGTCATACAAATAAAATAGCTTAGAGTTACTTTGAAAGGTTTCAAAAAAATTTTTTTTAATTTTCATAAATTAACACACATACAACAGTGAGCGTTTTTAGAGTCACAAACTACCCAAAAAAGAAAAGGGAACTGCAGGGGCATTATGTAAGCCGGTGTTACCAAAAATGTACAAATTTCACCCAACTCTTGACCATGATCACAGAAATGTTTCAGGCCCAGGCTGACTCAAAGAGATGCTGAGGTCTCTCGCCAAGAATTCAAATCTGACCCAGCACCAGGGAGGGGCTTGTGGAGACACACAATGAACAGGCTTGCAGATACCAAAGGACTCCGTGTTAGATGGTGGGCCACCTGGGGACACCCCCTCCACTCCAGTCAAAATCACTTGCTGCTGCTCACCATGTGGCCAGGGGACAATGTGAGACACCTTGTACCTCAGGCCACTCAGACTCTGCACACAACACCCCCTCCCAGCCGATGTGGTGACGAGAGGTCCTTACCAGGACACCAGGTGAGGGATGGAGACTGTACAGAATCCAAGCCAAACCAGGGAACTGCAAGAAGCACCCACTGCACATGTTCCTGGTTTTCCCCTGCTGCAGGGGCCATGCATCACTGCCTACAAGCTGGTCTTCTGTGGCTCTTCCTGCACCTGGGGTTGCTCGGGGAGGTGGACTCCTGGCCTGCAGGCAGAGTCAAGAGCTGTGCGCTCCTGGAGGCTGCACAGCAGCCCTGGGTGTGCTGCCACAGGTCCACACCCCCGATGCTCTGTGCCTGGTGGGTGGTTGGGTGGACAATGAGCCATTGAACAAAGCATCACAGCCAGAGAGAGCAGGGGTTGGGGGCATCTGGAACCTTGGGTTGGCCCTGGCACCCACGCACAAGATCCTTTCAGGCAAAACAAACGTGACAGAGTTATGTTTTCACAGCTCTTGCAGGAGCGCTGAGTTTTGGGATTCACAGCATAAGTTTCTGAGCTCTTCGGGCTCCGAGTATAAGGCAAACGCTACATGTCTTTCCACTCTACTTCCTCCCGCTGTTAAGGTCAGTAAGGAAAAGTGGACATTATCAGCTTTTACAGGTGAGGTACATCCAAGCTAATGTGGAAATGAAGTGGAAAGGATAAAAAGTATGTGTATAATAAGAGAAACCGACATGGGGAGAGGCAAATATAACTTAGAAAGATGAGAACAAAATGGAAGTTGAACATTTCAATGAAGAGCTGACGGGCAGAACCCTGAAGGGACCTGAGATTCCTCCCGCCTTTCCCCACATGACTCCGCCTCCCGAGGTTGGTTGAGCTGCCTTGGAGCGAGTCTGGAGCAGCTCCAACTGCCCAGCCCACACTCGGAAACCAGGCTGATGCTGGGTGCCAGTGGCTGCCTCATGCTTTCCCCATGGTTGGGGACCACAAGCTTTGAGGCCCATGGATGGTTCTGCAGGGGCACACATTGGTGGCAAAACTAGACATTAAGACAGGTGTCATGGCTGAGTGTGGCTGGCACACAGCAGGTTGACTTTAGGGAGCCTGCATTGAGTGTGCAGAGGGGTCCCTGCTTTGGAGCAGAAGTTCCCCAGAGCTGGAGTGTAGGCCAAGAACTCAAGGACAGGCAAGGAGCCCGCGTGAGGTCTGACGCCGTGTCGCAGATGACTGCCCTGGGCCTCATCAAGTGCCATGTCTGTTCATGGACAAACTTGGCCATGCTGGAGGCTCCACAGCTATGGCTGCCTCACTTTTTGCTGGCTGAATGAGGTGACCGCCTTGTCTATACCCGCAGCAGTGCTGGGCAGACGGAGATGATGGCTCTCGAGCCGACCAGCAGGCACTCACGAGGCTTGTTACTGCTTATCCCCAAGAAAGCAGCATTCAGTGTCTGAGAGCCGTGTGCCCAGGAGAGGTGCCTGAGGCGTGAGACGGGCTGGGTCCGTCCAGTTGGGGCACAGCAGACGTGGGAGGGACACAGCCTGGCTGGTGTCGATGAAGGCCTGCAAGGACACATGCCTGGCTCTGCATCCCTGTTTGGCCCTACCCATACACAAGCATGTTGCACATTTCACTTTGTCTAATGCTATGTCTGAGGCAGCAGCAGGCATGAAATATGTGGCAACTTTCAGTTCATGCCAGTTTGTTGTTGTTCTCCAGTGTGGCACGGAATGCCAACCTGCCGAGGAAAGGCACATAGATCCCCATCCTGCTCCCCATGACCAAACTGGAGAAACCAAGGAGAGTTGGCCAGCACCCCTGGATGGCACATTTTCTCTCCTTCATCGCACTTAAGAATGTCCCCGCTGCTTTGATGGCTACCGCCAGTAGTGGCTCCTAAGAGGACAGGAAGAGGTGACCAGCGTCCTGGGGCTGGTGCTAGCATCCCACTGCCCAGCTAAGGAATGTTAATTTTCCACACTCTTGTTTTTCTGAGGGAAGGATCCACCAGGAGGACAGGAAATGGGGGAGCTGGGCAAGGGGACACAGGGACTCTGTGGGAAAAGAGGCCCCCTGGGGCCTGCTGAGCTCCCAGCTTCCCGCTGCCCTGGCTCTCACAGGCACAGGAGTCCAGAAACTCAGCTACTTACTTCTGGTATTCGATGTTGCCGGCAGGCCTGACACAGGAGACTAAACTACACGCAGTGGGTCTTCCCCACCCCTTCGGTGGGACTTCAGGATTCTACCGCAACGACAGGCTGCAGGGGTCTCAACACTGACAACGTCCCCCCAACCCCGCCATGGGGACAGGCCAGCCCAGTCAGCCACAAACACTCAGAGCTGGGCTTTGTCACCACCCAAGCCGACGTATCACAATTTCGGGTAAGACCCATTGGGACTGTATTCAGTGACTGGGAGAGAAACCCGCTCTCACAGCACTAAGATAAACACATGTACTTAGTGGGCAAGAATGAAAACCCAGACGAGAAGACAGTGTCCCCTTCTCTTGAGTTACAGCTAAGGGCTGGAGATGGGGGAAGGGACTGCTGGAAACGAATGAATGAGAAAATACCTATTCCAAGTACCCGCCGCCTGGGTTGAATGCCCATCACATAAGACATGTGTACTGCCTTTCTAATTAATGTCTTTAGAAAGTTGTTTTTTTAAAAAATAAACAAAAAAATCACATTTAAAGGCTCCAAACATGCAGCAATAATACAAAAAAAAAAAAAAAAAAAAAGAAAGAAAGAAAGAAAGAAATAAAATAAATGGAAATAATCAACATCACAACATTAAAAAGTGCAACTTAGTTCTAATGGGGCCTGGATGGGCTCCTGTGGCACTAGTGACCCACAGTCACAGAGGGAGAGAAAATGATGCGAAAAAAACCACACACACACACACACACACACACACACACACACACACACACACATTCTTGCACAAACAAGTTTCTGGGCAGACAAGACTCAAAGGACTAGAAAACACAATGGCTCATCTCTCCTCTACTGCTGCCGTGAGCCTGTGAGACCAATGAGCAGGACAGGACGCCTGGGCCCCCTTTCTAGAATCTTGGTATAGCACCACCATAGTAAACAAAGTACAAGGGACTTTCACATGGACATGCAAATGCCGTAAGTCCTTGGAATCCTAGTGTTTTACTTGACATCCGCAGCTTCTTCCTCCTGTGGATGGCGGAAACCTAGAGGGGGAGGAGGAGGAGGAGGAAGAGGAGGAGGCGGCGGCCAGATGTCATTCAGGACAGGACCATTTCCGGGAGAAAGGGAGCATTCCTGAGGTTCTAGACTCAGCAGTACAAGCAGAGGACCCTCCTTCGCCAGTTCCTAAAAAGGCTGCACCTTGAAACAGGTAAAAAAAATTCATGACCTGTGCATTCTGAGTGGCTTGGGTGTTAGGATAAAACCAGACCACCTCTTCTGAGGAAGTCTAAAGAAAAAATTTTAAAAAAATAAAAACAATAAAAATGAAGTAAAATTGAGACTCTCCCAAACCGAAAAGCTACTCAGCAGTCTGACGGCTGCTCCTGCGCCTCTTCCTGGGCCAAGAAGGTCTCCAGTTCCATCAGCTTCTGTATCAAAAGAGCATCCAGCTCTCGGCTCTGCAGCGCCGCCTTCTGGGCCCTGGTGAAGCTGCCTGCCAGCTTGACTCGGCCTCGGGCTCTTCGCTTTCGCGGGACCGTAAAATCCTGAAATTCTAGAACACGCTTCCTCTTCTGCTGGCTGATGGAGATGAGCGTACCATTTCGTTCCTTGGGTTCCTCGAAGATGGTCTCTAGACACCTAGTGAGAGAGTGACACGGAGTCATGCGCGTGGTACATCTCCTGGGTCACCAATCCTTCCCACTCAATGGGCCTGGAGCGCCAATAGGCCCAATTCTTTTTTTTTTTTTTTTTTTTTTTTTTAAAGAAAGTCAGATATACAGAGAGGAGGATCTTTCATTCATTGATTCACTCCTCAAGTGGCCTCAACGGCCGGTGCTGCGCCAATCTGAAGTTAGCAGCCAGGAGCTTCTTCCAGACCTCCTACACAGATGCAGGGTCCCAAAACTTTGGGCCGTTCTCAACTGCTTTCCTAGGCCACAAGCAGGGAGCTGGATGGGAAGTGGGGCTGCCAGAATTAGAACCAGTGCCCATATGGGATCCTCCAGCACATGCAAAGCGAGGACGTCAGTTTCTAAGCTACTGTGCCGGGCCCTGACCCACCAACTCTACTCAACTGCTTCCTGTGGCAAGTATCTCCACGCACCCCACAGGGCGGAGAAGGGTGGAATATATGTATTTAGAAATGTTACAAGCATATAAATAAAAAATTGAAACTGAGCACAAAAAACTGAAATGACAACTCCCCACTCCCCAACCCTAGGAAAGTGTAACTTTTTAACTTTTTTAAAGCTAAAAAAAGTCATTCAATATATACAAATGCATAAATAAGTTTATATTATCAAAATTTTTGATGAGCTTATCTGAAGCCAGGAGTCTTCTCTCTGTCTCCCATGAGGGTGCAGGGTCCCAAGGCTTTGGGCCGTCCTCAATTACTTTCCCAGACTGGAACGCAGACAGTATCTTCAACTATGAATCATGGGCCCAGTATGGTAGCCTAGTGGCTAACGTCCTCGCCTTGCACGGGCTGGGATCCCATATGGGCACCGGTTTCTGTCCTGGTGGACCCGCTTCCCATGCAGCTTCCTTCTTGTGGCCTGGGAAAGCAGTCGAGGACGGTCCAAAGCCTTGGGACCCTGCCCCCATGTGGGAGACCTGGAACAAGCTCTTGGCTTTGGATCAACTCAGCTCAGGCTGTTGAGGTCACTTGGGGAGCGAATCAGCAGCTGCAAGATCTTCCTCTGTCTCTCCTCCTCTTTGCATATCTGACTTTCCAATAAAGATATGTCAATCTTTTTTTTTTTTAAAGATTTATTTTTATTATTTTTTCATTGCAAAGGCGGATATACAGAGAGGAGAGACAGAGAGGAAGATCTTCCGTCCGATGATTCACTCCCCAAGTGAGCGCAACTGGCCGATACTATGCCGATCCGAAGCCAGGAGCCTCTTCCGGGTCTCCCACACGGGTGCAGGTTCCCAAAGCTTTGGGCCGTCCTCTGCTGCTTTCCCAGGCCACAGGCAGGGAGCTGGAAGGGAAGCGGGGCTGCCGGGATTAGAACCAGCGCCCAAATGGGATCCCAGACGTGCAAGGCGAGGACCTTTAACCACTTGCGCCACCACGCCGGGCCCTATGTCAATCTTAAAAAAAAAAATCTGTGAGTCACAGAAGTTTCTGTTATAAATTCTTTTAACTTTCTGTTTTCTTTTCAGGGGAAAAAAAAATCAGTTATTTTATAACTTATTACAGAACACACACACACACACAGTCACTCCAAAATAACCTGAAGACCGTCTACCATGCTGTAGTATACAATTTACAGTCTGTTGACTTGGGGCACATACTATTTATTATGTTATTTTGAAAAATAGATTGCTTTTTTACTTGAAAATTAAAGAGCAAATGAGCTTCCCCCTGCTGGTTTGCTCCCCACATGAGTGCCAGCGGGCTGCAGCCTGCAGCGGGAAACAAGGAAGTCCTGCACACGTGTGGCAGGCACGCACTCACTCAGTCGTCAGCCCTGCCTCCCAGGGTGTGCATGGTCAGAAAGTTGAACTGGGAGCAGAGCAGGGACCCAAGCCGAGGCACCCTCACGGGAGAAGAGGGCCCCCCACCGCCATCCTCACTGCTGGGTAACTCCCCTTCCTATCGCTTGCCTTTATGCAAACAAAGCAAACCACATACACAAGGCGAACACTGCACCTACTGACAGAAACTTTCAGCTCATGTTTCAGTGGCTGTGTGCATTTATTAATTTATTTAACTTCAATTTTTTATAAGATCTATTTTTTCAGTATTTATTTTTATTGGAAAGGCAGATATACAGAGAGAAGGAGAGACAAAGATCTTTCATCTGCTAGTTCACTCCCTGAGTGGCTGTCAATGGGCAGAGCTGAGCTGAACCTAAGCCAGGAGCCCAGAGCTTCTTGTGGGTCTCCCATGTGAATGCAGGGTCCCAAGGCCTTGGGCCATCCGAGGCGTTATCAGGGCACAAGCAGGGAGCTGGAAGGGAAGTGGAGCAGCTGGGATATAAACTGGTGCCCATATGCGATCTTTGGAGTGCAAGGCAGGCGAGGACTTGAGCCTCTAGGCTACTGTGGTAGGCCCATTAACTTACACATTTAATGGCTACATGAATACTGTTCCATTTTGATGTCGGTTTATAATTTAATAAGCAGCCCTGTAATGAATATTTTGCTGTTTCCAACCTTTTACTATTACTTGTCAATGCTGCAATGGATAGACTTGTAGAATACATTAGAATATTTGTACAAAATTGTCGGATAAAATCCTAAAACTCTCCTGCTAGATCCTTCATGCTATAGGCACTGCTCTGAAGTACAATTGCTCAAAAGTGGCCAAGTGAAACTGTTTCTGTATCTGGGTTTCTAAGCATGTCTGAAGGTCAATGATTCAGTTCCCAAAGAAGTTAGCACGTTTGGTAAAAACACAAGTAAAAGCAAGCAAACAAAAAAAGTTTTTGGTATTTCTTTCCTTTCTTACTGATACTCAAGTGGTGGGAAGGAAATGTACGAATTCTGATAGTGGTAAAACAGCACTGTCGGGAACACATCCAGTGGGGCAGCTGGGACAGCAGAGGCTCCAGCACAGAGGAGGCGGAGGGCTTCTCAGCCCCAGTGAGTCCTTGGACGCACGCTCGTGCTGCCCCGCTACGTGGCCAACATCTGTGCTTAGCTAGCCAGTTATCCTAGATTAAAGCAGTGCAACTCATCAGTATCTCACACCAAATGGTGCCTGGACCCTGGTGCCTTGCTAGTTCTCCTGCAACTCCCTGCTTACACACACATGTGACACGAGCTGTGTATCAAACATGGCCATAGTAACCCATGTCCGAGCTGAACTATGTCTGAAGTGTCACTTTGCTGAATGTATATAAACTGGAAGCCTGGAAATAAACTCTGTCGGTTGCCCAAGAGAACGCTGTCCTCCATTTCTTTTTGGTTGCATCTCCTCCCCAGGAACCCCCAGGTAAATTTGCACGGCACATCAATTCTGTCTGAAGTGAAAGGAGTAGAGACTCACATCAACCACTTCGTAATTCTCCTTTTTTCTCAGCATCATGTGCTTACCTGTTTGCTGGAGGAGACTTGTAATTCTTGTTGGTATATATTTCTTCTAAACTAAACTCTTTCTTCTTTAGCCTGAAAGGATAAAATAGCAAATTTTTATTTCCATTCTTTTACTTTTAAGCAGAAACAATACGTACTTACGGGATTCAGTTCATTCAAATTTACTGGGAACATATTGGGTATTTTTATTTTTTATATTCATTTTTATTGCAAAGTCAGATTTTTACAGAGAGGAGAGACAAGAGAGGAAGATCTTCCATCCAATGATTCATTCCCCAAGTGGCCACAATGGCCAGAGCTGAGCTGATCCACAGCCAGAAGCCAGGAGCTTCTTTTGGGTCTCCAACACGGGTACAGGGTCCAAGGCCCTGGGCCATCCTCGACTACTCTCCCAGGCCACAAGCAGGGAGCCAGATGGGAAGTGGGGCAGCTGGGATTAGAACTGGCACCCATATGGGATCCCGGAGCATTCAAGATGAGGACTTCAGCTGTTAGGCTATTGTGCCGTGACAGGACCCATATTAGTATTACTATTCATTATGACTATATAACTTCTTTTTATTTATTTATTTTCTTTCTTAATGTTTTTCTTTACTTGGCTGGTCTTCTTATTACTTCCATCAGGGTTGAAATTCCTACCCTTTTAGAGGCTGGCAAGATATTTATCTATTTTAAAGATTTATTTTTATTTTATTACAAAGGCAGATATACAGAGAGAAGAGAGAGATCTTCTGTCTGCTGATTTATTCCCCAAGTGGCTGCAACAGCTGGAGCAGAGCCGTTGAAGCCAGGAGTCAGGTACAGGGTCCCAAGGCTTTGGGGCATTCTCTACTACTTTCGCAGCCCACAAGCAGGGAGCTGGATGGGAAATGGAGCAGCTGGGATATGAACTGGCATCCATATGGGATCCTGATATGTGCAAGGTGAGGATTTAGCCACTAGGCTATTGTGCGAGGCATTTTTCTTTTTTGAAAAAAATATTTTTATTGGAAAGGCAGATATACAGAGAGGAGAGACAGAGAGGAAGATCTTCCGTGCGATGATTCACTCCCCAAGTGAGCGCAACGGCCATGCTATGCCGATCCGAAGCCAGGAGCCTGGGTCTCCCACGTGGGTGCAAGGTCCCAAGGCTTTGGGCCGTCCTCGACTGCTTTCCCAGGCCACAGGCAGGGAGCTGGAAGGGAAGCGGGGCTGCCGGGATTAGAACCGGTGCCCATATGGGATCTCAGGTGTGCAAGGTGAGGACCTTAACCACTGCGCCACCGCGCCGGGCGCATTAAGACTTTTAATGAGCACACTTAGCTTACAAATTGAAGTTAACATTTTCTATCCTTTTCCCAAATGATACAAGGTCTTTAGAACTTTAAGGTCCAATCAACATTTTCGCAAGTTATTTTTGTGATACTCTGTCTTCATTTTTATCTTACACTTTATTGAAGAAATTAGGCCATTTGGCCAGACTTTTATCTTTGTAAAATTTAAGAGAAATTTTATTTATGTGAAATAGGAGAGTGAGGTAGAGAAAAAATTCCATCTGCTTTTCCACTTCCCAAATACCCACAGAGGTCAAAGTTTAGCCCGGCTAAAACCAGCAGGTGCAACTCAATCCAGGTCTCCCACATGGAGGTTGGGTAGGGAGCCAAGTTCCTGAGCCATTATCTGCTGTAGCCTCGAGAGCAGAAAGGTGCGGTGGAAAATGTAAACCTAGGATCCCACTGACACCACGTACATGTCCACAAAGCTCCCACGCCAAGCGTCTGCCTCCACATTCCCTTCATGTGGCCTCACAGTGTCATTTAATATGTCATTGGGGTCTAAATATATGGGAAGTACTCTATTTTACATAAAGTGCCAACTAAATGTTAAACTGTCTTTAGAAGCAAGACTTTCAGGTGGTGTATATTAAATAAATGCCCAAAAAAGTTCACAGAAAGTGGAATTTAAAAAGCAGGTTGTTTCATTAAACATTTTTTTTTTTAAATCTATGAGTTCAAAATATGCAGGGCTGGCGTGATGCATCAACTCGGTAGTCCCTCAAGTGCCAGTGCCCCTTATGCACACCAGTTTGTGTCCCAGCTGCACCTCTCTTTAATCCAGCTCCCTGCCTGTGGCCTGGGAAAGCAGTGGAGGATGGCTCAAAGACCTGGGACCCCGCACCCGTGTGGGAGACCCAGAAGAAGCTCCTAGTTAGATCCTGGTATCACATTGGCTCAGCTCTGGCCATTGCGGCCATTTAGGCAGTGAACCAGCAAATGGAAGAGCTTTCTCTCCATGTCGTTCTTTCCTCTGTAAATCTGCCTTTCCAATGAGAATAAATGATTCTTATTTAAAAAATGCATTTCCACCAATCTTTTGAAGACCTTTCCACCCTTGCAACCTCATGGGACATAATCTAAATTGTCAAGTTTTCTGACAGTCTATCATTCCTTTCCATTCACCAGGCAGGAGCCAGAGGCAGAGTCAATACGGCCTACATGGTAAAAGCAGTGAATTAACACCCCAACTGCCTCCAAAGATGGCCAATGGGTTCTTATTTTGGCAAACGCTCACGAGGCACTATGGGTTTGTACACATGGCTCATGTACCGACTCCTCTGGAGATTCATCTGAAAGTATATGAAAAATGCACTGCTGGAATAATGGAAATACAAATTAGAATCCCAACGATGCATAATCTCACTCCGATTAGAATGGCTTTCATTAAAGAAAATGGAACTCTTACATAGCAGTGGTGCAAGCAATGATAAAGTAGTACAGGGCCTGGCACGGTAGCCTAGAGGCTAAAGTCTTCGCCTTGCACACACCAGGATCCCATATGGGTGTGGGCTTGTGCTTCTCATCCAGCTCCCTCCTTGTGTCCTGGGTAAGCAAGTGAGGACGGCCCAAAGCCTTGGGACCCTGCACCTGCAGAGGAGACCCAGAGGAAGCTTCCTGGCTTCGGATCGGATTGGCTCTATCCGTTGCGGCTGCTTGGGGAGTGAAACAACGTATGGAAAATCTTCCTCTCTGTGTTTCTCCTCCTCTCTGTGTATTTGACTTTTCAATAAAAATAAATAAATCTTGGGCCTGACGTGGTAGCTCAGCAGCTAAAGTCCTCGTCTTGCATGAGTTTGGATCCCACATGGATGCCAGTTCTAACCCTGGTGGCTGTTTCCTGTACAGTTACCTGCTTGTGGCCTGGGAAAGCAGTTGAGGATGGCCCAAAGTCTTGGGACCCTGCACCTGCATGGAAGACCTGCAGGAGGTTCCAGGCTCTTGGCTTCGGATTGGCTTAGCTCCGGCCATCGAGGTCACCTGTGAAGTAACTCAGGCGACAGAAGATCTTCCTTTCTGTCTCTCCTTCTCTCTGTAAATCTGAATTTCCAACTAAAAAAAAAAAAAACATATATGTTCTATGATTTAGTTCTCAATGTTTTAGATACTTTAATAAAGATTTGTTTTAATTGGAAAGGCAGGTTTACGGACAGAAGGAGAGATATATCTTCCATTTGCTGTTCATTTCCCAAATGGCTGCAATGGCTAGAGCTGAGCCATCCCAAAACCAGGACCCAGAAGCTTCTTCTGGGTTTCCCACATGGATGCAGGGTTCCATGGTTGTAGGCCATCCTCTGTTGTTTTCCCAATCAGGGCAGGGAGCAGGATGGGAAGTGGAGTAGCCAGAATATGAACTGGTGCCCATAAGCGATCTCAATGCTTAGAAGGTTAAGCATTTATCTGCTGGGTCCAGATCACTTTCTTAAAATTTAAGTTAACATATTTTCTTGAATTAGAAAAGAAAAAGGTTAGGAGGAAAGATGTAATGCAGTTGAATAACAAACTGGTCTTGCTAGGGCTGGCACTGCAGCACAGCACTTTAAGCCTTCACCCGCAGTCTTAACATCCTATATGGAAGTCAGTTCAATTCCTGGCTGTTGTACTTCCTGTCCAGCTTCCTTCCTTCTTTTTTTCCTTTTAAGATTTTACTTATTTTTATTGTAAAAGGCACATTTGCAGAGAAGGAGAAACAGAGGAATATCTTCCATTCACTGGTTCACTCCCCAAATGGTTACAATGACCAAAGCTGAGCTGATCTGACACTGGGTGCCAGGAGCCTCTTCTGGGTCTCCTATGTGGGTGCATGGGGCATTCTCTGCTGCCTTTCCAGGCTATCAACAGGTTGGAAGATTGGAAGCAGAATAACCTGGACATGATCTGGCACTGATATGGAATGCTGGCACTAGCAGACAGAGGATCAGCAGGCTGATCTACCGTGTTGTGCTCTGGAGATCTTTTTAAAAAATTAAACTCATGACATTTGGCTGCCTTCCTAGTTTGGTAAATAGTTTTGGCTCTGGGTTTGGAGAACCCTGTGACTGACAGGTAAAGTATCAGGTGTGCCTGGGCTGACACTGGAAACGGTCTCAGTATCCTTACCTAAACACGCAACAATTGCTCCCAGTGAGTTGGGAGGGATGAGAGGCATGAGCTGAAGTGCTGTGCACACAAGGACAGCCTAACTCACGCCAGGCACAGCGAGTGCAGTAAGAGTTACTCAGAAAGCACCAAAATATCCTCACACATCGCCAATACTCACCTTGCTAATTCATTCTTGAGGGTAAGATTCCTAGAAGTGCAGTAAACAGTGCAGATGTTATAACTATTTATAGGGTGTTCAAACTCTGTCTCAGAGCAGGGGCTCACCTTTTGGGTCGAGGAAGGCCCATGGGGGTGAGGTTAGGATCTGGTTTAGGAATCGTTTTCCGGATGCGAATCTGCGAGACTTTCTTTAGCCTCTTCTCTGGCTCAGCCTGTGATAAAGGGTTAAGGAAGAAAGATGGTCAAATTCTAAGATATACTAAAATGCATAAACACATCCCTTCTCTTGACACTCAAAGACATTGCCTCATCAGCTTATAGATGATGTCTCTAAGAGGTTTTTGACAAATTCCCTTTTCTATTCCTGCTGTGCTTTCCACATTGGCTCCCATCATACTATTAAAACGGTATTGTATGTTTGGTTCTAGATAATGAGATAATAAATGTCTATCACTGTTGGTAAATGTTACCAAAATTCAACAAAATTATCATCCATTCAAATGTCATTATTTCCTAATCTTTTAATGAAAAAGATCCATAGTCCAATTTTCTAAACACTGTTTTATATATATTTGTACTGTATAGATCTGGACAAGTGCAGACTGAGACATCCAATTCTCTGTTACTGGTCAAGCAAAAAAAAAAAAAAAAAAAAAAAAAAAAAAAATTCTAGGCATGGTGTTTAGCCAAGGTAAAAGTTGGTAGGTCAGGACAGTCCAGGGCCGTAAGTCCACGATGGCATCACCACCCCTAGAAACTAGCAGTGTTTGCCACTTACCTCTTTCTGTTCCGGAGGGCTGCTCTGAGGCCGTGGGCAGGCTGCTGGCATCCCATCAAGCTCATCAAATCCAGGAACTGGGAACTCAGAGGATGTAAGCAGGAGCTTGCTGACAGCTGGTTCCGTTACCAAGCAAGACTTTGGTACCAAGGCAGGGAATGAAGGCTCTAACCTAGTGTCACCAAGAGAGAAAAAATCCAACAGGGCTTCACTTTCTACCTCTAGCGTACTCTGAATTACTACCATACAGCTAAAGACTTTCCTTCCGCCCAGGATGATATCTGCAGTCAACCTGTTTCGTAGCTGACTGCCTGACACAGCCTGTGTGCAACAAGCAGAAAACTACAAGGAAAAGATATTTCATTAGGATAGAGCTGCTTCATAGGATAAATGTAAAAGGGGAGGAGACTTTTGAGGGGAGATGACACTTAGTGAACTGAACAAATACCTGATACTCAAGTGAGATCAATCGCATCTACTGACCGAAGCTGGATAGAGGACAGGCCATGAACCAGCGTGAGGGGATAGTTCTGACTCAGTAAACTGGTTAGTGCTTTCCACGTGCTACTCATCATACCACTCTAATCACTACTTGTAATAAAGCACGGGTGAATTTCAGAGATGTGTATCTGAGAAATGTAGATCAGTACATAGTCATGCCATGCTTGACTCACAACTGCCCTCTCAGACACAACACACTCAGGTCACTGTGTGCCATGCCGTTCACCAGTGGGACCTTACCTCGGCTGGCTGCCGCTGGTGCTACGTGTAGCTTCCAAGCCTGGAAGAGGCACATATGGTAACATGGTGTGGCTGAAGTGAAGCAAAAGCAACAGGTTAGCACAGTGGGCAGGAAAGACTGGGATTCTACTGTAGGTACTGGCGTAATTACATCTCAGGGAGACAATAAAGAAACAAACAGATAAATAAATTTTTAAAAACCCCAAATTTATCACCAAATATATGAAAACCTCAGAACCATAAGAATTATACTAATATGGAGTCAAACGGTTATTTTCCAACTTAAAAAAAAAAAGAAAACAAAACAAAACAGCAAGAAAAATGGGATGAAGACTTTGAGTCTCATACCTTCTAACTAATTTAAGTGATTATTATTTTTTAAACATTAAGGATAAAAGTACACTGCTCAGCTCTGTATTAATTCTATTAGAACAAATTTTGCCAGTTATTAGAACTTCACACATACAAAAAAAAAAAATCAGGGAGAAAGCTATTTATTTGCACATACAACATGGCAGTGTCGAAAGCAACAATGAACTGGCTCCTTTGTGATGACGCCCTTATGGGTCCCACAGTAATATTAATCACTTGTAGATGCACTGATCTACGATGCTGGAATGTTTTGTGCCTCTCAAAGCAAAACCAGCAACAATTTCTCCTGAGTTTAGAACACAGCATAGGTTTAGTTAACAAGGTGTTTGTGTGACGCCCATACAATGCATCTCCTCTCAGAAGAAAGAGGAATTTGTTTAACAGCAATGAAATACACAGGCAATTCAGGTTCTAGAATAACATTTAGCACCAACTCAAGCTTCCCTAACAGGTAGAGGAAAAAGTAAGTGAGGCAGGGAAGAATACTGGAAAAGGAGCAAACCAGTCTAGGAAGCAAGGCCTTTGGTTCTTGTTCTAGATCAGTGGACACCCTCGTCAGCTGAGGTAAAGCCATCACCTGCAATGCTGGCTGTGCCATATGGGCAATGGTTTTAATCTCAGGTACTCTACTTCCAATCCAGCTAACTGCTAATGGCTGAAGGAAAAGCAATGAAAGATTGCCCAAGTACTTGGGCTCCTGTACCCATGTGGGAGATATGGAAGAAGTTCCTGGCTTCTGGAATCAGCAGATGGAAGAGTCTCCTCTCTCTGCCTCTCCAATTCTGACTTCCAAATAAATAAATATTTAGAAACTCCAATGGTTTAGAGGTAAAAGCCGTGGGCCCCACACACACAGCAGAGAGCAATAAGTCAGTGACATGTCATTACCATACTAGAAGACTAAAAGCAGTACACCATCTTTTAAAATCCCATGAACCATTCCAACTGTGTTTTGTGGCTGCCTTATTTGTTACCCATACCAGTGTGCCAGCATAGTTGCCTATGTGTGTGTGTGTGTGTGTGTGTGTGTGTGTGTGTGTGTTTGTGTGTGTGTTTAAAGATATGTGAGGAAAATGGGGAACACTGGGCCATTACAAGCCACTCAAGCCCCCGGGCGGGGTGGGGTTGCATATTGTGGAAAGGGATCTGAGGACGTACTGGAGTGAGAGCATGTTTGGCAGGGGAAGAATGACTTCTAGGGACTTCCATGGACTGGATCACTGCAATCAGGTAGGTGAGGGAGCTGAGATGGAGTGGTTTTAGAGGGGGGAAACTGGAAGGCATGTCTGAATCAGGCTGAGGCACCTGCCCACATGGCAGACCTAGGCTGGACTAAATAGCATCACTTGCTGCCCACTGGCACACATTAAGTTGGGGCTAGGAGTCATGCCTGGCTGGACTAGGCCACAGCACCTGCCTGTGAGTTTCGAAGCAAGGGTTAAGCCTTGTCAGGCTGGGCTGCAGCACCCACTAGAATGCAAAAGAACTGATCTAGAGGCAGATTCTATAGGGAACTTTTGGGCTCACCTCTGTTGGAGTGCAGTACCTGTTGGTCTGCTTGGGGAGATGGGAATGGTGAAAGGCTGAACCATGCCGTGCCAGTGCAGTTCCCAACAGCACCTGCAAAGGCTGGGACTGAGGGTAGACCACGATAAGATACGTCCCGGCCCCCTGCCAGTGCATGTGGCATCCAGGGTTGGGAACAAGCCTGGAAGGAGAACTTGGGAACCCCCTGCTATATCTCCTCCTGGGGGCCACAATAGTCCTGGAGATGGGCCTGGCCAAACAAGAACGCACAGCATTCCTCAGCAGCTGTGTGAGCGGAGTATGAGGCAAACTGGTCTGGGCTGGACCACAATATCTGCTGGCATGAGTGGCAGCCAGGCCAAGGTATGGGCTGTGCCTGGTTGGGCCATGCCAGGCTAAGTCAAATCACTTGCCAACATGTGCCAGACCTGGTGTGGGAATGGGCCTGGTAGGGAACTTTGCATACTTCCCCACTAGACTGCAGCTCAGAGCTACAACTGGGAGCAGACTGGCCTAAGCAAGACTGCAGCACTTGTCTGCACGCATATCGGCTGGGCGGGGGCAGGCCAGACTGGGATAGTGACGTTTCAGTACCCAGTGGTGCTTGCGAGAGCTAGTGGGACAAGTCAGGCTGGGACACAGCATCCGCTGGTTCACATGAGAGTCGGGTCAGGGGGTGGCCTAGGCTGTAGCACTCACTGGTGGAAGCCAGAATGGGTGCAGGCCAACTAGTTGGGTTGCAGCACCCACGGGCATATGCAAGATCCACTGTTGTCCTCCATCACCGGGTGCTGAGGCAGTTTGATAGCAAGGAGGAGCCCTTCCCTCACTGTAGACACAGGAGAAAAAAAAAAAATTGAAACATTTGTCTCAACTACCTTCCCTCTGTACCTCAACTCCTCCCATCCTAGAGACTTGAACGGGTGTGCATCTCTCTCAACTATGTAAACAACATTAAGAATAAAAAAAGAAAAATTCATTTATGGAGTTTTTTTTTTTTTAAGCTAAGATGCATAGGGAACTACAAAATATGTAACAGTTTTTTAATTGTCACTTAGGATGATTCCATACAGGGTCTCCCCCAGGCTGTTTGGATATTCGGGGGATTTTTGCTGCTGCTGTTTAATTTTTTTCAACTATAACAACAGTTAGAGGGCAAATGCAGAAATTTTAATGTTTTGTTATCCAAAGAAGCAGAAATAGGAAGGCTCACTGGCCTGGCCCCATCTCAGCTGCTGGGAAATTTGGGGAGTCAATCAGTGGGTAGATGATGTCTCTGTGTGTCTCTGTTTGCCAAATAAAGTCAAAGTATAAAAATAAAAAACAGTTAAGGACTTGGCGTGGCAGGTACTAAAGTCCTCACCCTGCACACACCGGGATCCCACATGGGAGCTGGTTTTAATCCTGGCAGCCCCACTTCCCATCCAGTTCCCTGCTTGTGGCCTGGGAAAGCAGCGGAGGAGGCCTAAAGCCTTGAGACTATATCACCCACATGGGAGACCCGGAAGAGGTTTTGGGCTCCTGGCTTTGAATTGGCACAGCTCCGGCTATTGCAGCCGCTTGGGGAGTGAATCAGCAAACGGAAGAGCTTCTCTCTATATCTGACTTTCCAATAAAAAAATTAATAAAACAAATAAATAAATTTAAAAGGCAGATGTTCATAAGCTAGATTTAGTTGCAGTTACACAATATTCAATATTTTTCATACATCAAATACTGAATTACATAATGGATATATAATGCTTTGTGAACAAGGTATAATTACTTTCAGTCTTAGGCTTTTAATGGGTACTTGTTTCTTTCAAAGTGGGGGTGGGGGAGCAAGAAAAGACATTCAGAAGACTTGACAGTACAAAGAATGAAATGGAGAGAAAAAGCATAGTACAAAACAGAAGAGTAGATCCTGCTGGAATATCAGTGGGAGAGGACCGACATGGTCCACATTTAAGAATTACCATTGCAGGGCAGGGGTTTGGTACAAGCCAGGAGACCGCTCGGGATACCCTCAGTCTGTACTGCAGTCCATGTTCTGCTCCCGACTTCAGCTCCCAGCTAACGTGCACCTGGGAGGCAGCATGTGTTCACATACCTAGCTGGGTCCCTAGTATCCGCACGGGAGACCCAGATGGAGTTCCTGGCTTCCAGCTTCCGGGGGACTCAACCCAGGCTCTTTGCCAGCTTTGGGGAAGGAACCAGCAGACAGATGAGAGATCTTTCTGTCTTTCTGCCTCTTTGATAAATCAGCTAAGCAAACTATTTTTAGAAAAGAATGTTGTTGCATTTGCTCAGCAGCGGGCTAGCAAGGTAAAACAGAAAATGCAGACATACAAACAGAACGATAGCAGGGGCATTTGCACGAGACTGGAGACAGGTTTTATTTTCTTACCTGTTTGTGGTGTCCAGATTCAGGAGCTCCTGGCTGGGAGTGGGATGAAGAGCAGAGATTTCCAAGGAGCAGGCAGAAGGTCCGTGCTGGCTCCAGATGGATAGCACCCTGCCCACTGAGTAGGGCAGGGAGCAGAAGACTTTGTTGGCTATGGAGGCTGGGGACCGCAACCCCTTCAAGCCCTGTGTAAACTGGGTCATGAAGAACCTCTGCACAGTCGGCATGTGACTGGAGAAGCTCCGTTTTTTGGTCCAGATTCGGTAACATCCTGGGGAACAAAGTGCTAGGAGCGTGTGAAGGCCAAGGACAGAGCAGTCTGCACTGGTCTTGACTAGGGCAGTCCCTCTGTAGTCCTGGGGAGGAGATGGAGACTGTGGAGGAGCCTGAGTGTGTGCCTGACCGTGGAGGCCAGTGTCGTCCCTGAACATGGCTGTCCCAGGGCAACTGTGGGACAAGAACAGAGAAAAGGCCCACTTGGGAGGTGGCGACGGGCAATGGACAGCCGCTCCTGAGGTGAGCCTGGCTGGAGCACAGTGCTCCGGGAAAGTCCTTGAGGACTCAGCCATGCAGTCTGAGTGGAAGGATACTGGGAAGATTTTGGAGCCAAACAGCAGCGATGGCATCTCGTGGCTCACATCTATGAAGCTCATTTTCATGGAATCGAGAGAATAAAGTGCCAAGGACTTACTGCTGGGCCTCTTATCCCACGCACCAGCTGCGAGATACACATTCAGCGGCATTGTATTGCAGGAAAAGCCATCCAGGAGCCTTTTGTATCGGGGCCGCTTGTAGCTTTTGGCGCTTGGAAGAAGCTCAAAGGAGCATCGCCGATACCGTGTAAGTTTCTGGGGCTTCGTGGCTGGCACAAGTCTGGAGGCAAGGACGGACAGCTTGTTTAGTAAAGCTGATTCTTTGGTAGGCTTCCTAAAATTCAGGCTCCTCAAGGGATGGCACGGAGTAGCCTTCCGCTTTGGTATGTGACTCACCAAGCTCTGGGGAGGAACGGGGTCAGGTTCTGATCGCATCGGTACAGACACAGCGCAGGAACTGAGAAGTCTGTAGGCTTTTGTGGGGATGGGATCAGAGGAACCCTTTAGTAAGGCAGAACTTCTTGCTTTACTGATCTTTCTCCCCACAACGACTGGCTCTTGAAAAGATACTTTCTTACACGTTCGATGGGGCTGCTTCTTCACTGGAAGCATCCCTTTCTCACGGGATGTGCTCCCAAAGGCACCGCGTAGCTGATCACACCCAGCAGCACTGGGATCTTGCACTCTCTGGGGGTCACCAGGGAGGCAAGGGCCTGTGCTCAACTCAGTGTCCTGCACTGGATGACGTAAGCTTTCCTCCTCTGGGCCTTTCAACTTCTGAATCTGTGCAGCAGTGTCACCCTTGGCCGGCTCTGCTCTGCTGACAACTTTTGTCAAGGCATCCCTGTCTTGGTTGGCCTCGGGCTGGTTTCTGTCTTGTGCCTCATTTGCGGAAGCAGCAGATGATGAGCATGGTTCTAAGGCTTCTTTCTGGCGGCTATGCTCCTCTTCCTTCTGCCGCACACAGCCCGACAGGGCCTTAATTTGTTGTTTGCCAGCATCACCAGGCCTCTTCCGGCATGTACAGGTCCGAAAGGCCTTGTGCATAGCACCGCCGCCAACCCCAACACGTTTTCTGGTACTCATCCCAGACTCCTCCCCAGCAGTTAAGCGACCCCGCGGTTTACTCTGATGTTCTTCAGTTTCTTTGTTAGCTTCCGTTTGCGCTGTCACAGGCAAATGTCTAGGACACTCTCTGCCAGCATTCTTCTCCAGGCTGATGTGTGTGCCGTCTCGCTCACTACAGTGACTCCCACCCCTGGGGAGGCCTTCCTTTGCCTCTTGCAGGGCTGTGCAGACCTTCTGGTTTTCCTCATCTTCTGGCTTAAGAATGTCTTTCAGGTCAGCTTCTTCACTGTTAACATTTGCTTCTGAATTTTCTTGAGCAGACACACACAGAGGTGTAGTTATCTTTATGGATTCTGGGCTCCCTACAGAGACACAGTTCTCATGTTGGCCTTCAGGAGACAATTCTCTCGAGGAAATTTCAGAGGTATTTTCCTTGTCAAATTGAAAACTCACCTCTATTTGTGATCCCTCCGTCACTCTTTGTGTTTCTTTCTGAGATGCTCTTTCACTTTGCTGTTCGTGACAAACATTTACAGACGTGTCTATTCTATCCAATTTCTCACAAGAGTCTGGACACTGCTGCGCCTCACAGCATTTTAAACACTGGCAAAGTTTCTCTTCGCATGACGTTTTTATTCCAAGAGATCCCACTGTAGCAGCAGCAACAGCATTTGGGAAACCTGAGTCCTGGTCGGATGTTCCTATACACGCACCATCTGTCTGAGACAAGGTACTCTGTAAGGTTTCTTGGAATGCCAGTCTACCTTGCCTTTCAACACTATCAAGTGTGCTAGACAGTTTCACGCCCAGTGTGCCTTGTGTGGCCTCATTAGCGTGGTCTGTGTAGACAACATCTGCCATGTTTTGTGTGGACTCCTCACAAGCAGAAACGCTTTCCAGAACTCCCTCTAGAGTGTCTTGCTTTGGAAAACAAGAGAGTGGGTTAGTACTTTCTGGACTGACCGGTTGTTCTGGTGGGTTGTCATGTCTTTCCACATCAGGATCTGAGCCGGCCTCCCTCCGGTCACTGTCTGCTAGGTCCTTGGCTGGTTTATCTTTGCATCTCTGTCTCCCTGACCTGTTTTGGTTACTCTGCCGATCAAGGACTTCATCTGCCTCATGACGGAGAGCTTCAGCTGCTGGGTTCACATTTTTACAACTGGAGAAGGTAACAGTGGGAGCCTGGTGCGACAATCTCTCAGGGCTTGGAATGTCTGCAGATCGGTTCAGTCCCTGTGGAGCACAATCAGAGATGTTACAGTTACAAGACGCAGAATGTCTCAGTACCTCTGGTTCCTTTCTTTCTACCCTTTCCTTACTGGGTTTGATGCGAATGGAGGTTTTGTTTGACAATCCATTACTTAACATCCCTGCTGCCATTTTGTTTCTGGATTTCTCTTCAGGAAAGTTGTCTTTAGTTTGCACCCCAGCACATTCTCCTTCCTCTGAGGTGGACCTCACTTTACAAGCGCTACTTTCCACAGCACCTTCTCTTCCCTGGGAGTGATGATCAGTGTATTGAAAAGCGTTTTTGCGTTTTGTTGCTTTAAAGTCACCAACGTCCAGGGTGATTTTTCCAGACTCAAAAGCAGCACAGGCAAGACATGTGTCCTCTTCTGGCACACTTTCTTTTACGCAAAGGCCACTGTGGGTATGTGGAAACTGAACCTTCTCACACTCCGTAACCTGTTGAGGCGAAGAAGATGCCTTCTTATTGGACAGAGGCCTGGAATGTACATCTTCGGTTCCTGAATCAGCTGTTTCTCTCTCATTTTTGAGGTTTCCTGCTTTGATGTTTAGGGTGGAACTGTTTGATGAGGCACCACAGGTTTCATGACCTGGTGGAGAGAGATGGTTCACTTTTGTCTTCAGGGGGACGGTCTGAGACTCAGTAGCGATGTCTGCTCGAGCCTCTAACGGAGGCTGGTGGCTTTGCTGGGCACCTTCACGTGCTGGGAAAGGCATCTCTCTGCTTTTGTTTAGGACAGAGACTGCTGGCAGCTCTGTGTGGTCTTGAGAATTAAGGGACACTTGTTGATTAGAAACACATTCACTTTCTACTTCGTTTACAGTCAGTTCATTGGTACAAGAACGTTTATTTCTCTCACAGGGAATGCCCTGTTCATCTACACACGGACGACTGTCACCCTGTGAGCTCTGTACAGTTTTTGACTTAGTTTTGTAACCAAGCTCTGGAAATGTTGGTAACCGAGCAGCAGCACCTTTCATGGATTTGGACAGGTCATTAGGTATAGATCTTCCCTGATCCTCTGGCATTGAACTCACAGGTGATTTTCTTTCACACTGAAAATCATCATATGCTACTTCATTTACAAGAGCGTCGCTACTCAGATTTCTCTGGACACTAACTAAGGAGTTCGAGTCTCTACTACTACAAACCTTTCCTTGTAACACATCTGGTTCTGCAGTGGCTGTCCATTTTGGTTCCTCGGTCTGCAGTGAGGAATAACTACTTGGTTGAGTGTGTCCGCCTAGGTGGCTCACAGCAGTCAAAGTTTCTCTGTGATCCTCAGGATTTGTCAAATTGCTTTGACTATCTGAGACAAGTTTCAGATTTTTATTATTTTGAATTGCTAGTTCCACAGTTTCAGTACAACAACTGGGCCCTGCAGACACAGAGCTCTCTGTATGGAGACTGCCTTGAATGCAATGGCTCTTGGGGACATTTTCCTTTGGAGAACCATCAGTTTCTTTCTCATCTGAACAACACTCACTGGTACCCTTTGTTGGCTGTTCGCCATTAACAACGAGCAGTTCCCCTCGTTCACCAACAGGAGTCAAAAGCTGTGCTCCGTTCTCTTCTTTGGAAGTCAAGTTCTTGCTTGGGTCACCTTCACCCAAGTGGGAATTGTCTGTCTTCTCAGCAGATCCCTTCAGCAAACCATCATTTTCAAAACTATATTCTTCTAAGGACATTCTGGATTCTAGCCCAGTCGAATTTGAGACATACGGCACATCTGAATTTTCCTCTGAGGACTCTATAGCTACCGTGTTTCTTGTGACGGGGAGATTGGCATGTACAGAACTGTGTTTTTCACGAGGGCGGCTAAGAACCTGCTGATGATTGTCATCTGCTTCACAGACAAGGTGTGACATACGCAACTCTTCCTTCTCACTGTCCACTTGGGAAATGGAACTGTTTCCTGGTAACTGAGAAGGACAAGTTTTTAATTCTCCACATTCTTTTTCTTTAGTGGTTGCTTCTGTTACTCCAGGGTCCATAAGATTTAAAAGCTTTAGGGAACTTAATGTGCTGGTTTCTGAAACCTCACCACTGGTCAGGACTCTGTCTACTTCTGGGTCTTTCCTGTACCCAGCTGACAGACCTTTACTCACATGGCCGTTCTCGTGTCCATCATCGTTATCCGTCTCAGTCCCACTGACCTTCATACCTTGCACTTCCGTGGATTTTAGCAGAGTTTCATTTACAATCTGTACATTTCCTTCTGCATAAAGAAACAGAATTCTCAAATCAGTAATCATTTAACATAAAAACCAGATATTTCACTTTATCACACAACACATGGCACCATCTAAAAAGACACCATTGAAATACAATTGCAAAATTACAGGGCAATACCACTGGTTTTGTGCTTATCACAAAGACCTTCATCTAAACCTTACTCAACGTTCATGCATGGAAGCTGGACAATTAGATACAATTTGGAGACAGAGGTATAACTCAGAGTCTTAAGAAGCTTCCATTTTAAAACATTATTTGAATTTAGGTAACTCACAGATAAATTCGCTCTTGGCAAAGGAAAAACTGGGCACAGCGCGGTGTCCTAGTGGCTAAAGTCCTCGCCTTGCATGCGCAGGGATCCCATGTGGGCGCCGGTTCTAATCTCAGCCGGCCTGCTTCCCATCCAGCTCCCTGCTTGTGGCCTGGGAAAGCAGTCGACAACAGCACAAAGCTTTGGGACCCTGCACCCGTGTGGGAGACCCAGAAGAAGTTCCTGGCTTCTGGCTTCGTATTGGCTCAGCTCCGGCCGTAGCGGTCACATGGGGAATGAATCATCAGACGGAAGATCTTCCTCTCTGTCTCTCCTCCTCTCTGTATATCTGACTTTCCAATAAAAATAAATAAATCTTAAAATAAGAAAAAAAAAAAAAAAAAAGAACAAGATGCATTGCCATGTGTGTTAAGCTACTGTGGTGGGACTCTTCTGTCCCAGTTAAGGATTCCAACAAGGTAAACATGTATGCAATCATACAAACTCAAAGATTTCACATCAACAATAAGGGTTCAACATACTGTCAGTGCTGAGGAATACATTACAAAATAACTCAGTGACAAGCTAATGGGGACTGGCACTGTGCTGTAATGGGTAGAGTTGTCGCCTGCAGTACTGGCAGCCCACATGAGCACTGGTTTGAATTCCAACTGCTCCCCTTCTGATCCAGCTCTCTGCTAATGTACCTGGGAAAGCAGTGAAAGATGGCCCAATTGCTTGGGCCCTTGCAATCATGTAGGACACCAGAAAAACCTCCTGGCTCCTGGCTTTGGAGTACCCCAGCTCTGGCTGCTGCGGCCATTTGAAGAGTGAATCTGTAGATGGAAGATTCTTTTTCTGTCTTTCCCTCTCTCTTCAATTCTGCCTTTTAAATAAATACATATACATAAAGATTTTGAAAAGAAACATGAACTATTGTCAAAAATAAAGCACTAGGGGTGTGTGCTCTGACTAGCAGTTTAGATGCCAGTTAAGACGCCCGCATCATGTATCATACTGAAGTGCCTGGCTTCACAGCTAGTCTCAAGCAGCTGACTCTAGCAACTGGATTCCTGCTACTCACGTGGCAGACACAACTGGGCTCAACCCCCCGGCTTCGGCCTGCCCCGGCTGCTGGTGTGGACACTTGGGCAGTGAGGCAGTCGATCAGATCTCGCTCAGAAGTAATAATGACGACGATGATGACGTAGAAGTAAGGCCTACCTATCAGTAACAGTTTTCAGTAACAGTAATAGATGGATCCGAATACATTCACAGCTGATACAGTTGAGTCCGTCTTGCAAGGCAGTGTCCTATAACCCTTTTATTTTTTCCATGTAAAATCAGTACTGAACTATAAAAACGTGTGAAGTAAAGGATAAAAAACAAACAAAAACAACAATCTTGTTAGATTTCAGGCAAACAGATACCTTTATTCCTAAGAAAATCTCCCAGGAGGTCTGTACATAAAAGTTCTTTGCTGGACTGTCTCAGGAGGTTCTCCTACAGCAAAATAAAAACAAAAACAGAAAAATCCAGACGTTATGGAGGACTCAGAGACATCTGTGACTGTAAATGTAAATTTTCCCAACAGTCTTCTCTGTGACCCCAGGAATGTGAGGGCAGTCACAAGGATTGGGATGTAAAGGAAACCCCATCTTTAAGTATAGTCAAATTTCTAGAACTTGAGCTTGAAAAACCAAGTTTTTTTTTGGAAGGATAATTGACCCAAAAGTGTCAACCTGTATTGCAAAAACCCAAACCAAACCAAAACAACCCTGGTAAATGCCTTCTGAAAGAAGAGATAAATTGCTGCAATGTCATGTTTATTTCACTTGGGAGGAAAATATTAAGAGATGGGATGTATGAGAATCTTAAGTCCTCCTTAGCCATCTTGGATATTATAAATCCGTTCTCCCCCAAACCTCTTAGATTGGTCATTTTCTTCCCATTACCCTTCACTGAAGGAAAAGGGCAAGCATCATCAGTGGCAACTGGTTTCTTTCTACTGATGAAACTCAGAAAAACACGACTGGGCAATGCCATGCCCTTCAGCCTCAGGATGGTAGGGTACCACAAGCTCCAACATCCCCTGTCTAAAATGTTTAGAACCTAAAGTGTTTCAGATTTTTACATATATGTATAATCACTGCAGTGCCTTTGGGGCCTAAGTCTAAACATGAAATCCATGACTATTTATATATACATATTATAGCCTCGAGATATTTTTATACAGAATTTTCAGAAATGCGCTTTTAAGATTTATCTATTTGAAAGGCAGAATTACAGAGACAGGGGAAGAAAGAGACTGATTTTCCAAACTGGCTGGTTCCCACCCCAAATGGTTTCAACAGCCAGACCTAAGGGCCTAGAATCCCATTCCTTCTCCCACATGGGTAGCACAGGCCCGAGTACTTCTGCTTTCTCAAGCACATTAGCAGGGAGATCCATTGGAAATGGAATAGCCGGGACTCATACCAGTATTCTCATGGGACACTGTCACGGCAGGTGTACATCTAGCCCACTATGCCACAAGGCCCTTGGAATGCCTTTCTTTTTAAAAAAGTTTGTTTTCTACTTGATAAGCAAAGGCAGAGTGAGAGGGAAGAGGGAAATCCCTTACCTGCTGGTTTACTCTCCAACTGCCTGTAACAGCTGCGACTGGATCAGGCCAAAGCCAGGAGCCAGTTGGTCCACATGAGTAACACAGGCTCAAATACTCGAGCAATCACTGGTTCCTGCCAGGATCCGCATCAGGGGGAGTGGGATCAGAAGAAGTGGGGCTATCCCAGCACTCTGGCACAGGATGCAGGTGTCCCAAGCAGCAGCTTATCTACGATGCCACAATACCTGCTTCCTAACACGCCCTAGTTTTGATGGTTCCTTGCCACATGAGATCAGCTGCGGCAACTTCTGCTTGTGCTGCCATGTCAACAATCCACAGATTCAGATTTTGAAAGATTTCAGCTTTTTGGACTGAGGCTGCTCAACTTGGCTAGGGGTCTATGACTAACCAATGATGGATGCTTTATATTAAACTTTCCTTCTGAGTCACTTCTCCCCTCTCCAAAGGTTTAACTGCTATTTCTACACTGATTGGAAACTTCAGTTGTAAAAACAGAGCTCAAAAGGCTGGCATCGTGGTATAGTAAGCTAAGCCTCCACTTGTGGTGCCAACCTACCCCATTGGGCTCTGGTTTGTGTCTCAGTTGCTCCACTATTTATGAAGGTCCTTGCTAATGGCCTTGGAAAACAGCAGCAGATGGCTCAAGCCCTTGGGCCCCTGCACCCGTGTGGCAGACCCGGAAGAAGCTCCTGGCTCCTAGCTTCGGACTGGCTCAGCTCCATCCACTATGGCCACTGTGGCCCTTTGGGGAGAGAACTAGTAGATGGAAGATCTCTGTCTCTTCTCTCTTTAAAAGAAAAAGAGAGAAGAAGAACCCAAGAAGGGAAGTGGGAAGGAAGACACTGGCAGTGGCAAATACAGACAGACACAGAAAAAACCTAGTCATGTGAGGAACTGAGGGAAGAGAAGTGAAGAGTCAGACACAGAACACAAGCATTCTTTCCTATTCTGTTGAAGTGTAACTGGTTCACAGAACACGAAGTCATAAACAAGCACCCACTATACTTGGAGGGAAAAGGTGTACTGCACAGATTCTAGCAGGAAAGCACACGGAACTTTTTTTGTAAATGGGAGAAGATAAAGCTCCTTTTTTTTTTTTTTTAAAGCTAACATCCTTTCTGCCTTAAAAAGAATCTAGTCAGAGTCAACAGAGAAAGCAAGGCAGAGACAAGAGATTTTTTATCACCGTTTCACTCCTCAAATAGCCACAACAACTGAAGCTAGGCTGACCTGAAGCCAGGAGCCAGGAGTTTCTTCTGGGTCTCCCATGTGAGTTTAGTGTCCCAAGGCCTTGAACCCTGCTCCTCTGCTATCCCAGACCAAGCAGGGAGCTGGATCAGAAGAGGAGCAACTCGAACTCCAACTGGGTATCCTGTAGGAACCTGGCGCCTCAGGCGGAGGATTACAGCACTATGACGTTATACCGGCTCCTGAGAAAGCTTTTACCATAGAAGGAATGATGGGAATAGAAAAACACCACTCAGAAATTACCAAATTAGCAATGATCTCAAGCAAGTACCATTAGAAGATATTAAAACTAGAGGCCAAATATTTCAAAGAGAAACATTTACATTGTCTCAATCTCTCCCCCCAGAGGATGCACATTAATCACAAAGGGGAAAACTTCAGAGCGGAGCAAAACCCACCAGACCCCACTCCAACTACCCAAACCAATGGGACTAAACCCTCTCCCAAAGAATGAAGCACCTGGCACAGGACGCACTAAAGAGAACTAATTTCACTTCTGTGGCACTCTTGCCCCAAAATGCACAAGCAAGCAGAGACGAGCCAATAAAGAAATGCTACAAAATGACCTACACTGCTTAAAAGAATGGAAGCTAAAAAACTTTCCCAGAGAACCATGGGATGGTCTAAAGCCTTGGGATCCGGCCCCCGCGTGGGAGACCCAGAAGCTCCTGGCTCCTGGTTTTGGATCGGTTCAGCTCCGGCCACTGAGGACACTTGGGGAGTGAAACAGAGGTGGAAGGGTTTTCTTTCGTATATCAGCCATTCTTTTTTTTTTTTTCCCTTTAAGGATTTATTTATTTTTATTGGAAAGACGAATGTACAGAGCGGAGAAACAGAGAGGAAGATCTTCTGTCTGACGGTTCACTCCCCAAGTGGCCACAATGGCTGGAGCTGAGCGAATCCAAAGCCAGGAGCCAGGAGCATCTTCTAGGTCTCCCACACGGGCGCAGGGACCCAAGGCTTTGGGCCGTGTTCAACTATTTCCCTTTCCCAGGCCACAGGCAGGGGGCTAGATGGGAAGCAGGACCGCCAGAATTAGAAGCAGGGCCCATATGGGATCCCAGCATGTTCAAGGAGAGGACCTTAACCACTATGCTATCATGCCAGGCCCTATTTATTTTTATTACAAAATCAGATATACAGAGAGAAGAGACAAAAAGGAAGATCTTCTGTCCACTGATTCACTTCACAAGTGGGTGCAACGGCCGATGCCATGCCCATCAGAAGCCAGGAGCCAGGAGCCTCCTCCAGGTCTGCCACACGGGTGCAGGGTTCCAAGGCTGTGGGCCATCCTCGACTGCTTTCCCAGGCCACAAGCAGGGAGTTGGAATTAGAATTGGTGTCCATGGGCCTGGCGCGATGGCGCAGTATTTAAGGTCCTTCACCTTGCACGCCCGGAATCCCATATGGGTACCGGTTCTAATCCCGGCGGCCCTGCTTCCCTTCCAGCTCCCTGCCTGTGGCCCGGGAGTCGAGGACGGCCCAAAGCTTTGGGACTCTTGCGCCCGTGTGGGAGACCCAGAAGAAGTTCCTGGATCTTGGCTTTGGATCGGCATAGCATCGGCCGTTGCGCTCCCTTGGGGAGTGAATCATCGGACGGAAGATCTTCCTCTCTGTCTCTCCTCTCTGTATATCCGCCTTTCCAATAAAAATAAAATAAATCTTTAAAAAAAAAAAAAAAAGAATTGGTGTCCATACGGAATCCTGGCGCATTCACATCACGAGGACTTTTAGCCGCTAGACCACTGCACCAGGCCCTCTATCTGCTTTTCTAATAAAAATAAATCTTAAAAACAAAGCAAAACAAAAAAACCTTTCTCAGAATAAAGATGATGAATGAAATACATAACTGCATGTGACAAGTGATCTTACATTTACATTGCATTTTATTTTAAAAAATGTTTATTTTCATCTACTTGGAAGAGACAGAGACAGACAAGTTTTTCACCTGCGGGTTCATTCTCCAAATGTCCATTCTAGCTGAAAGGAGGACAGGCCAAAGGGCCAAACCAGGAGCCTAGAACTGCAATTGCATTTCCCACACTGGTGGCAAGGGCCTACGCTGTAAGAAGCTGCACCAGTCAGGGACTGAACGAGCATTCTCACACGGAATGCAGGCGTTGCAAGTGCTGGGTTGTAAGCTCGCTACACCGCAAGCCCCTCCCCCTCCCAGAAAAAAAGTGGGTTTTTTTCCCTTTTTCTTTTGTGAGGAAAAAAATAGCAGTGGGACCATTAGCCAGCCATGAATATGATCTGTAGATTAGATAATAGCACTTGGAGCAGAGTTAATTTCCTGGTTCCGATGAATGTACTCTGGCCAGGTAACACACCGTCTTTGTTAGGAAATACACGTTGGAGTATTTAGACATCATGCTTGTAACCATGTTTTAAAATCACTCAGGAAAAATACGCAATGTGGTAAAATGTTAACAAGTGAGGTATGTGTGTGGGGGATTACTTGGACTGTTCTTGCCACTTTTGTTAAGTCTGAAGTCATTTCAGGATAAAATGTTGAGAAAATAATTACACATAGCTGCATTTGCTACTGCTTTCTTGCTTTTCTAGTTCTCAGGATGACAGTGAGGTGAGTGACTAGATATTATTTAATATACTCTTCCATGTTCCTGCTTTGTGGAAAAGGCCCAACGCTAGAACGAAAGATGACAGGATGAGGGATCAGAGTTGTGTTGCCGCCTCAGGCTTTCGCCTCCTGGCCGCAGGTGCTGACAGCAGCCTCACGGGTGGGTGGGCACAACGGAGCCTCCTCGCCAGACCACGCCAGCGGAGGGTGGTGCACAAGCAGAGGCTTCTATCATTCATTACCATTCTCATTCTGGTTATCCCTAAGGAGGGAAAAAAACACTAGAACTCTGAGAGGGTCCAGCAAGTCATCTGGGGCGACTTTTCATAGGGAGTGCAGAAGTCTGGAAAATGACAGCTGAGCTTGGGTCGGCTACATACAGACTCCTCGACTTCCCAAGGTCTCCGGTGAGCTGCTACGACTGAACCCCACTGGCTCTAGCCCCTGGAAAGACTGCTGAGATTTTTCACTCTGCCCCATCTGTTTCTCTAAGAACGTGTCCTTGGTGAGAGGTCCAAAATATCCTGCCAGAGTGCCAAAAGTCACTGCTTCAGCCATGTTCCATTTTCCTTGGTTAGGATTTTTAAATGGGGAAGGTGTGCCAAACAAGCTCAGGAGTGAGTCATTCCACTGTCCCTCTGCCTCAACAGATTCTCTTTTAAAGGTTTTAAGTCAAGGAGTGGGTGCTGAGGCACAGCACCCTGCTGCGTAGGAACACTCGCATCCAACGCGGGAGTGCCCACTTCCTGTCTCAGCTACTCTGCACTTCCGATACAGCTTCCTGCTAACACACACACTCTAGGAGCCAGCACAGGATGATCCAAGCGCTGTGACCAAAGCCCTGACTATTGTGGATATTTGGGGAGTGACCCAGTGAATGGGAGAGAGACCACTGTCTCTCTCTCTCTCTCTCTCTCTCTCTCTCTCTCTGTCCCTGTCACTCGAAAACTGAACAAAAGAGAAAGAAAAAAAAGAGAAAGGAAGCAAGTGCAAAAAATGAATTTTTTAAAAGGTTCTGAGTCAAGAATGCCAGTGCACTGAATGGACTGGGAAGAAAACAACCCCTTTGCACAGCTGCTGAGATGCCTGAATCTTAAGAGTTCCTGGGTTCAGCTTTGAACTCTGCTTCTTGCTTCCTGCTACTGTAGCCCTGGGAGGCAGCAGGACTGGAAGTAGTTGGGTCCCTGCCACCTGCGGGACAGGAGGCTTTGGCAGGAGGCATTTGGAGGATTGGACCAGCAAATGGTTATTTCTCTGTCTTCAGGCCTTTCAAATAAAATGAAAATAAATAAGAATTTAGAATAAAAAAAGGAGGAGGAAATGGAGCATGAGGCTGAGATCAGATATGAGGAACCCCCAGCCCCACCACCACAGCGGTGGGCCACCTCCAGATCAGGAGGGGGGCTCTGCCACTGGGGGTCCCTGACAGTCTTTTTGCTGCAATGGACATGTACCACTATAATTCTTTATAACTGCCTCATGCCCCACAAAGTGAGTTGTATAATAAACATTTGCAGAAACTTATCAAGACAAACTCTCTTGTTCCTACAATCTTACGAGCTGAAAGTTCTAGCATTCCAGATGTGCAGTAGTAGTCTTAAATATTTCTCTATCAGCTACATTTACTTATGTCTCAACAGCTGATCATCAATGTTCCCAGCAAAATTTTTCTTGAATTAACATGATAAAATTTTCACCTGGATCCCTCTTGCATCATGGGATGGGATAATTGTAATGAGGGTACTTCAAAAGGGAAAGAAAGGGAAGGGCCCGGCACCATGGCCTAGTGGCTAAAGTCCTCGCCTTGCATGTGCCAGGATCCCATATGGGCGCCGGTTCTTATCCCGGCAGCTCAACTTCCCATCCAGCTCCCCGCTTGTGGACTGGAAAAGCAGTCGAGGATGGGCCGATGCTTTGGGACCCTGCACCCCTGCGGCAGACCTGGAGGAGGCTCCCGGCTCCTGGCTTCGGATTCGCACAGCACCAGCCATTGCGCTCACTTGGGGAGTGAATCATCGGACAGATGGAAGATCTTCCTGTCTCTCCTCCTCTATATATATCTGACTTAGTAATAAAAATAAATAAATCTTCAAAAAAGGGGGTGGGGGGAGGGAAAAATCAAACAAAAAAACCAAGTTTGGGGCCAGTGCTGTGGTGCAGCAGGCTGAATCCCTGCGTCTGGGAAGGCAGTGAAAGATGTCCCAAGTACCTGGGCCCTACCACCAAATGTGCTAGACCTGGATGCAGCTCCAGCCTCCTGGCTTTGGACTGGTCTAGGTCTGGCTATCAGCATAATTTGGGGAGTGAGTATGAGCATGGAACATTCTCTCGGTTACTGTTTCAACTTCATGTTAATATACAAAGAACACAATGTTTTTCAAACTGATGGCAGACCCATTCTCTGCCTTCTGATCCAACATGTCTTCTGAGCTGCCTGATACTTTGGAATAAAAATTAATTGAGAAAACTTCTCTATAAAGTTTTGACAATCTGCTAGGAGCATTTAGAAAAAAAAAAAAAACCTACCATTATGTTCACTTGTGTTCCGATTTCCCATTAAAAGTGGGCTGTAGTTTCTAGAAACAATCTGATTCATTCATTTCATAGACTAGAGCAGGAGAAAGCAATGCCTGGAGGGACACGGATACTGGTTGAGTTCTTCCAAGCTTGCCGGGTCTGAGCCTGGGACCCTGCTGGTTACCAGACCCCTACCCGTGTGCGCTCTCCCACACCTCAGCTCCAGAGGGACAGGCCATGGTAGATCACAAGCGCAGGGCAAGGCTGGGCCCACTGGGGACAGGACTGTCTATACACCGAATTTTCTAATGACAGGGACCAAATGAGGAGTTATTTTCTATTTCCTGGCATTTGTAGAAACAGCTATACTGGGCCCGGCGCGGTGGCGCAAGTGGTTAAAGGTCCTCACCTTGCACGCCCGGGATCCCATATGGGCGCCAGTTCTAATCCCAGCAGCCCCGCTTCCCTTCCAGCTCCCTGCCTGTGGCCCGGGAAAGGCACCTGCGTGCCTTGGGACCCTGCACCTGCGTGGGAGACCCAGGCTCCTGGCTTCAGATCGGCATAGCATGGCCGTTGCACTCACTTGGGGAGTGAATCATCGGACGGAAGATCTTCCTCTCTGTCTCTCCTCTCTGTATATCCGCCTTTCCAATAAAAAAATAATAAAAATAAATCTTTAAAAAAAAAAAGAAACAGCTATACTTAGCTTTATAGCTAAAAGTTTTGTAAAAAAGAAAAATTAAACTTTTTTGTCTTCAGATTTGTCTTTCTGTTTCCTAGACTGTCTAATAAGAACTGCAAAACAGTAACTTTAAATTATATTTCTACAGTTTAAAAAGGAATTTTATCCTACATATCTCAACTGGGAGGAATGGCTGATTTAATTAAATATGGCCAACAATCATGCAAACTGTATAAGGCATTAATAATATTCCTTACCAAAAATAACTGTTGAGATAATGGAGAGGGAGTTCTACCCTAGGTCTCAGTAGTGTACTCTGGGTATTTCTCTGTCACACACTTAATAACATGAGATGAGACCCACGGCCAAATCCAGACAACAACTTATGGCCACCAATTTTACTGCTGAGTCCATAAAGTTCAGATTTTTTTTAAAAAGATTATTTTTATTGCAAAGTCAGATACACAGAGGAGGAAAGACAGAGAGGAAGATCTTCCATCCACTGATTCACACCCCAAGTAGCCACAACGGGCAGAGCTTAGCCGATCCAAAGCCAGGACTCTGGAGCTTCATCCGGGTCTCCCATGCAGGTACAGGAATCCAAGACTTTGGGTGGTCCTCAACTGCTTTCCCAGGCCACAAGCAGGGAGCTGGATGGGAAGCAGGGCCACTGAGATTAGAACCAGCACCCATATGGGGTCATGGTATGTTCAAGGCGAGGACATTTTAAATCGCTGTGCTATTGCCCCATGCCCAAAGTTCAGATTTTGTAACTTATATCGCCTTGTAATCTTTACAAGGTCTCCTTTTAAATAAACAGCAGGTTCCTTTCATGGTTTTGCAGAATTCCCTCAGGATTGAAGCAGTATGTTTAACACACATTTAGTGCAACAATCTTTCATTTAAGGAAATTCACACAAAATGCAGAAGATTGGGTATCTTTTGAACACACTGCTAGCAACTACCCTTCTTCAAGAACTGTGTTTGGTGCAGCAGTTACAATGCCCCTTTGGCATGCAGGAGGGCCACAACAGGGTGTAGGGCACACTTGGCTGGGCCAGGCTGCAACAACTGCCACTGCGAGCTGAGACTGTGGATGGGTCATGTTGATGCTGTGCTGGGTCAAAGCACTCGCCAGTACACCCAAGACCCGGGGCTGGGAATAGACCTGGGGTGGGCCAAGCTCGGCTAGGCTGCTGCACCCTCTGCACATCTGACAGCAAGAACGGATGTGGGTCACCTAGACTAGGCTGCTGCCATAGCTGGCAAATGCCAGGACTGGGTGCAAGTCGTGTGGGCCATACGTCGCTGGATTGAAGCATTCTCGAGCATATGCAAGACCCAGGGCTGCAATAGGCCTGGTATGGAAATTCTAGAGCGTTCCCTGCTGGGCTACAGCCCACACTGATGCATGTGAGAGCCAAAGCTATGGGAGGAGTAGGTCTGGGAGCAGGGCTGGTAGGGGAACTACAGGCACTGCCCTGCTAGGCTGTACTGTACCTATATCACAGGTGAGCAAAGAACCAGTGCTGGGAAGAGGCCAGGCTGCACAAGGCAATAGTACCTGTCGGCATATGTGAGGGCTGGGTCGAACTGACCTAAGTCACAGTACCCATTAATGTGCATAAGAGCTGCATTGGATGTGAGCTGGGATGGGCTAGGCAACAGCAGAGAGTGGAATGCACAAAAACTGGGCAGGCCTGATGGGGGCAACTGGAGGTCACTCCAACTAGGCCATGGCACCCACTGGTCTGCATGAGGATTGGGTCTCTGGCGGGTTGGCTAGGCTGGGCAGCTACACCCACTAGTATGTGCACTGGTTGGAGCAAGTTAGACTGAATCCAGTGCACAGAAGTCAAGTCTGAGGTCACCTCAAGCAAGTTTGCTTGAGGGACTCCATGACTAGACCACTGGACTCACACACCCTGGCCACAGGGAAAAATCAACATGTGTGGTCAGACCTTGCAGTACATGTATCAGGACTGATGCCTGTTAGTGCATACTGGGGACATGTTGGCCAGTTCATCTAGGCCAGCAAGGGACATCGACTGCCTGTCAGAGGATAGAGAGCAGAACAGGCTAGACAATCCTGGGCAAACTTTGCAGTATCTTCCTGGGTCTGTGGATGCATTAAGGTGGAATTTGTAAACCGACAGATCTTGGAAGCATCATCTCAACCCTGGAGCAAGGAAACCAACAACTTCTCAGAACTACTGCTTGAGCGTAACACCCCTGGAACATTCTTCCTCACATTGGGGTCTTGTCATCAGATGAATCCCTCATCCCCGGGTGTGGTCTGACAGTAATGAGTGGACTCCTCTTCCTCCATGGACACAGGAGAAAAAACGTCTGAAACACCTGTCCCACCCATGTTCCTCCATGCCGAGGCCTCCCCACCTTAACTGGGAGCCCCACACAGGCATGCATCCTTCTCAACTATGTAGATAATATTGAAAAAGAAACTAAAAAGAGAAAAGACATCCCCTTGGGACTCCCTTGCCCCTATCAGAGTCCCTAGGTTTGAATCCTAGCTTCACTTTCCATCCAGCATTGTCAGCCTTGGCATGGCTCAGTCCTCACTACTGTGGGCATGAGTAGTGAATCAGCAATGGAAGACATTCTCATTTTTCACTTTTTTTTTTAAAGTCTCTTCAGGGCCGGCTCAGTATAGTGGCTAAAGTCCTCTCTTTGCATGCCCCGGGATCCCATATGGACGCCAGTTCTAATCCCGGCAGCCCTGCTTCCCATCCAGCTCCCTGCTTGTGGCCTGGGAAAGCAGTCGAGGACAGCCTGGAAGACGCTCCTGGCTTCAGGTTGGCGCAGCTGCAGTCATAGAGGTCAATTGGGGAATGAATCCTCAGACAAAAGATCTTCCTCTCTGTATATCTGATTTTTCAGTAATAATAACAACAACAACAAAAAAAATTTTTTAAAGTTTCTCCAACAACATATTTCGGTGATCAACAGACACTATGTTGCTTACTTAATGCCCCCTCCATATACCATCACACAACAGTCCCTCTCTATCCACTGTAGGTACATTCAAAGCCTCCCCAGTGGGTAAATCAAACCAGCACAATAATCTAGTGGCTAAATCCTTGCTTTACAACTGTCAGAATCCCACATAGGTAGTGGTTGGTGTCCAGGTTGCTCTACTTCCCATCCAGCTCCTGGCATGTGGCCTGGGAAGCATTTGAGGTCAGCCCAAAGCCTTGGACTCTGCATCCACGTGGGAGACCCAGAAGCCAAAAGGAAAACCCCGGAAACCCTGGCTCCTGGCTTCGGATCAGTTCAGCTCTGGCCATTGGAGCTACTTGGGGAGTGAATTAGTGGACACAAGATCTTTCTCTCTGTAGATTTGACTTTATAATTAAAAAAAATAAATAAATATTTAAAAAGGGAAATAATAAAAGTATCAAAATTTGATTAACATTTAGAAAATAGATCATAACAATATAACAGAAATATTCAAAACTTAAGAATGGTTTCTGGAACTTTCCATTTAATATTTTCACACTGCAGCTGACTGCAGGTGAACTGAAACCACATAGAGTAAAACCATAAAAAAGAGGGGGCTGCTGTATCTGCCAAAAAGTCATATTGTGACCTTCATATGTTACTGCTAAGAGTCCCCAACTTCTATGTCTATGTTGAGCACAAGCTTATATACCAGATCAAAAGCCTTACAACACATTCAACCCAGGGAGATGTACCTCGGGGGGAAGGGGGAACAAAAAAAGACAAAACGCATAGGCAAGTTTTAACGCTCTTTTTTACCTAAGCACTGGGGAAATCAACAAAAAACCTAAGGGTGGCATCAAGCTGGTAAGGTTAATCATCCACTCGGATGTCATACGGCCATTTCTTTATAATCCTGAGGCACAGTTCTTAAGTAGGACCAATTATCCTTGTATCTTGGCTAGTAACCTTTGCACGCACCATAGTTTCGACCTTTCTCCTCCAAGACTGCAGTTCGGAAGTGAACGCATGCTTTCACAACTCTGGCTCCCACACTGTCCTTCCCACTGTGCACACTGTGACAGCCTCTCTTCTAGGACTGACTGACTTTTCCCCCCTCTCCAACGTAACTAGTAATGAGTTTTGGTACCTTTGTAACACAATTCTATAGTAAGAAAACATTTTCGCTGGTTTATGCTTTCATGATTGAAATATTTATCTCATAATCTGATGATAGTAATAGTTACGCAATAATACAAATGCACACTGAACTGAAACTTGAAAATGACCAGAGTGTGCCAGCACAGCAAAGCAGGTTAACCTGCTGCTTGGGAGATGCATCACCTATTGGAGTTGCCAGTTCAAGTCACAGCTGCTCTGCTTCCTGTCTTTCTTCTGCTTCTGATACAACTTTTTGCTAATGTGTACCTAAGATACAGCAGGTGAAGCACCCGGGTCCCAGACACCCACATGGGAAGACCCAGATTGAGTTCCAGGCTACTGGCTTCAGTTTGGTCCCTGTCCTTGGGCTATGCTACTATTTAGGCAGTGAACCCAACACATGGAAGATCTCTCTTTCTTGGCCTTAAATAAAAATAAATTTAAACAAACATGTCAAGACAAACATTAAAAAGTAAGCTGCTTGGTGAACTATCAAAACCACTTGAGCAAGAACCTCAGAGCATGCCCTACATCAGGGACCTGGGGAGGGTGGGAAATTGGGTGGGCATTCTCCCTTAATACCTCCCTTTAAACACGAAGGAAACAATATGGAAAAAATACTAGTCTTATCTACTTTCCTGTAGCCCTTGAACCTTTTTACCCAATTAACTATGTAAAGATTATCAAAAAAAAAAAAAAGCAAGCTGCTTTTGGGACTGCCTGGAGCAGTGGGTTAAGCCGCCACCTGTGATGTCAGCATCCATGGTGAATGCCAGCTGCTTCAAATCCAAGCCAGCTGCCTGCTGATGCACCAGGCAAGGCAGCGGAAGATGACCCAAGTACGTGAGCCAGTACAACCCACATGGGAGATCAAGCTGGAGCTCCTGGCTTAGGTTCCATCCAGCCTCATTTGTTGGGGCCATTTGGGAATGAACCACCAGATGGAAGATTTCTCTTCTGTAATGAGCTTTCAAAAATAAATGCTTTTAAAATTTTCAATTTTGGGCCCAGCGCCGTGGTCTAGCAACTAAAGTCCTCACCTTGAATGCACCGGGATCCCATATGGGTGCCAGTCCTAACCCAAGCAGCTCCACTTCCCATCCAGCTCACCACCTGTGGCCTGGGAGAGCAGTCAAGGATGGGCCAAAGCCTTGGGACCCTGCACCCACGTGGGAGATGCAGAAGAAGCTCCTGGCTCCTATCTTCGGAGTGGCTCAGCTCTGGCTATTGCGGCCTCTTGGGGAAAGAACCACCAGATGGAAGATCATTCTGTCTCTCCTCTGGGTAAATCTGAATTTCTAATAAACAAACAAACAAATTTATTTTAAGGTGATTTGAGATGCTCCTTTTTAGGGCAGCAATGCATGGAACTAATGCGAGTTCTTTCCGTTTTCCCTGTTAGAGGAGAAATGTGGGGTGTATATGGCTGCTTTATTCCTGGGAAAGTAAATTGTAATCACTTGGTTTGAGTGGGGCCAGCCATTCCACTCTAAAATTATTAATTCCATTTCTGCAGTTAGTAAGTACCCTGGGGCTGGGCAGCTGGCACAGCAGTGCACACATCACTTGGGTTGCCTGCATTCCACCCACATGAGAGTGCCCGGGTACAAGCAGCCACCGTTTCCAATTCCAGTGACCTGCTAATGTGCACCCTGGGAAGCAGAACATGATGGTTCAAGTATATGGGTCCCTGACACCCATTCAGGAGACCCGGAAGGAGCTATAATGTTCTGACTTGGATTTGGTCCAGCACCAGCTGTTGGGGACATTTGGGAAGTGGATTTTTTTTTTTTAAGTTAAAAGAAATGTCTTTGAATGGGCATTGTCATGCAGCGGGTTAAGCTACTGACTGTGACACCTGGACCCAACACCACCCATGGCTGTTCCAGCTCCAACCCAGCTTCTTATTTATTTATTTCTACTGCTTTTCCAGGCCACAAGCAGGAAGCTGGATGGCAAACGGAACATTCAGGACACGCACCGCTGCCCATATAGCATCTTGGGTATGCAAGGCGAGAATTTAGCCATTAGGCTATCACATCAGCCCTCATTTTTCAATCTTTTAGTAACTATTTTAACATTCAATGATGATTCTTTTCCTCCCTCCCTCCACCCCCTCTTTCCCTCTTTTTTTTTTTTTTTAAGATTTATTTTTACTATGTTTTTATTGGAAAGGCGGATATACAGAGAGGAGAGACAGAGAGGAAGATCTTCTGTCCGATGATTCACTCCCCAAGTGAGCGCAACGGCCGATACTATGCTGATCCGAAGCCAGGAGCCTCTTCCGGGTCTCCCACGCGGGTGCAGGGTCCCAAAGCTTTGGGCCGTCCTGGACTGCTTTCCCGGCCACAGGCAGGGAGCTGGATGGGAAGCGGGACTGCTGGGATAGAACCGGCGCCCATATGGGATCCTGGGCGTGCAAGGCGAGGACTTAACCACTTGTACCACTGCACCGGGCCCTCTTTCTCTCTTTTAACATTAACTGCAAAGGTGAAGGGTTTTGGAGACCTGAGCGTGAGCGTCTAATGAGGATGGGGAGAGTAGGTGAGAAAAATGACTCAGACTTCTCTCCTGTGTCCCTTGGGAGAGAGCGGGAGGGTGCATCACTCCTTGCTGTCAAACCGCACACCGATGATTCATGCTTGGGATGAAGCCTGCTCATCGGATATAACCCCCAGGTTTTCCAGGTATTTCTCACCACAGATTGGCCTGTTAAAGGCTTCACATGTATTTCTACACTTTCTGTCCCAGAACAGTTATATGTCCAAGGAGTATGGGCTTCCTTATTGGGAAACAATATTTAGAAACCATGATCTAGCTATGCTTGCTATGATAAAGTGTCACTGAATCAAGGTCCCAGCTCACACATTTGCACACATGTACTTCTAATTACATCTGAATGTATTATTCAAAAGCTTATCCCCACTCCTGTAGCCCATTCTCATTCTCTATCCCTGCCCTACTAAGTTTTCACTCTGCTTCCACTCCTTACAAATAACTGAACACATCAGCTTTTACTTATCCTCCTAAGTGGGATTGACAGAGCAGGGCCCGTCAATGCCTCAGTTGTTCAATCCTTCCCCTTTAAGCACCGAGATCCCATATGGGCAGAGGTTAGTGTTCCAGCTGCTCCACTTCCCATCCAGCTCCCTGCCTGTGGCCTGGAAAGCAGTCGAGGACGGCCCAAAGCCTTGGGACCCTGCACCCATGTGGGAGACTGCAAGAGGCTCCAGCTCAGCTTTGGATCGGCTCAGCTCTGGCCATTGAGGCCATTTTAGGCATGCACTAGTAGATAGAAAATGTTTAACTTTCCTTCTCTACAGATCTACGTTTCTTTTTTAAAAAAGATTTTATTTATTTTCTTTGGAAAGGCGGATACACAGAGAGGACGAGAGACAGAGAGGAAGTTCCCCCGTCCAATGATTCACTCCCCAAGTGACCGCAATGGCTGGAGCTGATCCAATCTGAAGCCAGGAGACAGGAGCTCCTCTGGATCTCCCACTAGGTGCAGAGTCCCAAGGCTTTGGGCCATCCTCAACTGCTTTCCGGGCCACAAGCAGGGAGCTGGATGGGAAGTGGGGCCACCCAGATCGGAACTGGTAACCATATGGGATCCCGGCATGTGCAAGGCGAGGACCTCAACCACTACAGTATCGCGCCAGGCCCAAAAACAAATAAATCTTAGCAAGAACAAAACACCTTGGTGCCTGGTATGGTAGCATAGCAGCTAAAGTCTTCGACTTACATGTGCTGGGATCCCATATGGACATCTGTTCTAACCCCAGGGGCCCTACTTCCCATCCAGCTTCCCGCTTTGACCTGGGAAAATCATCAAGGATGGCCCAAAACATTGGGATCCTGCACGCATACGGGAGACATGGAAAAAGTTCCTGGCTTCTGACTCCAGATTGGCTGGAGTCACCCTTGTGGCCACTTGGGGAATGAATCAACAATGGAAGACTTTCCTCTCTGTTTCTTCTCTCTGTATATCTGACTTTCCAATTTAACAGCAAAACAAAACAAAAAATAACCTTCTTTGTACATACTGAAAAAAGACAGAACCCTAAACATGTAATTTCCAGCACACTGTGATGGTAGACAACATTTCACCTGCTGTTGCAAGGTGTTGCTGAAAGACTGCGCCCTATTGGGCAGCTGGTTTCCCCTCGACTTCCTCTTTCCCTTTGCTGGTTTTCCTCTGCATCCTTTCACCTTTTAGCTGTGAGTACGCTGAAAAGCTGAGCTCCATATGCATCTGGGAACCAAAGAGCTTGGAGGTGATCCTGGGAACCAACACACCTGGAAATCACTCTCCCTCATCAGTGCACAGAGAGCCTCTCATTCCTTATTGTAATACTCCATACGTGTACGAGTACATACTATTATTTATTCAATACTTCTGCTCCACAGAGAACTCTGAAATTTCCCCAATAGGGGTTGGTATTGTGGGGCAGCAAGTGAAGCAGCCAGCACGCAGTACACGACTACCATCCAAGTCCTGCCAGCTTTGCTTCTAATTTAGTAGCGAATGATGGTTCGAGTTCTTGGTCCGCCACCCCATGTGGGAGACCCAGATGGAGTTTCTGGCTCCCTTGTCTGGACCAGCCCTGGTCATTTTGGTTATGTGAGGAGAGTGAACCAGCAGATAGAAGATCTTTGTCATTCTGCCTTTTAAATTAATTAACTGATTTATTAAAACAAAACAGAACAAAAACAAAAAACAAAAAAAAAGAGGAAGAGCTAGGGCACCAACTAGGATCCCAACTTCCATCCCTGATGGAAGACCAGTGGAACACGATCCAGTTCCCTGAACTTCTGCACCCATGTGGGAGACCTAGAAGAAGCTCCTGGTTCTGGCTTCAAGCCTGGCCCAGCCCCAGCACTTGAGCAGTGAACTGGTGGGTGGAAAACTTCTCAGCCTCTCCTTTCTCTGTCTGTAACTTTTTAAAGTATTTTTTAAGAAATAAAAAATGTTTATAATACTTTTCAATTAGAAATTGCTACACAGTTTGTAGTTACATATGCAATTCAGAAGAATGTCTATTTCCTCACAGACTAGCTAACCAAAAGAGCTGCCATATGTTTTCCACATCTACTAATCTGATACATAAAAAGTGGAAACTTAACGGTTAACTGTTCATTTTTTAAAAATTACAAACCCATCTTTTCATATACTCAACAGGCACCATAAACAAAGGATGAATTATCAAGTGTCCCCCATTAAAATTGGGGTTTGGGTCAGCACTGTAGCATAGCAAGTAAAGCAAATGGCTGCAATACCAGCATCCCCGTATCAGTGCTGAAATCAGCACTGTTCCAGCTTTTCTACTTCCAACCCATCTCCCTGTTAAGGCTGGGGAAAGAGGGAAGATGACCCAAGCACTGGTACCCCGCCACCTACCTATGTGAGAGCCCTAGACCAAGAAGCTCATGGCTCTGGTCGGGCCCACACCTGGCTGCTGCAGCCATATAGGAAGTGAACCAGCAGACGGAAGCCCATTCTCTCTGTGTAACTCTAACTTTCAAATAAATAAGTGAATAAAAATGGAGCTACGTGGGAAAGTGTGTGGTACAACAGTTAAGGTGCAATCTGAGATGTCTGCATCCTGTATCAGAGTGCCAGGGTGCAGATCCTAGTTTCACTCCCAATACCAGCTTCCTGCTAACACACAGCCTGGGAGGCAGCATTTGATGCTCAGGTCCTTTGGTCCCTGTGCCACCCAGGTGCAAGATCTGAACTGAACTTGGACTCCTGGCCTAATGGGGGAGTAAAGCAGCACATGAAATTTTTTCTGTTTTTGTCTGTCTCTCTTCCAAATAAAAATAACTTTTAATTGGGATTTGTCAATTCCTGAAACCAAGAATTCTCTCTGTAATAGGCATAAGCCCTTTACCTGCAATGCATGCTGTAAACATTTTCTCCTCAGTGTGACTGCTGTCTTTTCACTGAGTGGTGTCCTGGCAACTAGCTCCGAGATGTCTGGCTTTACAAACCTTCTGAAAGAGTACACAGAAGGCAGGCTGCTCTTCTGAAGGTCTGCGCATTCAGATGTCTGCAGGCTCCGTGTCCTGAGGCTCAATGGGAGCTACTGCTGTCCCCTGTCCAAGGAGGAGCTGGACAGTGCCCAACAGGGCCCCTTAGCTGAAGAGCCCTCCAAGTCCCTGAAGGCCTCTCCTGGCTCTCATGAGCACTTTTGCGCACGTCAGACACCCAACAGCCAGACTGCCAGTGGCGCGTTTAAAGTTTGTCATTAGCATGAAATCTTATCCACAAATGCATTCCTGGGTTCCTACACACCTCTCCCACATGTCACCAACAAAACTATAAAGCTCAGCTGTCACCTATCCAGCCCCAAACAGATCACAACCATTACCTCTGGGCTCAGAGAGCGCACACCTCTGAAACAATAAGAAAGAGCATAGATCTTTCTTGGCAGCATACAATTCAGTCAATTCTAACTGACTAGCTAAAACTTTTTTTCCAACAAATACTTTCGTTATTTCCTTTTGCTTCACAGAATTCAAAATAGTATTTACCAGATCAGGTGCAATGACTCAACAGCTAAATCCTCTCCTTGCAAGTGCTGGGATCCCATATGGGTGCTGGTTCCTATCCCAGTGGTCCTGCTTTCCCATCCAGCTCCCTGCTTGTGGCCTGGAAAAGCAGTCGAGGATGGCCCAAAACCTTGGGACCCTGCACCCACATGGGAAACTCAGAAGAGGCTCCTGGCTTCAGATTAGCTCAGCTCTGGCTGTTGTGGCCACTTGGTGTGTGAATCAGCAGACAGAAGATCTTTTTGTAAAGCTGAATTTCCAATCCAAAACAAAAATAAATCTTAAAAAAAAGGGGGGGGGGTGTGGAGTAGGTGAAGAAGGAGAAAGTGAGAAATGGACTTTAGCCACCAAGCTATTGCGCCAGGCCATATATGGAGCTTTTCATACCAATTAATGACTATTATCCATAGAAAGAAATAATGTCATCAGATGGAGTATGGAGCCTAATCCAAGAACATGAATGTATTACTGGTTCTAAAAATTACAGCTTACATACCTGTGTGCTTACTAAGTGCTAGCAGAACACAGCCACACTCACACATTGTGTGGCCGCTTCCAAACTACAACAGCAGATAAGGGTCTTTCACAGATAAAGTTCACTGACATCTGGCCTATGATAAAGTCAGGTTGTGTGTGTGTGTTTTTTTTTAAGGATTTTATTTGTTTTTATTGGTAAGTCAGATACACAGAGAGGAGGACAGACAGAGGGAGATTTCCCATCTGCTGACTCACTCCCCAAGTGAGTCAACAGTAGGAGCTGAGTCAATCCAAAGCCAGGAGCCCAGGGCCTCCTCCGGGTCTCCCACATGAATGCAGGGTCCCAGGGGTTTGGGGCCACCCTCAATTGCTTTCCCAGAGCACCAGATGGATGGGAAGTAGTGCTCCTGGGATTAGAACTGCTGCCCATATGAGAATCTGGCACATGTAAAGCGAGGACTTTAGCTGCTAGGCTACCACATGGGCCCAGGAAGTACATTTTTGGCCTCCTTGACAGATACTCTTTTTAAGCATGTGAGTTCATTAGATTATCACAACCTCTTCACCATTATTTCTCATCTAATAAAATCCTCCATTGTGAATTTCAAGTTTACAGAAAGAAATTTAATTTCCCATGCAAACACGCCTCTAGGGGAAAGACTTACTGAGCAGCTAGTATGATCATTCCTACCAAGTAATGGTTTCACAGACTTTCTGGGGTCAGTGCTGTAATGCAAGATAAGCCACCATCTATAATGCTGGCACTCCACGTGCGTGCCAGTTCAAATCTTGGCTGCTGCCCTGCAGATACAGCTCCCTATGAATGCACCTGAGAATCTGAGGGAAAGATGGTCCAGTTACTTGGGTTCCTGTACCTGGGTAGGACACCAGGCTGGAATTCCAAGCTCCAGGTTTTGCTGTAGCCCAGCCCCAGCCACTGCGCTTACTTGGGGAGTATATGAAGATGAAACATCTCTTTCTTTCTGCCCTTGTCCCCTCTCTCTGTAACTCTTTCAACTAAAAAAATTTTTAAAAACCAAAACTAAACATTTTTTTAAAAAAGAGAAGACTTTCTGATTTATGCTTCAGTCTTTCATTAAGTGTATTGGCATGGATCAATTCTTAAGAGACCATCGCCTCCGTTATGCCGAATAAAGTCAAGTTTCTGGACGTGTAAAAGGATCAGTTACTGAAACCCAGATAGCCTTCTGTGTATCCCTTCTAGGAATAGCCCCTGTGCTGACTCTAACCGGGCCAACAGCCTCCCTCAAGGGTTTCTCCGACTTCACCCTAACCATGACACTACCAAGTCCACATCCCTTCTTAGCATCAGATGCAGAAATATCACAAATTTTACTACTAACAGATTCAAGATTTCACCTAAAGCAGATGCTTCAAAGAAGTGACATTTCTTCACTTACATTTTATGTTTTTTTAAAAAAAATCATCAAAAAGTTAAATTAAAAAACAGCATATTATACATGCTATATATGTTATGTATATATACATATATAAATAAATATAAAAGCTACCTGCTGGCACTTGTATTTCATCAGGAGACGTGTTACTCTGGAGAACTGTCATTCACACCCAACGCCTCTGAATCACGGTCTCATCTTACCTGGCTCGGGCTCATCTTCTCTTCAGCAGCTGTGCCACGTTCCCACGGGTCTTGCTTCGCTCCCTCACAGGGCTCTCTCTCAATTTCCGCCTGGTTCCCTTGCTCTCTGAAGACCGTTAGCTCCATGCTCTTGGTTTTCTCTTTCCTATCAGAGATCCCCGAAGCCACAGAACCTCCTGCTGGGGGGTCTACTAGCCTACACCACCCAGGCTCAGCCCCGTGATCCAAGGTCTCAGAGGTGTCTTCACGACAACTTGCCGCCTGGGTCCTCTGCAGCTGCGAGGGCGGTGCCCTACTCTGACTTACAAGAGAGCTGGAGGCTCCAGGCTTTAGATCTGGAATCACACTTGGCTCAGAGTCAGCATGAAGCTCTTTGGAGACACTCACTGGGAGTTCAGAGTATAATTCCTCTACCACGGCAGACATGGAGGAATCAAGCGGAACTGGCTGAGTCTCTACTCCGGAGGACAGCATTGGGGCAGGTGCAGATTATGGATGGAGTCAAGTCTTTTACACCAAACGGCTCACCCTGACACAAATCAAAGGAAGGGATAAAAGTTTAAAAATCTTGACAGGGTAGAAGAAAGCTGTCTCAGTTCAAACTGGCTAAAATATTAAAGTTGAATTCAAATGCCAGTATTCTCTTGGCACCAAAATTAACACGCTGAATTGAGGGGTGCGGAGTATCTTCACCCTTAACAGGCATCAAACTAACTGCAATTCACTCATATTACCTTATGAATAAGAGTGACATAAATATGAAAGGCAAGTGAATGTGGATTTAGATAAGATATTCCTAGCCCAGAAAGATTTGCCATCAAGGAGGGCCTGGCTCTCATCCTTTGTTCAGTGATGCTTCCTTCCTGCAATTGATGAGTATGTGCAAGGTGAACCCTTACCAAGGACCCGAATGCACTGATTTTTCCCCTTTAAAGAGGATATGGGGACCGGTGTGGCTCAATGAGTTAAGCCTCCGCCTGCAATGTCAGTATTCCATTTGAGCACCGGTTAGAGCCCCAGTTGCCCCACTTCTGACCCAGCTGTCCAGTAATGCATCCAGGCAAGCAGTGGAAGAAGGTCCAAGACTCTGGACCCCAGCACACACAGGAGACCCGGACAAAGCTCCTGGCTTGGGTGTGGTCCAGCTGCAGACCGTGGGGGGAACTGGGAGGACTGAACCACTAGATACAAGTTTTTGTCTCTATGTAACTGTTTTTCTGATAAATACATCTTTCAAAAAGAGAAAAAAGATACAGAGAAGTAGCAGCAATTCTTTACTGCTTACCAAATACTTGATCTGTATCTATCCAGACTAACACAAACGCCCCTAAACCGGCTCTCCAGCAGACTGTTTTCTGACTTTCCCTGCAACATCTGGAGATTTTCTGAGTGTTTTCAGACAGAAGTCACTGGATTCTGACAATAACCCTGTGAGCTATGTAGGCCAGCGCTCATCTTCCCAATTTAGAAGCTCATATCACACCTGAGGAAGTGGAAAAAGACCTGCCTAAGATATTCCACGGTTATTTGGCAGAAAGTGGGTGAGGGTGGGGGCACCCAAGGCTTCCAATGTTGGCAGCGTCTGTTTTCTTGCAGATCTAAGCAGGTCATAATACAGAGTGATAACAGCGGCCCAGTGTTTTCGAGCCCGTAAGTCTTTCAACTTTGGTCTATAAAACATGAGCAACATCCACAACAAAATGCACTCTGACATGACCAAGGCAGGAATCGTGTAACCAAGTAGGATACATCATGCTTTTATTCTGATTCTCCCTCTAGCCCTAGCCGGATTTTAAGGAACTCTCTTGAAATGTTAACTTAGACACAAGACTTAACACATGAAAGGCTTTCCATAAACACTGCTGAGACAAACGGACTCCTTTCAGAATCCTTTTTGCCATTTGCAGGTACTTGTTGGAAAAGAAGGTTAACAGAAAAGAAAACTGAATCACTTTTTGATGTCAAAAGTCAGTAGCAAGAGTTCAATTTTCACAGGTTCAGTTTCCTTTTCCCAACAACATACAAATCAGTTTTTGGTGTTAAAGCACATGCAGGGGACTGTAACCAACCATGTACGATGGCTCAACCAACTAATCCTCCACCTCCAAGTGCTGACATCCCATATGATCCCATATGGGGGCTGGTTCATGTCCCCTGCTGCTCTGCTTCCCATTCTGCTTCCTGCTTATGGCCTGGAAAAGCAGTCAAGGTCGGCCCGAAGCAATCCCTACACCTGTGTGGGAGACGTGGCAGTGGCTCCTGGCTTCAGACCAGCAGCCACTGTGGCCACATGCGGAGTGAATCAGTGGTGGAAGATCTTTCTCTATGAAATCTGCCTTCCCAATAAAAATAAGTAAATCTTTCAAAAACAAAAAGAAACACACACAAATGAAAGAATCAAACACTGGGAAGAACACTATTGAGATCCAGTTTCTCAGTGGTGACTGGCGTCTCGTGTCTGTCATAAAGGCCTCTCCTTGTGCTGCCCACCAAAGAGAGAACAGGTGTCCTCCAAGTTAATCCTTGACTCCTCCCCTTTTGGGCTTCCTTTTCCTAATGAAACCTCTGCCTTGAGGAGACCTCCAAACTGTCCCTTTCTGGATAGAGTTTGCCTATGACCCAGTAATTCCACTTATAGGTATTTATACAAAATGATGCCCCCATGAAACCTGTCCACAAATGGTCATTAGCAACATTACAACAGAGAGTGGAAACAATCCAACCATGCATCACGTGACACTACAGGCCAACCTTGAGAAAATCATGCTAAGTGAAACAAGTCAGACACCAAACACCACACACTGGGAGATCCCACTTACATCAAGAGAATGTCACAAACAGGCACATCCACAGAGGCAAGGTAGAAGGAACTGTTGGGCTCCGTGTAGTAGATGTGGGGGACATGAGGGGGTGAAGAGTGTTCCATTGCAGGCAGGGCTGCAAGGAATTTCCTGCTGTTTGGCAGGGCCCACCCAGCGGATGTCTCTACAACCACCTGAATGCAGCTCCACCTTCTTTCGCATGGACACCGGACCACCCTGCGGAAGAATTCTAATCCATCCTGGCATTTGCTACTGCGAGGTTAACCTTTTGCTCAGCCTGAGCTTGGAGGTCAATATCTTGCAAAAAGGGCCCTTTATCATTCCTACTGTCTTGGCTGCCCCATTGAACCTATGCTAATCAAGGGACCTGTATTTCCGCTTTCATTCTTTCCTTGATCTTTAAGTTCTCCTTTTCTTTGTGATACAAGATTGAATTGTAGGATAAGAACTGTAGCAGGAACTTCTAGGTACTAGCAGCTGGAACTTCTAAATAATACTATGGCAGAGTTATCTTTAAAAACACCCACTTGACTGTGACGTAAAAAGTCTGAGCCAGAGTTTGACTGATTTTGTATAAATAAAGCGGACAGCTTTTGTGCACCGTCCATTATGATCATGAAGTCCTAGTGGTCCGTCTCTTTCTTTCCTCTTTACGCCTCATCCACGCACCCTTCTCAAGTTCTGAACCCAGCTGGAGCTGGACTCCGGCAAGGAACAGTGAGTGGCTGCCTAGGCCTGGGAGCACTGGGGAAATAGGCAGTGGCAGTTGATGGCACAATTTCTTCTGGGGATAATAAAAATGTTCCAACTTTTGATCATGGTTGTGTCTGTGAATAGATTAAAATGCTGGCAGAAAGAAACCTGACCTGAGCCCCAGTTTACTCTGAATTCCTGACAAGATGACACAAGGGCGGCATTCCTGTAACTTAACTGTTGAAAAAATAGAACCCATAAGCCCAGCGCGGTGGCCTAGCAGCTGAAGTCCTCGCCTTGAAAGTGACGGGATCCCATATGGGCACTGGTTCTAATCCCGGCAGCTCCACTTCCCATCCAGCTCCCTGCTTGTGGCCTGGGAATGTAGTTGAGGATGGCCCAAAGCCCTGGGACCCTGAACCCATTTGGGATTCATGGGGGAAGTTCCAGGCTCCTGGCTTCGGATTGGCGCAGCACCAGCCGTTGCGGTCACTTGTGGAGTGAATCACTGGATGGAAGATCTTCCTCTGTGTATATCTGACTTTGCGATAAAAATAAATAAATCTTTAAAAATAAAATAGAATCTACTCGGGGCCAGCATATTCACTCAACTAATCTTTTACCTCCAAGCACCAGCATCCCATATGGGCACCAGTTTGTGTCCGGGCTTTTCCACTTTTCCATCCAGGTTCCTGCTTATGGCCTGGGAAAGCAGTAGAGGATGGGTTAAAGCTTTGGGACCCTGCACCTGCGTGGGAGACCCAAAGAAACTCCTGACTTGGGAACAGATCAGCTCTGGCTGTTGTGGCCACGTGGGGAGTGAATCAGTGGATCTTTCTCTCTACCTCTCCTTTGCAGTAAAAATAAATAAATCTTAAGGAGAAGCAAAGGTGAACAAGACACCCTCGGTGAACTTCCATGCTCATTCTTAGCCTGCTGTCCCTCTCAATAACAGCAGAGCCATTACCCTACACCTTAGATTTGAACTCCGACACGATAACCGACCTTCCACCTGTGGCTCCATCAGCAGCTACAGTTGGTAGACTCTATTCTGCAGGGGCTCTTGTCTTACCATTTTTAGCCCTACTTCAACATTTGCTCCCAGATGCTGAGCATGCCTCATACACAAACACAACCTCCACTCAACAGTCAATAACCATGAACCACAGAAAAGGGTTCCACTTTTTCCTTAAGGAAGATAGGGCTCTTAACTTTTCCTAAGCCTGTGTGTACACTGTCGACAGGAATTGGCCAAACCAGAATTCCACAGCTTTGGTTATCACAAGATAACTTCCAAACACCTGTTACTGTTCGGACATAATTCTAAGAAATTTCCAAACTGTAAATCAGTGGTGCATGTTGGTTGTGGGAGGAAAAGACACTCTCTCCTTTTCCTGGTCCACTTCTGAGTTGTCACGTTTCTGAGCAGAAGCCGGGGCTGGTTACTGAGAACAGCTGAACATAGCTCTTCAACAAGAACAGCTGGAACCCTCAGAGCTGAAGGGACATCCAGCTCCTTGGTTGCACCGCCATTTATCACAACACCACAGGAACAGGATGTGACTGCCAGACATTGAGCTCTTTTAAGACTAAATTCCTGAAGCCAATGAAGCAATCAAAAAACAAGCACATGGAAACACATCTCTGCACAGAAAACTGCCTGGGATACGTACCACTGTAGACTGAATGAACACCAGGACTCTCATTTTAGTAAAATACAAGGGAACTCTTCCAAAGCATCGTGGGAACTCACATTCTGAACAAGTTGTATATGAAATTCAAAGGAAGATTTTTGCACCAAAATAATCTCTTAAATTCCACTTCTCCATAAGTTTTGTAATGTCACCCCTGTTCCCCTTTTAAGCACACAGGAAAAATGAAGGAATATAAGCCAAATAGTAACTGTTACCCTGGATGAAGAGATCAATCATGAATTCTGTTGTCAATAATTAGCTATTTTTTTAAACAGTGCATAGTATGTATGCTCATTTTAGGGGTCATTTTCAAAGATCCAGATGCACAGCACAATCTAACAACAAAACTGGTATTTCTTTCCAACCAGCTCTCTAAATCTTCAATGCTTTCACACTAAAATCTTACAGTACAATGAAAGACAATGAGAAACCGATGCATATAAAAATTGTAGGCAGGGACTTACAGCTTAATCCTACTAAATGACTTATAATCAACCTGGCTGAGGATACCAGCTAATTATTTAGTTTGAGGCATAAGCAAAGAATAAACCAGGGATTAATGAATGACTCTTGCCAGCTGCTACTTAAGATTGGTTAGGGAAAGGCTATGTCTGCAAAAAAAGTGACGTTTACATCAAGAATGCAGTAAAAGGATTCCAATGAAATCGATCAAATGATGCTTTTGAGTGAACAGTCACATCTTTTTCTCTTTTAAAGGCAAAAGTGCTCCAAGTTAAGAAGAGACCAAGGTCCCTATCCCGCTACTGGCACAGCCTCCACTGTGAGAAAGTGCAAGCTGAGTGAACTTCTCTGGGCTTGGCTTTCACTTGGAGCTTGAACCAAGTTCAACAAAATAAATCCTGCCACCCTTAAAAAAAAACAACAATCCAGGACTCCAAAGGATGGGGCTTTGCTGCTGCTTCTCTTTGTTTCAAAGGATACACCCACAGACACCAGACAGCAACCATTCCTTCAGAGCCTGAACTAATCCCCTCCGCCTGCACTTGGGGGGGCGGGGGGGGGGACTTGAAACTTGAAGTAATTTAAGAACACTTTGCACGGGAAAAGATGAAAAGCTTTCCTTTGGGGTGACTTCCAATAATTTCGCTTCCTAAATTAATTCTGATCTCACCCAAAGAAAACAGGATTTAAAAAAAAGTGGTGGTGGGGGAGGGAGGATGAGGAGGAAACCTAGCAGTTGGTCAAGGACTGACACCGCCAATTCTGGATCTCATTAGACTACATTTTCTTATATGGAAAAAAAAAAACCCGACAAAATAGCAACTTTTTGTCACTGAAACACTCCCCAAAAGTTCAGGAGGTACAGAATTTTTAAGGCAACAACAACAACAACAAAAATCTCCAAACACCAAAGAACACAATCACAGCCAAACAGAAAAGCCATGTGCCTTAAGAATCCCAAATCTGAAGGTCTCCTCCGCTCCCATTCCAAAGCTCCCATTTCAAGGGCGCAGCAAAACCCACCATAACGCTAGGCCCCCCTCGGAAGTTCCCAAGGCTCCTTTCACCTGGGGCAAGGAGCTGGCTTTCCCAGACTGAGACACTGTAGCCAGGCCCTCCACCAGGAAGGCTCCAGGGGGCCCTTCTGGAGCGACAGAGAAACAAAAGTCTTATAACAATATCTTCAGACAAGCTGAAAGGCCGACTGGGGATGGAGGGGAGAGTGGCGCCGGAAATCTCCAAAGCATTCAGCCCCGTTTCCCCTTCCCTCTCTTTATTAGCATGGGGGGGGGATGGCTCAGTCTCCACATAGGGGTGGGGGGCCAAAGCTCTTGATCCCTACTGACAAAAGACAGCAGGCAAAAAAGACTGCCATCTTTTTTTCAGAGTAGAAACCAGAAGCGTACAGGTGGAGTCCTCACCCAGGCCAAGTGGTATTTTTTTTTTTCCATGGGAAAGTAAGAAAAAGGAAGAAGTTGGAATTACGCTGCAGGGGAAGTGGGGAGGGGAGCGGGAGGAGGAGGAGCAGAGAGAAGGAAACTTGATTATTTTCCCCCTTTGGTCACCAGGGCAAGCAGTCGGGGAGAGGACATCCCTCCCTAACTGATCAGAAGCGGTGATCTGTTCGATGGACAGAGGAAAACCTCTCTCCCTCCCTCCCAGGATGACAGACCTGCTCCCCAAAAGCCAGCGGTGTTTTGTGGTGTTTGATTATTTTCAGGGAGGCCCTCTTCGTGATAGTTTCTAAGGAGGAATGCCAACTGTCCTCCACCTGCTAAAGAGGTACAAGTCTTCCTCCCCTGGTGGCTGACAGTCTTTGTACAAAACATTTACAATGGGGGAGGTTGGAAAAAACACACGTGGGGGGGGGGAAAAAACAAAAGAGAGAAAAACTTTCTCTGCGCAAGACATTATTAGCCGCTCTCGCTTTTAACAGTCACAACATGTTTTCCTATTTCCTCTGTTCTAGGTTCGCACGCAAACATTCCCTCCCGACCCTCCTTTGACAAGACGAAGGAAAAACCTCACCCCAATGGAAAGACGGGCTGAATCGCAGACCAAATTCAGCAATTAGCCAAGGTCACCACGGGATGAAGTGGGACACAAGGACTCGCAATACGATCAAGCTCCGAACACTGCGCTGCGGATCTTGCGAGAAAAAAAGGCTGGTGGATTGGGGAGGGAAGGGGGCTCCTGAAAAAGGCAAGGCGAGGTTCTCTCCAAGGCCACGACTGCAGGGGGGACTTGTCTAAATTCCAGATTCTCCTTTCCCTGACCACGGGGGTGCGGGTTGGTGGGCTTCTCCCTTGTCACTCCGATGGAAAGTTAACTCTCCCTTCTCACACGGGGAGGGGGTCGCGGACCACATTTTTGGGGGAGAGGGTGTTTATCCCACCTGATTATCTCAGCAGAAGTTTGGAGCCCCCCACCTACTGGAGTACCGTTCCTGGGAATTGGGGCGGGGGTCCTCCTTGGCTGAAAAACCGCAGACGCTAAGGAAACACGGACGCGCCTTTCTTTCCCTGTCCTTGCCAGAAAAGAAGTTGTGTGTGTGTGTGGGAGGGGGTGTCCTCTGGCCTTATAGGAGTGTCCCCCCCTGTTCGCCCACCCCGGCGGAGCCATGACTTGGAAAGCGACCGCGGGAGCCCGGTCTCCTCTCGCTCTCTCGGGGTCGCCACCTGCAGCGCAGACTCCATTCCCCTTGGGCAGCCGGAGAGGGCGTGTGGTGGTGGTGGAGGAAAAGGCTCGAGTGTCCCCCCCCCCACCTCCCCATCCCTAAAACCCACACCAGCCGGCGGAGAGTCCGAGCCTCTCAGGACGGAGCGCAGAGGGCCCGGCTCCACCCGAAGCGTTCCCGTTTTCGGCCTCTTACCTTGAGGCCTGCTCCGCGGCCCGCGCCTGCCCCGCCAGCTCGACCTCGGCCGCTGCAGCCCCGTCGCCGCCAAGTCTACCTGGGCTGCGGAGCCGAGCGAGCTGCACGGACCGAGCTGCTCCGGCCGCTCCGGCCGCCTCGTCTCTATGGTTGGCCCCCCTCCCCCATACCTCCAACTTCACGCCCCGGACTTCCTCATCCGGGGCCCAAGCCAGCCATGCGGACGCTGCAAGCCCCGCCCCCGCAAGGCGCGCGCGCGCACTCTGCCCGCGCCGGACCTCCCCCCCCCGCGACTCAGGATTTAAAGGAGAACGCAGCTGGTGCTTATCTCCATGGCTACCACCATTTTTCTGCAACACCTGCACCCTGGGTGCTCGAAAGCTGCCTAGCATCAATGCTTTAGGCCCAGCCGACCGCGAAATCTTAAGTGACAACCCTCCTCCAAGGACATTACCTGCCCGTCAGTCTTTCCTAACTTTGGCACTGCCATTATTCTGTTTTACCACTATTGATGCCTTTATCATCTGTCCATGCCTCATCACCGCTGTTTATCATTATATATGCTCAGCCCCTAAACGATAGCTACTCAATAGCTATCTGAAGAAAAGAAATGCATATGTCTGTCTCTCTCTCTTGCCCAAGACAGAAGTGAGATCCAGCAAATAAAATCTATTGGCCCCGAATCCCACGGCCTTGTGTTAAAAATAAAAATCTGAAAAAAAGAAAATAAAAATACAAATCTGGGGCTTGGTGCTAGTTTAACCAGGCAAGAGCCAGAGGCTTGGAGATTTGCGCGATATTTTCATTCTCTCTCCATGGAGACAAGAGAGTTTTTGAGCCAGTGGACATGCATTTTGTTTAATCAGAACTGCAGATACACGAGTACACCAATCCTACTGTCAACAACCTACAAGAGCACATATAGGATATTTATACACAGGTTATTTTCCTTTAAAAAAAAAAAGATTCGTTTTTATTTGAAAGGCAGATTTTACAGAGAGGAGGTAGAGAAGATCTTGCATCAACTGGGTCACTCTCAAAAAGGCTGCAATGGCCAGAGATGAGCCCATCTGATGCCAGGAGTCTCTTCTGGGTCTCCCACATGGGTGCAGGGTCCCAAGGCTTTGGGCCATCCTCAACTGCTTTCCCAGGCCACAAACAGGGAGCTGGATGGGAAGTAGAAGAGCCGGGAATAGAATCAGCACCCATGTGGGAACCTGCCTCATGCAAGGTGAGGACTTCAGTTACTGAGCCATTGCACCGGGGCCTGGTTACTTTCTTTCTATTGTCTATAGACATCATTGGGATAAAGTAATTAAACATTCACTTAGAAATACTTTCTATGTTTTTATCCTGGAGTACTTTTCCAGGCAATTCCATGCCTGCAGAAAGGAATCAGGAACCTAGGATTGGGGCTGGTGCAATAGATCAATTGGTTATTTCTCCACTTGTAAGCACAGGCATTCTGTGTGGGTACTAGTTCATATCCCGGCTGCTCCACTTCCTGTCCAATTCCCTATTTGTTGCCTGGGAAAGCAATTAAGGATGGCCCCAAGCCTTAGGACCCTCCACTCACATCGAAGACCTGAAGGAGGCTCCTGGCTCTTCGGTTTGGATCAATTTATCTTGGGCTGTTGTAGCCATTTGGGATAGGAAGATCTCTGTCTCTCCTCACCGTGAATCTTCCAATAAAGTTGAATCTTAAGAAAGAAAGATTTGAGAAAAGAGGAATGTTCTGTGTAGCACACATAGCTAGGCAATATGTCGCTGGCAGCTAAGACCAATGGGTACCCTGTCCTGGTGAGGGGCGGGAGGGACTGGGCAGGACAGAAGCCTACCTGCTGTGACTTCCCTGTGATCAGCTTCTGACAATTTAAACCAAAACCAATGGGGAAAAAAAAAAAAAGCTACCTCAAAGCTTCGAGAAGATTGTTTACAAGAGTTGTCCACTGAAAAAGTGAAACTTTGGGGGCTGGTGTTGAGGCCCTGCAGCTAAAGCCACCACCTGCTATCCCTATAGGGGTACAAGTTCGAGACCTGGATGCTCCATCTAGCGCCCTGCTGGTGCACCTGGGAAAGCAGCAGAAGACGGCCTAAATGCTAGAGCTCCTTGTGCCCAAGTGGGGGACCCAGAAGTAGCTCCTGGCTCCTGGCTGCTGCCTGGTCAGATCCTGGCCATTGAGGCCCATTGGGGAAGTGACTCATCAGCTGGGAGAGTCTCTTTGAAACTCTTTTATTTTTTTTTCTTTTGTAACACTTTTAGGTAAGCTGGAAGTCTTTTTAAAAAGAGAAACATTTGCATTTCTAATAAAGGACACAAGTTCCACAGGTCTCTTAGGAGAATCAGTTTTTTCTGCCCTTAAAGGTTATAAAGGGAGAAGCCAGTAGCCAGTTACCACCGGCTGAGAGCCGGAGAGGGGAAAGACTTCCTACGAAACCCCTGGGGTGAAGCACAGCAAACAGCAGGTGGATCTGGGTGTGTTTCTGGAAGTAGCAAACTTGTCTGTTACACCTAACATTCTATCCAGGAAAACATCCTGTAACTGTTGCAGCTCACTGTGCATACCGAACATTTCAAAATCTCAACTACTTAAGGATTACATTATGTCACCACCTTCTGCTAAACGGGAAACATCTGTACTTTGAGGAGAAGCCGGAGGGGGTGGGGGGAAGGTGGTCAGGAGAGGTGCCTTTGGCTTTGGTCACCCGTCGGGAGCTCTTGGCCAGCGGCAAACACTGCACCCCAGGCTCTGACATCCCCAAGGATGGGGATACTGCAGCCCTTCTCCTGACTCAGCTTCCCCGCTCTGAAATCCTACAGCAACCTGGGACCCCCCGCCCAAATGCGTGGAAGACGTGAACGAAAAGGAACTTATTTTGTTACCTTTATAGTTTTGACGTCTGTTCCCCCAAGCTTTTGAAGTCCTCGGAAGGACTTTCCAAAAATAATTTTGTTTTCCACAAAAATAAACCTTTGGATGTCATTTGCCCTGAAAGGTGGTGGGGTAGGGGCACTAAGATGGAGCGGGGTCGAGCCTCCCGGTTCCCTCTTGTCAGAAACGGGCACCGATGGCTTTCGGACAGCCTGGGAAGAACTGGATCTTGGCATCCACATAGATGGTTCTAGAAGCCGCCGCCGCTGCTCGGCCCTCCCTGAGGCGGGAAAATCCCCAGAGGCCGACAGCCCCGCCCCGCCTCCCGGCACGGGTCCCGGATGAGGAAGTACCACGGCCACCGAGACGCGGCGGAGGTCTGGCGAGAGCGGCGCTGGGGGGCGGGGCGGGGGCGGGGCCTCGGGGCGGAGCCACCTGAGCGGCGCGGGTACTCAGGTGAGTGGCTCGCGCGCTGGCCGGGCCGGGCCTGCGGCCGCCCGGATCCCAGGGGAGGCAGGCGAGTGGGGATCCTGCGGACGCTGCAGCCTGGGTTTCTGGAAGCAGGCGCGGGGTGGGGCTGGGGGAACCTGGCGAGGGTTGGACCCGCGGTGTTCTCCCCCCTCCCCTAGGCTGAGTCGGGGAAGGGGCTCTTGGAACTACCGGGTGAGTTGCACCTGCCCGGTTTCGGCTTGGGGTTTTCGCAGGACGGTGGGATGAGGGGCTTGAGGAGGGAGGAGAAGCACCGGTTCTGAAGTCCCGGACTCTTCCTATCTCCTTCCACTCTCTCCCAAAGCGCTGAGTGACCTTGGACAAGTCTTGGTCCCTTTCTGAGCATCGGCGGCCTGGGCTTGTGAGATGGAGGCTGGTAGGGTCTCCCCCGAGAGTTGGTACCCATGGAAGTTCGGGAGAAAGGACCGCCTTCTTTCCTCCTCTTTGTGGTCGCCTTGGTGGGGGGACTTGAGTCACACCCGTGAACCCTGAGTGAACTTGAGCAGGTGGTTTACTGGTCTGAGAGCCCCTTTTCCGTCCGAGGCCACTAGCGTCCCATTCACTGCTTGGCTTTCTATTATGGATACCACAGAGAACATTCCCAGTAGTGATGATTACCTGCTAGTGTGGGGAACCCCTTAAGTTGCTCCTGCTCTGTTCTTGCACCCGCTTTCCCTCCCTCCTTGTAATTGGAGGAGTGATAACCTGCGAGAATTAATGCTGCCGCCTTGCTGAGCCACAGCTCAGCTGTCTTATATCTCGGCTGTATATATCTCCAAGAGGGGTTGGGCGTGGGGGGCGGGGAAGGGCCGCAGCATCACCTTTTCGTTTGTGTTCTTGGCTTGGCAGGCGGACAAGATGACTTTTGTGCCCCGGCTTTGGGCTTGGAACAGCTGAAGGCGTCGACCCTGCAAGATGAGAACAGCCAAAGTGTACAAGCTGGTCATCCACAAGAAGGGCTTTGGGGGCAGCGGTCAGTATTGATGGATCCCGGTGGGGGGGGGGCTTGCGTGGGTTGGCTGTGGGGTAGCTGCGTGTGGTGCAGGGAGGAGGGTGGTCTGACCTGAGGCCCTAGGCCCCTTCTGGTCCCAGCAATGTACCTGGGTTACTACCCTTCCTCCATGTCCTTGGGCTGTTTACTCCAAGTTTCCTGTGGCTCTGAAGTTCCAGCCCACTCGGGGTTGGCAGATCAGAGAAACCCAGATGCTATTTCGTTGTTTTTTTCACGTTGGAGTGCAGGTGTGCCTCCGCCAGGTGAGATCAAAGTGTGAACTTTTGCCTGGGTTTTGGACCTTTGAGGGAGGCAAGGGCAGGAAGCAGCATGCCGTCCTCTGCAGAAGCAGGTCCCAGCTCTGCGGCTCCTGTTCTCTGTGCCCTCCCACGAGCCCTTGGTTTCCCCCTGGTTTCTTTCTCCAAGAGAAGGAGAGACAGAGCAGTCGCCTATCAGCTGGTTCACTCCCCAAATGTCTGCAGTGGCCCAAGCTGATCTGATCCAAAGCTGGGTATGAGAAACTTCTCCATGGCCTCCCACGTTGGTGCAGGGGCCAAAGGACTTGGGACATTCTCCACTGCTTTCCCAGGCCATAAGCAGAGAACTGGGTTGGAAGTGGAGCAACTGGGATGTGAACCGATGCCCATGGGAGATGCTGGTGGTTGCTGAGCTGCAGCATTGGCCCCTGCCAACTTCTGAGTACCACTGCTTTGTGATTTTATAGAAAACAATCTCACAAACTCAAGGGCAAAATTACATCGAAAGTATAATGTTCTTTTGTTATTTAAATTTTTTAAAATAATTACCTTCTTTTTAAAAAATACTTATTTTTATTGGAAAGTCAGATGTACAGAGAGGAGGAAAGAGATGAAGATCTGCTGTCCAATGATTCACTCCCCAAGTGGCTGAAATAGCTGAATCTGAGCTCGATCCGAAGCCAGTAATTCCCTCCAGGTCTTCCATGCGGGTGCAGGATCCCAAGGCTTTGGCCCGTCCTCGACTGCCTTCCCAGGCCACAAGCAGCGAGCTGGATGGGAAGCGAGGATGCAGGAATTTGAACCAGAGCCCATATGGGATCCCGGCATGTACAAGGCGAGGACTTTAACCGCTAGGCTTCTGTGCCGGGCGCTATTATTTACATTAATAAAAAGATTTATTTATTTGTTTGAAAGACACACACACACAGTAGTCTTCCATCTGCTGGTTCACTCTCCAAATAGCCTCAGGGCCAGAGCTGGATCAGTCTGAAGCCAGGAGCCAGGAGCTTCTTCTGGATCTCCCACATGATTTCAGGAGCCCAAGCACTTGGGATCTTCTGCTGCTTTACCTAGGTGTATTAGCACGGTGCTGGGTAGGAAGTAGAGCAACTGGTACTCAAACTGGTGTCCATCTGGACTGTAGGCGGAGGATTTATTTGCTGCACCACAGCACCGGCCCGCTATGGCATAGTATCCAGCTTTGATTGAAGTTAGAATCTCGGCTGTGAGATTGGGTAGTCACACAAAGCTCACAGGGCCTTGAGGGCCCAGCTGAGAATGTGTAGAGTGTGCCTGCCTCACTCACCCAGGCCCGAGGAATGCATTTACTACCTGAGGCTTCTGCCTTGCCTTCCAGATGATGAGCTGGTTGTGAACCCCAAGGTGTTTCCTCACATCAAACTTGGAGACATCGTAGAGATTGCTCACCCTAATGACGAATACAGGTGAGTACCTGCCTGCCTAGAGCCCCTTGGTGGCCAGCTGCTTCTGTTGATACTTAGTCCAAGTGACCAGCCGGGTAGAATTGCTATTTGTCCCTGGGTAAAAGTACTCAGTTCATTATGGGCTAGGTATCTGCTGCTCCTGTCAGTTCACATGGGTGATGGGTTGAGGGTGGAGCTGACCAGGCAGCTCCATCCACTAGTGTATGCATTGACTGGTGCAGGTAATGGACCGAACCTGACCCTGCACTGGTTGGCGCATACGAGTCAAGTCTGAGGTCAACCCAGGTGAGATTTCTTGCGGGACCCCCCAGCTAGATGGCTAGACTGAAACTCTGGCTGAAGGGAAAATCAATAGATTTGTCATTTGACCTTGGAGGGCTGTGTGGGGACTGGGCCTCATTCATTACTGATGCTGGTGCAGAGGACAGCATGTCCAGATGCACATAGGAGACGTGACAGCCAGCAGAGGATGTCAAATCCCTCATCAGAGGACGGAAAGCAGAACAGGTTTGACCACTGTGCTGGCCAAGCATTGCAGCAAGTATCTGGGTCTGAGGATGTACTAAGGTGGACTTGGTCAGCCAATAGACCTCGGGAAGATTTTTCTCGACCCTGGTGCAGCAAAGCTGGTGAAATTTCAGAACTATGAAAACTACTCAAGTAACACCCTTGGAACAATCTTCCCCACGTCGGGATCTCTATGACATCATCAAATGACTGTCCTTCCATCCCTGGGTGCTGATGTAGCTTGACAGCAAGGAGCCTTCATCCCTTCTTGCCCACAGACCAGAAGGATAAAAAGAAAAGAACTGGGGGATAGAGACAGACAATAAAAATGCAACTGAGAAAATGAGGATTTGATAAGTCAGTTTTAAAGGTGATATTTTTAAAAAGATTTATTTGTTTTGATTGCAAAGTCAGATATACAGAGAGGAAGAGAGACAGAGAGGAAGATCTTCCTACCAATGATTCACTCCCCAAGTGACCACGACAGTCAGAGCTGAGCCAATCCAAAGCCAGGAGCCAGGATCCTCTTCTGGGTCTCCCACATGGGTGCAGGGTCCCAAGGCTTTGGGGCTGTCCTCAACTGTTTTCCCAGGCCACAAGCAGGGAGCTGGATGGGAAGTGGGGCTGCCAGGTTTAGAACTGAGGTCCATATGGGATCCCGGTGCATTCAAGGCAAGGACTTGAGCCACTAGCCTATTGTGTTTTCTTTTTGTGCCTTTCTGCCTTTCAAGAAGATGAAAATAAACTCACATTGAAAACCAGTTTGGATAGTGAGAAAATTCTGTAACATTTACCTGCTTTTCTTAGTCTAAGCGCCTTTGTTTCCCCAGGGAGCTTTCTCCCGTTGTCGGGCTGTGAGGTACTGCAAGTCCTGGGGAAACTTCTGGGTTTTTTGGGGGGGTGAAGAGAGCTCTGGAGTGATTTCTTACTGCCTCCCTTCTGTTTTCTTTTGCAGCCCTCTGCTTCTGCAGGTTAAATCGCTCAAGGAAGATTTACAGAAAGGTAAAAATTTGGTCCCTCTGGGATTCTGACATGTGTTGTCTCAGAATTAACTTGGAGGTCAGAGTCAGTGCTGCCCACCACATTCTGTTCCCTCTTCTCATCGTGGTCTGATTTGGGTTTTTTTTTTTTTTTCTAAGACTGATTCATTTTCATTGAAAAGGCAGATTAGATTTACGGAGAGGAGGAGAGACAGAAAGATCTTCCAGCCACTGGTTCACTCCCCAAATGGCGACAATGGCCGCAGCTGAGCCAATCCGAAGCCAGGAGCCGGGAGCTTCTTGGTCTGCCATGTGGATGCAGAGTCCTAAGGCCTTGAGGGTCATTCTCCACTTTTTCCCAGGCCAGAACAGGGAACCTGATGGAAAGTGGGGCAGCCGGGACACAAATTGATGCCCATATGGGATGCTGGCACTGCAGTGCGAGGTTTAGCCTTATGTACCACTGTGCTTGCCCCCAGTCTCCATTCATTTTTTCTAATTGCTTAGGTTTGAGTTTTATTTTATCTGCTTTGCCTGAAAGCAGATATCGAAAACTTTAATGTATAAGGTAGTGTGTCTTATGCATGCAAATGTTAATTTTGTTGCTGTTGAGTATCAGAGCACTTGTTGATTAGCATATGATTTGCATGGCTTTCAACATGTGTTGCCTGATGTGGATTTCTTCTTTCCATTTCAGAAACTATCAGTGTGGACCAGACTGTGACTCAAGTGTTCCGGCTAAGAGCTTATCAGGATGTTTATGTGAATGTAGTAGACCCTAAGGTGGGCTGACCCTCCTTCCCAAAGCTTCTGTCACCTAAGGAAGTAATGGGTTATGAAATTGTGGTGTTAGGCTATTCGGTATATGGTCAGTTATAGATTACGGTAACTGGCAAATTGTATTTACGACTCCCCCACCCCGTCTCCTTTTTGAAGTTTTTTTTTTAAGGTTGTTTATTTTTATTGCAAAATCAGATATACAGAGAGGAGGAGAGAGGAAGATCTTCCATCTGTTGAATCACTCCCCAAGTGGCCGCAACGGCTGAAGCTGAGATGATTCTAAGCCAGGAACCTGGAGCCTCTTCTGGGTCTCCCACACTGGTGCAGGGTCCCAAGGCTTTGGGCCATCCTCGATTGCCTTTCCAGGCCACAAGCAGGGAGCTGGTTGGGAAATGGGGCTGCTGGGATTAGAACCGGTGCCCATATGGGATCCCAGCGTGTGCAAGGCAAGGACTTTAGCTGTTAGGCCACTGCACTGGGCGTCATTTAGGAAGCTTTTGTTGGTAAGATTCTGGATATGAGGCTACCTGGAAATCTTTAATTCAAACACTAAAATCACTTTATGTCTTCTCATTTTCATAGAAAAGGTAATGCTATAATAGATTTAAAAAAATCATTGCCAAGGGTTTTGTTCACATTGGAATATAAAACATAGTAGAACAAAGTGAGGAATGGGGAAAATTAAGGCTAACATACAGATTACTACTTGGATAATTTTTATGCACTAAATGAAATAAAATTTCTACAGGATCTCTTGTAGGCATCATCCATACTTGAAGACTTTTTAAACAGATTTTAACAAATCAAAACGTTTATCAGGTTTTTGCAGTAGCATCGTCTTCTAGTATTTTTCTGTTTTGCATATTTTTTTTTTCTGTAGCAAGTGTTAGTATTTTATCACTATAAAGCGTGGCCAAAAACTGCAGAAACATGTATCTGATTACCTGTTTTAGGATGTGACCCTTGACCTCGTGGAATTAACTTTTAAGGATCAGTATATTGGCCGTGGAGATATGTGGCGACTAAAGAAAAGTTTGGTGAGCTATGACATTTTTGTTGCTAAGTAAGTTAGGAGGGGGAGAGTACAAAATTATTAGTATTATTTTTAAGACATTTATTTTTATTGGAAAGGCAGATTTATAGAGAGAAGGAGAGACAGAAGGTGAACCATTAGCTGGTTCACTCCCTGAATAGGCACAACAATCAGAGCTGAGGCGATCTGAAGCCAGGAGCCAGGGGTTTATTTCAGGCTTCCCATGCAGGTGCAGGGTTCCTGGGCTTTGAGCCATCCTTGACTGCTTTCCCAGGCCACAAGCAGGAAGCTAGATAGGAAATGGAGCAACTGGGACATGAACCGGTGACCATATAGGATCCTAGCACTTGAAGGGGTAGACTAGGCAGTTGCACTATCCAGTACTTTTCAAATTGTTAAAAAGGATTTATTTATTTGAAAGAGCAATAGAAAGAGTAAATTATTCAGTCCTGATTCACTCTCCAAATGGCTGCAGTAGCCAGGTTGAAGCCAGGAGCCAGGAATTCTGTGTGCTTGGGGGCCAAATGCTTGGGGTTTCAACTGCTTCCATCCCAGGTGCATTAGCTGAAGAGAAGCACTCAGAATTTGAACTGCCATGCCATTATGGGATGCCAGCATTGCAGATGACAGCTTAATGCACTTGTACTGCAATACTGGCCCCTGTTTTTCACATTTTGACTTGATCTTTATTTGGGCATGTTTGAAGTGTCCCTGGTTTTTGATGTGGAAAGTGAAATTGAGAAGTTAAATGATGGCTAAAGCAGCTAGTAAGCTGTTGATACTGGGCTAGAATGCCCAGCTTACTTATTCCGGTTTTAGACTGCTTTTTGGTGTACTTTCCATTTATTTTCCATGTGTGTGAGTCTGTTTATGAATATTTTTCACCTCGAATGTCCAGTTCATCGGAATTCTGAGCTGCTACTAAAAAGTCTTTGTAGTTTCTGTGTAGGAAACGGCAAACTTTCAGTAGAATGTGCATCCATGTGTAGTTTAAGAAAAAAAAAAACCCATTTTTTGTTTGATAAAGGATGTTTACATATTTTAAAGGGAGAGATACATTGAGAAATAAGCTGTTAAGTCAATCTAAATAAAAGTAGACACAGAGATTAAACATAGATGAAGATACGTGTGTTTGCAAAGGTGGCCACTCACCACCCATCTTTACCTGTTGTCTGTACTTGCCAAACTCTTTTAAGAACTTACCGTGAGACCTGCCCAGGCAGGCTTCCCTTCAGGGTAAGTCAATCACTCTTATGCTAATTAGACTTGGAGTTATTAAAAGCAATAGGAGCGCTAAGAGACCTTAGCTGTGACCTCCGTGGCATTTTTATGTTGACTATTTCTTTCCTGTTTAGGTCAGCACATGCGCCTATATTACCCAGAAGGTAGAATTTGCCGGCATCAGGTATGTGTTATATCTCTGTCTCTTTGAATTTTATTACGCATTTGAAAGGCAGATTGGCAGAGACAGAAAGAGAGTGAGAGAGAGGTCTTCCATCTGTTGGTTCATGCTCTAAAGGACCATGCCAAAGCTATGAGCCAGCAGCTTCTTCCTGGTCTCTCACATGGGTGCAGGACCCAGGCACTTAGATTATCCTCTGCTGCTTTCCTCAGTCACAATAGCAGAGAGCTTGATCAGAAGCCATCAGCTAGAATCAGCGTCTATGTAAGATGCCTGCGCTACAGAAGGCAGCTTAACCCACCATACCACAGAGCTGGCTTTTGTCTACTCTCTCCCCCCACCCCTGCTTTTTTTTTTAATGAGGACTGATTGGTTAAGTTGAGAAGTGATTATAAGAAGGTCCTGAGGGAATAGCTTTCACTTTCCAGCATAATAGTTTGTGTTGATGTCTGCTGTTATAACAAGTCTTTGTGGTACAAATGTCCACTAGTACTCCTAATTGGGTATCTCCTATCCTAATACCATCCTGAATAGTTTAACTTTTTTTTTTAAAGATTTATTTATTTTTATTGCAAAGTCAGATATACAGAGAAGGAGAGAGACGGAGAGAAAGGTCTGTGTCCTGTGTCCGGATGATTCACTCCCCAAGTGAGTGCAACAGCCGGTGTCACACCAATCCCAGGCCACAAGCAGGGAGATGAATGGGAAACAGGGCTGCTGGGATTAGAACTGGCGCACGTGTGGGATCCCAGTACGTTCAAGGACCTTAGCCGCTAGGCCACCACACTGGGCCCTGAATAGTTTCACTTTTAAAGTGATCCTGTAAGATGGGTCTTATTTTCTTTCTCCTGACAAGGACCTTGAGTTTCCCACTGTTAAGTCCCCATGGCCACTCAATCAGTGAGTGACACTTAGCGCTGAAACTAGCTAGTCAGTCCTGAAAGCCATGCTCTTTTCGTGGTGCTTTTTTTAGACTCTCAAAAAACTACAGGGTATGCCATACTATATGAGTACTGCTGTAAGTCTGCTTTGCATCCAGCTCCCTGCTAATGCACCTGCTAGAGTGGTGAAAGATGCCTCAAGTGCTTGGATTCCTAACACACATATGGAAAATCCTCGTGGCATTCCAGGATCCTGGCTTAAGCCCAGACAGAATTCTAGGCTCCTGGTTGTAGACTGGTGTATCCCTGGCCGTTGCAGCCATTTAGAGGTCTCTCTCTCTCTCTCTCTCTCTCTCTTTCTCTGAGTAACACTTTCAAATATATAAGGTATTTAGCAAAAGATTTGTAAGAGGACAGCTTTTAACCAGAAGAATATTCTAAGTTGTCTGTGTATTTTTTCGACAGGGTCAGGTGTTGGCATAAAAATAATATATATATTTAAAATTTATTTGGATGATCTTTACATAGTTGGTTAGGGCTCACAGGGGCATAATATTTAAGATGTCATTTAGAATACTGGTGCCCCTTGTCAGAGTACTTGGGTTTGAGACACGTGACCAGTCATAGGTTCCAGCTTCCTGCTGCTGCACACACTGGGACGCACCAGGAATGGCTCAAGTGGTCAGACAATCATGATGGAGTCCCTGATTACCGGTCTCAGGATCGCCCAGTCTCGGTTGTTGTGATCCTTTGGGTAATGAACCAGCAAACAGGAGAGCCTGTCCTCTGTGTCTCTGTCTCTCCTATCCTTCAAATAAAATCAAATAAGTAAATAAACACAAAAAATAATGATTTCAGCAGAGTGCCTCTGTTAAAGAGGGCTCCTGTTCCTTGGGCTTCCTGATTGCTTGTATTCTAATTCTGATACTAAGATGACCTTTTTGAGTGTGTGTGTGTGTCTTATACAATCTGTGTCGAAGGTGGGATGAACAAAACTTCTCACGGGGTTTCTTAACTTCCTATGTGACATGCATCCTTTTGAGATGTAACAGAAGCTATAGACTGTGACTCAGAAAATTTTGCATGTCACTTCAAAGGGTTTGTGCATTCCCTGAGCTCTTCTTTGAGGCCCACATGTTAGCTCTGAACTCCCAGACCAAGAACTCTTACACATATTCAATGTAAGAATTCCTGGGCCCGGCGCGGTGGCGCAATGGTTAAGGTCCTCGCCTTGCACCCCTGGGATCCCATATGGGTGCCGGTTCTAATCCCGGCAGCCCCGCTTCCCTTCCAGCTCCCTGCCTGTGGCCCTGGAGAGCAGTCGAGGACGGCCCAAGGCTTTGGGACCCTGCACCCGCGTGGGAGACCCGGAAGAGGCTCCCGGCTTCGGATCGGCATAGCATGGCCGTTGCGCTCACTTGGGGAGTGAATCATCAGACGGAAGATCTTCCTCTCTGTCTCTCCTCTCTGTATATCCGCCTTTCCAATAAAAATTTAAAAAAATAATAAAAATAAATCTTTAAAATAATAATAATAATAAAAAGAATTCCTTCTGTTTGATAATATATTCACGGAACCTTTGTTAGAAATCTGTCACCAGTCAGGTCAGTTGGACATAGGCATCAGGATAGAGCAAGCCACCTGCCGCTACTTCTCCCTAGTTTAAGACTTGTGATAACGTGTGTGTGTGTGTGTGTGTGGTGTTTCCTTTCAGGGCACAGGCTGGTGAGCTGTGGGTCAAGAATGAGAAGGTCATGTGTGGTTACATCAGCGAAGATACCCGGGTAAGATTTATAAAAATCCCTTTAAAAAAATTGATTCTTTATACCATTAGGTCTAAGTGCTGAAATCAAGAAAAATGCAAAGAACCAAATGTGAGATTCCTGAGATTGCTATTGTTATCCCCAGGTAGGACCGGTCATATCGTCAGGGTCTCTGTCACATTCATGTTTTACAGTTAGAACTCTCGCGAGTGGGTGTGCTGGTCCTCCATTGCGGAGACTGTCCTGGAGGAAATGAACAAACCAGCTGATGAAGTACCTGATACAGGGGACTTGGCCAGTGCACAGAAAATTCACGTATAGAAGTCATCAGGCTGTACAATTCTGTTTATGTGAGATGTTTGTAATAGGGAAACCAGTAGAACAGAAAATAGATGAGTAATTGCCAGAAGATAGAGGCACTGGAAGTAACTGCTAATGGGTAGTACGGAAAAATTGAAGTGATGGAAATTTCTGGAGTCAGTGGTGGTGATGTACAATATGGTGAGTATACTCAAACCCACTGAGTTGTAGACCTTAAGATGAGTTATGTATTGCATAAATTGTTGTATTAAAGCAATAAAAGAAAGGGAACATGAGGGTAATAAGACCATAACTGATAGTTTTAGAGTTTCGAAGCGAAGAACATGTTTTTAAAAAAATCCGTGAAATGAAAATTTCACTAAACATAGAATTTTATATATTTATGTATATATACACGCACCTATTTTACAAACGTGGAATGTGTTAGCAAGATCATGATATATATCCTTTACACTGACTTGGTAAAACATCACTTAAATAGTAGTCAAACATGCCCAGAAACACAATAAAACTATTTAATGTGACAGTTTGCTGAATTTTGGAAAATGTACGCATGACTCATCACAGTTGGGTGTAGAATATTTCCATCACCCGCAGAAGTTCCCCGGTGCCCCTTGGCCTTGAGTAACCGCACACCTAGGCACCAGGCTGTGACCCCAGCCTGGGGACGGTAGCTGGAGGTGGGGACGGAAGACACTACACAGCTTCTTGCTGCCAGATCACATCAGTGCCAAGGGGCAGAGCTGGTCCTCTTGATTTTATCCCAGGAACCATGATCGGGGATGCATGTCCTGAGGGTGTTACGTGAGTCATCTCCATTGTTCTATATGTTTATTACTAAAAGAATACAGCATTTCTTGCTGTGAAACGATTTGATAATTTTGAAAAGTAAACACTACAAAAAAGTAAAATCTTACAATACTAGAACTCCAGATGTGATCACAGCTAGCATTTGGAAAAGTGTGTTTCTGGCCAGTTTAGAGGTTTCTCTGTGCTACCAAGGGGCAATAATCTTATCACATGCCTGTCCTGCCCCAAGGAGTGAATAGCCTTCAATGAGCTGCTGCTTCAGGGAGAAGGTCTCTAATGAGCTGAAAGAGGATCCTTCTCCTTTCTCATCAAACTTCTTGAGATCCTTGGGAAGGGAAAGACTTGGACCAGGGGTCTGCGGTCACCCATGCAGAGTCAGAAAATCCTCCTTTACTCACCAGTGGGGTAGTTAGGAGGAGGGAAGGTATTATGGGAGTTTCTGTGAGACTGACAACTCCTGTCTGGTACATCTTAGCACAAGTCTGCTTGTGTCAAGCGGTTGCATGGCTTCCCCAGCCAGATTCACTGTCCCTTCTGCATTTCCTCCTGTGATGCTTCACGAAGTATGTTTTGCATGTCTGTATCCTGCACTATAAACTTCTAGGGATCAGAGACCAGATCTTCTTACTGCTCATGATACAAGGCTCAGAGCAAGAGCTCAGTAATGGTTTAAGTGAAAGAAGGAAAGCATGGATGAAGCTTACTTTTGAGAAGTCTCACATCATAATTAAGGGAATTCTTAATTGTAGTTTAAAAAATAGCTATTGTGAAATTTATCATCTTAACCTTTTTTCAAAAGATTTGTTTTAAATATTTATTTTTATTGGCAAGTCAGAATTACAGACAGAAGGAGAGACAGAAAGATCTTGCATTCGCTGGTTTACTCCCCAAGTAGCTGCAACAGCTGCAGCTCAGCTGATCCAAAGCCAGGAGCCAGGAGCCAGGAGCTTCTTCCTAGTTCTCCACCTGGATGCAGGGTCCCAAAGCCTTGGGCCATGCTCAACTGCTTTTCCAGGCCACAGACAGGGAGCTTGGTAGGAAGTGGAGCAGCTGAGACACAAACCGGTGCCCATTTAGGATGGAAGGCGAGGCCTTTAGCCACTAGACTCTTGTGCTCATTCCCCCATGTTAAACATTCTCAAGTGTGTAATTCAGTAATGCTTGTTTACACTGCTGTGAGTTCTCAAACTTCCTCTTGCAAAACTCAAACTATTCATCATTGCTGTATACTGAGCTTACCTTTCTTTTTTTTTCAGGTGGTGTTCCGTTCTACATCAGCTATGGTTTACATATTTATTCAGATGAGCTGTGAAATGTGGGATTTTGATATTTATGGTACTGTTTCTAAGTGCTGATTATAACTGGTTCTAGGGAGAATTTTCTGATTCACTCCCAAATTTGTCTCATTTTATAATAAGCCCTTGCCATTTTGTGAAGATGTAACATCGTAATGTTACAACAGATAACCCGGTATGTCTTTGCGTGCATGTCTATCTCACCTATATACAGGAAAGAAATAGGAATAGAAATAATATAAATAGGAATAGAAATAATATAAATAGGAATAGAAATAATATAAATTTCATGAAAGGCACTAAAATATTAATGAAAAAACTGAATTCTCAGATCTTGAATTACAGGATCAAAAGTTATCGGATGATGAAGAACCAGGATTTCCTTGGGTGTCTTTCATTTATCTTCCTATCTCTCATAGAAGCAACTTTCTTCCATAGCATTAGGATTATGATATTCTGAGTAAAAGGACAATAGGGCTACTACGAGATATGGATATTCTGTCCCACGCACAAGCCTCATGATCCCAAATTTGGGTTTAGCAAAAGCTTGAATCAGTTTTTGCTGGGAGTCAAAAAGGTCACTTACAAACAGCAGAAACTTAAAAAGATAACTGAGGGGCTTACCAGCACATCTTTAACCAACCTTCAGTATCACTAGGAGAATAAAAGTTTGTGGAGGTTAGATTTTGTTCTTGATCTTGAAGATGACACTATTTTTAAATCATCAAAGCTGTTTTTAAGCTTACCCTTTACCTTGAAGCTATGGCCTCTTGGTGCCTGAGACAGATATTAAATTCATAGTGATACAAAAATCTAGGGTGAAACCATTTTGTGTATCTGGCTTTTATGGACATTTTGTAGTTATTGTTACAGTGAACCTACCCTTTTTTTTTTCTTGTTTCACTCCAGTTATTTAAGAGGAAATTGCAAGCAAGAAGCAGACGTGACCCTCATCCAACTGCTTGTGTTTTTTTCAGGGGATCTGTATTTTGAGAAAGCTGTGAACGGTTTCCTTGCCGATCTATTTACCAAGTGGAAGGTAGGTTTCTTCTTATGTACTAAGTAAACGTTACTCAGTGCAATTAAAAACTTTTATTTGAAAGGCACAGATATTGAGAGAAGGAGAGACGAGAGATCATCCATCCACTGGTTCACTCCCAAAATGGCTGTAATGGTTAGAGCTGAGCTGATCTGAAGCCAGGAGCTTCTTCCAGGTCTGGCATGTGGGTACAAAAGGCCCAAGCTCTTGGACCGTCCTCAGCATACTGTCCCAGGCCTCAAGCATGGAGCTGAAACAGAAATGATGCAGCTGGTACACGAACTGGTGCTCCTATGGGATGCCAATGCCACAGATGGAAGCTTATCCCACTATTCCATGCCGCTGGCCTCTCCATACAGACATTAAAAGATGTATTGTTTCCATTAAAACTGAGCTATCTTAACTAATATCAGAATTCAAACTTAAATTACTCCAGTTACCTTTGCAGTAATTTTTTTTTTTAACAGCTAATATACTCACTGGTGAAAGATTAAAACCTTTCCAGGATTAGGAAAAAGAAAGAGCTAGTTTTTGACATTGATATTCACCATTATATTAGAAGTATCAAGCCAAGTGATTAGTCCAGCGTAAGAAACAAGAGGCATCCTGGGACAAGTAATGTGGTACAGTGGGTGAAGCTGCCACTTGTCACATCTGTCTCCCCTACCGAAGCTGCTTGCTTTTCTGCTTTGTACCCAGCTCCGTGGTAATGCACTTGGAAGCAGTGATGGTGGTTCAAGTACATGATCCTCTCTGACATGCAAGACTCAGATGGAGTGCTAGGTTTCTGGCTTGAGCTTCGCCCAGTCCTGGCTGTGGCACTTATCTGGGGAATGAACCAGTAGATGGAAGATATCTCTCCTGCGTGCGCGTGCACGGACGCATGCGCACACATGTGTGTTTGCCCGTCAAGTAGCTTAAACTCAGTTAAAAAAATAAACTTTTTACCTTGAGCAACAAGACCAACAATATCTCAGGACTGTCAAAAACAGTCAGGTAACACCCTTGGAACATTCTTCCCCCACATTGGGGTCTCCAGGATGACATCAAATGACCGTCCCCCTGCCCTGGGTGTTGATGTAGTTTGGTAGCACTGAGCTACCTCCCTTCCCTCCTTCTCCACTCCCCACCCATACAGGGAAATAAAGGAACAATCAGAAACCTTTGTACCACCCTTCTGCTTCCATACCTTGACCCTCCGCCCTCTGGTTGGTGGTCCATATAGGCACACATAACATTCCTTCTCAACTATAAAAATAACATTAAAAAGAAAATAAATATTTTTAAAAGAAAAAGAAGAAGAAGAAATGGAGCCAGGACCTGAACCCTGGCACTTCAGTATGGAATCTGGGTGCCCCAATTACTTAGCTGCTGCCAGGGCCCCGGAGCTTCATCTGCATCACCTCTATGTGTGGCACAGGCCCAGGTGCTTGAATCCTCTTCTGCTACTTTTCTTTAGCTATTCACAGGAAAGTAGTTTAGAAGTAGGTAGACGGAGGCCAGGCATGATGGCTCAGTGGCTAAATCCTCGCCTTACATGCGCTGGGATTCCATATGAGCACCAGTTCATGTCCTGGCTGCCCCATTTTAAATTCATCTCCCTGCTTAGCAACTGGGAAAGCAGCAGAAGATGGCCCAAAGTCTTGGGATCCTGATGGTTCACTCCCCAAGCGGCTGCAGTGGCTGGAACTGAGCTGATCTGAGGCCAGGAGCCAGGAGCTTCTTCCAGGTCTCCCACACGGGTGCCAGGTTCCAGGGTTTTGGGCCATTCCTGACTGCTTTCTCAGGCCACGAGCAGGGAGTTGGATGGGAAGCGGGACTGCTGGTTTTAGAACCAGCGTCCTTGTGAAATCCAGCGTGTTCAAGGTGAGGTCTTTAGCCTCACTAGACTATTGCACCGGGCCCCTAAAATAAATCTTTAGAAAAAAAATTTGATATGCCTTTCTAATAAAAAAATTTTAAAAGCTAATATGATTTTTGCATAAGGATGTATGTATTGCAATTGAAATGAAACTCTAGGAATCAACCCCATACTTATATGGTTAGTTGGTTTAAAAAAAAAAAAGATTTATTTTTATTTGAAAGGCAAAGTTACAGCGAGAGAAGGAAAGCCAGAGCCTTTTCATCTGCTACTTTGCTCCCCAAAATGGCCACAACAGCCAGAGCTGAGCTGTTCTGAAGTCAGGAGCCAGCAGCCTTGCGCCCCCTGCAGGGCTCTCACATGGTTGCAGGGGCCTAAGGACATGAGCGATCCTCTAGAGCTTTCCCACGCCATCCACCTTCATCCCTCAGCAGTAACCGTAGGGGATTGTGATTCCAGAATGGTCTGTTAGTATGCAAGTCTGCAAATCCTCACGCTTCTTGTTGAAGATGGTATGAGATAGTGTTTATGTATAACTTATATACACACCTTCCTGAATATGGCAAATCATTTCTGAGTTACAATACCTACTACAATGTTAGTGCTCCTGTTACGTGAAGTGACCCTGCCCTGCCCTGCGCTGCCGCTGCACCTGTTAGAATGGAGAATACTAGCTACGTTAGAAAGCGAGTTCTTTATAAATGAAATCAAGGATATAAACCTGAGCCCACTTCTTTCTCCACCCTTGCCCAGGAGAAGAACTGCAGTCATGAAGTGACAGTGGTCCTGTTTTCCAGAACTTTCTATGACGCAAAATCTACTGGTGAGTGGCCTTTTCCTACCATTATTATTTTTTTTTTCACTCCCTAACTCGCAACCCCAAGCCCCCAAACATTCTCATCTTTTCCTTTGGCTGGTCCGTCTCCCCCATCTGTTTCTGTTAGGAGATCAGGTACAACAGAATAGCACAATTTATTAGTGGACGGGAGAGTCATACTAAACCACCTTAATTAACTAGTTATTAATGAGTTATTTTTTGTTTTTCTGTGTGTGATGCATTCTGGAATTAAGGATTCTTGCACTAGAGGTACCCAAGAAAACTGAATTTGTATTTTCGATCTAATCCACACACTTCATTGTCTCCATATCAGATGAATTTCCTGAAGTAAACCGAGCCTCCATCAGACAGGATCATAAGGGGCGATTTTATGAAGACTTTTACAAGTATGTATGGTGCTTCAGGATAATTGAGTATTTGGTTATTGATTATTTACTGATTGCTTCTTTCTAAACTTATAAATTTATTAATTAACCTTTTCATTTTGGAATATTTTTATATTTATAGAAAAGTTGCAAAGATAGTATAGGAGAGTTGCCATTTAGCCTTCACTTGGTTTCCTCTGGTGTTAGTATTTCATGATCAAATGATAGCATTGAGAGAAGGAGAATATGAAGAGAAAGGTCTTCTGTCTGCTGGTTCACTCCCCAAGTGGCTGCAATGGCCACAACTAAGCCGATCTGAAACCAGGAGCCAGGAGCTTCTTCGAGGTCTCCCACATGGGTTCAGAGTCCCAAGGGCTTGGGCCATGGTCTCTTGCTTTCCCAGGACACAGGCAGGGAGCTGGATGGAAAGTAAAGCAGTCAGGATACGAACCACCGCCCACATGGGATCCTGCCGCATGCAAGACGAGAACTTTAACCACTAGGCTATCTTGCTGGGCCCTGATTGCTTTTTTGAATGCAGGATCCACTCTTAGATACTATGTTTTATTTCAGCACCCAGAGATGTTGTTATTTGAATGGTAAAATTAGAGAGATGGAACAGAGGTTGTCTGTTCAGTGGTTCACTCCCCTGTTAGCTACGATGACCAGGCTGGGCCAGGCCAAAGCCAGGAACCAGAAGCTTCTTCCTATGTTTTCAGGCAGGTGCAGAAACCCAGTTACTTGGGCTGTTCTTTGTTGCACATTAGTAGGGAGCAGGATTGGAAATGGAGCCACCAGGACTGGAAGCGGGCACCCATATGGTCTTGATAGTTCTTGGAAAGCATGTAGTAGGAAAAATACTGTGCATAGATTTAAAAACATTTTTTTTTTGTGGCAAAAAGCTTTTCAAAAAATTTCATTTTCAATGAACTTTTTGAAGTGCCCTTATTCTTGTTAAAGACATTTTTACAAGAAAAACAAAAAAGACACCATGCCAATTTGAATTGGGTTAAACAGGAAAAAAAAAGTCTTCTTATACCACATTTTTTTTTAGGTTAGGTAAAACATTTTATTAATTAGGAGAGTCTGATGGATTGGTCCCTGGTAGGAGACAGCCCTCCGCGACCACTTCCACGTGGCAGGGTGACCATGGAGGGAATGGCCCTGTTATTCAATATTTCTAAAAGTACTTCCCTGAGTCCAGCACAATAGCCTAGTGGCTAACGTCCTCACCCTGTATCTGCCAGAGTCCCATAAGGGAGTCAGTTCATGTCCCAGCTGCTCCACTTCCCATCCAGCTCCCTGCTTGTGGCCTAGGAAAGCAGCAAAGGATGGTCCAATGCCTTGGGACCCTGCACCCGTGTGGGAGACCCTGTGGAAGCTCCTGGCTCCTGGTTTTGAAATGGCTCAGCTCTTGCTGTTGTGGCCGCTTGGGGAGTGACCAGCACGTAGAAGATCTTTCTGTTGATCTCTCCTTTCTGTAATCTGACTTTATAATAAAAATAAATAAAATCTTAAAAAGAAAAAGTACTTCCCTGTGGTGGGCATTCTGTTGTAATGCAATCAAATATACTTAAGTAGGAATATTAGATTTTCTAATTTCCATAAACCTATTCTCCACATTTAGCATTTACCAATAACTATTACATGTTTTTATGGCAATATGTCATATTGTCAAACTTTATCATAATTAACTAATAAATACTATTTTTTTCCTAATATTTAAGATGGTCTACTTCATTGATAAATACATAGTTACGTGTGTCTCAATTTCTTTAGCATAGCTTCCTAGGATTCAAATGATCAGAGAAGACAATTTTGTTTTAATATTAAAATGTGTGTGTTGGTCGGGAATTGTTACATTGTTCTGACTTTTAAAGGTGTGGAAGGTAGATGGTGAGTGAATTTCCCCTCATTTTCATTTCTCCTAACCTCTAAGGCGCAGTCTGGGTGTGTTTGCTGGTTATATACATGCAAACTAAATGTATACAGGTATTCTCTTGAGTCTTTATTAATCCATGCCACCTAACTGTGTCTAGGGAGGTAAGCTTTATGTGCCCTTTTTGGTATATGAGGCTGTTCATATCCCTGCTCAATACTGGGTATTAAATGTCAAGACGATTTTTAAAATCTTTTGCTGTTTTTATTTACAATTTACGTGCCTGTTAATGTGATGACTATTTCTGTGTTAGTATTTGTTAAATGCATTTTACTTTATTATTTGTGCCAAATTCCCCTAACTCTTGGGATTCCCATCTTCTTTCCTTGCAACTTGGTAAGGGTCTTGCACTTCCTGTATGTTATAGCTGTTCCGTGATTGTTTTGCCATAATCCCCCTTTCAGAGTGGTGGTCCAGAATGAGAGAAGAGAAGAGTGGACTTCACTCCTGGTGACCATTAAAAAGCTCTTCATCCAGTATCCAGTGTTGGTGCGACTGGAACAGGCAGGTACTGCCATCCCTGGAACAGAAAGTGTGGTGGGTGAAGAAGTGTGTACTGGAGGCTGGAGGAGGGGCAAAGGTTGATGCTTGTCGCCTTTCCATCGCTGTGGATGTTTTTGCTCCTTGTTAGGTTTTTATTTCCCAGTTGTATCTATTTGTTCATTTACATGTGTGACAAGTCCAGCCATGTCCATAATATTCTGTATGTATTCTGGCCTGTTTTCCGTTGTTAAAATAGCTGAGACTGGGTATTTTATAAGGAAATGAAGCTTATTTACATGTAAGATTTAAAAACTTTTTAAAAAATTGATTTGAGAAAAGGAGATCTTCTGTCAGCTAACTTGTTCCCCAAATGTCCACAACTGCCAGGGCTAGCCCAGGCCACATGTGGGAGCCAGAACTGCGTGTATTTTCCTGCGTGGGGTGGTAGGGATCCAAGTCTTGGAGTCATCATTTCCTGCCTCCCAGAGAGCATGTTAGTAAGTTGGAGAGAGTATAGCAAGTACTGGAACTGGGGCACTCTCATACATTGAAAGTGAGGTCTTAATTATTGTTTCACAGCATCTGCCCCAAGCTCATAGTTTGAAGCTTTGGAAGACCAAGATCATGGCATCACACACACACACACACTCACTCACTCCCACCCAGTTGTCTTGCCCTTTGACAGGAGTGCATTGGAGAGAGAGATGCCCTGGTGAGCCAGGATGCCTGAGAATGGGAAGAGGCTAAGAGGTCAGGATGGCCTTTTGCAACAGTCCTGAGAGTTAACTTCCAAAAAAAAAAGAAAAAAAAGAAAAATTATGTAAGAGGCAAATACCTTCAATTAAACCTTGTGCTAGGCTCTACCCCTTAAAGCTCCTACTACCTCTTTCTCTCTCTCTTTGTTAAGATTTGTTTGTTTTTATTGAAAAGGTAGATTTAGAGAGACAAGGAGAGAGCAAGAAGAGATCTTTCATCTGTTAGTTCATTCCCAGAGTGGCCTCAAAGGCCAGAGCTGAGCTGATCCAAAGCCTGTACTGGGAGCTCCTTCTGAGTCTGTCCCATGTGGGTGCAGGGCCCAAGGACTTAAGCCATGTTCTGCCTGTGGTGGTACCCATGTGCGATGCTGGCACTGCAGGCGGGGTCTTAATTCACTGTACCACGGCACTGGTCCCTGACACCATTCTGTTAACACATGAACCCTTGGATGACCAACCGCGTCCCAACAGAGCAGAGTGGAGGACCCCATGGAGACAGACACTGCCTACTGCTCAGTACTTTTTAAAGTATTCATCTTTCATGACTGTTTTTTTCCGTTTCCTGTATATTTTGTTGCAGAGGGCTTTCCTCAAGGAGACAATTCTACCTCAGCACAAGGAAACTACCTAGAGGCCATCAACCTGTCATTTAATGGTGAGTGACAGCACCAGCCACCAGGACAGCCAGCATCTTGCTTACATGTGGCCATGAACTTCTCTTTGCTGACACCCACCCCCAGACCTAGTTGATGCTGCCTTTCCCCGTCTACTACCCAAGTTGTGGATTGGATGGTTTTAATGGATTGGATGGTTTTAATGACTAACAATTAACTCTTAGTTCTTTTCTTGGGAAGTTAGCTTGGTTTCTCATCTGTGTCTCATGGTAAAGACTTGGAAGGATTCTCCTTTGAGTTCTTTGTTCTTTGTTTTACAACAGACTGCGTTTTCCACTCCATTCTTGAACTTCTTTTATGTTATTTGTAAGTCCATGTCTGTTTTGGGGTAAATTCTAAAAGTAGTTTATGTTCCTAGAATTCAGTTAATAAAGAGATATGTAGCAAGCAAAAATATGACCCTCTCCAGTCCTCTCCTGGTAGGAATTGTTATCAGTGTGGTTTCTTCCCAGTATCTGTCCCTGCATTTAGGTATTTTATGGGGCATGCTGATGTTTGCAGACAACAGAAACCTTCATACAAAAAAAAAGGAAATTTACTCCAAGGATACACAAGGCGGCTTAAATGTCTTTGTTGAGGATGAGGCCTTTGGGAGCTCGGGAAACCGTAACGGTAGAATTTTCTAGAACTATATTCAGTGTCTTGGCACCGACCAGTGGTGAAGGAGATGATGTGTCGTTGCTTCATTGTTTCCGTCACATGTTCTATGTGTCGGTTCCCAGCTTCTGGAGAACACTGGAGCGTGCTGAGGTCAATCAGTAACTTTTGGATCATATTTGACTGTCAGTGCTTTTCTACTAGTAAACATCTCAGAGACCAGAATCAGAAATCAGCTTGCCCACTTTTCACAAAACCATCCCCTCATTCTAGTCTACTCCCTTAAATATTGTTGTAAATTGATGTGTGATTTTTTTGGGGGGAGGGGTGGTGTGTTTCAATGCAGACTCACTTACGGATGGTTTATATTAGCAGCATGAAATTTGAGCATTTAAGACTTTGCACGGCACAGCGTTAGGCACTCATGGGAAGGATTAACCAACGCGACAGTCCTGTGTGCAAACGGTCCTTAAGTGAAAGAGAAAAGACACATGTGCACTTGACCAGAATTCAGGTCAGAAAGTGTCACCCGCTACAGTAAAAATACAGACAGAACGCTTCCCCAGTGCAGAGATGCTTGCTGCTGCCTCATACTGGTGTTGGTGCTCCTGGCTGGTGTGTGAAAGCTGCAACAAGATCACTGGGGAATTTTTGCTCTTCTTCTGTTTTGTTTTTTCAAGTGTTTGACAAACACTACATCAACCGCAACTTTGACCGAACTGGGCAGATGTCAGTGGTGATCACACCCGGGGTGGGCGTCTTTGAAGTGGACCGTCTGCTCATGATCTTGACCAAGCAGCGGATGATAGATAACGGTAAGCTCTCTGCTTTCTGCCTTGTTCACTACCATTTATAGCCTGACTTGCCCTTGAAACTCTGAGTTGTTTTTGTTTGTTTGTTTTTCCTTAAAGATTTATTTATTTGAATGGTGACAAAGTTACAGGGAGAGGGAGAGAGAGAGAGAGATCTTCCATCTACTGTTCCACTCCCCAAATGACTGCAGTTGCCAGAGCTCAGCTTGCCTGAGACTACTAGCTTCATTTGGGTCTTCCAAGTGGGCTCAGGGGCCCAAGGACCTGGGTCATCTTCCATGGCTTTCCCAGGCACATTAGCAGAGAGCTGGATTGGAAGTGGAGCAGCCAGCACTTGAGCCAGTACCCATATGGCATGGTGGCACAGCAGGTGGCAGCTCTATTGGTTACTTAATAGCATCCACCCAAAAAACTGTGAACTTCTGCTGATGCTTAGTGTAAGGATCCCAGTGTGTTCAAGGTGAGGACTTTAGCCACTGCTAGGCCACCATGCCAGGCCCCATCAGCTCACTTTCGAAAGCACCAGGAAGGGCCCAGTATGGTAGCCTATTTGCTAAAATCCTTGACTTGGGTGCACCAGGATCTCCTATGGACACCAGTTTATATCCCAGCTGCCTCACTTCCCATTCAGCCTCCTGCCTGTGGCCTGGGAAAGCAGTTGAGGACAGCCCATAGCCTTGGGAATCTGTACCCATGTGATAGACCTGAGGCGAGTTCCTGGCTCCTGGCTTCAGATCAGCTCAGCTCTGGCTGTTTTGGCTACTTGGTGAGTGAGTCAGTGGATGGAAGATCTTTCTCTCTGTCTCTCCTTTTCTCTGTAATAATCTGCCTTTCCATTAAAAATAAATAAATATTTTAAAAATCCAAGTACCAGGAATTATGAAATCAACCATTCCAGTCCTCCCTCCTCTGATGAGCCATGGATTCCCAGCTCTGTCTCATACTCCCCAATTATATCTCTGTTTCCCCATCAAGATGGCCTGGGGAAGGTAAATCCTGATTGCTCAAGGAAGAAGCTCTGTTAAGTGATGTGAGTTGTTTTGCTTATTACTGAGATTACAAAGTTCCTTTCATTTCCTGGCCTTGAAATTTTAGTACAGGACGCTTCGTGGTCCTTTTTCCTTTTATTCCCTTCTTTGTCAGTCATGCTCTTCAGCACAGCCAAAGGCCAATAGTCAAGCATCAAGTAGTGGCAGTGAAAGCTGAGTCAGGCTGAAGCCAGGGTCCCAAACCTCAGTCAAGGTCTCCCACATGGCAGAGACTCAGCTACTTGAACCGTTACCTGCTGCCTCCTGGTAGTATGATGGGACACAGCAGAGAGGAAAGAAAATGCATCTCTCTTCTGCATGAGCAGCACTGATGAAGTTATGCGTGATAGGATGGTGCATCAACTTGATCTGATCATATCATTACTTGATTGCAGTGCTTGCCTCTGTGGTTCCCTCTACCTTAACTCCAACTCATTTGCTCTTGGTTTTTTTTTTTAGGAATTGGTGTGGACTTGGTGTGCATGGGAGAGCAACCATTACACGCTGTGCCATTGTTCAAGGTACTTTTGGATTTGTCCACTAAAGGCCAGAGACTAGCTGAAAAGAAAGAAGTTGGAGTGGCCCCATGTCCCACTTGTGTGTTGGCGTGTCTGCTCACCGCCCTTGTTTCCTCACAGCTGCATAATCGGAGCGCCCCTTGTGATTCTCGTCTGGGTGATGACTATAATATTCCTCACTGGATAAACCACAGGTGGGTGTGAGCTTGTGTAGTACTAGGTGATAAAAGTTTCATGGAGCCTCCATTGTATTTTCTCTTTAAATCTGTTAAGTTCTGTAGTGCACTGGGTTAAGCTGTTATCTACAACTTTGAAGGCCCATGTGAGTGCTGGATCAAATCCTGGGGACTCCACTTCCAGTCCAGCTCCCTGAAAGCAGCAGAAAAATGACTCATGCTTGGGCCTCTTCACACCATGTGGGAGACCAGGATGGCCTCAATTCCAGCCATTGCGGCTACTTGGGGAGTGAATCAATGGACAGAAGATCTTTCTTCTTTCCTTCTCTGTGCATAGGTGCCTTTCCAATAAAAATAAGAAATAAATCTAAAATAAATTATTTTATTTGAAAGACAGCAAGACAGATCTTTCATCTTTTGGCTCACTCTCCAAATGTCCATAACAGGTGGGGCTTGGCCAGCCCAGATCCAGAGATGCAGAACTCCGTCTAGGTGTCCCCCCATGGATGGTCATCAGCCGCGTTAGCAGGAAACCAGAGTCAAAAATGGAACTGGGACTTGAATCCAGACGTTCTTAAATGGAATACCGACATCCTATGTGGGATGTTAAACCACTGCACCAAAGTCTACCCCTAATTTCACAACACTTGCAAAGGAAGTTAGTTTTGATAGGTTAACAAAGGCTAAGCAGTCATGGGAGGGTTGCTCTATACCTGGTTTTTCAACTGTGTTTGGATACAAGAAGTTTCAATTAATGAGCTTGTCTATTGCTTTTACAGTTTCTACACCTCCAAAAGCCAGCTTTTCTGCAACAGTTTCACCCCACGAATAAAATTGGCAGGAAAGAAGGTAGGTTTCAGCCCCAGTAGAGACCTGAGACACCCTGACACACAGTAACATTCATATTTTGGTCTTGAGGTGCCTCTGTTTTCCCCTAGTCCCGCTTGACTCATAAGTGTGGCTTACAAAATTTGTCTTGGAACTTTACAGTTGTATACATGCTGAGTATCAAAGCAGGCTCTACACTGCAGGAAATCTCTCTCTTTTTTAATGTTTTTTTCAAGATTGAGTTTTACTTACTTGTTAGGCAGAGTTATATAGGGAGATGGAGAGGCAGAGACCCTCCTCTGGATTCATTCCCCAGATGGCTGCAGTGGCCAGGGCTGGGCCAGTACCTGGCCCATCTCCTACTGCTGTCCCAGGCGCTGTAACAGAATGGATGGATCAGAAGTGTAGCAGCCAGGACTCGAACCAGCAGCCTGATAGGATGCTGTTGTCGCAGGTAGCTGCTTTTCTGATGATATGCAACAATACTGGCCCCAGGAAATATCTTCCACAAAAAGATGACGAAGAATTTTTGCTATTGTGACGTGACTGGTTTATTCAGACCTTTGTATTGTTCAGAGAGTAGCGGATATAATGACAGGAGATACGTGAACATAACACGAGTGGTCATTCTAACAGCTCTTTCCTCTCCCTGCATTCTCCATTTCATTAAATTGGAGGATCTGTGCAGTGTTCAGCTCTAGCAGGTCTAAGCAGAGAGCTTGTGGGACCTAGCCATGATAGAGCAGACGTAGCCATGAACTGACCTGTTAATTGTGTGGTTTGGAGCAAGGCTCTTCTTTTCTGTAGAACTGAGAATCCTCACCTGGGAAGTGGGATCCCCCTTCCCACCGAGTAGAGCTTTGACAGTGAATGAGACGTGGGATGGGAAGTAAAGGGGATGTTAGTCGCTAGGTGTCAGATGTTAGCGTCTGCCTTTCTGTTGGTTCCAGGGAGGGTTAACACAGGGTCTTTGTCCAGGGGAGCAGCCACACACGTAATTAGGCCTTGGGACAAATTCTGTTCTCACAGAAGAAATGATTAATCATTCATTTAATTTTACAGTCTGCCTCCGAGAAAGCAAAAAATGGCCGTGATACATGTGAGTATCTTTTGAGTCCTTGTTTCATCACTTTTAGAGTCTGTGAACTCTTGGTAACAGTGTTACATGAAGTCACTTAAAAACTTCACAGCTGGGCCCGGCGCAATGGCATAGTGGTTAAGGTCCTTGCCTTGCACATGCTGGGATCCCATTTGGGTGCTGGTTCTAATCCTGGCTGCCCCGCTTCCCATCCAGCTCCCTGCTTGTGGTCTGGGAAAGCAGTTAAGGACGGCCCAAGGCCATGGAACCCTGCATCCATGTGGGAAACCTGGAAGAGCTCCTGGCTCCTGGCTCCTGGCTTTGGATTGGCTCAGCTCCAGCCGTTGTGGCCACTTCAGAGAGTGAACCATCGGATGGAGGATCTTCCTCTCTCTATCTCCTCCTCTCTGTATGTCTGCCTTTCCAATAAAAATAAATAAATCTTAAAAAAAAAAAATGCAGCTTCACAGCCAAATCGGGAGAGCTGAGTTCTCTTTGGAAGAAACCTTATCCTGCTTGTGTTTTTGTCCTCAACTACAAAATGGATGATGACAAAAGTTTTAGTTTTTTATTTTCTTTTCTTCCCATATGTCAATGATAGTGTTATTAAACTTTTGCTTCTAAAGAATGATTTGTTCATTTGAAATAATTGCAGAAAGAGAAAGATTTTTTTGTCTACTGGTTCACTCCCCAAATGGCCACAATGGTCAGTGCTGGGCCAGGCCAAAGTCAGGTGTCAGGAGCTTCATTCCGGTCTCCCATACAGTTTGGAGCAGTCGAAACACTTGGGCCATCTTCTGTTGCCTTTCCAAAGGCATTAACAGAAAGCTGGATCAGAAATAGAGCAGCTAGGGCGTGAACTGTCACCCAGAGTGCATGCTGGCATTGCAGATGGTAGCTTTTCGGGTGACAGCACTGGCCCCCGGATAGAAAGTTTCAAAGTACTAAATGTATTAAACGGCATCTCCTGAGAGGGATCACAAAGTGCAATGCAGCCAGCATCTTGTCTTTATTTAGCACCACACCGTTTCTAGGTTACTTTGACACATAAGTCACCTCATCTCAGCAGCCTGATGACTGAGCTACCAGTTTACTTGTTCAGGGGGAGGCGACCATCACGAATACTTGCAGATTTTGCTGTAGATCCTCTAGAGACATCTATGCGAAAGGAATTCGGGTGGTCATTCGTATTATCTGTGTATTTCAGCTCTCAGGACACCAAAGGAATCTGAGAACGCCCTTCCTATCCAAGTAGACTACGACGCCTATGACGCACAAGTGTTCAGGCTGCCCGGCCCGTCACGGGCTCAGCGCCTCGCCACCTGCAGGTTTTCCTCCAGATCCACTTGGGGAATGCATGTAAAAACAATTCAGGGACATTTTTATGAGAGTAGCCTTGTAAATCTTTTAAACTAACAGTAGCTGAACAAAAGCCATACCGCACAGAGCATTAAGCCTCCCGTCTTCCGGCCCTTTGGCCCAACCTGTTAGCTTACGTGAGGTATTGTTTGAGAATAAAAATAGAGCTCTTTGGCTTTTTATAGCCAAGAGAGGAGTCTCACAGGTTCCAGAATCTTCCTCTCACTGGGCCAGAACACGTTGATGTTTGTGTCCTGGACCCAAAGATTAAGTCTAATATGCCCTAATTCTTGCATTTTAAATCTGCTCTGCGGAATTTCCATCACATGGCCTTCAATTGCAATGTGGTTAAACTCGCTGGCTTCCAGGTCTCGTGTAAGAGAGTCCTCTGTGTCCCTAGATGATAGCTTTGTATCTTATATTTTCTTTCCATACTTTGTAGTCTGGGATTTTATGTTTAGTTTGATATGTAGAATTTGGATGACTGTACAAAGGAGGGCTGTAGTTTGTTTTTCCCCTAGCTGCCCAAATGCCGTGAGTCCATTTTCCAGATTCTGTAAATCTGCAGGCTTAAACACAACTGACTTGAAGAATATTGTTTCTTAACTGAGTATCAATTTCTAGCAGACTAACTTATGGAGGCCCACGTGATTGTTCCTTCTGAGAATGGTCAGAGCTCAGATTACGTGTGTTCACAGCAGCCTCCCTACGTACAGGTGCTGCTTAGGAGTTTGCTTATAGCTCCTTAGGAGCTTCTGAGTCCATGAAAGGTTATCAGAGTACAAAATCTTCAATTTACTTCCGTCCTTCTGTACTTCCTTCTTTCTTTGACTTATTTATTTGAAAGGCAGAATGACACAGAAAAAAAAGACTTTTCATCTGCTAGTGCCCTCCCCAAAGAGCCAGTATATAGCCAGGTTAGGGCCAGACTGAAACCAGGGACCAGGAACACCTCATTGGCCTTCTACACGGGTGACAGGAACTCAAATACTTGGACTAAATTCTGCTGCCTTCCCAGGTATATTAGCAAAGAGCTACGACTGGAAGTAGAGTAACTGGGGCTCAAACTGGCACTCTGGCATGGGATTTTGGCACCACAGTTGGCAGCTTTACACCAGTGCCCCCATCATTCTTGGTTTTCTTGTATCTGCTCCAAGTAGATAACGAGACCTGGTGTTTCAGAGCCCCAGGATGTGTGCTTTTTTTGAGGCACAATCCATGTTTTCGTCAGGTCCCTCACACATGGCTGGGCATATACAGAGCGCTCAAAAATTTACTGTGGAAGTGGCAAGCATGTCCTCTGCACTTGGGATTTTGTTTTTTTTTTCCGGCTCCATTTAAGCTCTGACTTGAAATTCTTCTATGAGTGGAGAAAAGGACCCTGTTGCCAGAAGGACAGTCCCATTTGGTAGACCTGTTCTCAATCTGGTGTTCAGTCTTTCTATGGGGCTTCTGTGCCCTTAATCCATTTTGTACTGCTTGCAGAGCATTCCCCTTTGGGCAGTTATGTGTTTTAGTGGGAATATGTATAATATGAGTTTTCAAAATTAAGGAAATGTTCCAATGTGCTCAAATGCAGAGAACTGTATCATGAGCAGTTCTCATGCCATTAGGCTTCTGTGCCATCGTTTCTTCCACATTTTCATGTTGCCTAGAGTATTTTAAGAGAAATCTGAACCACCATATATACATTTTTTAACATCATCTGGGCATAATTCAGTATACATCTTGAACAAATAGTTTTTGGATAAAACACTCTCACCATGTCTAATCACTGGCAACAAAATTAACACAAACTGCTTCATTTCCTCTGACAGTCCAGGTTCAGATTTTCCCCAGTTGTCTCAAAAAGTATGGTTTTTTAGTGGGTTTGTTGGAGTTGGGATCTAAACAAGAGCCACACGTGGAATTTGGTTCTTATGGTTTGTTTTTCTCAGTGATAGAAGAATGTCTTGCTTTTTTCGTTATCTGGTTGTTTCACTATAATGTTGAACTCTTCCTCTATTCTGTGGACTTGCTGTCAAATAGTCATTGCCTCTGGATGCCTGAGTAGAGATTTATACTTAAGTGTAGTGAGATTAAGAAAAGGACAAGCAGACTCCTTGGGTGTCGCTGTGTACTGCATTGCATTGTGACTTGTTCCTTCATTTTTTAGTGATAGGAGATTGGTCAATGAGATCAGTTGGAGTCATGCTGGAACCATCTTTTTTTTTAAATTGTTTTGGAAAGATCTTCTCTCCTCCAGTTCACTTCCCAAATGGCTATAATGGCTAGAACTGAACCAATGCTAAGTTCAGAGCCAGGAACTTCTTTCAGGACTCTCTTCCTCCCTGCCCTTCCTGCCCTTTGTTACACAACATCCCATGCCACTCAAGGCCATGTCCGTCCTCCTCCATGTTGGAGTTTTTAACTTGAGATGCTACAGCATGCCTTGCCTGGCAGTCACGTCTTGTCTCTTCACCTGGCAGGGCCGTGCGGGAGCGCGAGAGTCACAGTCGAAAGAGTGCCAGCTCCTGTGACGTCTCCTCCAGCCCCTCCCTGCCAAGTCGGGCACTGCCCACCGAGGAAGTGAGGAGCCAGGCTTCTGACGACAGCTCCCTGGGCAAGAGCGCCAACATCCTGATGATCCCACACCCCCACCTGCACCAATATGAAGTCAGCAGCTCACTGGGCTACACCAGCACTCGAGGTCAGCATGCTAACACACACATCAAGTTGGCAGAACCAGGGAACAGTTTCTTGAACTGAGTAGGAGCTAGGAGGGAGTTGGGGCCAGGGTTTGGAAGTGGGGAAGTGAAGCATGTCACTTCTGCCTGGGTTCCATTAGCTGGAACTAAGTTGGATGGCGTCAGTGCAGAGGAACTGGACATTTATAGCCTTATTGTGATACCAAAAGAAAATCATATAGGTTTAGGAGACTGACTGCCTCTGCCAGGTTCTTCCCTCCGGGTCACCAAATGGTTATTTTTATTGTCCCTTCCACATACAGAATATATTTGCCCCCTTCGCCAAGGGAGGCAATTCCAGTCTCATCATTTAGTCATGACATCCAGTCCCATCGTTTAGTCATGACATCCAGCTCAAAGTCAAGGTCAAGGATCACCAGGCCATGCCTGGTCCTGTCATCACTTTTCGATGTGGTTTCATTAGGCCAGTCATTTAGGAACCGTAACTGCCTTCTGCTAAGTATTTTTAAAAGAAGAAGAAGAAACGCAGACACATTTTTGTCTTCTTAGTTTGGTAGTTTTACACATATCTCTTCCTCTTTGACATTTATGATGTTCTTCTCGAGTCTTGTCAGCTTTGTCCTGATGATCAACCTGGTTCTGGCTCCTCATGGCCCTATGCTTTCTCTCTCTGCCTCCATTCCATGGTAACCGACAGACGTTCTGGAAAACATGATAGAGCCGCCGCAGCGAGACTCCAGCGCCCCTGGGAGGTTCCACGTGGGCAGTGTGGAATCCATGCTCCATGTGCGACCTGGTGGATACACGCCGCAGCGAGCCCTGATTAATCCATTTGCCCCCTCTCGAATGCCCATGAAACTCACCTCCAACCGAAGGCGCTGGATGCACACTTTCCCTGTGGGTGAGTTGGTTGGCTAGGAGCTCCCACCCTGGTCTCCAGCACCAATTAACCCAGTATCCTGGGTCAAGTGTCCCAAGTGCTTTGAACCTGTTGTCTACCAGTAGGATGAGGACAGCTATGCCCATGTTGCCCACCCCAGGATCTCCTGAGAACTCTTGAAGGCACACTTCTGTAGGCCTTGTAATTAGCCAGCTGTAAAGGGCTGCTTCCTTTTTCTGTTTAAGGAGAGATTATGCTTTGTCCCTCGCCTTCTTTCCCAGGACTAGTGCCCTTTGTTTTTCTTCATTCTCACTTCTCTTAGCTCTCTCTCTCTCCCTCTCTCTCTCTGAATATTGATATTTTAGGGGGAAAAAAGAAACACTTTATTTCCTGAATTCACTGTTTTTCCTAGCACCTCCTTTCCGATCTATGTTCTGTACTGAAGAAGAGGACAGCAAGGTTTTATAAAGCTCTGGCTAAAATTAAGCATCAGCTTAATTGGCTCTGACTGCCACTTGGGAAGGTACAGATGCATTAAACTCCAGGCTTGTTTTCACGGGAGCCATCCTGTTGGATGTTGAGCTGTCTGCTTTTGGTGCTTATTTTAACGTATGTCAAAGTTCAGCACATTTTAAGATGCGTCTTGTGCGTGGGCTGTGGCCGGGGTTCAGCCCCCTGGCCTTTGTGCTGCCGTGTCTCTGCCAGAATCAGTACTACTACTTACTTCCTTCTCGTATCCCTTCACTAGCTCCCTCTGAGATCTCTTTAAGAACACTATAAAGATTGTTCCACGACCTTCTGTGCTTTGCCCCCTCTTCCTCTCTGGGCACACTTCACCACAGCGAAGGTGTTCTCCAAACACCTTTGTGCTGATGTGTCTCTCCATTGCAACTTCACTGCTGCGGAGGAACTTTTAATACCGAACACTTTGAAAATCCCATCCTGCCCCACAGGAGGACCAGTCCTGCTGAGAGAAGAGCCAGAAGGTCCCTTATGCAGTGTTCCTCTGGCCCATTCTTCTTTCAGTCTGCCCAACAGCTGGAAAGAAGGGAGAGCGCTGTGATGCGCGCAGCAGTCCCTGTTGGACAGGAATGATGAGTGATGCTCACTGATCTGTTGCTGTTGCTTGAATAGGACCATCGGGGGAAGCCATCCAGATCCATCACCAGACCCGACAGAATATGGTGGAGCTGCAAGGCAGCGGGCAGAGGGACCCAGCTCACTCCTCCGCAGAGCTGCTAGAATTGGCATATCATGAAGCTGCTGGAAGGTAAGGATGTGTCCAGGACATCAGAAGGCAACCTGAGAAAGACACTCTCTGGTTCCCACGACGTGCCGCTCATAGAGTGTCTCACTTCTAAGACTGGAATTGTGAGGTGAACTCAGGGCCTTTGGCAGGTAGCTTCTCTCCCTTCCCTGAGCAAAGTGCAAAGCCGACAGCTGAACATTTTTGCCGCCCCTGGTGTTACCTGAGCTTCCAGCCTGGATTTCTTTCACATCTTGGTCAAGGCATCCAGAGAGAAAATACTGTGATTCCCACTGTGTTCTGGACAGGTCACTCTGTGACCTTCGCCATTCAAGTCTTTGAGAAGTTCCTTCCATCATTGAATTTAGAGCAAGTGAAGGCTAAACGGCAGGCCAAGCAAGACCCGTGTTTATGGAAACTTCTGTTTTTAAGCCAGATCTTCTGAGTCAGATTACTGAACATTTAAGAATCAATGGAAAAAGAAAGTCCCTTAAGCTTTAACAAGCATGAACCTGGGCTTATATACCTGGACTTGCTGTTCCTGTGTTACTTTGGGAAACATGCCAAGAGGTATCTTTGGGGCCATCTTTGAGTCACTCTGAGATTCTGTGGGCGGAGTGAAGGCTGTGAGCAAGGCATGACCCTCTTTCCTGATTAAATGATGCGTTTATACAGCACCTCACATCCGGCCTCGGTAGGAAGGGGGAAGCATGGGACAGGAAGGGCAGGTGTTATGCTTAAGACTGGGACCCAGCAGCCGGGTTCCAAGGCAGCAGGCCAGAGCTGGCACATAAACCAAACCCCGCAGCCTGGTGGGATCCCCATGGTCACCAGTCCTTTTGGCCTGTATTTGAGAGCAATCCTCCCTGGGTCACAGGATGACCAGGCAGACACGGTGCTGATCTGCACTAAAGTCAGGTGGCTGGGCTCTGTTCTCTGCAGGCACAGCACGTCCCGCCAGCCTGGTGAGAGCCTGTCCTTCCTGAGCTTCAGTGGAACAGAAGAGCTTCCCGCTAGCCTGCTTAGCAACAGTGGCTCAGGTAACCAGTCCGGAGGTGACAGAGCTGGGTCGCTCGATGCAGACTCCCATCTAAGAGGGACATGAGGGCCAGAAAATCAGGGCCCTATCTATTCTGGGATCATTTCAGCCACGATTTTGGGTGACCTATTTAGAAGCAGTGCTACATAATGCATGGAATTATAAATGGGTGGCACATTACATTTTTAGCTGAGAACACGTTGGTCAAGCCACATTTATCATTGTCCTGCTGGGGAGTTATGATGGGGGTGGCATGAAGTGCTAGATGTTGAGGGCAAGGCAGAGAGCAGAGCAGGGATGGGCTCTGCTCCCAAGGTCCTTCTAGCAGTTGAGGGTCAGAGAGCAAACCCACTCCCATAAAACAGTTCAGAGAGACATGGAAAGGCACCGTATGGCCCTAGATACCAGGTAAGAGAAGAGAAGGATATGAAGAGAAGTGAATATGTACGTGGGTTGGAAAGAATTGGAAGGTGAGGATTCCATCTTGGAGGTAGGAAACCAGGCGGAGGTTTCCTGCTATATGAAAACATTTTCATATTTCATATTTCCCATCATCCCTATAGGGCCTGAGTTATTAAATGTATTTTACAGATGGGCAACTGAATACCCGGAGAATGGAAGGGTATTAAACTAGCCATCTTAAACCACTAGCCAAGTATTCTGTCTCAGCCAACTGTCTTTATTGGATGACACTATTCAGAGTGGTTCTTTTTAAGACCTATTTATTTATTTGAGTTATTGGGGAGGAAGGAGATGAGAGAGAAGTATCCCATCCACTGACTCATTCCCAAAATGGCCACAATGGGTGGGGCTGGACCAGACTGAAGCTAGGAGTTCATAGCTACTTCCAAGTCTCCCATATGGGTGCAAGAACCCAAGCTTGGGCCTGGCATGGTAGGCTAGCGGCTAAAATCCTCACCTTGAACATGCCGGTGTCCCATATGGGTGCAGATTCTAATCCTAGCATCCCTGCTTCCCATCCAGCTTCCTCCTTGTGGTTTGGGAAAGCAGTTGAGGATGGCCCAAAGCCTTGGGACCCTGCACCCGCCTGGGAGACCTGGAAGAGACTCCTGGCTTCAGCTTGGCTCAGCTCTGGCCATTGAAGTTGCTTGGGGAGTGAGTCAAAGGAGAGAAGATCTTCCTCTCTTTCTCTCCTCTTTGTGTATCTGCCTTTCCAATAAAATAAATAAATCTTAAAAGAAAAAAAAAAAAAGAACCCAAGCTCTTGGGTAATTTTCCACTGTTTTCCCAGGCACATTAGCATGGAACTGGATTAGAAGTGGAACAGACAGATCTCAAATTGGTACTCATATTGGATGCCCATGTCAGAGGTAGCTTTACCTGCTACCCCACCACGGTGCTTCCACGGTGCCTTCAAGGTGTAGAGGAACATGAATTTGGTTAGATTGAGCCTTAGAGATGTGGTGTTACTCAAAATGAGTGAAAATCACTAAACCCCAAAAAAGTGGGGATGTGGGGGCTGCTGCTCTGTGCCTCGTGGTCTATAGACATGCAAAGCTACTTGTATTTCTAAAACTTGGCTTAAGGAGGATATAGTGAAAGTGCAGTTGCATCCCATTGGTTAATAACATTTTCCTTTATGCGTCAGTGAGTTTATTCTACAGTATTCTTAGAAGCACATAGCTAAGGCTTGGAAGCTGATTTGGCAGTAAAATAAATCCTAAAGGGCAATGATTTTATTCATTTGTTCATTTTAAATGAGAAAACAAATTGGAAAACGTGGGGATGAAATGACTTTGTGTACCTGTGTCCAAGGTTACCTAGGCCCTAGGTGTTGTTTCTGTTGTTCTACTAGGTCATGAAGCCGTGTTTCAGGAGTTTTCTAGGCTCTGTAGGATAGGGTTTTACAGAGAGGGCTATTCTGTGGCTCCATGGACATCATATCTTCAGCTAGTTTCTTTTCCTGACCCAAAGCGAGGACTCTTTGAGGTTCAAGAGGCAGCAACTCCAGTATCAGCCATCTGGGGCCTCGGGTAGTTCACGCGTGCCCGATGATTCTTCAGGGGGTGGTGAGTCCTGGAGGATTTTAACATCTATACTCCGGGAAAAAGAATGAGCATTCCTTCTAGGAATCCTTATTGGGGGTGATTATGATGGATTATCAAATGACACCATCCCGGGATCAACCTCAGCTAAGGGTTTACACACACACACACACACACACACTCTGAAAATCAATCGCTGCAACCTGTACCTTCAGCCCAGACCTTCTCTCCATTGGGGTCCAGAGCTGTAGATCTCTTCTTCAATGCCCCCCATAATATGCTGTCGCCTCAGCCTACGTCTCGCTGATCTTCAATCCACCCTTTCTTTCTCTTCTTGCTTGTCGATTCTGATGTTAGCTTCTCACCTGCATTTTTACCGCTTCTGTTCAGACACCTGCCATTTCTGGACAGGATTATTGCAGTAGCCTCCTAGGTGCTCGTTCTGTTCTAATCTTGTCATTTGGATTCATTTCCCACCTCCCCCCCTGCAAGGTGGGGAGGGCCATCTCGTGAACAGCGGGGTTGTGAGTGGTGTTGCTGATTGAGTGTGCTCCGGGCATCCCATTTCTGATGAAGTAGGATGTAGCAGATGAACGAGTTGAGTACTGGCCCTTGTCCTTGCTGGTGTCTGGAGTTGAAACTTTAGCTTTGGCTCAGCTTTGGGCTCTTCCTCTGTGTAATAAAGACCCTCACTTCCCTACCTGTCCTGTGGGATCAAAAGTGAGTTGCTGGGCCTGGCGCAGTACCTAGTGGCTGAAGTACTCACCTTGCACACGCCGGGATCTCCATACAGAGCGCTGGTTCTAATCCTGGCAGCCCCACTTCCCATGCAGCTCTCTGCTTGTGGCCTGGGAAAGTAGTCCAGAACAGCCCAAAGCTCTGGGACCCTGCACCCGTGTTGGAGACCTGGAAGAGGCCCCGGGTCCCTGGCTTCGGATCAGCTCAGCACTGGCCGTTGTGATCACCTAGGGAGTGAATCATCGCACAGAAGATCTTCCTCTCTGTCTCTCCTCCTCTTTATATATCTGACTTTCCAATAAAAATAAAATAAATCTTTTTAAAAAAAAAGTGGGTTTTCTGGATAAAAAAAAAAGGGATCACATTGAATCTTTGTTTTGAGACAAGGTTCAATCTAAAGGTGCAAGTAGTTCACATTCATGGAAAAGGCATACAAGCAAACAAACGAAAACCAGAAAATAAACAAGCAGACCTTCACGGCCCCGGGCTTGATGGTTTTACACCATCCGCAGGCACTCAAGCATGACTCAGTTTTTCTCCTGCATTTGGACAGGATTCAGATGTGAGTCGTGATTGACAGAGTGGCTGCCTTGTGGATTTCCCTGCCAGCTTCATAAAGTTTCATTTTAAGCATTGTTGATACAGGGGCTTGTTGCTGCTCTCTTTACTTTTTTGTGGTGGTTGTTCATTTATTTTTACCATGCTGCCCAGCAGGAACTAAGGGATTGGCAGGATTGGATAGAGGATAGAGGATTTTTTTGCCATTAAGTTTCTAGAACAGACCACCATTTGAGAAGATTAGTCAATGTCATTCCCTTCTTTAAGGGAAGGCAATTTTGAAAAAGACAGGAAGTGGATGATATATTCTCTTTGTGTTTTGTGTTGGGTCTTGGAGTCTGCAGCTTGTTTGTGTCACATATTGCAGATGGTCAACGTGGGTGAAAACTGGCTTCCCCAGCAGTGTCCGCTCTTACCTGTAAGGTATACAAGTTGCCATCGCCCGCAAGTCCTTCTCGGCACCCAGTAGGACCAGTTGTGTTAGCCAGTGGAGTAGAGGTCTCTCAGGGTGCTATGTCCCTAATGGTGTTCGAGCATTTTTGCATGTACTTAGCTGTGTTCTGCTTAGGTTATGTGCTGAAGTATCCAAATCTTTCGCTCATTTTTCCCATTGGTTTGTCTGTGTCTTGCTCTACAGTTGTGAGAGGTCTCTATGTATTCTGAGTATAATTTCTTTGCCAAAGAGTTGATTTGCAAATGCCTTTTCCCAGGTTGTAGCCTGTCCTTTGAGATATTTCACCAGGAGTTGGTAAATACTTGTTCTGGTTCATATGGCACCAGTGCATTTAGGATTAAAAATGCAAGCTCTCTTTTAAACTCCTATCTATTATTGCCAATTAAAAAAAAAAAAGTCTCTTTTTTTTAAAGATCTGTTTGTTTAATTGGAAAGTTGGATAGACAGAGAGGAAGATCTTCTGTCCTCGGATTCACTCCCCAAGTAGGCCACAATGTCTGCAGCTGAGCTGATCTGAAGCTAGGAGTCAGGATCCTCTTCCGGGTCTCCCACATGGATACAGGATCCCAAGGTTTGGGCTGTCCTGGAGTGCTTTCCCAGGACACAAGCAGGGAGCTGGTTGGAAACTAGCAGTATTAGAACCAGCCTCCCATATGGGACACCAGCGAGTGCAAGGGAGGACTTTAGCCACTAGGCTGTCGCACTAGGGCCCCTGTTCCCACTTTCTTCTTGGAAATTGCCTCAGTTTCTTGAGAATCTTTTCCCAGTAAATGTTAATGTTAATGTTTTGTAAAAGGCAAAAATTCTGACATATATTTTTAAAAATTGTTTCAGGTTACTTTACAGTGAATCAGTTGCATTTCAAAGAATATCTTTTTCTTTTCATCCCAGTTATGGTTAGAAATAATTTTTTTTTTCTGAGTTTAGTAGTGAACTTTGATACCCTGTGCCATATCTCAGAAAACTGTAATTTGGGGAAGAATTCAAGAAGATAAGGATGAATCATGAGTGAACTAAATTTAAATAGGTCATTTTACACCTGCCAAGGATTGTTCTAATTAGTTTAAATGACTTTGAAATGTGTTCATTTTCTTAGAATAAGAGTCAGTCTGCTTTTGTGAGTTCTTGTATGTGGGAGGAGGTGTGGCTACACATGCATCCTGCATTTCAACCTGGTAAGGGGCATAGAGTGGCATTGATAAAGTTCTGCTTCATTCCCTGTTTTAGATTACTCATTTTGCTTTGATTGGCTTGTACTGTTTCAAATATTCAACACAGAATGTGTACTTGGCTTCCATTTTTATGTTCAGCTACCCACTTTGAGCTTGTTCAGCTATCACTGTCAGAACTCTCTGGAGAATGACTGTCATTAAGACGAGCTGTTTTTGTCTTTCTGCAGGTATAAATCCTAGGACCCAGAATAAGGATTCTTTAGAGAACAGTGTCTCTACCTCTGCAGACCCAAGCAAGAAGGGAGTATCTTACCAGAGAGGGGGGTTCGAGAGTGTCAGGGCTGGTGTGAGGTCGGGGAGGTCAGAGTGAGGAAAGCCAGGGGGAAGGGCACGTGCCTCAGGCAGGAGAAGGTGACGTGACGCTGACTCTCAGAAGGAAGATGAGAGGGCTGTGGCTCGGTGGATTTCCCACAAAGCCTTTGTGCCAACCCAGAGTTCCCCGTAGCCCTGCAATGTGGAATGATGGCCCTGGAAAAAAGGTCAGAAGGAAGTAGGAAGCTGTAATGGAACCATATCTACACACCTGTAGTTGAAATTATCCGGCCTACGTTTGTTCTGATCTTCCTTATCTATTTAAGTTGCCATGCAAGTAAAAGAACTTGTTAATATCTGCAATAACAAAATAAGAGGGAATACTCTATCGTCTGACAACACTCCTTTCACTTAGCTGTGACCAGCGGAAATGTAAATGTCACTGGGTCTTCTTGTCCTATTTATCATTAACTTAATAATGCTTTCACCATTTCTTCAGGATTCTCTTGTTAAGTCATTTAATTAATGAAGAAATGGTGAAAGCATTATTAAGGAAGAGAGGCAGAGACAAAGCGAGATCTTTGATCCACTGGTTCTTGCATCGATGCCCACAGCAGCTGATGCTGGACCACAGCCAAGGCAGGAACCTAGAACTCATCCTGATCTTCCACGTGGATGGCAGTGACCCAATTATCTGAGCCGTCACCTGCTGCTTCCCAGGAAACACACGCCAGCAGGGAGCTGGAATCAGTAGTGAAGTTGGGACTAGAACCCAGGCACCCCAGTGTGGGATGCTGGCATCTCAAGCAGTGTCTTAACCTGTGTGCCAAGCACCCACTGTCATTAATTGTTCCCAAAGGCAATGTCAAACACATGGCCATCTTCTGGTTTGAATAATCATTTCTTATTGGTGACTGTTTGAATGGTTTCCAGTTTTTAATGACAGCATACACAGCAGGTAGCACACTTGATGGCAGTGAGTGTATTTTTCCTTTCAGTTCATGCCCTTGACTGTTATCACCCATAGTGTAGTTGGCACTTTGATAATTTTCCAGAAAGCTGCCAGCAAGGAATAGTTGTCCCTGTTTCTCTATAGCTCCAGCCCTGGATTCTGCCAGCTGCCTAAGGGTTGTGTGGTACTGTGTAGTACCTACCTAATGGTTATGTGATGACAGTTCCTCAGAGCCCTGCTTTTAGGAAGTATTTAGAGTACAAAGCACTAACTCTTCTTAACATGGGATGAGAAAAAGAGACCACGCTTTCTCCCCTGACATAACATGATCAAGCTAAGAACCAGGAACCTTTCATTGTGGGATGCTGAGCCAGGCACTTGAGCTCGCTCTCTCAGTGGGTGCCCAGCAGGAAACCTCACAAGGATTTTCTCATCTGATGGTCACAATGCTGATTCCAGAATAGTCTAAGAGGTGGGAAGACATAGCCGTCTACTGTTTTTTGGTGTACCCATGTGGCTTTGGTTTGGTTTCTTCGTTTTGCTCCTGGTTCTAACCAGGAAGTAGGAGCAAACACTTCTCCTCCTCTTCCTTTTCTATCATCTAGTGAAACTGAAGTGACTAATGGGGCTGTGATTTAAATTCTGGCAGGATTAATGAGCTGAGAAGGTCTGTGTAGACTCTGGAGTTAGGCCTAATGCTGGTTAAGTCATCTCCCCCATGTCATAGGTGCCGCATGGAAACATGGCCCCATGTTACACTGCATGGAAAGCTTTATAGCAATGTACAGATATAAAGTACAGGACTAGCCAGCTCAAAACTCTGAGGCAAAGGTGTAGAGATCTTCGGCTTCATATTACTTCCTCTTCTTCTTTCGCTTAAAGGGCTCTCTTTACCAGAAAGAGATTAAATGCCATATTACTTTGAGCTCAGTAATTCCCAGCCAGGGAGGATTTTGCTCCCCAAGGGGACACACATGGCAATATCTACAGACACACTAGGGGGTGCCAGTGGCATCTCAGAGGTGGTATCCAGTGATGCTGCTCAACCCACAGGGCCCAAGACAGCCCTGCTACAGCACAGGATTTGGCTGGTTCAAAAGGCCAGTAGTTGCCAACATTGAGAACTCTACTTTAACCAAAGAGCAGTCAATTCCAGGCAGACCACATGATCTGACTCATTTTGCTAAGTGCCACCTTCATCTGGATTTTTTTTAAAAAGACTTATTATTATTATTATTATTATTTATTGGAAAGGCAGATTATAAGACAGTAGAGACAGATCTTCTATCTACTGATTTACTCCCCAGATGGCCTCCATGGCTGGAGCTAAGCCAAAGCCAGGACCCGAGAGCTTCCTTCTGGTCTCCCACATGTGTACAGGGTTCCTGAGGCTTAGGGCCATTTCTGCTGCCTCTTCAGGGCACAAATAGGGAACCAGATCTGAGGAGCAACCAGGACATAAACTGGTGCCCATGTGGGATGCTGGGCACTTGCAGGCGGAGGCTTAGCTAGTTGAGCCATTGTGCCAGACCCATTTCTGAATTGTTAAACTCTCCCTCTTACAATCCTGGCCTCGTAAGTGTCCCACACATCCTCCCCTGGAGTTTTCCTCTTACCCTTTTGGATCTTTTAACTTGTGTTTGCTATTCTGAAGAAATGCTGCATTGCTGCCGCTGCGTTCTGTTTGCTCCCAAATCAGGCTGAGCGCTCCTTTCCCTACCCAGCCACGCTGCAGGCCTCGGGAGAGGCTCCTGGCTTGAGCCTCTTGTCTGCTCTCAGACTATTGATTTGCTTCGACCTTGCCTGCCTTGCAATAACCTCACTGATATTGTGGCTGTAGCTCCCAATCAGCAGGAAAAAAAAAAAATTGCCAGCTTTGAATCCCATTCGCACAATGGGATTGGATAAGCATGTGCACTGCGTTGTCTAACAAACTCTGTTTCTCTCTCTTTCTCCCTCCCTGCCCTTCCTCTTTTTTTTTTTTTTTTGCCCTGCCCATCCTGGCAATTTTATTACCTTTTCACTGTGATCCATTTTTGTTTCTGTTTTTCCTCCACCTTCCCCAACCTGTCACCCCCCACCCCCAACATCCCCAAACCTGCCATGGTGACCGCACATACCTTTTCCCCATTACACGAGGCAGTTCTGACACTGTCTGCTCCCCCTGTAGTGCCAGGCTTCTGTTGCACAGTTGGAGTGGACTGGAAGTCTCTCACTACTCCGGCGTGCCTCCCCCTCACCACCGACTACTTCCCTGACCGCCAGGCCCTGCAGAACGACTACACAGAGGGCTGTTATGATCTTCTCCCAGAGGCAGACATTGACAGGTAGGTATTCGGGGGAGGGGAACTTGGCCTTGTTTGCCAGGGCTCTGGAGGTGTCGGAACATGGGCTTTTAAAGTCCATCTTCTCCTTTTGTATCTGGTAATTTTTATGACGCAAGAGCTCTTCATTTCCTTTTGGGTTCTGTTAGTATGAGCAATTTCTAGCTGACTGTTTGCATGTTTGTAATGCAATTATCTGAGCACGCTGAATCTGATCTTTATCCTAAGATGACTCATTCAGGCCTTTTGCATCTAAAAAATCTTTTTAAAATGTTTGCTACTGTATGTCTAATTGGAGTGACGGAGTGGGGAGTGGAAGAGAGAGACAGAGAAGAGAGAATTCTACTATTTCACTTCTCAAATTCCCATAACAATCAGGGCTTGGCCAGTGAGAAGCCAGGAGGCTGGAACTCCATCCTATGTCGGTGATAAGAGCACGAGTACTGAGCCATCATTTGTTGTCTCCCAGGAGACATTAACACGAAGCCAGGTTGAAACTGGAATAGCCATGACTCATACTGGCATTTTGATATGGGATGTTGGCCTCCCGACTAGTGACTTGAGCTCCTGGACTACTTTACCCACCCATTACTCACTTTGTAAAACATTTATTTATTTATCAGTAGAATTGGAAAGACTAGAGATAGACTTGGAAAGAGAGCTCCCATCCGTTGTTTCACTCCCTAAGTCCCTACAATGACCAGGGCAGGGCAGACGCTGAAGCTGGGCTCTGTCCAGCATGGGTGTTAGGAAGCTATTACTTGAACTATTACTGATCTGCATTGACAGGGACGTAGAGTCAGGGAGTTAGAGGCAGGTGTTTGTTAATTTGAAAAGATTAATATTTTTTTTTAATTTAAAATAAAGTTACAGAGAGGAATTGAGAGAGAAGGAAAGTGGTCTGCCATCTGCTAGTTCATTCCCTAATTGACCACAATGACTAAGCCTGGATTAGGCTTAAGCCTGGAACTCCATCCAGGGCTCCTACATGAGTGGCAGGGGCCCAGGTGCTTGGACCATCTTCCACTGGTGTCCTAGGCACATTATCAGGGAGCTGGATTGGAATTGGAGAAACCAGGACTTTCACCAGTCCTTATATGGGATGCCAGCATCTCACAGCAGCTTAATCCATTGTGCCATAATGCCATCTCCTTGAGGCACTTGTTCAATTCTGAACTCTAAACTGTTATATGGGACATGGACATCTTAATATCTTAGCTGTTAGGTTAGATGCCTCTTCCACCTGCCTTTTTTTTTTTTTTTTTAGATTTATTTGTTTTTCTTGGAAAGTCAGACTTACAGAGAGAAGGAGAGACAGAGAGAAAGCTCTTTCATCCACTGGTTCCCTCTCCAAGTGGCCGCAACAGCCTGAGCTCAGCTGAGCTGATCTGAAGCCAGAAGCAAGAAGCCAGGAACATCTTCCAGGTCACACACATGGGTGCAGGGTCCCAAGGCTTTGGGCCATCCTCAGCTGCTTCCCAGGCCTCAAACAGGGAGCTGGAAGGGAAGCGGAGCAGACTGGCGGCCCTTATGGGATCCTGGTGCATGCAAGGTGAGGACTTTAGCCACTCTGCTACCATGTCAGGTCCTCCACCTGCTTTTTTTTTTTTTTTTTTTTAACCCGTATGAACCAATCATTTCTCCTAAAACTGGCTTAGAAATTGTTCATTCATTTGATCAAGTGCCATCAAATGGTTATTTGCAGATGAAGCAAAGGAGAGAGTAGAATTAGGAATTCTTGAATGTCACTGTCCTTGGCCAAGCACATCCACATGTACATAATCATCTCTTTTCAGGAGGGATGAGGAAGGTGTGCAGATGACGGCCCAGCAGGTGTTTGAAGAATTCATTTGCCAGCGCCTCATGCAAGGCTACCAAATCATAGTGCAGCCCAAAGCACAGAAGCCCAGCCCTGCTGTCCCACCCCCACTGAGCAGCAGCCCCCTCTATAGCCGAGGTAAGTGTCTCTTCTTGGAGTTAAATTTTTTCTATTCTGCTAAATTTATGAAAGTAAGGCTTTGAGATGATGGGAAATAGGTAAGTTTTTAAAGAACATTGTCATTCCTTAGTGTCTGGAAAAGACTTGATTCTAAACATTCCTGCTACACAGATACCAAACCCTATGGTTTCAAAGTGCCTCCTGTAAAACAGCATAATGTATGTATGCACCTGGGTACATATTCCTATATACTATTTTTTTTTTACTCTATATACTTTGAATCATGTCTAGGTTACATATAATATCCAGCACAGTATAAATACTAAGATATTTGCTACATTATATTGTTTAGGAAATAGTGGCAAAAATAAAGTGTATATATTTGGTATAGATGTCATCATTTTTAGCAAGTTTTTTTTTTTTTTGTGGTTAAATATTTACTTTTTATTGGAAAGGCAGATGTACAGAGAGGAGGAGAGACAGAGAGGAAGATCTTCCATCCGATTGTTCATTCCCCAAGTGGCCGCAAGGGCTGGAGCTGAGCCACTCCGAAACCAGGAGCCTCTTCGGGTCTCCCACGCAGGTGTAGGGTTCCAAAGCTTTGGGCCATCCTCAACTGCTTTCCCAGGCCACAAGCAGGGAGCTAGATGGGAAGCAGAGCCACTGGAACTAGAACTGGTGCCCATATGGGATCCTGGCGTGTCCAAGGCAAGGACTTCAGCTGCTATGCTATCGCACCAAGCCCTACAGCTTTCTTTTTTAAGTGAGAGTGTGTGACCAAGGTCAGGAATGATATAGCCTGGCTAAGGCAGCATTCAGAAGTAGCAGGCAGCTGAACCAATATTGAGCCTTTGTAGTATTTAGTGAATCTTCTTAACTCAGAAATTCAGATTAACTGTTTCAAGTATGATGTCTGGCACCCAGCAGGTTCTCAGATCTTCCCTAAACCTGAAGGTTACACTTGGTCTTCTTTATTCACGCCTATCCTAGTTTCATGTTTTTCTTCTCGAGACATCCCTGAAGCTTAAGTGACTAGAAGTAAGAATGGGTCATCTGTTAGTGGCTGAGGCTAATATGTGGCCAAGAATCTGTGACACTAATTGAATGAAAGTCAGGCTGTGGAGAGCTCTTCTAAAATAAGCCCTACGAAGAGGATTAAGTGTGAGTGCCTGGAATCAGAGAGCGGTCATCACTTCCTGGAACAATCAATGAGTAATCTTTGTTTCCCTGCCTCCTCATCATTGCTAACAAGACTCCCATCCCACTAATCACCTCGTGGAAACCTCTAATCTCTCTGACTCCATTAAAGCTGCTCTGGTCGGAGGATCAGAAAAGTGTGAACCTATTAGAGGGAGCTTAGTGGTCATCCAGTCTTTGAAAAGCCCTTTGTATCATTCATTGAATCTTGCCTCCTAGTCACATTCCAGACCCTACCAAATATTAAATTTTTTAAAAGATTTATTTATTTTCATTGGAAAGGCAGATTTACAGAGAAGGAAGAATCAGGCTGGTATAGGGAGAGTGAAGCAGAGATGTCAAGAGACCCAGCCCTTGCAGCACTGTGAATGTGAAAGATTTTGTTCTTTATCCCCAAATGCAGCCTTTGCTGTCGCTGGGCTGCCCACCTGCTGTTCTTCAGGGTAGCTGATCATTGTCCCTCAGGGGTCTGTTATTCCTCTAGCATCCAGGGCTGTTTTTGGATGATTCATGAGACTCATGTTACCATAAGTTGACTAGGGGCCACTTGCCCAACTGTACCCTCTCTGGCCATTTCTCTCCATGGATAAGCTTAATCTCTTACTGCTGTAGTAACAGAAAGGCAACCATCATTATTACAACTACCAAAGAGTTACCATGACTGAGCCTTCGTGAGGCTCTCCCACTGCAGGTTTATCAAACTCCCATGGACCAGGGTGGGAGAACAGCACCAGCCCTCAGGATAGAGGTTGAAACAGCGAAGCACAAGTGTACAGTCCCTTCACAGTTTGTGAGGAATGCTGTGCGTGATCACAACGGGAATCGCTGGGCTGCACCTGGCTGAGATGCTAGATGTTCATGACCTGCATCCCATGGCATTGTCTTCTGGACAGCAGCACAGACAAGCACATCCCCTTGTTCTAGTTACAGAAAATGACACTCAAGTTTGGTCCTGAGATCACAGAGCTGACAAATAAAGAATTGAAGTTCCAGAACAGGATGCAGAATAGATGCCCAGGCTTTTTTCCTACATACAGTGAGAGGGCTGACTGCTCCCAGAGCATCATCTGGGGAAGGTCTGCATTCACAGAGAAGCTCCTCTTAGCCTCTGCTGCCTTCCCTTCTCTTCTCCTGACAGTTCCCACGCTGTCTGCCACAGCGTGACTTGCAGAGCTGAAGGGGAGGCCTGGGTTTCATTATCAGACCCTTTCCAACACTTGTCATTTTCTTCATTCCTCTTTGTTCTCTCTCCTGGGCACACTTCAAGTCACTTCAAGTCACTTCATGTTTTTTGAAGAGCTCCTTTGGCCATGGCACTTCATCAGATACCATTGAAAATACAACGATGAGGACCCAGCACAATGGCCTAGTGGCTAAATCCTTACCATGCTTTTGCTGGGGTCCCATATGAGTACTGAATTTGTGTCCCAGCTGCTCTGCTTCCCATCCAACTCCCTGCTTGTGGTCTAGGAAGGCTGTGGAGGAATGGCCCAGGGCCTTCGGACCCTACATTCACTCGGGAGAGCCAGAGGAGGCTCCTGGCTTCAGGTCAGTACACCTATGGCTATTGTGACCACTTTTGGGGAATGAGCCAGTGGATGGAAGATCTTTCCCTCTGTCTCTTCTTCTCTCTGTAAATTTGGCTTTACAAGAAAAACAAACAAGTAAATAAATAAAAATCTTAGAAAAGAGAAGAGAATACAGTGATGAGGGCCTAGCACCATGACTCAATTTTTGCTTCCTCACTTTGCAAGCACTGGGATCCCATATGGGTGCCAGTTCATGTCCCTGCTGCTCTACTTTCGGTGGGCTCAGCTCTGGCTGTTGTCGCCACTTGGGGAGTGAATCAGCAGATGGGATGATCTTTCTGTCTCTCCTTTTCTCTGTAAATCCACCTTTCCGATAAAAGTAAGTCTTTTAAAAACAAAAAAGAAGAAGGAAAATACTGCAATGAACATTTGGTGCCTGACCCAACTCTCTGGGCGTGAGGGACACACTCAAGCTATGTAATGGATGAATCCAGGCCCCTGATTGACCACATTCTGGAGACAGTGGCATCTGCCGGTGCCTTTAAATGATCCTTAGGATTTCAGTGATTGCCCGGAAGGGAAGGCAAAAGCAGCAGCCTGAGCCAGTGTTTAGAGGAGGAAAGTTGCTGCCTGAAAATAAATGGCCCCTTAAGACTGATGCTTGGTGTGGCAGCATGGGTGTCATGGTGACTAAAACGAGGAAGCTAGTTGGCCGGCCCCGTGGGGGTAGGGCCCTCAGATGCCAACATGGGCAGCTGGGGCTTCCTGCTAACACCCAAGAGCTTTTCTTCCCTAGAGGTTGAAGCAGTAGGCTCAGCTTTGAGTGTATTATCTACGTACATTAGCACCCTCATGCTTTAGTCCGCTGATGGTCGGTTTAGTAACAGAAAAAAATTGCCAACTTCAGGCATTGCCTTTTCCTTTTAAGTTTATTTGAAAGGTAGAGAGAAAGGTGGAGAGAAATCTCCCACCTGCTGATGTGCTCTCCAGATGCACACAACAGCTGGATACTGGGCCAGGCCAAAGCCAAGTGACTAGAACTCAGTGCAGGTCACGTACCACCTGCACTGGATGTATTAGCAGGAAGCTGGATTGGAACCGGAGGAGCCAGGACTTGCCCCTAAACACTCCAATATGGAACGCAATGATGTGAAATGTCATCTTATTTTTTTCTTCTTCTTTTTTTTTTTTTTAGATTTATTTTCGTTATTTTTTTTATTGGAAAGGCAGATATACAGAGAGGAGAGATAGAGAGGAAGATCTTGCATCTGATGATTCACTCCCCAAGTGAGCGCAACGGCCGATGCTATGCCGGTCCGAAGCCAGGAGCCTCTTCCGGGTCTCCCACGTGGGTGCAGGGTCCCAAAGCTTTGGGCCGTCCTCGACTGCTTTCCCAGGCCACAGGCAGGGAGCTGGAAGGGAAGCGGGGCTGCCGGGATAGAACGGGCACCCATATGGGATTCCGGGCGTGCAAGGTGAGGATCTTAACCACTTGCGCCACCGCGCCGGGCACATTTTTTTCTTCTTTAAAACAATACTTACATACAGAGAGAGAGGTGAGAAAAAGAGAAAGATGTTCCATCTGCTGCTTCACTTTCTTACATGGCTCCAATGACCCATGTAGGACCAGACTGAACCAGGAGCCAGGAGCTTCTTCTGGATCTTCCATATGATTAGCAGGGACCCAGCTACTTCTGGGCCATCTTCCTCTGCTTTTCCTAGGCCATTAGTAGGGAGCTGGATCATACATAGAGCTGTGCCCATATGGGATGCTGGCATCACAGGCAGTGGCTTCACATGCTCTGCCATAGCATAGGATCCCACTAGTGGCATGACAACCTTACCATTTTCCCCAGGATTTATTTATTCATTTCTTTTCTTTTCTTTTCTTTTCTTTTCTTTTCTTTTCTTTTCTTTTCTTTTCTTTTCTTTTCTTTTCTTTCATCAGTAGCCTTCATTATCACACTGTTTCCTGAACATTATCAGATTATTTTCCTAAAACAGAAAATGTCATCTCTTCTGCTTTTCCTTTACTGAATCAAAATGGAGAAGAACCAGTTGCCTGTCGTATTTGTTCGACTCGAAGGAAGGAATAATTATTTTTTATGTCCTAATTAGGCCTGGTGTCTCGAAGCCGCCCTGAGGAGGAGGATCAGTACTGGCTGAGTATGGGCAGAACTTTCCACAAAGTGACGCTGAGGGACAAGATGATCACGGTGACACGGTACCTCCCCAAGTGAGTCCTGGGATATTTACAGCTTTGTTTCCATCTCAAATTATGTCTACATACCAAAATATTGCAGAAAACACATAATACAAAACTGGGGGGAAGTTGAGTGGTTGATTTTTATCTGGGGTTTCTGTTTTCTGGAGTTATTTTAGGGTGATAGCTATCCATTTCTGGAAGGGACTGGTTTGTGTGCAGTATTTGAAGGTGATCCATAATGACAAGCTAATTAAAGGTAAAGAATGTGAGGGGGAATTATTGGAAAGGTTTAAGAGGTTCTGAGAAATTTTCATTGCAATCCCCTTGAAAGAACTGGTTATTACAGCTCAGGAATCAAAAACCAAGAATGGTGTGAAGTGTAACAAGACGGAAAGCTAGGACAAAAACTGAGAGTAATGCTCTTTTGAAAAATAACAATAGAAGTCTTTATTTATTGGAAAGGTAGAATGATGGAGAGATTGGGAGAGAGTAAGAAAAGTCTCCCGTCCACTGGGTGACTCCCCAAATGCCCGTAACAGCTAGAGCGGGGCCAGCCGGAAGCCAGGAGCTGGGAGTTCCGCCTGGGTCTTCCACATCAGGGAGCATTCTACTCTGAACTATCACCTGTGCCTTCCAGGTGCGTTAGCAAGAAGCTGGCCCAGAAATAGAGATGGAAGAGGGGCCAGCATTGTGGTATAGTAGGTAAAGCTGCCATCTGTAAAACTGGTATTCTGTATGGGTACCAGTTCAACTTTCAGCAGTACCACTTTTGATTCAGTTCTCTGCTGAAGGCCTGGAAAAAGCAACAGGATGGGTCGAGTGCTTGGACTCTTTTTTTTTTTTTTAATTTACTTATTTTTATTGCAAAGTCAGATATATATATATAAAAGGGGAGGAGAGTCAGAGAGTAAGATCTTCTGTCTGATGATTCACTCCCTAGGTGACTGCAATGGCTGGTGCTGCACTGATCCAAAGCCAGGAGCCTCTTCCGGGTCTCCCACATGGGTGCAGGGTCCCAAGGCTTTGGGCCGACCTCGACTGCTTTCCCAGGCCACAAGCAGGGAGCTGGATGGGAAGTGGGGCTGCCGGGATTAGAACCGGTGCACATGTGGGATCCTGGCGTGTTCAAAGCAAGGACTTCAAGCCACTAGGCCACCGCACCGGTCCCCGTTCAAGTGTTTTGACTCTTGCCACCCACGTGGGAGACCTGGTCTGTCCCAGTCTTGGCTCTTGTAGCCATTTGGGGAGTGAACCAGTGGGTTAAAGATCTTTCCTTCTCTCCCTGATTCTTTCAGATAAGAAAAGAAATCTTAAAAATAAATAAATGAAAGTAGCATGGGCAGTACCTGATCCCAGGTACTCCAGTATGGGATGAGTGCCTCCACTGGCTGTTAGCCTGCTGCGTCACAACACCCAACAGAGGTCTCTCTTTTGAGCGTCTGGGCATGCCCTCCTCTTTTTCAGGTACCCTTACGAATCCGCCCAGATCCACTATACCTACAGCCTCTGCCCTTCACACTCAGATTCCGAGTTTGTCTCCTGTTGGGTGGAGTTCTCCCATGAGCGGCTCGAGGAGTACAAGTGGAACTACCTGGATCAGTACATCTGCTCCGCTGGCTCCGAGGACTTCAGGTGCGTGGAGCCGCCCAAGCCATTTCTGTGCTGTTAGTTAACTTGAATGGCTCAAGAGAAGGTAGAAGGGCAGGGAGTGGAAACAGAATCCACACCGTCAGTTCTCAAGTGGGTACTGGCCATCAACCAGCTGCACCCCCTGGCATTCCCTGGGAGTGACTTTTTTTTTCCCCCCCTTTTTCCACCTACTGTTTCTCACTCCCCCTTGCTGTGGTCTCCTTGGCCCTCTGCAGCTTAATTGAGTCTCTGAAGTTCTGGAGGACCCGCTTCCTACTGCTGCCAGCCTGCGTGACTGCCACCAAACGGATCACAGAGGGGGAGGTCCACTGCGACATCTATGGGGACAGGCCCCGGGCAGACGAGGACGAGTGGCAGCTCCTGGATGGCTTCATCCGCTTTGTGGAGGGCTTGAACCGGATCCGCAGGCGGCATCGCTCGGATCGCATGATGCGGGTGAGGACTCCTGGGGCCCCCTCGGGGACCATGTCTGGTCTAGGAGGCGGGATCTGCCTCCCCTTCCCCTCTCACAGGCCTTCCCTCTTGTTAGATAGTTTGTTTATCCAACTCTGACCTTGAATCCAAACAGTGAGTTCTCCCTTCCTGCAGGAGGTGACTGGTGGAGCCGTCCCTCTTGGCCCCTCTAGAGCTGAGGACCCAGCACCCTGTGTGTGCTCCCCACGGGGGCTAAGCATCTAGCATTGCTGCTTGTGTGATGTGATACTGACTCCCCACATAGAAACGCGCTCAGGAGCTGACAGCACCAGCCCTTTCTTACTCTCACATCACTTCTGATTTCCAGGATCCTTAGGCTTTCATGTCAGCCCCACGCCATCCAGATGCTCATGCTGTTTGTGGGCCATGTCTGAGGCTGCCCAGCTCATAAGGAGAAAGATCTGAGAGGCAGCATGGCTTTGTTGCATTTTTTTTTTAATTAGCATGTAGTATCATTGACCTGAGACAGTGAGAATATCCATGTAGAAGTGTATGAGGTTTAGCAAGCGTGTAGTTCATATCAGCATCGTCACAATCAGGATACTTAATAATCCCTTCACTCCCTTTATTGTCGTAATCTCTCCATCTTGACTCCCCAACAACCAACGCCTCTTCACCCATCACCATGCTTTCGTGTCTTCCCAGTGTCTCCAGTATGGAGTCACACACTGTGTAACCTTCTGAAGGCTGCCTGCATTCGCTCAGCCTGATGCTTTGAGCTTCTCCCAGTTTGATTCAACTAGTAGTTCATTCTTCTGGACCACTGGGCAGCATTCCATCATCAGCCATGTTCGACTGTTTTGTTTTTCTCCCCAAGTTCAGGGTTCTTCTCCCTCACACTCCTCCCCGCCCCTTGCCAGCTGTCTTTTGTATGCATTATCACTCATGATTGGAAACATTTCCAGGAACTCTTGTATAGTGGGAGGAAAAAAAAAGCAACTTTGATTTTGAAGTGAAGCAACTGGAATTTAAATTCCAGCTCCAGTAGAATTTGGGGTAAGTTTCATAAGTTTTCTGAGCCTTAGTTGGTTCTGTAAAATAGGGAGAGATGAGGAAGTAGTTTTAGCCTAGCAGGCAGTTGGGCCCTTCAGCGTGAGTGCAAAGCGGTTCTCTGTCATTTACTGGACGCCGAGAACCCAGGCCCCTCAACTCTGTTCATTGGTTGCCCAGCAGCACATGCCTGGGGCATGAGTAGCATCCCCTGAGAGAGCCCCCTCAGTCTCATGATCTCATCTCCTCTTCTCTCTGCTCTAGAAAGGGGCCGCCATGAAGGGCTTACAGATGACTGGGCCCATTACTACCCATTCCCTCGAGGCGACGGGGCCTCCGGTCGGAAAGAAGGGAACCTCAGCTCTGTCAGCCCTGCTGGAGATGGAGGCCAGTCAAAAGTAAGTGTCTGCGTGGAGAGTGACTTGTCGTGCCCAGAAGCTGCCTCCCACCCCGCCCCCAGGGTCCTGAGGGTTGTTTCAGTGCCCTCATCCTGGGAGCAGAGTAAACTGTGACTTCCATCTGCAGGGAGCCTGCCATGAAGAACGTAGTAACAGCAAAGGAAATACCTGGCAAGTGTTCAGTAACATGGGACAAACCAGGAGCTCCAAGCTTGTCGTGTGGGGCCCAAGTTAAATAACAGACACATTCAGTTTGGCCGACAAAATGTTGTTGTCCCCTGGGTCAGTCCCCAATGACTACACCAGCCAGGTCTGAGCCAGGAGCTGGGAACTCCATTCTGATCCCTGACACAGGCGGCGGTGGAGGCCAGAGACCTAAGCATTTGGGTCATTTTCCACTGTTTTATTGGACACGTTATTGGGAAGCTGGTTTGGAAGTGGAGTCATTAGGAGTGTATTAGGGGGTCTCAGCCTTGAAAGTCTGATGTGAGTGTCTGACTATAGCCAGTACGGGCCTGTACCCCTATGGCTCTCTGAAAGTGACCCTGAGCAAGTGCAAGGTGAGGTAGAAGAAACAGGTAGAAAGGCCAGATTGGGAGGTACATGCCAGGCTGTCCCGTGCTGTCACATACTCTTAGCAAGAGGAAGCCTTTGACTCTTTCTTTATTTGTGTTGTTGTTGTTAATCTTAATGGAAAAATTCAAGCAGGTAAGAAAAAGCAGACTGGTATAGTAACTGATTACATGCTCAGAGTGTTCTGTCATTTATATCCTATTCACATTCTCCTGTCCTTTCATCAAAAAAAATTATTTATGTCAAGATAGAGAGAGGAGAGACTGAGATGCTCCATTTGCTGGTTCAATCCCCAAATGGCTGCAACAGGTGGAGCTGGGCCAGGCTGCGGCCAAGAGCCTGGAGCTTCTTCCGAGTTTCTCACATGGATGGGAGCAGCCCAGGCATTTGGGCCATCCTCCGCTGCTTTCCCAGGCACACTAGCAGGGAGTGAGATTGGAAGTGGAACAGCCGGATCTCAAACTAGCAACCATATGAGATGCCAGCATCATAAGTGGTTATTTAGCCCACTCTGCAACCATGCCAGCCCCTGTCATATTTTAGAATGTATTTCTGAAAGAGATGTACTCTAAAAATAAAACAGAAAAAGAGAAAAAAAAAAAAAAAAAAACACACCCTCAAGCCACAATAATATAATTTAACTAAAGACATCACAGCAATTTCTTCATATTCTTAAAATATGCAGTCAGTAACTTTGGTAGAGGTGGCATTCGTGAAGGCTGGGTGGGCAGACACCGGGAAGCAGGGCCACTGGTCCAGGGCAGGAGGCAGCCGAGACTGCTTAAAGGCAGAGGGAGGGACGTGAAGAACACAGCACAGGGCCCGGGGAGAGGCAGTGAATGAGAGGAGGACAGATGGGGTTCCTCAGCCAGGACACCTCTTGACAACATCACCGATCAAGTCAAGGGAGGACCTCGGAGCTCAGCCCGGCAGGTTCTCCCTTAGCTCCTCAACACATCCATCCTCCTGGAAAAGAGAACAAGGAACATATGTTGTCGGGAGGGGTGTGAAGGCGGGGACGAAAGGGATCTTATTTTAATCTGTCGGTGAGTCATTGTTTATTTAGTACACACCAAGGAGCCTCTTTCTGCTTAGGAAGGAGGAGGCTATCTTGGGGGTCGTAGTGTGGCCTCCTCCCACCCCTGCCCCCCCCCCCCCCCCCCCATGCGAAGGGCAGAGCTCAGCTAAGCTCCTGGCAGGAGGCAGGACAAAGAGACCTGAGCCTGAATCCTTGCCCCAGATGGCTGCTCCCAGCTGACATGCTATATTTTCTCAAGACTGCAGGTAGAGGAGCAGGAGCCAGACCTTTATATAACATTTGCTTGCGCCACTTTTTTTTTTTTTTCCTGTTGTGTGTATGTGTGCGTGTGCTTTTCATTTTCTTTTGGCTGCGCTGAGCGGATTCTACTCTGTCTCTTAGGAAAGAAAGTGTTCCAGCAACATAAGAAAGAGTTGTTTAAAATTTTATATCCATGCTTCTGCCATCTTCTGTTTTTCTCTTGCTCACCTCAGTCATTCGCTGTGGGAATGTTTATCTTGTCCGGTTCTCACACAAGTCAGCAGTCCCCAGAGTCTCAGCTCCGTCTGATTGACAGCAGTGCAGGTGCCCGGTGCCCGGTGCCCAGCCCTCTCTGTCTTTACTGGTATCCAATGAGGATGACCCGATGACAGCCAAGTCGGAGTAGAAAGAGAAAGATGCTTGTGTCCAGTCCAGGGTGGCTGTGATAAGCACTGGTGACTTGGGGCTCCTTGGGGAAAGCATGCCAGCACTGTGACACAGGACCCTATGCACCTGCAGTGTCACATTAAGGGTGCCTCATGCTTTGCTCTTGCTTCTCTGCTGTTGTGTGTTCCTCCTGCCCATCCTTCAAGGTTCACACAGCACAATGTTGTTACCCCTGCGGAAGATCAGTAGTCATCTCCTGTGCTTGTTTTCACAAATTCTGAAATGCATTATAATTGGTCATTTGGTGGGAATCTCTTCCTCCTGTGGTTTTAGACAAGGAGTCTCTAAGGGCAAGGACAGGGTCGAAGGATCACCATGTAGCATTGCTGTGTACAATAGAATGTGTTAAGGGTGGACTAGTACACTTCCTGTTGCTATCATGAAATGCCTAGTGCTGATAAAGAGGTTTATTTTATTTTAAAAAATTATTTATTTGAAAAGCAGAGCAAGAGTCAGAGTGGTTTTCCATTTGCTGATTCATTCCCCTAAATAGCTAAAATAACTGGGCCCAAGCCAGGGGCTAGGCGCTCCATCTAGGTCTTCCATAATATACTTAAGCTGTTACCTAGAGACTCCCTGGGTACACACTAGCAGGAAACTGGATCAGAAGTAGAACAGAGACTCCAATTTGTACAGTTCTCTGTGTGATATAGACACCTTAAGCCCTAAGCAAGCACATGCTCCCTATTTAGCTTCCAATTTTGGAGACTGAAAATTCTGACAGCTCTAAGTAAGGGTACCCTTGTGCTGAGTCCCATCATGACAGATGGCATCATGGTGGGCACGCAGCAGAGAGAGATTATGTTACATGGCAGGGAGCTAGAGAAGGATTTAGGGCTCAGGCTTACCTTTTATAATAACTCTCTTCTGGGGCTAATGCTGTAGCATAGCAAGCTGAGCCTCCCCCTGTAGCACCAGCATTCCATATGGTTCAAGTCCCAGTGGCTCCACATTTTTTTTTAAAAGATTTATTTATTTTTTATTGGAAAGTCAGATTTACAGAGAGAAGGAGAGTCACAGAGAGGAAGATCTTTTGTCTGATGATTCACTGCCCAAGTGACTACAGTGGCCGAAGTTGAGCCGAACCAAAACCAGGAGCCAGGAACCTTCCTCTGGGTCTCCCATGTGGGTACACATTCCCAAAGCATTGGGCCATCCTCAGCTGCTTTCTCAGGCCCACAAGCTTGATGGGAAGTGGAGCAGCTGGGATTAGAACTGGTGCCCATATGGAATCCCAGCATGTTCAAAGTGAGGACTTTAGCTGCTAGGCCTCCGCACCAGGCCCATGGCTCCATTTCTGATCCAGCTCCCTGTTGATGACCTTGGAAGGCAGTGAAGGAGAGGCCATGTCCTTGGGCCCCTGTAGCCAGAGGAGAGGCCCTGGTTTCAGATTAGCACAACTCCAGCTGTTGTGACCAGTTTGGGAGTGAACCAGCAGATGAAAGAGCTCTCTCTGCCTCTCTTCTCTCTGTAACTCTGCTTTTCCAATAAAATATAAATACATATTTTTTTTAAAAAAATCTACTCACTCTAATGGAAATCAATTGGGCTCCATCTAGAACCCTATGTTCATCCATAGAACAACACCACAGATGACTCAACACCTGCTGCTAGGCCTCACCTCTGAAGGCTCCCATCACCTTTCACATGGCCACATTGAAGACTGAGCTTCCCACACATGATTACTGTAGAGAAACACACTCAAGCCATTTCCAGATGATGGCCTGGAGAAGCTGCTGCAGAGTAACCAAGACGTGCTGCCATTCTTGTCCCTGACACAGACTGCAGCTGTGGCCTTCATAAAATGCCAGAGACTATCAGTGTGTGCTTGCAGATGAGGCACAGAGAAAAACAGGCTGCGGTGGGTTAGAGACAGCTAATGTGGGATCAGTGGACAGTGAAAGAATCAAGGGTATGCTCTGCCTTTCCTCTGAGTTACACTGCTGAGTAACCAGGTAATTGGTGCGGGGGAAATTTTCTCCTTGTCAAAATACGTTCCAGCTAGTAAATGCAGAAGGAATGACAGAATACCATTGTGTAGTCTCCGGAGAACTCTTGCATCTAGCAGGATGATCAGGAGCAGCTAACATCACCGGAGAGAGGCAGCCAGACGGCATGGGCCTCCAGATGGAAATCCACAGAACCACTTAGGAAGCGTTCTTGTCCAAAATTGAGCCTAAATCTGTTTCTCTGGAAGGAACTGGCAGTTCTCAGGAAGTGCCGGGCACAGAAGAATGTGTAAACAATAAAGGGACACAAACCACACATCCAGACTGTACGTGCCCAGGACAAATGAACCATCTCTGTTCCTTGCAAAGAGAGACACAGAGAGACCTTCCATCCACTTGGTTTACTGCATGAATGCCCACAACAGCTGAGGCTGGGCCAAGCCAAAGTCCAGAGCTAGGAACTCAATCTGGATCTCCCATGTTGGGGGCGGGGACCCAACTACTATTAGCTGCTGCCTCCCAGGGGGTGCATATTAGCAGGAAGCTGGAATCGGAGGCGGAGCTGGGACTCAAACCCATGCACTCAGATACGGGAGGTGGACATTCCCAGCATCGTAACTGCTGCACCAAACATCCACACCTTGCTTTGTTGAACCAATTAATTGCAAGATTTTAGGGAAACTGAGAGAGTTATGAGATGTAACTTAGTGCATGGTAGGGACCTTAAATGACTCTTGCACTAAGCAAGATTTAAGGGAGATGTAGCAAATATTTGATGCTGCAAAATGTTTAAGCATTTAAATATGGTGATACATTGTGGATGGTTTTTTTTTTTTTTTTTTAATTTTGTTTATAGTATTGTTCACTTAATTGGCAGGGATGCATGACCATGTGGGCTTCTGCTTAGGGTGGGAAAAGGGTCAAATATGGAGGAAGGTGGGTGGGACAGATGTTTCATTTTTCTTTAAGTCCTGTGTCCCCAGGGGAAAAGGGGAGGGGGCTGCTCCTTGTCAAACTGCCTTAGCACCCAGGAATGGAGATGACAGAGAAAGAAGGGGAGACAGAGACAAAAAGAGATCCTTCATCTGCTGGTTCATTCCTCAAACAGCTGCAGTGGCCAGAGCTGAGCTGATCTGAAGGTGAGAGACAGGAGTTTCTTCTGGGTCTCCCATTTGGGCACAGGGTCCCAAGAACCTGGGTCATCATCTGCTGCTTTCCCAGGCCACAAGCAGAGAGCCTGATGGGAAGTGGAGCTGCCGGGACCAAAACTGGTGCCCATATGGGATCCCAGTGCATTCAAGGCGAGGACTTTAGCCACTATAGCATCACGTTGGGCCCTGCTCATGTACTTATTAACAATAGAGAAAAAGGGTATTTCTGGAGGAAGTCACAAACCATGTCATTGGCCTTTTCAGAACCTAAGCACCAGATGCTGCCAAAATGCTTTACAAAACTGGGCTGTTTTTGGATTTACCGTGGAAGACTCACGGTAGTTCAGGACACAGGAACGAAACTCTGGCCGTTGACACGGGGCTTGAAGGAAAAACAAAGCAGCAAACTGTGTCGGAGAGACAGCTACAGCCAAGGGGACTTGGGTTTGGCTGATGTGGCTCTGCCACCAGGGAATTATGAGCAAGCCACAGTCACATGTTCCCTCCTCGTTTCAGGTGCCTGGGAGAACAGCAGGTGGCCGTGCTTGGTGGGAAGAGTACCGCCCAGCCAGCTGAGAGCAGCAGCGTTGCCATGACGCCCACCTACGTGGACAGCCCACGAAAGGTAAAGGAAGCCACTCTACTGGGGAGCTGGCACGCTCGAACAAGGAGAGCAGAATGGAAAGCCCTTCAAACCAGACCCAAGTGTGCTAAACTTTGGGATGAATGAATTCTGCCCTCCATCCCTTTCCTTGCTCACAGTGTATAGGAAGCTAGTTTCTATTTAACAACAGATAAAAAACCATCGAGCTAGCCCCGGTGTTAGATCTGGCTTGAGCTCTGACACTGGCCACCTGGTTTTCCCTCAGCGTCCTTTTTTAGCTTTCCCACAGAGGAACTAGAAAACTGTCAAAGTAGCCATCTACAAAAACTCAATCTACTTTGATAGTGAAATCTCTGTCAGTTCTCTTAGATTCCTGAGAAGCATAGTTAAATAGGAGCATCATGGAGATGCAGACAAAAGCAAACTCAGGACTTTAGGCATCTCTAAGGAACAGTGAGCATAGTGGGGAGGCGGGAGATTCCACAGTTCAGGCTTCTTGTGTGTTCTAAGGCCCATAGACCTGATCATGTCAAGTCCTCCTCCTGGGATTTCAGGATCTCAGATGGCCCTGTTGTGGTGGGATGGGCGCACTGTTCATTCTCATGTCTGGTCTCCATCCCGGGAGGTGATGGAGACTCAGTAGGGATGTGAGGACCCTTCAGAACATTCATGGGAGAGGTGTGCTATGAGGAAACCATGCGTGGATTGCGAATCTTTCTGCACCAAAACAAACATCCTTTAATTCCATTTTTTCTCGCGGACTGTTTGAAATCTCTTTGTGTTTTATTTATTTATTTCAAAATTGTGATCCAGCTATGTATGTTTGTTTTATTCCATGTCATTAAATATTTTTCCAAAAGCATGATTTTTTTAGAACAGCTGCATAATATTTTATCGGGATGTTATGCCTTCATTTACAACTTGTTTGTTTAAAAAGATTTATTTATTTGTAAGCCAGAGTTACATAGAGAGAGGAGGGAGAGACAGAGATCTGTCCACTGGTTCACTCCCCAAATGACTAGCATCTGGAGCTGGGCCAATCCACATGAGTGCAGGGATCCAGGATTTGGGTCATCCTCCACTGCTTTCCCAGGCCATAAGCAGGGAGTTGGATTAGAAGTGGAGACTGCACTATAACCCCTGGTTTCTGATTTTAAATACTGATAATCAACTCATGTTTTAAAAATCATTCTGTGTGTCACAATTCTAGAAACAAAAAATATTGCTATGGAGATACTTGTAATTATTTGACCACATCTCTGATTGTTTTCTTAGGAAAAAATGACTAGAACTGGGCCTGGCATGATAGTGTAGCAGTTAAAGTCCTCGCCTTGAATGCACTGGGATCCCATATGGGCACTAGTTTTGGTCCCAGCAGCTCCACTTCCCATCCAGCTCCCTGCTTGTGGTCTGGGAAAGCAGTTGAGGATGGTGTAAAGCCTTGGGACCCTGCATCCACATGGGAGACCTGGAGGAGGTTCCTGGTTCCTTGCTTCGGATTGTGTGCAGCACCAGCCATTGCAGTCACTTGGGCAGTGAATCAACGGATGGAAGATCTTCCTCTCTGTCTCTCATCCTCTCTGTATATCTGACTTCGCAATAAAAAATAACAAATCTTTTTAAAAATTTTTTACATGACTAGAATTAGACCTTAGAATGAAAGGATTGAAATCTAAGAAAAAGTAGAAAGTATAGTTCAGAAGCGAGCAAACCCAAATACATATTTGTGGGCCAACAGGCAAAATAAGGCTGTTGTATGTAGGCGCTTCCATAATCTTTTAAAACGACGAGCTGTTCAGAGCTCACAGTCTGTAGAAATTGAGTTTCCTGGCCAGATTTAGCCCACAGCAGTTTGCTGTTGTTCTAGAAAGCGAGTGATGACAGGTCCCCTGAAATGATCTGTGTATAAAGAGTGATTTGTTGGTCCAGAAGAGTCCTTTGACCTGTCCACCGTCAGGTTTACAAACCTCAGCATGAGTAGCACCTCCACTGTTAGGTGTTGTGGCAGAGACAAGACATGAGTGGAATAAGATACATGAGTCCCCTGTCTGCTGCCCACCAACTTTGACCTCTGCTCAGACCACAGCCCGTGCCAAGGACAGCATGGAAAAGCAGATAAAGTATGGAGATATGAAGACCAAGATCATAGTGCGCTAGAAACCACACATTAATGGTGGCTGTCCAGAACATTCTCCATATATGTGAATAAGAGCTATTGGTAGACTGGATGTGGCCGCCTGAGTGGTCAAAAAAAAAAGCAAAGATGCAGTGAGATGGCCAAAGTGAAGAGCTGCCATGGCTGTGGTTGAAAGTACCTGACCTTGTGACTGTTCAGCTTTATGTTAGGCCTATAGGAGTGGGGGGTGGAAGAGTGGGAACAGGGGTTCCTACACCTGTGTCTCCACAACCACACATTTTCAAAGTTTGTTAACTTGGTTTGGCAGTGGCTTGTGAGAAATAACAAAAGTACTACTACTACTATTAATAATAATAATAGATACCCAAACATTTCAGCTTTCCATCTTCAAGTAGGAAAAGAATGAGCAGGGACCTTGATTATTATCAAGAGCCCCTGATGAATTTCCATCAAGCTTAAGTGGACAAGGGGAAGACAGCTTGAGGAAACCTCTTGTAATGGTAATGTGGCCAACAACACACCATGTGGGTCTTAGCTTCCCAATGATTTTGTTATCTGACCAGTGGAGGAGAAGGTATAGCTGCTTGTGTACCTGCTGTCTGCTCAGAAGACTCCGCCAAGAACATTTCCTGCTTGGACTCCTCTTCTCCCATCCAGCTGCTGCATTTAGTAACAAGGCAAACCAGCAACCCTCCTGCTCAGGAGGAGAGCTGTCAGGTGGGAGGCCAGGATGCTGTCACTCCCCATGGAGCTTCCACCATGGCTTCTCCCTCTACCTTGACATAGGTCTGAAGGAATTTCAGAGCTATGCAGGAAGGCAAAGGCATCCGGGCATCTCATCTCTGATGAGACCGGAAGGCAGCTTGGGCACACCTCCTAACCCAGGAGCTTTCTCCTGCACAGAGAAGAAACTCTGCCCAAGAAGGCGCACTTTGCTGCTCACGTTTGGCATTCAGATGTTGTCTTTCTGGGTAGATCTTTTCCCTCTGCCCACCCCACAGCCCTGTCCCTCTCCATCCTTCCTTGTTTTTATTTTTATTTTTGTTTTTCACTCCCCTCCCTGTCTCCCAATGGTTAATCACTGGTGCACGTTGCCATTTCTTTGCTTCCTTGTGTCTGCTGCTGCTGCTGCTGCTGCTGCTGCTGCTGCTGCTGCCTCCTCCTCTGACTTCAGGACGGGGCCTTCTTTATGGAGTTTGTCCGCAGCCCACGCACAGCGTCATCTGCCTTCTACCCTCAGGTCAGTCAAAACTCCAGGGCTCAGCAGCCCATATGCATGCCTCTTTCATTAGCAGAAGCCTCAAGCTAGCTTACTGCTGTTGGGCTCTGAAAGGAGGGAATCGGGCTGAAAATGGTGCTTGAGGGGCAGCTGAAATTCAGTTTGTTCTCAGAGGTGTATGTTCCTTTCTGTGGGTTTTGCCATGGACAAGGGGCCTGAGAGATTACCGTAAGAGAACAGATGAACCCACCGGGGTTAACTGCAGGGTTTCACGCAGTTGTTACTGATTTCTCTTCCCTTGTGGGTTTTATAAGTGGCATTACTTGAGCACTGAAGTATAACCAGATAAAGTTATAACAGTACAGCCGGAAGTAGTGAAAAACAGGAAACATTTATTAATAGCTATGTGCCATGACATAGGCTAATGGTGTGCGACCCTGGGCAGCTCGCCCGGCTCTTGAGTTTGTTTGACCCATTTGTCACATAAAGAGTTTGGAACAAATCTCCAAAGGCCTTCCAAGCCTTCTTCACCTAATACATTCCAACCACACCAAGTATCTAGTTTCATTCTTACAGCATAACGTATGAGATCAAAGTTTGCTCCCAGTTTTACAAGTAGAGAAATTAGGGGGGGAAATAAGCTGTGTTTCATACCCTATGGAGTGGAGCGGTTTGTAGGTCCAGGATTCTCAGGCTTGTTTCAGGACCAGCTCTGTAATTAGCATTTGGTAAATTACTGTTTTGACAGTAATGTGTAGTATCTGAAATTGACTCAGTTACAGAGAACCTGTTAGATCATAAAGAGTCAGAAAGGTTCATGCAGAGTGGGTGGGACAGGCCAGGGAGCGTGGGACCCGGGAGATAAGGGCAAAAGTTAAGGAGTTTACTGAATAGACATCAGAAAAGCAACATTTCCTGAGAACCTTCTCTGTCGGCTTCTGCATAGAAAACTTCACAACCACCTATAAGGTAGAGGCATTGTTACTCCATTTTGTAGATGAGGAAACTAAGATTTAAAGACGTTAGCTGGTCACTGGGCACATAGGAGTTCTACCTCTTCACAGTAAGCTGTGCGGCCCAGGGCCAATCTCTTAGGTCCTCTGAGTCCCATGCTAGAGACACATATTGTATTGGAAAGGCAGATTTATATAGAGACAGAGAAAAAGATCTTCCATCTGTTGATTCACTGCACAAGTGGCCATAATGGCTAAAAGCTGAGCCGATCCGGGTCTGCCATGCACAGGTGCAGGGTCCCAAGGCTTTGGGCCATCCTCTACTGCTTTCCCAAGCCACAAGCAGGGAGCTGGATGGGAAGTGGAGCAGCTAGGATATGAACTGGCATCCATATGGGATCCTGGCGCTTATGAGGCAAGAATTTAGCCATTGAGCCATCACACCAGTGCCCTGAGCTCACACTTTTAATTTTATTTTTACATGACTTTTTTTGGAAGTGCCTTTCTATTGGGAAAGTGAGTAACACTCTCCTAATATGCATCCAGCAGGAGTGAGATCTGTAAATGGCTAGCATGGAACTTGGTATGTGTCAGGTGCATGATCAAAACCAGCTATAATTAGAGTTAGTATTCGTGCAATGCCACATTATAATGTCAGTTTAATATGTATCTGCCTATCAGCACCTGTTTCCCATCTCTGCTTCATGTTCTCTCCAGGCTAATTCAGGGCCAGACTGTACAAGACAGTGTAGTGAGGTCATAAAAGAAAAGGGGCTAACTGATGAAAAAGGCTGTCAGAGTGCGGGCTCTGGCATCCAGCTGACCCCATGGATGATTATAAACCCCAAAGCAACCACAATAAGCCTTTCCCAACTTTGGACTTCTCCCTGTTAGAATGGAATTAACTTGCTTTCTCTTTGCGAGCTTCTCGTGAGCTTGAGTGGGCCACCACACCACTCTTTTGAGTGTATGTGTAAAAATGGGTGTGAACTAGATAACATCTCCTACCATTTCTAGCCTTGCAACTCTGGGAGCACTGGAAGGCGCCTAAGTGCTCCAGCTCTGGCTGAGTCACCAGGGTGTTTCCAGTGGGTTTTTTTTTTTTTTTTTTGTCCCAGAATAGTCTCAGGATGGTTCTTGCTGACCAAGGAGAGGCGATACCAGCCTTGACTAATTGTGCTAAGTGAAGGAGGAAGTATCTGTAAAATTAAAGCCAATAAGCCACTGTGCCTAGAGGGCTCTGGCTTATGGGGCTGTGCACCAGCCTTGGGAAATGATTCATTGTGCTAGCGATCCATTGTTCTGATGGTAATGAATGTGTCACTTTCTGATGACGAGAGCAGACATAAACAGTCTTCCTCTCCCTATCCTGTTGTCTGGAAATTTATTTTAATCATCACAAACTTAATGTAAGAACTTGAAGGGCATGAGAAACATCGAGTAATGGGGCCTTCCCTCGAAGTCAGTCTCAGGATATCCTCTGCCCACAGCTGGAAGCCTGAAGGGAGATGCTGGTTCAAAGAGACTTATTACATGAGGCCCGAGCCAGTGTTAGAGTCTCATCTGGTCCCTGTGCTTCCCAGGGTCCCTAACGGTTACTCTCCTGAGGAGGCTTGGCTCTCAGCAGCCGAGCACAGAGAGCAAGCATCATCTCTCCCCACACCTGTCTCTGTTACCCTATTCAAGTGATCGTTTCTCATCTGGACCCTGCAGTGTCCTCCTACTTTAGTCTCCCTGTTGCCATCCTGACCCTCTCCAGTCTTTTCCCCACCCCTGCCTCCAGGGACTTTTTTTTTTTTAACTTACTTATTTCTTCGGTGTTTGATGTTTGTCCCTCAGGGTGCACATGAACAGAAAACTGGAATTGGAAGCTGAGCCAGGTCTTCAAACCTTAGCAATCTGATAGGAGATGTGAGCATTCCGAGCAGTGTCTGACTGACTGCACCAAACGCCTTTCCCCCAAAAAAGCTTATTTTAAAGAACAGAATGCTTTGGGACCAGTGCTGTAGCCTATCAAGTTAATCTTCTGTCTGCAGTGTTGCAATCCCATATGGGTGCCATCTCATGTCCTGACTGATCTAACTCCCTGCTTATCAACTGAAAAGTCAGTGGAGGATGACTCAAATCCTTGGGCCCTTGCATCCATTTGGGAGACCCAGAAGAAGCGCCTCACTCCTGGCTCCAGATGAGCTCAATTAGGCCCTTCTGGCAATTTGGGGAGTGAACTAGTAGGTAGAAGATTCTCTCTCTCTCTTTCTCTCTCTCTTTCCCTGTCTCCCTCCCTCCATTCTCTCTTCTTCTCCCTCCCTTCCTACCTCTCTCTCTGTGTAAACCTGCCTTTCAAATTAAAAAAAAAAAAGAATCTTTTTTAAGAAAATGAAAAACAAAAAACAAAAAAAGCCAGAACCCTTCACCACCCTTGTCAATCATTTATACCAAACTTTGAAATCAAGATCCAAACTTGGAAGTCCTTTGGTTTACTTATGTGGGAAGAAAGGACTGGAGATGACTCAAAGCCCCATATAGGTGTACCCTGTGGTAGCCCTAGTGGCTCTGTGTTCTGCAGGATGCATTTGAGGTCCCTCCTGTGGGGGCAGTGGGTTTTAGCATGCTCATGGGATCATAGAGGGAGTTTTCACTTCAGCTATCTGAGATGATAAATGTGACCCTCTAAGAGCTTTCCCGCTGTAGGTACATTTTCTTTCTTTGGAGACACAAATGAACAAAAAGCTCCTCCTCCTCAGGGGTTTCGTTCCTCCCAAGGACTTCTGGAACCCACTAACCACCCTATGCCCTAAGCTAAACCTCCCACTTGCTGGAAGTCTCTATGTAAGACTTGAACAGGCATGAGGACAGCTGGCCCAGAGGACATGTAGTCTTGTCACAGATGGCCTCAAAATATGTCTGACTGGCTGTGTTTCCTCAGTTTTTGGATCGATTGGAAAGCTTTGAAAAAACAGGAGATTTCATTCAAAAATCCCTGTTTCTGTCTTGGACTGTCATATAGCCGCAAAGCATCCTGCATCTTCTCCCCTTTTCTTCTGTGATATTCATCCAGATGCACCCGTAGATATTACCACAGGCCCTATACATAATTGTCTGGCTACCTCCGTCCTTAAGCAGCACTGTCCAGTAGCCCTTTCTGCAATGCTGGAATATTCTAGATCTGTGAACAGTAAAGTAGTTCCCATTCCCACTTAAAATGGGTAACTGAGGAGCTCATATCTTACATTTTAATCTGTATTTCAATAGCCACATATACCTAGCGGCTTCTGTATCAGATAGCATAATTCCAAACATTAAAAAATATCATTGTTGGGGCTAGCCTTGTGGCATAGCAGGTTAAGCCACCACCTGCAATGCTGAAGTCCCATATGGGCACTGGTTTGAGTCCCAGCTGCTCCACTTTCCATTTAGTTCCCTGCTAATGTGTCTGCAGAAGCAGTGGAAAGTATCCCAGGTACTTAGGCCCCTGCCACCCATGAGAGACCCAGAAGAAGCTCCTAGCTTCCGCGTTTGGCCTGGCCCAGTGTAAATGTTGCATCAGTTTTAGGAATGAACCAGTAGTTAGAAGATCTTTCTTTGTCCCTGTCTCTCTGAAACTCTGCCTGTCTTTTTTTTAAGTGAGTCTTTTTTTTTTAAATCATTATTCGATCCACACATGCTCAGACTATAATCCCACATTTGTCCTGCCCTTCTTTCTTGGATTTTCTCTTCTGTTTATTTTATCTTGCTTTTAAAATTTTTATTTATTTTATGTGTTTGGAAAGCATAGAGAGGCACAGATATCTCTTGTCTGCTGGTTCATTCCCCCAAATGCCCGCAATATCAAGAGCCTAGGACTCAATCCTTGCGTGTGGATGACACGGATTCAGGTATTCGAGCCTATGATGTGCCTGCCTCCCAGGAGGCACATTAGCAGGAAGCTAGAATTGGAAGCAGAGGGCCCGGCACCATAATCTCGCACCTTGCATGCACCAAGATCCCATGTGCATGCCGATTCATGTCCCAGCTGCTCCACTTCCTTTCAGCTCCCTGCTTGTGGCCTGGCAAAGCAGTTGAGGATGGCTTAAAGCCTTTGAAACCTGTACCCACTTGGGGAAGGCCCAGAGGAGGCTCCTGGCTTCTGGCTTCAGATCGATTCAATTGCAGACATTGTGGCTACTTGGGGAATGAGCCAACAGATGAAAGATCTTTCTTGCTGTCTTTCTTTCTCTGTGTAAATTTGCTTTTCCAATTAAAAAAAAAAAAAAACAAGGAAACAGCTGGGATTCAAACCCTTGCCACTCTGATAGGGGGCAAGGATGTCCCACATAGTGTCTTCACCACAGCATCAAACCCCTACTCCCTGTCTTATCTTATTATGCCCATTGATTGATGGCTTCACTTGTGGGGTGATGTGAGAGCTGACATTATAAATAACCATTCACAGAGAGGAGTCAGGATGGACATGTGGAGAGAGAATAGGGGACAATTCCGTTCATTTGAGAAAACAAATGCCAAGCTCCTGGTGAGACTAGGCTGCTCTAAACACCATGGGAGCCCCAGAGTGGTGAACAAGCCATTTACGGATAGTCTTTCTTTAATGTCTGTCTTCCCCCCCATCCCCTAGACAGTAAGCGTCTTGAGGGCAGAGAGGAGGTGTTGGTTTAGAGGGTTAGTCCCCTTCCCTGCTGTTAGAAACTGCAGTGAGCATCCAGGTTGTTACATGTGGTAGTGATTCCCCAGCTCTCCTGCCCTGTGAGCTATTTTGCATTCCATCCTGGATTCTTTTCTGATGCCTCTGTCTGCCCTGAAGGAGGGAGGTGACTGCAAAGCAGAAGCAGCACCCAGCCCATTTGCCTCCTGGGTACAGGAAGCAGAGTATAATCTCTGTCAGCCTCCAGGTGCAGTTCTGAGGCTCTGGGCTGATGGATCTGACTGCTGCCTGGTAACTGATTATTCCCCAGCCTTGTGTGCAAAGGGTGGAGAACACAGGGTTCCGCCTGGCCTTTCTCCTACAGCTTTGGGCTACTAGGAAGTGGAGGAGACTGGTGCTACCGCTGGAGGTTGTTATTTTTTAAGAGTTGTCTATGTTTTTGAATTGCAGAATAATGGAAAGGGAGAGATCTTCCATCTCCTGGTTCACTCCCCAAAGATCTACAACCAGGGTTGGGCCCTGCTGAAGACAGGAGCCCAGAAGTCCATCTGGGTCTTCCACATGGGAGGCAGGGACCCAGCTACCTGAGTTCTCACCTGCTCCCTCCCAGGTGTACTAAGAAGATGGATCAAAGACAGGTGTATCAGGACTAGACCGGGTACTATGATACAAGATATGGCATCCCTATCCCAAGTGGGAGTTTAATCCACTGTGCCACAGTGCTCACTCCTGAAGATTTCTCTTTTAATATTAACTAAATGCCAGTCTTCATTTAGATATCACCAATTTTTCTTTTAGTATACTTCTCCCAGAATCCATACCAGGTTGCCACCTTGCATTTAGTTGCCATGTGTCCATCCTCACCTGCATCTCTTCTGTTCTGTGACTCTTGTGTAAGATTTACTTATTTAAAAGGCAGAGTTACAGAGAAAAGTAGACACATAAAAAGAGAGATCTTCCACGTACTCTTCCACCCCCAGTTGGATACCGCAGCCAGGACTTTGTGTGATCTCTGGAGTGGATCCTGTGGTGGATGCTGCAGGGATGCAGGTGGACAGAGCGTAGTCCTGTCCTGCAGCCCTCCTTCAGGAAGTGAGATGGATAGAACCCCATGACATGAGGCAAAATCCTACAGCTACCAGGAGTGGCTCTGAAAGATCCAGAATGGGAAGAAGGATGATTCCACTTGGGAACTGGGACAGAAAGAATCAGAAACTGTTGTACTAAGAGTTACCCTTCCACACTGTTGAGTTTTTAGTCAGTGGTATGAAAAGGGGAACCCCAGGAAGGCAGGGCACTTGGGGTTATATGTGCTTATGGTGGTGTGGGTGGTGTGGTGTGGTGTGGTGAGGTCACAGGCTGAGCAGACATTGTGTGGGTTCCTCAGTGTCCTTAAAGGTGATGTGAGGATCCTTAGAGATAACTCATGGGGAGAGTTGAAAGACTTTAGAGTATCCAGAAAATGCAAACAGAGGTGACTCGCAGGAAGGATTTGGGGGAAGAAACTCCAGTCAGTGAAGCCAGTTAGGCTGCTACATCCCTCTTTAATCAGAGGAAGTACAGGTGTAACTTGAAGATGCATTGCATCTACAGAGGGCAGACCTCAGGAGGGATCCTCAGGAAGATGTCCAGTTGAAATAGGGAACTGTCAGGGGTCCTTGACAACTGAACTTGGGCAGTCACTTGGAAGACTGGTCATGCCACTGACCAACACAGGATAGGGAGGAATGAGCTAAAAGAGGGTGAGTTATAGGACATGAGGAAGATAACCATTGTGCTATTCACCATTTGTTTTGAAACATCCTCTCCCACCTCCCCATCTCACAAGGGATGATTTTCACATCTCTGCTCTAACGAGTGTTCCCAAGCCTGAATCTTGTGATCTGAGTCAGATGCTGAGGTTTCTTTGGTGCTGGGGTCGTCTAGTAGTGATATGTCCTAGCTGCCTCGATTTGGAGGGTGGGATTTTGCAGTTGCTCTGACAGCACCCTCAAAGCTGGGTGAGGTCTTGGAACTTCCTTAGCTCAACCACCAACAACCAGTGGGGACTAGGAATGAGAAGATTAGAACAGATCATGTATGGATTTTTTTTTTTTTTGCCCAGATTGGGGGAGGGTATTCCTTTTTATTGATTAATAGTAAATACTTGTTGACCAAATAAACCAGTGAAGCTTATGTATCTTGTTTCCCTGTTGACTATTCTTAGACCTGAGTATGAATTTTTAAATCTCCTGCAGGTATCTCTGGACCAAACAGCCCCTCCAGTGTTGGATGGCAGCGGTTTGGGGATAAGCATGGGCCAGTCTGTAGACAGAAGCAACAGCCAGACCTTTGGGAACTCCCAGAATGTGGGAGAACAGGGTTTCTCCTCTACAAACTCCAGTGACAACAGCAGGTGAGACTCTGGAAAGTTGACTTCACACCCCTAGGGGAATGGGGACAGTCTCCCACAGGTTGCAGAGCTCTGGGCCAAGTTCTGATGGTGTCATGAATCCTGGGTAGTTCCTTGGTTGAGTCAGTCCTTACTGCCCTTGTAGGACAGACTAACGCGGGATGTCTGAAAGGTTCCCACATAGTATTAGACACTAGACAGGTGTATAGGGCTTTGGGAGTGGGCCCTCCAGACCCTGACACCTCCCAGCTCTCTGGCCTTCATTAATTCCTTTAACCAACTTGGATCTCTAAAGAATAGCCATTGTCATTATGTTTCAATGTTTATTACCATTCAGGGTTTCTATGTGTCAGTCCTCTGCTTGATAGCTTTGCACCAACCATGAAGACAGGAAGAGCGTCATTCCCATTTCCTGGCTTAGGCTTCCAAGGCCATGAAAAGCCAGAGGCCCCACAGTTAGTACTGATCCTGCGATTCCATGCCTGTACGCTTACTGTCACACCTGGGGCTCTCTGGTCAGTGTCCCTTGAGGTGGGGTGGAACCAGCAGCACGTCTTCAGAGCACAACAGAATCACTTTGAAGTGATTTTTTTTTAACCAAGTAACTTTGCAAGCATGAAGTGTCCCAGAAGACATGCCCGGGATGACACCATCGCTCCTAATGTTTGTGTTCTTGTCTCTGTGTGTGCCCCCTGGCTCTGATGATGGACACTCTGTTACAGCTTGCAGCAGCAGGCAGCCAGCTCCTTGACCTCGTCCTCCACCCTGGCAGAGATCCTGGAAGCCATGAAGCACCCCTCGTAAGTGCTGGGTCATCTGAGTGTATGCAAAGGGCATGTGGTGCCCAAAGACCTGTCCACTGCCATGAGCCTGGGGACAAGTCGCCTGACCTCTCTGAGCCTCTCTGTGTCAAATGGAATTTTTTACTAACTGCTTATGTCCACAGAGTTGATGTAAGGACTCAGAGGTGAGGGACCTTTCTTCTGCCAGGGACCATTTGGCTATTTATAACATCATTCAAGGGCCCTACAAAATGATCAACTTAAACATTAGCCTGCTGTAGACTTATTGAGTTTTGGGTCCCACTTGTGGATGCCTCAGCAGGGCCAGACCAAATGATTTCACGGGCTGTATATGGCCCACAGGCCGGATGTTCCCTACCCCAGAAATGGAATCATTAGTGTAGATGTAGTGTAGTGTATCAGTTCTCTTCTGTTTTGTCCCCTTTTGTATCCTGTCATGACAATTTCCCTGGGCCTAGGAACTGTGGAAAGAACTTACTTTACTGTGGTGGTGTTGGGGACAAGCTGGAAAACTTCCCTTCCCTCTGGAGAGCCCCTTCTATTTCATCTTCTCTTTCTCCCTGTGGCCACTGGGCATGCGCACACATCCTGCTCCCTGCTCCTCCCATTGGAACCCAGGACAGGAGTCCAGCTGCTCTCTGAGCAGAAGGGCCTCTCGCCGTGCTGCTTCATCAGTGCCGAGGTGGTGCACTGGCTGGTGAACAACGTGGAGGGCGTCCAGACGCAGGCCATGGCCATCGACATCATGCAGGTGAGACAGCAAGGCCAGGCCCCCAGGGTTGTCCGTGTAGATTCCCCCGGGAAACCAGGGCCTGTCCTGGAAGCTGGCAGCCTCTCCTGGAATGAGGCCAGTGGCCTACAGAAGATTTGTTTTTGTTTTATTTTTCAAGATTTCTTTATGTCACTTAAGAGACAGAGAGGGAGAGAAAGGTCTGTGTGATTCTCTTTTTGGGTCACTCCCCACCACATGCCTACAGCGGCCAGGGCTGGACCAGGGCATAAGCTGGGAGCTGAGAGCTGGGAATGCAGTCTAGGTCTTCCATGTGGGTTAGTGGGAACTCCATCCCCTGCTGCCTCCTGGAGTCAGGAGCTGCAGCTGGGAATCCAAGGCAAGGACTCCAGGGAGGGATGTGGGTGTCTTTACCACTTGACCAAATGCCCACCCCACTCTGAGGAACTGTCTCTTGGTGGGTTTTTTTTTTGTTTTGTTTTTGTTTTTTTTAAGGATCTGTTTCTAATAAATACAGGGCCCATCTGGAATGGACACACATTGTACCTTGACTTTCAGATTTGGCAAGACTTACCGTCTGTCCTGAAATGTTCTGGACACAAAATCTGTGTCCTTTTGAACTCTGGGAAAGCGTCTGTGAGAGACCGTCAGGGAACATCTTCCCTGTGTGACCTCAAGCCCTCTATTCCTCCACCCCGGTCAACATCTGCTCAATTCCAGAGCTGGGGCTGGAGTCAAGGTTCCATGTCAGAGGCCTTGGCACACAGAATAAGGCAGCTGAGACCGGTTCTTTAAGGATGGGATCACCTCCTACTGCCCATTTCCATGCCACCGCTCTCTGACATCTTGCGTGGCACTTACCTGACACTTACTTGAACTTAATTAAACTGTTTAAGACTGGAATTAGCCATGAGAGGCAGAGAATGAAAAAGGTGGTGTTCACTGAGCCATTTTACACTCTTCAGCCTCATAGAGCGCACCGCTGGAGATCTGTGACCCCACTGGCTGCTCATCCCTGAGATGTAAAATCAGGAACAGATCTCAGTCAGCAGGTGGTCATCGCTTCTGTGTCCCTCTGCTTTTCAAATAAATGGAAGTACATGCATCAATAAATTTAAGCCCCTCATTTTCTTTCTCATTGCATGTCTAGACTATAAAGTTCTTTAAGCATAAGAATATGGCAGCAGTCATTTATTGAGAGAGAGAGAGAGAAGAAGAAGAAGGCAAAATGGGCTTGGAAGAATCAATAGAAATTTTTCAAAGTTTTGCCAGTAGTCCCCTGTTGCTTTCCTAGTCAGCCTTGCCTCCAGCCAACCTTGGTCCAAAAATATTAATGGAAGATTTCAGAAATATTTCATGACATGACAGGAATAGGAAGAATCCTATTTCTAAATTTTATTGCAAGACATTGTTATAATTATCCTGGTTTATTAATAATTGTTGTTGCTCTCTACTATGCCTAATTTATAAGTTAAACTTGGTCATGGGTGTGTATGCATAGTGAAAACATAGCTTATATAGGGATCATGCCTATCTAGCTGCAGTTTCAGGCATCCACTGGAGGTCCCAGACTGCATCCTGCTGTGAATGAGGGAGACCTACTGTATAACAAAATATTAACTTTTTAACAACTGGATGGTAGTACACCTCAGTTATCTTTGTGCTCGAAATCATGACACAGTTGACCCCAGGTGTATTTGTGTAGGGCAGCAGTTGTGTCTAATTGGGAGTGGCAGGTAAGGTTCTCCTCAGTGCTCCTGGGACTCCCCCTCCTCGTCCCCATCCCAATAGGAATTTCAGGGTTCAGTGTCTCTCCTAGAAAATGCTGGAAGAGCAGCTGATCACACACGCGTCTGGCGAAGCCTGGCGGACCTTCATCTACGGCTTCTACTTCTACAAGATCGTCATGGACAAAGAGCCCGACCGAGGTCAGCGCCCAGGCCGAGGCGGTTGCCCCTGCGGGTGGGAGTGTCTCCTGGTGCTTTGCTCTGTCCCATGACGATGTCTTTTGTGCTCCATGTATGACACTGTGTCCTAGGCTGACACTGCCTGCTTGAGAGTTTGTATCTAATGTGAGTGAGGGAGCCTTCTTCCATTACAGCGTGTTCTCGGTGACAGAACAGTGCAGGAAGGAGACAAACCCGAAAGATGCCAAGAGACACAGTGTGAGAAATTCCCATCAGTCATTTTGTGGCGGTCGTTTCTCAAGACAGCACACTACCCCCATCCAGGACAGGTAGCTCTGATGTGACAGGATGAGTGCCAGTCTGTGATTTGTGACTCTTTTCACTTGCTGGGTTTCCAGAAAAACCATCAAGTCCTAGCTAGATTTTCCAAAGGCTGTTATTAAGTACTGTCACCCCTCAGTATCTGTGGAACATAGTTCCAAGGCTCCGGGAAATCCACGGATGCTCAAGTTCCTTGCATAAAATGGCATAGTGACCTCATAGACTCCACATGTATCTTCCTACTCATTTCACATCATCTCTAGATTCCTTATTTATTTAACAGAATGTAAGTGCTACATAAACAATTGTTACACTATATTATTTAGGAACTAATCACTCCCCCAATTTTTTTTTTCTCAAGTGTTGCCCATGTCAATTGGTTGAGCCCAAGGATGCAGAGGGCTGGCTGTGTTGATTTTTTTTTTTCCCCAAAAATAAGAGAAAGTAATGGTCAGGTGGGAGCCATGTCTGGCATAGTCAAAGCCAGCTCAGATAGCTCTGAGGGCCACCCAGGAGCCAGTCCTCTCTCTAGCGTATCCAGTATAAACAAGGACCATGGCTGAAAGCGACCCTTAGGCTTACAGCGTCCCACCAGCACTACCCCCACCCCCTGTGGTCTCTTATCCAGAGACGTGTCGGGAAAAGATCTATGTAAGCTTGCTTGCTTTTTTTTTTTTTCCCCTTAAAACCTCTAGTACGTCCATGGACACCCTTTTCCTCAAATTCTAAATTTGACCAGTAGATGATCTGTTTTACCCTCAGGTTGCTAAATTGAACTAAAGCTCATATGAAATAAAATTCCCCATTTGAAAGTGAACAATTCAGGGGCGTTTAGTACATCCACGGTGTTGTGCAACTGTCGCCTCTCTCTGGTGCAAGTTTTCATCACCCCTGAGAGAAGCCCATCTGTGTACCCATTAGCAATCATTCCCATAGCTCGTCTGCCCTCTGTCCCTGAGCAGTTGCCAATCTGCCTTCTGTCTCCAAAAATATGGCTTTTCTGGACATTTCATCTAAATGGAATTGTACGACATGGCGGCCTTGTGTGGCTGACACCTTTTGACTTAGCGTTAGGTTTTCAGGCTTCCTCCGCATCACAGCATGCATCCACCGGCATGTAAGCGTTTGTCCTGAGGGCTCCCTGTCTCTCCCCGTTCTGCTCCTTGCAGTGGCCATGCAGCAGCCCGCTCCCACTTGGCATACGGCAGGGGTGGATGATTTCGCCAGCTTCCAGCGCAAGTGGTTTGAGGTGGCCTTCGTGGCAGAAGAGCTCCTGCACTCAGAGATTCCTGCCTTCCTCCTGCCCTGGCTGCCCAGCCGGCCGGCCTCCTACGCGAGCAGACACAGCTCCTTTAGCCGCAGTTTCGGAGGACGGAGCCAGGCAGCTGCGCTCTTAGGTAAATGCCCAGCACAGATGGCATGTGGGGACATGCTGGTGGGTGAGTGAGTGTTGTGGGTATGGGGGAGTGGCCAGCCATAAGAATGATGCCACATGAACCATGGTTACAACTACGGTGGCTGTCAGGCTGTCCGTTGTGTCTGTCCCAGTGTGGGTTCCCATGCTGTCTTTCACTAGCCCAGTGAGTCCAGCCAACAAATGGTGTCTAGTGCCTCCTGCATTGGAGTGTGATGCCATATCTGCACAGACAGGAGAAAATAGATGACGTGGTACTCTTCTCCAAAGTCCCCAGGAGGCAGGGGATGTGAGCTGCTGCCCACAGCAGGTTCACTTCCTTCCAGAGCCCTTCCCCAGAGGCACAGCCTCTTGGAATCTCAGAAGAGGAAGGAACCCAAAGGCTGTCCAATTCCAGACCCTCATACTGAGCATGCGCTTCCCATCATCTCTTCCTTCCCGTGTGTATTGACCACATCATGGGATGTCCTCTGGGGTGCTTTCCTGTTTTCCCTGCAGCTCTGGGGCAGGGTGAGCACCTGCTTACTGAAAGCTGGGGACCTGTGATAGGAAACTTGCACTGCTGCTCGGGAGAACCTGGCAGATGGATTGAGATGCAAGCATCTCTAGGAATCCATTCCCTGTGAAGTTTATCTCAAGAGATCCAGAAACTCCAGAAGGAAGGAAAAAAGCAGACATAACTAACATAGACCAGACTCCAGAGAAATCCCATGTTCTGTTTAAGGTTTATTTATTTTATTGGAGAGGCAGATTTACAGAGAGAAGGAGAGATAGGAAGATCTTCATCTGCTGATTCACTCCCCAAGCAGCCACAACAGCTAGAATTAAATAATCCAAAGCCAAGAGCCAGGAGCTTCTTCCAGGTCTCCCACATGGACCCTGCACGCTTGTGGGAAACCTAAAAGAGGCTCCTTGCCCTTGGGTTTGGGTCGGTGCAGCTCTGGTCATTGTGGCCACCTGGGAAGTGAACCAGCAGATGGAAGGTCTTTCTCTCTTGTCTCTTCTCCTCTCTGTAAATCTACTTTCCAATAAAAATAAATCTTTAAAAAAAACTTTTATTTATTTGAGAAAGTTAGAATAAAAAAAGAGTTTGAAATCTATATGCTGGTTTAATCTCCAGTTGGCTATAACAGCCAGGACTGAATCAGGGCAAAGTCAGGAGCCAGGAACTCTTATCGAGGTCTCCTGTGTGGATGCAGGGGCCGAAGCACTTGGAACCATCCTCTGCTGCTTTTCCCAGGTCACCAGCAGGGAGCTGGATCAGAGGTAGAACAACCAGGACCTGAACCAATGTCCATGTGGAATTGAAGCAGCAGCTTTATCCACTGTACCATAGTCTTGGCCCCAGCTCTGTGTTCCGTCCATCAGCCTTCAGCTGCTTTCTGGCTTTTCTGTGACTCCAGTCCAAGCCACCGATTCTCCTGTGTGCATTACCTCATGTAGTCACCTCTCAATAGCTCCTCCCCACCCCACCCCCCGGCTTTCCTGTCATCTATTTTCCACACTGAGAAAGCAGAGCGACCTCTTTCAATAGAGCTCAGGTCATGTTCCTCCTTTGGGCAGCATCCTCTCTGTTCCAGTGTCCCTGTAGCAGTCTGCAGGCCGTCCAGGATGTGGTCTGCTTCCCATCTCCATCTTCTGTCTACCTCCTGGGCACCTGGCCGCACCACTCTAGCTGTCTGCTCATTGCCCATACTTCTGCTTCCAGGTCCTTCTTTTTATTTTTATTTTTTTAATGATTTATTTATTTTTATTGGAAAGTCATATTTTACAGAAAGAAGGAGAAACAGAGAGGAGGATCTTCCATCCACTGGTTTACTCCCCAAGTGGCTGCAATGGCCAGAGTTGAGCCAATCCAAAGCCAGGAGCCTGGAGCTTCTTCTGGGTCTCCCACGTAGGTGCAGGGTCCCAAAGCTTTGGACCGTCCTCACCTGCTTTCCCAAGTCACAAGCATGGTGGCTAGGATTAGAACCGGCGCCCATTTGGGATTCAGGTGCATTCAAGGGGAGGACTTTAGCCACAAGACTACCACACCGGGCCCTTTGTCCTTGTTTTCGCCTGCAAACAAAACAAAGTTCTTTGATTTGAAAGGTTACATGGGTGGTGTCATGAATCAGCAGCATGAAGCAGAAACGGAATCTGGTTTTGCTAAACCTCGAATGTTGAGGCAACCAAGGTTCTTCAGCCTTCAGTGCCGCAGCCAGCTGAACAATGTCCATGCAAAAGCAAAGCCTTGCGGGGAGCCTTGGTGAGCTCACAGCTCAGACTGGCAGGGAGGAGTAACAGGAATAGAGGAGACATAGAAGTGGAGAGGTTAAAGGAAACTGCACGGGAGGAAATGCATGGTCGCTTGTCACCCGTGTTTTCACTTGATCTTTGCTGTTCTCTTCTAATTCTTTTCTGGCTAGGGACATTATTGTCTTATCTGTCTCTGCACTGCCCTGTTGTATAGGATTTCCGAGTGAGAGTCCTCAATAAGATGAGCACAGTTGGTACTAAGACAGAGAGCGTGTTCCCATCCTTTTGTTCACTCCCCAGATACCTGCAATGGCCAGGACAGGGCCAGGCCAAAGCCAGAAGCCAAAAACTCAATCCAGGGCCCCTATGTGGGTGGCAGGGCCCACATTACCTGCGCCATTGCGGTTGCCTCCCTGAATCTGCATTAACAGAGAATTGGAATTGGAAACTGGATCCAGGTATTAGACTCAAGTTCTGTAGTGTGTGGATGGGCATTCCTACGTGGTATCTTAACCACCAGGACAAATGCCCACTCAGAGGTTTCGTTTCTTGAGAAAGGAGTGTAAAACGGCAACCCTTTCTGGGCTGAAACCAGAAAAGCAGGACTTCCTCCTGACTGTGGTCTAGACTGTGCCTCACGGTGTCCCTTTGTGAGTCAATGAGACCAGGAAGCCTGAGGTTCAGCCTGGCCCGGATTCTTCCTCTGTGTTCTTAGCCAGGCATCTCAGCTCCCCGGGCTGCCATTTCCCTGCGCTGTTAATAGAGAAGGAAGACAGACTCTGCCTTAATCAGTCAAATTGGGCCCACCATGTCTTGGTTTGCTTACTTTACAATATATTTTATTTTGTAGAGTAGTTTAAGGCTCCCAGCAGAAGTGAGCAAAAGGTCACAAATATTCCTCTGTATACACGTACACAAGCCCTTCTCCCCTAACAACACCCCCCACCAGAGTGGCGCATTGCTAAACAATCTGTGGACCTGTGTGGACTCATCATTATCACTCAAATTACCAAGGTTTACCTTAGGGTCCTAGACGCAATGTCTGTGGGCTTGGACAGATGTACATGACACGTCAGTAGCTGCATTTGTAGCACTTTAGAGGATGGTTTTCACTATCCTGAAAGAAAAAGTCCACCTGTTTTCATACATAAAGCTTAATTGGAACATAACTGAGCCCATCCACTTAACATGTTATCCACGGCTGCTTTCACTCCATCATGGCACAGTTGAGTATTTTCCAAGAAAACTGCATGGCCCACAATGTAGTTACCATCCAACCCTTTACAGAAACAGCTCACTGACTGACTCCAGGACTGGGTGACCTTCTAGAATCTGTCATATTTTTTTTATTCTGTTGGGTAATCCTGTACTTTGATACCAGAGTGCTTAGTTCTTCCTCATCGCCCCACTTCCCCTGTTCCTACTTTCTGGGGACCCCCTCCTGCTCTGCTCTCAGCCGCCACCGTCCCGGAGCAGAGGACCGTGACCCTGGATGTGGATGTAAACAACCGCACGGACCGCCTGGAGTGGTGCAGCTGCTACTACCATGGCAACTTCTCCCTGAACGCTGCCTTCGAGATCAAGCTGCACTGGATGGCCGTGACCGCCGCTGTGCTCTTCGAGATGGTGAGGGCCTTGGCGGTGCACGTGGTTGTGGCCCCGTGGTTCCCCTCACAGGGTGGGAGTGGGGGTGCTTCTTAGAGACTCGCATTGCTTGTTCATTTTAACTCAGGCCCCTGTTACCGTTTGACCACAACTATTGGTATTGACTGTAAGAAAAATATAAACCCTGATAAAAGCACAAACAGAAAACAGTAGATTCAGGTTTGTCAAACTTGGCACTATGGCATCTGGGGCTGGGAAGGAGCAGCACCGTGCATTATAGACCGTCGAGCAACATCTCCACCCTGTACTTACAATATGCCAGTCACACACTCCCCAGCTATGATAATACCAAATGTCTCCAGAGCTGGGCATATAGCCTAGTGGTTAAGATGCCCAGAACCTGAATTAGACTGCCAAGGTCCAATTTCTGGCCCAGGCTCCCAACTCCTGACTTCATGCCAGTGCAGACCCTAAGAGACAGTGGGTGATAGCTCAGGTGGTTGGGTGCCTGTTGCTCCTGCGGGAGACCTGGATTCAATTCCCAGCTCCAGCCCATCTCAGCTGAGACTATTGCGGGCATTTAAGGAAACTGTCTCTCTCTTCCTTCCCTTCCTCTCTGTCTGGTCTGCCACAGGTCTCTGGAATGGGACATTTTCCCTAGTTGAGACTAACAGGTCAAGAGTAAAAACATGCCTGCCTCCCATCCCTGAGTCCTAAAGCTTCCATCCAAAAGTGGCTACCATTACACTTTGCGAAGTGTGCTTCCAGACAGATTGTAGGCCTTTACACAACCGTGGTTTGTAACAGAGATGGTAGCCTGGGATATGTCCTACTTACATTGTGTTTCTCCCATGACCTGGATGTCTGTATGTGCTCTTTATCAGCATAAGTAAATGTGCCTTGGTTTTGTTTTGTTTGTTTGTTTTGTTTTGTTTGTTGTGTGTATGTGTGTGTCATTGTTTTTTCACAGTGAGGGCACTGACAAACTTACCTCGTTGTTTCGAGGGACTGCAGACTATTCTGTTGTTTAGCTCTAGCAACATTTATTTAACCATTCCCCTATTAATGAATATCACTGCTTTTAACTCAGTGTTTCTCAAACAAGGGATATTTGGCAGTGTCTGGAGACATACTTGCTCATTTCCAGTGGTGGTGGTAGTGGTGGTGGTGGTGAGTACTGCTGGCATCTGATGAGAGGCCCATCACCCCAGAGTGCAGAGGATAGCACTCCCCCAGTAAAGGCTTAACTGGCACATGCTGACACAAGTGCCAAAGCGGAGAAGCCTATTTCCATGGGTCATTCCCCTTCAGTCATCTGCAATTGGACCATCCATTGCTCCTGCACTAAAAAGCTCTCGCTAGCCATCCCCTGCCCCAGGAACACTGTCCCAGTGCCTGGAGGATAAATACTCCTTACTTATCTAAGCTATCAGTATCTCCCAGGGGCCCTCCTGTAACACACATCAGCCACAACCAGTACTTCATTGTGACTTCACCTGAACCCGCTCCTCTCTAATAACCATGAGCTGAACATCTGCTATAACCAAGAACATCTGCAAATTCAACGAGGAGCCCTGAAAGTTAAGAGATGACCCCAGAGAAATAACACAGTGTTGGGCCCAGAGCTCTCAGTCTCAGGTTTGACCCATAAAACCATGGTATCTGAGGGGGTAAAGACCCAGCCAGGTCTCTGCCTCCACTTGGCTCCATGAAAAGACAGATTGAGAGAACGTCATTAAAGTATAAATCTCAAGAAAGCCCTGCTACTCATGCCACCCCCACTTGTAGAAGACACCTGCTCCTCCCCAGCAGAGTGTGCCTGGAGGTGGGGGGGGGGGGTCACTTCCTCCAGGAAAACAAACACTCTGACCCAGCAGACCAGAACATTCTCCTGGCAGGCAATCTCAAGATGACCCAACTGCGGCCTTCCAAGACACACACATGTATAGTTACGGTTGGGAGCAAAGAGGGGAGGGGCGTGGTCATTTGTCTTAGGAATTGGGTGACTGTCCTGAAAAAGCCCACTTTTCTCATCTGTTCACATGCAGCCTGCTAAGAATGGCTGTCTTTGCATCACTGCTTTGTTTTTCCCAATATCCTTCAGTTTCCTGGGTTTAAAAAAAAAAAGTTTATCGAGAACTAGACAGTTGCTCCCACTCCTCAAGAAATTGTTGCTGTTGGGACATTTGAGACGCCAGTAGCTTGGGTTCCTCAGTCTTTGAACAGGTGAGCTTTAGGGGTTGGCCAGAGAACGGCTGGCATCCCGTTGGGTCAGGCCTGGTTAGTTTTTGACCAGAGAGCACCATAGCCACCTCCCATCCTACCTCCAGTCTTTCTCATCTGGCCTGAGTGTCCTGTCTTCCCTATTGGATCCTTTGAACTTACCGAATTCTCAATCAAGGACAAAAATCAGAAAGGCTTTGCCTATATCCCGTGACCTTTCTCCAGCCTGCCACATTAGGAAGGGTTTCCGCTCTCTCCACTGTGTTCTTCCCACAGGAGGCACCAAAGTTGCAGAAGACAAGCTGTGTGCTTAACTCATGGATTTTTTTTTTTTAAGTATTCATCAGCAGGTTAAGCTATTTCCTGCCCAGGACCGGTTTGGAGCCGGTGAGCATGAATAAATGAACAGGCCGATCGATAACGCCTGTACCTGTCAGGAAGTCATTTTCTCTTCATCGGAAAGAACCCGGAGGTGACCGCTCTTTGCTATTCCCGTGCTTCCCACCAGGTCCAAGGCTGGCATCGGAAGGCCACCTCCTGCGGCTTCCTCTTGGTCCCAGTTTTGGAGGGTCCTTTTGCACTGCCCAGTTACCTGTACGGCGACCCCCTTCGAGCCCAGCTGTTCATCCCGCTCAACATCAGCTGCTTGCTCAAGGAAGGCAGCGAGCACCTGTTTGACAGTAAGAGTTGAAACCCCCTTCCCCTTCCTCCCCCACCCCACAGGACACCTTCTCTCACTGTTCTCACTTACACGGGTTGGTGAGCAGAGAGAGCCTTTTAGCAAGCAGTGGAGGAGCTGGGTTTCGATCTAGGTCCTTCACTGAGTAGGTAGATCACTTATGGCTCTGAGCCTCAGTTTACCTTATTCTGAAAAGTGAGATGAAGTCGAGCTGTCTTGCCCCCTCCCAAGCAGACCACTGTGAAGTGTGGGGCACAGCAGTGGGTGGCAGAAGGGTCTGTCATGTACCCTGCATCTGCAATACACACCAGGCTCTTATTCCACAGACTCTGACTTACCTGGCTCTGACCACAGGGGTTTGAACCTCTTGGGAGACTTGTATATGCCATCCTCTGCCGAAAAATAGTGGGGAGATGGAGAGTGAAAGAGGAAACGGTGCCTATCATGCCAAGCTGAAGTGGGTCAGCCCTTGGGGCCCTGCAATGTGGCTCAAGTCTTGCTTCTCAGGAAGAGAAAGCAGACTAGCAGAAGGCTCAGAGGAGAGCGGAGCGTTGCCCATCAGGGTCCCTGCCCTCTACTGCAGGTTTGCTCCTGGAAAAAGGAGAGCACAGAGGGCCCCCAGCCTGCCACTTGACCCCAGTCAGCCAGGTTCAGGACAACATCAGAGGACAGCTCCTCTCGCCACAGCACAGAGCCTTCCAACCTCAAGCATCCATTGCAGACGGATGTATAAATAGCTCCTTCAAAAGCTTTCAGTGAGTTCACAAGATGATGTTGCTTTTAAGAACAAGAAAAAAAAAAGCTAGGGTTGGTGCTGATCCTTCAGGAGCCCTGTCACATCTCGGCCATAAAGATGACAAATGTGGAAGAAATCACCCCTGATGTCAAGGAGGTGCTTTTCCCCTCTTTCTGCCTCTCCTACCCCATGCCCTTGTAAGCCTGCAGTGTGGTCGGCAGCAAAGAGCCACTTGAGGCCTCACCAAGTGGGCCAAGGCCGAGCTCACGAGCTCACGATTCCTGCACTGACCACGACATGGGCGGCCCTCATGTGAAGAGCTCTTCCTTAAGGCTCATCTGGGTATTCTCTGTTTACAATTTGGAAGATGATTTTTGTAGAGATGCAGTGCTCTAAGTGACAGTTGAGGTTCCGGGAGAGTCCCACAGAGCCCCTCCCTGCTAGAGGCTGCAGACTTCGTAAGGACACTTACTGGCTTCCATGGTATTCCGTAGTGACATGTATTCTCATTCAGCTTCCCCATGTGGCCAAGAGAGGGCTGCATATGCAGTCCTGAATTGCCGCATGGCTGTGCTCCCATCAGGCCATTTTGAGTCAGGCATCTCCACTTGATGGTGTTTTCAATATGTAGAGAACACAGGGATCTTCCTGCACACCAGCTGGAGACCAGGGAGGGTCTTTTCCACCCACAGTGTAAGCACGCAAGATTGCTCCCAGGGCTGGTGTTAGAGGACCGTGTGTGTGTGTGTGTGTGTGTGTGTGTGTGGTTAGCTTTCCCTGCCAGTTGTAACCGTGTGTGTGTGTGTGTGTGGTTAGCTTTCCCTGCCAGTTGTAACCGAGTCTTCTAGCCCAGCATCCTCCTTGGGTTGCCATGGTTACAGCTAAAGAAAGGAGTCCTGGTTTAAAGGAACCAGGACTTGCCTTTCCTTGGAAAAAATTGATTTCCTTGCCCCTGTGCCTGCCTTCCTGTTATCAAAAATCTTAAAAAAAAATCTGACAAGAATGTGCTGTGTGGTGGGGGTTTTTTTTTGTTGCTGTTTTATTTTCCCTATGAAAGCCAAAGTCCTTTTGTGTGTATGTGTGTGTGTGTGTTCTCTCTTTTGCTGTGTAGTTGCCCAGAATCCTCTAATATCCATCCTAGCCAGAGCATTCCAAAATGTGGAAATAGTGACACAGCTACCCCGGGCAGTCCTGTGCTTTGGGATGGCCCCAGCCCCAAGAGCAGCCCTAGCTCCGGGGCCTGTTGCTATGAGACAGCCCTCCCCCACCTTCACACTCAGCTCAGTTCTCCATCCTCTCAGAAACCCCATAGATGAAGTGGGGCTGGAACAACGAGAGTGGGCATGGAGTCAGGGAATATCCTTAACCCATCACTTTGTCCACAACTCACTTTGACATTTATTCGTTTCCCTTTCCCCACCCTCCAAGTGGAGCTTGTATCGTCACCTTTTCCTTGCAGGAAAATGGCAGACAGGGAATAGAAGATATTGCAGTTTGTTGTTGGTATGCATTTCAAATGTATCTTCCATTTGTTGTGGAATATCACGCTCCCATTTGCCCTTGACTCATGAGGCTGAATCTCTCCTGCTGAGTGCTGGCAGCTCACACTAGCTGCCGAGGACTCCTCATGTTGCTAGATCCCGCTGTGGCTTGGCTTCCACCAAAGCCAGGAGTGCGGGAAAGTGGGCCTTAGGCTCAAGGGGCCAGGAGCTGCCAAGGAGTGCCCAGGCTGTTGGATACGGGGACGGCCACAACCTTGGTGATTACAACTCTGCCTCTCTGCTTGTCTCTTTCCAGGCTTTGAACCTGAAACCTACTGGGATCGGATGCATCTGTTCCAAGAAGCCATTGCACACAGGTTTGTCCCTTTGCAAGAGGGAACAGCGGGCAGGAACCCGAGTTTGACTGGAGCCACAACCGCCACAGGGAGACCCCGTGTTGTTGATTCCCAGGAAAGAGCTATACTCTCGCAGGGACACAGCGGTGCTGGTCCCCGACAGGACTCTGTTCTCCTTTTCTTCCACAGCACCCTGTTGTGGGGGCCCCGAGAGGGCAAGGGCTTGCGCTTTTCTTGTTTTGCTTTTGTTTTTGTTTTTTCACTCTACTCTGCCTAGCAAAATGCCTTGGGCAGAGCAGTTATTTAAGGCATAGCGCTCGTGTGGAGAGGAATTCTTGAGCAGGATTGTGACTCTGAAACAGTCCCAGAGTCCTCACAAGGACCATCTTTGAAAGAGCCAGAGTGTCCATCTTCCCTAGACCCTCCTGTGGTGGCTCCCAGCCCCTTCATGATCTTCCTCTGGGCAGTTAGGGTGAGATTAGCACACCCCCTTTCCAGGATCGGAATTCCCCCTCATAGGGAACATGACTTGCGTTCTCCTTCAGTGGATGGAGAAGTGGCCAGAGACCATGTAATAAAATTGCCTTTTAGATAAGCTAAAGAAGAAAGGAGGCGAGAATGCTGTGGTCCAAGCTGAGTGAATGGAAAGGCTGGATCGGAACGTGGCTACGAAGCAAAAGTGAGATTGAAACTAGAGAGGGCGATCCCGGAGCGTGTCAGCCTCACCACCTGATCTGCTTATTAGACTTCGTGATTGTTTGCGTAATGATTTGAAAATGCCAGTGCAGAGGCAGCCGCTTAGACATGGGATCGGACACAGCACCTGTCCCCTGCAGGAGCCCAGTACCCAGGCCTGCAATCCTGCCCTCAATACCTAAACAGCCCCCCAGCAGCCCCAGAGGGCAGGAGGTACATCCACTAACACATCCTTCCCAGCCCTTAGCAGGTAGGGCCATAATAAGTGTGCAGTATAGAAATAGGAAAAACCAGGAATAGAAGTAGTCATCGAAGAGAAATGAGGCAGAACAAGTCAGAGATGAAAAACGGCTCCTGCCGCCTATTTCCAGAGCGAGACAGGCCCAGGTCGGTGCTCCCCACTTTCAGGAGGAAGATTTCTATGAAGATCCTTCATTCCTTTTCCTTCTGGGGTCATTACAGAGAGCCGTCTAACACTTAGCCTGAGAACAAACAGGAGGGGCAGACAGGTGTGACTGTAGTGAGGGAAGATAAAAACCCTTCTGGGGCAGGTCTTCTAGCCAGGCGGTTATGACAACCCAAGTCTGTGTCACAGTAGCTGGGTTCAATACCTGGCTCTGGCTTTTGACTTCAACTCCCTTGTAATGCAAGACCCCAGGAGGCAGGGATGCTGACTCAAGGAACTGGGCCCCAGCGAACAATGTCGAGTTCCTGGGTCCTGGGCAGGGTGATGCAACAGGCCAGAGTAGGTAGCCAAGCAGCAGCAAAGGACACCAATGGGAGGCCTTTCAGGGACTGTGACCGGGCCCTAGGAAGTCTGGTGATCCCAGACTCTGGTATTGGAAAGATGAAGGTTGGGAATTGGTGAGGGCAAAACCAAATCCGCCTGGAGGTCCTGTTGACTCTTCCCTTCGTGTGCCTTCAGCTGTGGTGGCCTTAGTGTATCTTCCTGTTTTCCTTTCCTTCCCTTAGGTTTGGGTTTGTACAAGATAAGTATTCCGCCTCTGCTTTCAACTTCCCTGCTGAGAACAAGCCCCAGTATATCCACGTCACAGGTGAGGAACCCCGGGCGGCAAGTGGCACAGGTGGAATTCCTGTGGCTGCAGTGTGTGCACCCTGGCCATGGGTGAGGGGAGGGCTAGTGCTGCCCACACAGGTGCCTTCCCTTACCCGAAGCCCAATGGTGGGTGCCCATCTCCCCATTCCCTGTATTTCCTCCAGGAACCGTATTCCTCCAGCTGCCCTACTCCAAGCGCAAGTTCTCGGGCCAGCAGCGGCGCCGGCGCAACTCCACCAGCTCCACTAATCAGAACATGTTCTGCGAGGAGCGTGTTGGCTACAACTGGGCCTACAACACTATGCTGACCAAGACATGGCGCTCCAGCGCCACAGGCGACGAGAAGTTTGCCGACCGGTTACTGAAGGACTTCACTGACTTCTGCGTCAACCGCGACAATCGGCTGGTCACGTTCTGGACGAGCTGTCTGGAGAAGATGCACGCTAGCGCCCCGTGAGGTCAAGCTGCACCTACATGGGATGGCCATGTCCACTCTGGGGCAGGGAGAGAGCGTCCACCCCGTAACCCAGGGTTCCGGTTAGGCTCTAGGCATGTGGTGTCATTTGCTGTCGGTGACTAAGGGTCCTTGCCGTCCAACCACCATGCAACGTTGCAGAAGCAGTGGCTTTACACTGCTGCCACCCAAATCCTGCCAAGCAAAGCTCCCAGAGCAGATAGGCAGCACGGATTGCCGGTAGGATGGCCTGGGGCTTCGAGGAACAGGGATAGGCAACCCCACTGCTGTCTTCAAAGTCAGGATAGCGGCTCTTGTTCATGCCGCTTGTCTCAACCCTCCACGAGAGAGGGGAGTTTGGAGTAGAATTTGCTGCCTCAGAACCACCCAGGAATGTGCCCAGGGTGTAAGGTAGTTTTGTGAAGTACTGTACTATAGACCCACGTCAGCTGTACATACCTGTAAATACCAGAAGCAAATAAAGCTCCTTGCTCAACCTCTCTGTCCGTAGTAGCAGCCATCCCAACCTGGGCAGGTGGGATACACAGTGGTGCTGGGTCTCCAGGGCCATGGGCAGCCAGCACAGGAGGTAGGAGGGCTTCAGGAGTCACCACCAGCTTCTGGCCGAGAGTCAGAAGGGAATGGGCCAAGACTGGAGTGCAGACAGTGTGCTGGACCAGTCAGCCACAGGCCCAGGCCGTCGGAGATGATCTCACTCGGTGGGTGAGCCCAGGTCCGGGTTGCATTCTGGGAGAAAAAGAAAAAATAACCAAAACTTCTGTTGACTTTCATTTAGGTTTAGTCCATGCTCGGGGCTGCTTGATATGGTGGGGGTGTTGCAGGCCAGAGGGGAGAACCTGGAAACTGCAACCACTTCCTTCTTTCCCACCACAGCCAGTCCAAACCCTGTGCCTGTGGATGTCCCTCATCCACAGCTTCCCGGTGCGTCCACTTCTGCCCACGCTACACCTTAGGGTCCAGCCCTGCCTCAGCTTTCTGTTCACGTCCCTTGGGAAATCTCCCAAGCTCACATCTCCTTCCTCTCCAGTTTGTTTTCCTGTTGTCAGTCTTTGTGGGGCGGGGGGAGGAAAAAAGCCAATACCCACCGCCCATCCCAAACTCCTGAATTCAGAAATCTTGGCTGTGGCAAACATGGTCCTGCACACTCTGGCCCTGTGGGCTGTGTGTCTTTCCTTTCTTTATTTTTTTTTTAAGTGAATTTGTACTTATTTATTTGAGACAGAGAGAGCTCCCATCCACTGGTTCTCTTCAAATGCCAGCATCTGAATCCATGTCTCCCACATGGATGTTGAAGGGATCAACCTATGGGAGCCATGCTGGAACTCAAACCCAGGCACTCCAGCATGCGAGATGGAGAGACACACAGCAAGGTCTTCCACTGGCTGATTCATTCCGCAATTGACTACAACAGCCAAGTCTGGGTCAGGCCAAAGCCCAGAGTCAGGAACTAACCAGGTCTCCTCAGCATCTTTTGCTGCTTCCCAGGCACTTCAACAGGAGCTAGATTGCTCTCAAACTGGCACTCTGATATAGCATGCTGGCATTTTTAGCCATGGCATAACCTGCTGTGCCAAAATGCCACCACCTCCCCCACTGTCATTGGTATCTGAACTGCTGGATCAAATGCCTGCTCTGTGTGTGCTGATCCTGCATGCCCTCTAGCTGGTGTGCAGTCTCCCCAGGACGCAGCCAGCTCTGCATGTGCCATCTGCCTGGACCACAGCTCCTCTTGCCCAGGCGCACCTGGCTTCCCTGAACCCTTGTTCCTCCTGCCCCTTCTCCTCCAGCTCTTAGGAAGTGGGGTCAGGCACCTGGTTACACCTGCCCACAGCACCTCCACATGATTCTCCAAAGTGGTGCTGGACTTTGTGCACACTATTCCCCTGACAGAAACTTGTCTGACCAGTTCATCTTTTTTTTTTGTCCCTAAGTGCACAGTCTGACAGTAGATGTTGGAGAGATAGATGGCTGTTGACCAGGATGCAGCGAAGGAGCAGATTGGCTCTAGACTGCAGGCTGGGCCCCTGGGTGCTGAATCTCCTCCTCACTCAGCTAGACTCCTGCAGGATTTCTTTGGTGACTGGAATTTGAACTTATTCAAAACTCTTAAAATGCAGCTGTTGAGGTCGCACATGGAGACATCAGAGAATAGATTGATTAATACAAGAATGCTTCCCCAAAAGGTTTGTGGAAAATGAAATTTAAAGATAATATGATGCAATACATTTTAAAAACACACCTTTTGGAAGTGTTATATATGAGGGGCCTTCAGAGAGGTCATAGGAAAATACATACTATGAAAAAAACTGCTCAGATTTCAATATTTTTTTGCACCAAAATAAACTTTTCTTTCAACTGTGTTTTCTACAAATTTGTTTTTTTAAAAAAAAAAAAAGATTGATTTATTTATTGGAAAGTCAGATACACAGAGAGGAAAATCTTCCGTACGATGATTCACTCCCCAAGTGACCGCAATGGCCGATGCTATGCCGATCCGAAGCCAGGATCCAGGAACTCCTGGGTATCCCACACAGGTGCAGGATCCCAAAGCCTTGGGCCATCCTCAACTGCTTTCCCAGGCCACAAGCAGGGAGCTGGATGGGAAGTGGGGCCACCATGATAGGAATCGGCGCCCATATGGGATCCTGGCCAATAGACTACACTGTGCTGGGCCCTCGGTGGGCTCCAGTTTAAAATGAGCCGACAGTCCCACCCCCTGAGGTTCTGAGCACCCCAGGGTGGGGAGGTCAAACACTGCGTGCAAGGACAGTAGCAGCAGTGAGCATGAAGACGATGGCCACAGACCCTGAGCCCCCAGGAGTTTAGAGAAGGAAGTAATCACCAAGGGCCAGAGGCCACTGGGTGGCAAAGAGGAAGTCGCCGGAGCGAGCGCAGGTGTGTGTAGGAGCAAGAATCAGCGTCCCTGTACACGAGCATTGGAGGGGACCTCCATCTAACTGGCTGTGGAGCTGCTCTGGTCATCCCACCCATCCAGGTCCCAAGAACCTCTGCCAGGGAAAGGGCTTTCTACAGGCAGAGGCACCACGCTGTAGAAGATGGGAAAATGGGCCTCCCACCTACACCACCTTGGATCCTGCCCACGGGTGGACAAGCAGGGCTGTTGCTGAGGTGTTGTGTTCAAGATACAGCCCTGCCAGTCAGCTTGCTAGGCTCGGGAATGAATCTGTCCCTGGGGGACTACACAGGGTATGCCATGCAGAAAAGCACAGGAGGAGAACAAGATAGCAAAACACATCCTCTTACCAAAGGAACTAGAGATAAGGCCCAAAGCTCTTCAGAGAAGAAATTGTTGTCTTGGACCCCTTCCCTCCCCTCCCCCAAATCAGTGGTCCTCAGATGCTGCCTGCCCCCGCAGATCCTCTTGTCCCACAGATGCTGATTCAGGAGGTCTGAAACATTCAAGAGTTCAGCCCTCTGGGGTCCATGTGGGAGACCCTGACCCCAGATCCCTTCAGCAAGCTCCTTGCTGCTTACCTAGTCTAAGTGGCTTTAGCAGGAATGGATTTTTAGGTACAGCCATCCCATGGTATACACCAGGGATTGGTGTCACGAACCCTCCTGACTTTGCTGTCATGCAAAGTGCAAGGATACTGAAACCCCTGCCATAAAATGAATCCATGTGTATCCTGCCATATGGGGAAAAAAAAAATAAAAGATTAATTTGTTGGAAAGGCAGAGTTAACGGAGAAACAAAGAGGTCTTCCATCTGCTTGTTCACCCCTCAAATGGCCACAGTGGCTGAATCAGACAGTCCAAGGTTAGCAGTCAGGAACTTTCAGGTCTCCCACACAGGATCCCAGGCTTTGGCCCATCCTCCACTGCTTTCCCAGGCCATAAGCAGGGGGTTGGATGGGATGTGGAGTAACTAGTGCTGGGGTCACATGGCTCGCCAGCCGCTGGTGGCAGCTGTGTATATGAAACCTCAGAGCGCTGTCCCCACTTCCTGGGCGGCCTCTTCACTTGCTGGAGCAGGGAAGCATCAGTACAGCTTGGTCCCAGGACGCCCACCTGGCGATCCTTCTGAACCTTTCGACTGACATATGTAGTGCAGCCCCATAGGGGACCCTACATTCAGGGAGCTGACTGACTTTGAGCCAGAACCAGAAACCTTTCTGCTACCAGGGCTCCTATCTTGGAAGGCTCTGGTCCTTTCCTCCTGACCTGCAGCTGCTGGTTCCAGCCTCCAGCAAGCTCTCTCAGACAGCACCTGCTCCTCAGGCGGTGTCCCACCCCTGCCCTAAATCTGGTCCAGAAGGCTCGGATTTGTAGCATTTCCTTGTTAGCAGAGCAGGTTGCAAGAACTCGATCCCGCCAGCCTGTGGATTTGACCTCTGTCTGCTTCTCTGACTCCATTTGTTTCCTCTACGAATCAGGGCTTAATCCTTCCAAGAGGACAAGCTCTTCTCCCCAGCTTGGGGGTGAAGGGAGATAGGAGCCACTTTGTGCCATCTCCAGCAAACCCTTTGCTTCTCTGAACCCTAGGATTTTCATCTCAACCCTTTTGGCAATGCGTCTGGGAAGAACCCTGGGGAACCATGAGATTCCAGATCTTTCCTTTTTAAAAACCTTTAAATTGGGCCCGGCGCGGTGGCGCAAGTGGTCAAAGGTCCTCGCCTTGCACGCCCGGGATCCCATATGGGCGCCGGTTCTAATCCCGGCAGCCCCGCTTCCCTTCCAGCTCCCTGCCTGTGGCCTGGGAAAGCAGTCGAGGACAGCCCAAAGCTTTGGGAACCTGCACCCGTGTGGGAGACCCGGAAGAGGCTCCTGGCTTTGGATCGGCATAGCATCGGCCGTTGGGGCTCACTTGGGGAGTGAATCATCGGATGGAAGATCTTCCTCTCTGTCTCTCCTCTCTGTATATCCGCCTTTCCAATGAAAAAATAATAAAAATAAATCTTAAAAAAAAAAAACCTTTAAATTATTCTCGTTTTGTTTGAAATGAAGAGAGAGAAAGAGAGTTCCCATCTGCTTGTTCACTCTCCCACATTCCCACAACAGCCAGAGTCAGAGTCAGGTGCCTGTAACTCCCTCTGGGTCTCCCGTGTGGGTGGCAAGGACCCATGTACTTGGATCAGTCACAGCTGCCTCCCAGTTAGTAGGAAGTTGAAGGCAGAGTCAGGACTCGAACCCGGGCACTCTGCTATGGGATGTGGACATCCTAAATGGTGTCTTAACCATTGTACCAAAACCCTACCCCAGGTGCCCTTTTCCTGGTAGGAAGTCCTGCCTCACCTCAAGCTGTGTCCAAGCACAGACTAGCTTGTGAAGGTAAGCAGGGGATACCCTTGTCCCAGTGCCATCTCCCAACACCCTAACTCCGTTCTCCTGTGCCCTGGGAGTTCTCCACTATAGGGGAGGGGCAGGGCATGATTTGGTGTGCCAATGTCTGGAGACATGCTGGGCTGTCACAACTACAGGGGTTGCTACTCGCATCTTGTAAACACTCTACAATGTGCATGCAGGACAGCCCCTACAACAAATGTCAGCAGTGGCAGGTTGAGATACCATGGACTGGACCCTGTGAGAGGGCCAGATGGGGAATGCCTCCTCCTGGCACCTGGCAAGAAGAGGCACCTGCCATTTGCCTCTGGGAATAGGGACCTAGATGAATCTCTCTCTTCCTCCCTCCTTCCCTTCTTTGTTTCCTTCTTTCCTTCCTTCCCTGCCTATTATTTCTCATTTCGAGACAGAGACACAGACACTCTCCATCCACTGATCCATTCCAGGGGCCAAAGCTGGCAGCTGAGAACTCAGTCCGGGTCTCCCATGTGAGTGGATGACAGGCTTCGAGTCTGGAGCCAGAGCATCAAACCCAGGTTCTCCCTTATTGAACATGCTAGGCCATGCACCTGCCTCCCAAAGCCTTCCTCGACTATAGCCCCATCCCGAACCTGCAGCAAATACTCTTCCTATATTCCATTGCCAGAGTGGTTAAGAGAGCTGCTTAGAGGCACACAGCAAGCCCTGGACTTCACCAGGATTAGCTTTCCAGTTGTATTTAATGTTCAACACAGGCTGGTTCTCATGTGTCTCTTCTGCTCTCGGTAGCTTCTCTGATTATCTAGAAGTTTCTTAAGGTCAGGGATTCACCTTGCCTGTCCACTGCCAGGGCCAATGACACCTTACATGCTTATTTGGAATTGGTTGAAGTCCTTCCCTCCTTCCTTCCCTCCTTTCCTTCCTTCCTTCTTTCTTTCATTTAGCCAACATACATGCAAAGCTGAATCCATGCAGGCCCAACCAACAACTGACATGTGAAGGAGGGCCAGAGGGCCTTGGCAGCAGAGCGGTCCAGAGCAAAGGGACCAAAAGAAGCAGAGAAGAGAAGAGAGTCTTCTCCAAGTCTGCCCCACTCAGCCTGTACTTTCAACAACTGATTTCTGATTTCCGGGGAGGTGTGTGATCAAGTCCCAGGGTGCAGGCAGGAGGCACAAATGGCCCATTGTCTGGGAGCCCTGAGCCAGCTTTTACCTTGGGGTCATGCCAGCTGGTGAGGGCAGGAAGGGAGGAGCTTGCTCACCTGTTGGGCTCTGCTCTTCCTGGCTCCGGATCTGGATAGAACAATGGGCTCCACTCACACCCAGGCTGCATGAGGTGATGGGCCACACCTTGGGTAGGGCAAGCTGGAGCCTGCTCCTCTTTCTGCTCCAAGGTCCAGCTGTTGTCCTTTTTTACCAGTGATCCAACACACACCCTACACACACTCCCCATCCCAGTTTCCATATGGAGGAAAATCATCAGTCTTCATTGCATAATGCATAACTAAGGGGTGGGGCCGGGCTCTGAAGACCTGGGATTTAAGGAGGGTAGCCACTGTTAATCTGCTCTGAGTTTGGTGCCAGCTCCCTGTGTGGGCCTAAGCAGGTGCATTCACCTCACTCAACCTCAAGTTCAGCAGTGAGGAGTAGACAGCCTTTCTCCAGGCCAGGACCCCATGTAGCCAGCCTTGAAAGAGTGCCTGGAGGCACACACAAGGCACTCCGTGTGTTTATTCATTCATTTATTTATTTTGAGAGTTGGACTTAGAGCCATTCATTTCCCAGTAGCCAATCTCATGCACACTGGAGAATGATTGGCCCAACCCGACTTGGATCACCTCCTGTCTTAACAGGAACAATGGCCTTGCCCAAGTGCCCCAAGAGGCCAAAATTCTTGAAAACAAATTATTTGTTTATTTGAAAGCCAAAGTGAAAACAGAGAGCAAGAGAGATCTTCCATCTACTGATTTAACTCCCAAATGGCTACAATAGTCATGGCTGGACCAGACTAAAGCCAGAAGGCAGGGAACTCCATTTAGCTCTCTTACATTGATGGCAGGAACTCAAGGGCTTGAATTGTCATCTGCTGCTTCCCAGGCAAACTAGCAGGAAATTAGTTGGAAGCTCAGAAGTTGGTCCCGAACCAGCACTCTGATAAAAGGATGAAGGCTCCACAAGCAGTGGGTTAACCTGCTGTGCCATGATGCCCTCCCAGAGAGCTCCCTTTCAGGTTGTGCCCAGCAGGTCCCCCAAGCACCAGGTACATCCATTTAACTAGTCCTGCTTTGGAGAGGAGGAGAATAAAGCAGAAAGGAAAGAACAGCAAGAGCTGATGTATATGGTGAACCCCAAAGAAGCATGCACCCCTTTTTTCCACTGAAGACTGACATCAGCTCTAAGCATGCAAACAGGGTATGGGACTCCTCACTTTTGGGGACACAAAGTCTCAGGGAAATGAGTTACTGTGCACATGTGGCAGAACAGGGGTTGAATCAGTTGCCTTCTCCAATTCCAAAGTGCTCTTCTCAGAGATGAGGTGATTGGGCGGGGGAAGGGAAGAAACCTGGGTTGTAGGTGGGGAGGGGCGGGGGGATGGAGGCTGAAATTGTGGTGTAGCAGTTGGAGCAGCAGTTGGAGCAGTTGTGGTGTAGCAGCATCAGCATTCCACGTGGGAGCCACTTCAAGTTCCACTTCCAATCCAGCAGTCTGCTAGTGTGCCTGGGAAAGCCATGGAAGATGACTCAAATCCTTGGGCCCCTGTGTCCATATGAGAGACCTTAGATGAAGCTCTCTCTCTCTTTCTCTGTTTCTCCTTTCCTCTATCTCTTTCTGTGTAGCTTTGCCTTTCGAAATAAATAAATCTTAAAAAAAGAAAAAAGAGCTGAGTGAGAGCATCCTGCCACGCTAGGAAGGAGAAGGCAAGGCCCACACGCCCTGCAGGGGAATAAGAACTGCGTGTTGGTCCCATCTCTCTCTCTGTGGTTGGTGCAGGAAGGACAGGCGTGCACCCTGGATGGTCCCACACCACAGGATGTGTCTAGCCTTGTTGCAGAAGTGAAACAGGATAGGGGGAGGAGGCCAGTTCTCCTTAACAGGGAAGATGTGATCTGCCCAACCCTCACCCTCCTACCCCCAGCCTTGATAACAGCCATCTTGGCTCCAATCTGCAGGAAGCAAGAGAGGCCAGGGGCCACTAGGAAACAGACCCCTGCAGGGGGATGGGGAGGCGCCGAAGGGAGGGATGACAGAGAGGCCAGTTTGGGCACCTGAGCTTCCCACTGCACATGTCTTGAGTTGACTTGACCAGAGCCTGCTCAGGCATCATCTGAATGATCGTCTGATCCTGTCTCTGCCAGTCTTTATGATTCTAACTCTGTGGGAAATGAGTATTTCTGTGGCTGAATGAGAGACACGGTTGATGTGTACCTTATGGGCTTGTGTGCTCTGCACATGCTCAATTGTCATGTTCCCATTAGCAAATGCCTACAGAGGCCCCCAAATAGCTCCAGGAGTATGCCAGGACCCCCTCCTTGCAGTGGATTCCAAAGTCCACAAATGTTCAAGTAGAATGGAATGTAATATTTGCACATAACCTAATGCATATACTTTAAATCATCTTAGCATTCCTTGTAATGTCTGATCCTGTGTAAGTGCTATGTGGATCATTCTTAAATTGTGTCCTTTTAGGAAGAATGACCCTCTCCCCCACATCTATATGTGTTCAGTATAGATGCAGGGTTTTATCTTTTTGTTGTTTGTTTTTAAAATTTTACAGTTTGAAAGACACAGACAGAAGCAAAAAGAGAGCATCCAGGCCCTGGCATCGTGGCCTAGGGCTAAAGTCCTCGCCTTGAATGAACAGGGATCCCATATGGACGCCAGTTCTAATCCCGGCAGCTCCACTTCCCATCCAGCTCCCTGCTCGTGGCATGGGAAGGCAGTCGAGGACGGCCCAAAGCTTTGGGCCCCTGCACCCGCATGGGAGACCCGGAAGAGGTTCCTGGTTCCTGGCTTCAGATCAGCAAAGCACCAGCCATTGTGCTCATTTGGGGAGTGAATCATTGGAAGGAAGTTCTTCCTCTCTGTCTTTCCTCCTCTTTGTATATCTGACTTTGTAATTAAAAAAATAAATAAATTTTTAAAAAAAGACAGAGAGAGAGAGCATCCATCCACTGGTTCACTCCCTAGATGCCTGCAACAGCCAGGAGCCGATGTCTACGCACAATCTCCGACCCTGATCCCACCCCTGAGCTCCTCTAACCTGTCTGTCCGGTTGTCATCTCGGCCTGTCATTAGGACATCAAAGAGGAACAGCCAATCTCATGTGTCTAAGACACAAGTCTTGGTTTTAGCTCTGTACCTCACCCCCAGCTCCCACCCAAGCATGTTCCTCTATGATCTTCCCTACTCCCCCACCCCAGCCTGGACATGGTCACCATACCATCCTATTTAGGCTCAGAGCTTTGGAATTCTACGGTTTCCTTCTCTGCAACCTCCACATCCAGATCTCAGCAAAAAACATCTTGTAATCCGACCCTTCTCTCATTTCCTCCTCTGAGGACACATAGCCTAGCTCATCCTCCCACATCCTCTTGGGTCTTTTCGCCTCAACTACCAATGTATGTGCCCTCTTTCCAACCCAGAACAGGTTGTGCCTTCCACCCACCTGCAAACCCTCCAGGGGCTTCCAGCCCAATTTGAGATGAAATCCTGGTTTCTCTCCAGTCCCCTGCAAGGCCCTAGCAGAGACTGGAGTTCTTGCTCTCTGTTCTCAACTTCTCATCCTTGCCCAAAATGAAAGTTTCTCTTCATGTTATGTAAACACCACCACCCCTCCCATCGCCGGCTTGTCCCTGCCTCAATGACCTTGACATGTCCCTCCCCTCTTCTTGTCACACTCTTCCCTAGTCCATGCTTTGTTTGATCCCTCATTGTTGGAATCAGTCTCAGAAGTCGTCCTTGACCACTGTGTGTGAGGAAGCACAGCCCCTCTGCCTGTTCCTCTCTAGTTCGCTGCCTGTCTGACTCTTTCTCCTAGCCCCTCTCACCCTCGCAAATGGCCTGCCTTGTTTATCTTCTTGTGCATTGCCTTGTCTTCCGACCAGGGCCCAAGTACCAGGTTAGTTTTGGTCTCTGTCGTGTCCCCCAGTTCTCTCCCAGGCTGTGAGCACAGGACACAGTTCAGTTGTGTGCCTGTCCATAGGACCGACCATGTAGGTTAAAGATGAATTCCTTAATCTGTGTCCAAGTTTTGTTAGCTCTAAGGTGGGACTAACAGGGTTTACCTCATGAGGTTAATGTGAGGATAGAAAGAATGAACGTATAAAGAGTAAATGAATAAATGATTTAAAGTATAAGGCATGCTTAAAGCATCACAGGAGACTTAGTACACAGTTAAGTTAGCTCTATTACTATTTTTTATCTTTTTAAAAAATGTCTATTTGAAAGGCAAATTTTTAGAGAGGAAGAAAGAGAGGCAGCGAGCTCTTTCATCCACTAGTTTACTCCTCAAATGGTCATGATGGCCGGAGTTGAGCTGTTCCAAAGCCAGTAGCCAGCAGCTTCTTTCCAGGTACCCACATGGGTGTTGGGGCCCAAGGGGTTGGACCATCCTTATGGCTTGGGAATGCCATAAGCAGATAGCTGGATCAAAAGTGGAACAACCAAGACATGAACTGGCACCATATGGGATGGTAGTGCCACAAGCATCCCACAGGTGACACAGCACCACACCAACCTCTGTTTAAATTATCATTTTCTTAAAGAGTTATGTTTTTTTTTTTATTGCAAAGTCAGATATACAGAAAGGAAGAGAGACAGAGAGAAAGATCTTCTGTTTGCTGAGTCACTCCCCAACTTGCTACAATGGGCAGAACTGAGCTGATCTGAAGCCAGGAGCCAGGAGCTTCCTCTGGGTCTCCCACGCAGGTGCAGGGTCCCAAGGCTTTGGACCATCCTCAACTGCTCTCCCAGGCCATTGGTAGGGAGCTGGATGGGAAGTGGAGCTGCTGGGATTAGAACCAGCGCCCATATGGGATCTGGCACATGCAAGGTGAGGACTTTAGCTGCTATGATACTGCACAGAACCCAAAGTATCACTTTTAAAAGACATTTATTTGAAGGACAGAGTGAACAGAAAGAGAGAGAGAGAAAGAGAGCAACTTCAGTGTGCTGGTTCACTGTTCAAATGCCTTGAGTGGCTGGGATTGGGCCATGCTGAACACAGGAGTACAGAACTCCATCTGGGTCTCCCAGGTGGGTGGCAGGAGCCCAGATACTTGGGCTGTCATATTCTGTCTTCCCAGGAGCACTCCCTGGGAGCTGAGCAGCCAGGCCTCACACCGGTGCTCTGATGTGGGTTGTAGACATCACGCATAAACAGTGGGTGAGCCCACTGCACCCCATTGCTGGCCCTGTCATCTGTATTGTGACCACCACCATCATCATCATTTGGATTCCTGGAATGAATCATATCTCTCTGCCACTGAGTTACAATGCTGATGTCACGCCGTTGCTCTTACTGGATACCTGTCAGGGTATCAACCCAGCCTTTCTTCACCTTGGTTAACACCAGTTCCTCTTCCTGTCTCAGCTTGGTCATTACTACCTCAACTTCCCACCACGGCTGCTTAGAGGTATAGCCCTTATCTCACATCCTGGGAGTAACATGCACTTCTGTCGTAGCTCTTATCATGGTCTTAAGTTTGGATTTATTCCTTTTGACTGGGATTAAGACTCTATCAACACTAGAAGCTCCATGGAGACAGACATCCAATCATGCATCACCTTCCCAACAGGTGCACAGTGTTTTGTATGTATTAGTACTCGATGTAATGAGCCAATCAATAAATCAATCAGTAGGGACAAATCAAGCCCAGAACTGACCCCTGAAGAAAATCTGTTGTTTTGGCATCACCACCCAGCCTCTGCCAACTGACCCTCTGACACGGGGCCAGAACCGGCCTCCTGACTTCTGATGGGTTCTGCTTACTGGAGACGATGTGGCCCTGTGTGGCCAGGAGGCATCGCCGGAGTTGCTGGAGCAGTGAGGTCAGCCTCAGCTTCTCTAGGCTGAGACAGAAGCTAGATGTAAGAATACGCCGTGACGGAGAAGTCTGTCTGGTTTCCAGACCTTCCTCCCCTGTCTTGCCATGCCAGGCGCTTCTCAGCTTTTCCTTCCTGCTTGGAATAGGCTAACGGCCGCATCCTGATGTTAGGAGGGCTCTGTTCTGCTTTTTCTGTCTCCTTTAGTAGGTTAGAGCAGAGCTGCCCACAGACCTGGGCCAGTCCCCCACAGAGCTAGCAGCACCAGGACATGGTGAAACAAGGGGAAAAAAAAAAACAGGGACAACGGAAGGAGTTTTTCATAAAGCTCAATTAATTCAGAGATGGACTGCCCTACTTTCTCTGTCTTTTTTTTTTTTTTTTTTTCTGTGTCAGGCTGCCCTTTCTTTTACAAACCAAGGGTGACAAGAGTTGGTGATCTTTTCTGTTCTTGCTTTTTAGAAATCACCTACTTACACTCTTTTGAAATTGACTGGCTGTGGACAGCAGTTAAAGAGCTGAGGTTTCCAGTGCCAACTTAGCACCCTATCTTCTCTCTCTCCGTGCCCCCTCTCTGCTCTGCAGCTCCTCTTCAGAAAAGATAAAAAAAGGAGCGATGGCTGTGAATTATTGACAAACTACCACATGGAAGAGGGAACATGCTTCCTCTGGTTATAACCCAAGGGGTAAGGAGGTAGGGCAAAGATGGGGTTGCTGGGAAGCAGTTTTAAGACAGGTATATTTCCAACAGGTTTAAAATAAAGTCTTTGGGCATGAAGTGATGGCTAAAGTTCTCACCTTGCTTCCACTGGGATCCCATATGGGTGCCAGTCCAGGTTTGTGTCTCAGCTGCCCCACTTTCCAGGAGCTTCTTCCATGGGGGTCTACCATGCTTGTGCAGGGTTCCAAGGCTTTGGGCCAGCCTCTACTGCTTTCCCAGACCACAAGCAGGGAGCTGGATGGGAAGTGAAGCACCTGGGACCTGAACCGGAGCCCATATGAGATTCTAGTACATTCAAGGTGAGGATTTAGCCATTGCACCATTGTGACTGGCTCAGATTCGTATTTTTAAAATTCTTCTGGCTGTTGTTATGGAAGATGGAAAGGGAGTGAGGCAGCGATGGGGTGAACGAATGAGCGTGAAAGCTGGATGTTTATGAAAAGCCAGGGAAAGTGCCCTCGGAATTCATGGCAGACACCTTCTGGGACTGACATGGAGGTGGTGGAGTGGATGGCAAGGAGGAGTGAACAGACTTGAGGACGATCTGGGAGAAAATGGGCAGGGCTGGACAGAGGGGGCGAATAAGGGTGGGTTTCTGGGAGGATGAGGTGAGGGCGTTATCAAGGATGACACTCAGGTTGCTGGATTGAGCTGTTGCTAGGCAACAGAGTGAAAGTCAGGGGGGAGCCAGGAAGTAGGGAAGCAGGACGTGCTTTCCACAGCAATGGCTATTATGCTGGTGTTTGCAACCTCAAGGGTGTGGGCAGGGTGAGCGTGCCCGGCTCTCTGCCTGCCCAACAGCCTAGACACTGGTTCAGGGAAGCTGCACATAGCAGGCTGGTGGGAACTGGGGGCTGCACACCCAGGCAGCTGCGTGACTTCAACAGGTCAGCTTTATTCCACTGGGCTTAGTCAACTGCTTTGTATCGCTGCCCATTGACTCTGTTTGCAGGGTTCCACCTTGAGAGGTTTGGTCCTACCAGATCCACTGTATCAAGAGCTGCAAGGTGGGATCAGTGTGAAGTCTGGACTGGGGTGTAGGGGTAGTTTGAAAGGAAATGAAGGGCCAATGTGCCCAAATTGCATTTAACAGAGCAAAGCCCCAGCCTGTTGTGTGTGACCTTGACTCTCCTCCTGTATTGCCCTAGCAGGAAGGGTCAAGCATTTTGTGCAAAACTCAAGACTATGGGGGCATTGTAGCATCCCTTGGGGATATACCCTTGGTATTCTCCTTTGTATTCTGGGACAGGAGTCTTTGTGCAGCTTCCAGCCATTGCTTGGGGATGGCTGGGCCTGGGTCAAGCACTGAGGATGAGGGTGAAGAGCCTGGCCCTGGCTAGTGCTGGTATCCGTACGTCCATCCAAGGGGAGCTGAAGCCGTACCCTGCTAAGGGAGTCCTCTCTGACTCTCATGTGCCCCTGCCAGGATTCCTTGAGGCTACAAGAATGCTCTTTGAGAAATAAATAAATAAGAAATTAAGGCAGCTAGGAAAAACCCAGCCCAGCCTCTGCAAACGAGACTTGGAGACAGGAAAAAAATAAAAAAAGATTCAAACCTCGTTGCTGAGGTTTCTATGGTGGCTCCACTCTGCCGCCCTTCCCATTGGCTGGGCGGCCTGCCTGGGCATTAGCAACAGAAGCTCAGATCCTTGGCCTGTTTCTGATTGGCCAGGCTGTGCTGCAACGCCATGGCAACAGAGGCTGAGGGACCAGTCTCTGCAGAACAGCTTGAGTCACCATTGTCTACCTGGGCTGGGCTGGGATCCAGAAGGCAATGCTTGGTAGGGGGTGGCCAGGGGAACAGGTGGCCCCCACCTCAGCTCACAGTCAGGTAGGGAAGTCTCCTCCCTGGCTGCCTGGTTGGAGGTGGGGAGAGGGTCATATTTTGCTCTAGTCCATCTCTTGCAGCCACTTCCCAGCTCTTCTCTTGTCTACTCATCTACTTCTTATCTCCTGTAGAAAACAAACATCCTGCAGTGTCATGCCAGAGGTTAATTCATTTGCTCAAAGTCACGACAATTGCAAGCCAGGTTCAGAATCCATTTTCCATTGCTTGACTTGAAGGCTTTGGCAGGGTCTATGCTGCAAATCCAGAGGTCTTTTCATTTCTTTCTTTTTAAGATTTATTTATTTTTTATTATAAAAAGGCAGAGTTATGGAGAGAAGGAGAGACAGAAAAAAAAAAAAAGAGAGAGAGAGAGGTACCTTCCATCCACTGATCTACTCCCCAAATGGCTGCAATGGCCAGGGCTCAGCCCATCAGAAGCCAGGAGCCTAGAGCTTCCTCCAGTCTTCTATGTGGTACAGGGTCCCAAGAAATTGGCCTATCCTCTGATCCTTTCCCAGGTCATAAGCAGGGAGTTGAATTGGAAGTGGACCAGCCAGGATTACTGCAACTGGTGCCCAGGTGGGATGCCGGTACCACAAAGTGGAGACTTAGTTGGCTATGCCCCCACACCAGCACCCTTCCCGCTGCCCAACATTTCTAATAGCCGAACCCCTCCTATTCATATCACAGGGAGTCCAGATTATCAGATCATCTTGACAACCCTAAGACAGTGGCAGATCCAGGAGGGAGGATCCATCCGGTAGATGAGAACATCAGCGCAGTGAGGGTGAGCGAGGTGAGGTGTTCCTGGGGTATATAGTGTAATAATGCCAGAGCTGGACCTCCAGCTCTGAGTCTTTGTTGGGCTGGGGGGGGGGGTTGTCCAAGGGCTTCATACCTTGGCTCTAGATCCTGCCAGGCAAATCCCAAAAGTGGTCCCTGTTTCCAGGCAGGCTCCATGCTCAACTACAAACCTTGCAGTCTCCCCCTCCTCCACAGACCAACAAGTAAAGACACACTCATAAGCCGCACAACAATCTGACTTGTAAAGTGTTTTTCTTTCAGGGGCTGAGTTGATAGCTCAGCAAGCTAATCTTCCACCTATGGCACCAGCATTCCATATGGGCACTGGTTCTAATCCCAGCAGCACTGCTTCTGATTCAGCTGCCTCCTTGTGGACCGGGAGGGCAGCAGAGATGGTCCAAGGCCTTGGGACCCTGCACCAATGTAGGAAACCTGGAGGAGGCTCCTGGCTTCAGATCAGCTCACTCCGGACACTACAGCCATTTGGGGAGGGAACAAGAGGATGGAAGCTCTCTTTCCTTCTCTCTCTGTAACTCTGCCTTTCAAATAAGAATAAAAATAAATGTAAAAATAAATATTTATTTGAAAGGAAAGAGAATCCTATCCACTGGTGTATCCCTCTGCAATATCCAGGGCTGGGCCAGATCAAAGTCAGGAGACAGAAATTCGATCCAGAAATCAATCTGCGGGCACTGGGGACACAAGAACTTGAGCCATCACTTGCCACAGCAGGATAGCGACAGCAGGAAACTGCAATAGGGGATGAATATGGCTGAGACTTGAACCAGCCCCCCTGGTGGGAGAGGAGTTTCCCAGGCAGCATCTTCAATCCCTGCGGCAAACGTCCACACTCAGCAGTTTAGCTGCTGCTATGTACTTGGAGCTGTGCTGAACACGTTTCACCTCAAACTAAAGGAGCCTGGTCTTGGTTATCTGCTTGCTCATCGCTGCAGAAACGGCTTCTCAGAGAGGTTAGACTCTGTGCCTGAGGTTACACAGCGCTGGAACCACAGCCAGCTCTCTCTCTCTCTTTCTCTCTCTCTCTCTGTCTGTCTCTCTCTGCTTGAAGAGGCTTTAAGTGCTGACTCCTCAGCCCATAGGTATGCAAAGTTCTTTCTGCAGTTAGGCTGTGGCTTGGAGCCCTTTCTGGATGCTGGAAAGATCAGACTTTGATGGTGAGCACTTTGGGGGTAGGGACCTCCTGCAAACAGGTGTTTCCCCAGGCAGTGGTTCTATGTACCCCACACTATCTCCAACTGACCTTGCAGGAGGGCTTGGGCTTGGCTGCGGTGGGGACTCTGGTGGGGGACAGAAAGCCCAGCATTGAATCTAAACAGTGCACATTTAGAGGAGCCTGGGGAGACCCCCCTAATGTTCTTAACTTGAAACAGAGCCCAGCTGCCTGGCCTGCTCCCCTCCTCCTGCTACCCTCCGGAGAGCATCAGTTTTGGAGGACGTGACCCGGTGGGAGCTCACACCTGCTTCCTGACTCCACTAATTGCTGTGTCAGCAAGTGGCAGGTGCACAGTGTCTCTGTCAGCAACAATTCGGTGCCGGGTGTCACATAGATCCTGGGGAGAGGGGCCAGGAATAAACCATTATGATCCCCACTCTCAGGAAAGCTGCAGCTTAATGGCAGTGATGGACAGGAGGCCCCTGCGTGAATAGAGCGTGAGTCCAGATTGAGATAAAGGCCGAGGACACGGGTAGATGGTGGCTGGTGGGGAGACGGGAATGGGGCAGAAGAAGCCATCCTTGCCAGGGTGGCTGGTGGGCAAGTGGCAGCTGCATCAACTATGGCCTGAGCTGATGTTGTAGATGCTGGCATCTTCTGTCAGAGTGCTGGTTCGAGTCCCAGCTGCTCCCCCTTCGCATCCACCTCTGTGCTGATGTACTGATGCTTCTGGGAACGCAGCAGATAATAGTCAACTTCTACCTGCTGGTTCATTACTCCAAATGGTCACAACAGCCAGGGCTGCGTCAGGCTGAAGCCAGGAGCCAGGAACTCCATCTGGGTCTCCCAGTTGAGAGGCAGGTGCCCAAGCACTCAAACCATTACCTTCTGTTTTCTAGGCACATTAACAGGAAACTAGATCAGAAGGGTGCAGCTGGGGACTCTAACTGGAATGCCAGCATTGCAAGTGACAGCTTGACCTGCTGTGCCACAATGCCAACTCTTCTGGGACACCCTGATATCCAAACATCATTTACTGTTTCCTCTGAATTTCATTTTTAAGTCTCCTACTGTTTTCCTGGATGATCCTTATGTGTGCCATCACAGAAGAGCTTTAAGCAGCAAGACAAAAGGGTAGATGAACATTTTTTTTTTAGGGAAGTCCCCAGGATTTGTCAGAAACCAGACCGGAAAGAGACCAAGAAGTGACTTAGGATGAGGCTCCTGCTATTGTTTAGGTCGCAGAAGCGATGAAGCTTCCTCCCAGTATATCGGGGCTATCTTACTGCGTCTGCCCACACATCAGCCTCCCTCACCGTACAGGTGGCCTTGGCAGGACCCCCTCAGTTGATGAAACTCCCAGCCGTGCTATGCGAGCTTTGGGGGCTGCTCTGTTTCCTCTCAGACCCTTCAGTACCCTCCTTCTGTCAGAGCCGTTAGAGGACCAAATAGCAGGTGCAGGGGCGCTATAATTGCTTCCGCCATCTGGGGCACTCCACCCAGCCCCTCTCTCTCCTGATGTAAATCCACATCAAACCGGAGACATCTAGCTCATGTGTCACCTTCCTGTGGGTACTGTCATCTCCCACCAGCCCTGTGGCCGGTGCCTCTGCCATCACCTTTCTCCAGTCTCGCCTCCATGATTGGCTTAAGGAGAAGGGTTACCAGCATCCGTTGGCCCACGACGTGCTACAGCAAAGTCCTCCCCGTCCCTTGTGTCGTCCCACCCCGGCCATTCCAAGGGATGGCACTGTCCTCATTACCAGGACAAGGCAACTGGGGCTGTGACTGCCCTGAGGTCACACAGCTGCAGGGTGTTAGGGGAGCAGGTCTGGCTGGCGCCAGGGCTCAGGCTCTCCCCACTGTCTCCAGGAAACGCCCTCCCCCCAGCCCGGGGAGTCCCCTAATCCCCTCCTTTCATTGAGTACTTGGGCTCAGTCAGCAGTGTCCTTGTACCACGTTGCTGTCTCTGCTTTTTCCCAGCTTAGCCAGGGACTAAAGTGGGTCGGCGCCAAATTCGTCTGCTGGGGGCTTTCTTTTTTTTTTTAACGAAGCCCTTTGCTCCCACCCGAGCCCTCCCCACGACCCCATGTGAGGCCTGCCTCCTCCCTCCCACCCCTCATTTCCAGCTTGCGGAGAACTGTCGTCCTGCCGCAGTGAGAGCCACATGAAATATTAACGCAGCCGCTCCTGGGCCGTGGTGACGTCAATTCCTGGGCTGCGCGGCACGGAAGGCTGCGGCTGCCTCGCTCTCCAAGGTGAAGCGGTGACCGGAATTCAGCCGGCTTGGGCTGCCTGTCGGGACCCGGAGAAGATGCCGCTAATGTAAGACGTGGCAGGAATCCAAAAAGGATTTTTCTCTGATCTCCTCGGCTCCCGCAGGGCGCTGGGCTAGCATCCTGACGCTGGCCTAATGCATCCAGTCTTTTGGCAAACGGACACCTGCTGTCAGCCGGACGCACTGCTGCTAGGCTCTGGGGACACAGCTGGGGACGTGACACCTTCTTGGCTTGCTGGAGGAGATACCCAGTGGCATAGACCAGAACAGGTGTCCATGCCAGCCTGGGGCCCTGGGACTCATTTGTTTAAAGATTCTCTCATTTAATTGAGGGGCAGAGTTACAGCAAGAGCCAGCAAGCGGGCGAGAGAGAATACTCGATCTGCTGGTTCACTCTCCAAACGGCTACAAGGGCTGTGCCAGGACAAAGTTGAGAGCCTGGAACTTCATCTGTCTTTCACAGGGGTGGCAGGAGCCAAAGTACTTGGGCCATCATTTGCTGCTTTTGCTGGTGCATGAGAAGGAAGCTGGGTCAGAAATGTGCACACAGGACTTGAACCAGTGCTCATAGGACATGCCAGCACTACAGTCAGTGGCTTAGCTTGCAGTACCACCACTTTGGCCCCTGTCAGCCAATATAAAATGTTTCCTTTCCTGTAAATAAAAAAGGAAGACAGAGCAAGGCCTTTGGTGGGGTTTCTGTTAAAAAGTTGGGGGTGTAACTGGATCCAATTTCGCATTCCCAGAGCCTCATCTAGGCTTCCCAGGAGCTCAAATGATGGGAGCCTTGTCCTATAAACTTTAGTCCTACAAGTCAGATGTTCATTTCTTAAGGAAGTGGAAAGTTAAGTGGCTTATGTGGCCAAGGGTAAAATCTATAATCAAGAAAAGACTTGGGTTCAAATTCTGACTCTTAGGGGCTGGCACAATGGCTTAGCAAGATAATCCTCCACCTGTAGCGCTGGTTTACTACATGGGCACTGGTTCATGCCCCAGCTGCTCCATTTGCAATCTACCCTCTGCTTATAGCCTGGGAAAGCAGATGAGAATAGTCCGGGTGCTTGAACCCCTGTACCCACATGGGATAGCCCAAAGAGACTCTTGGCTTCTCTTTGGATCAGCTCAGCTCTGGCCATTGAGACCATCTGGGGAGTGAACTCTGTCTCTCCTCTCTGCAACTCTGCCTTTCCAATTAAAAAAAAAATCTTAAAAACAAACCCTGACACTTTTTCTACCTAGACCTTAGGTAAAGGGACACCTCTCTGAGCTTCAGTTTCCCCATCTGTGTAATGGGTATCAGAGCAACAGATGTCATAAGGGTTAGAGAAGACCATGGATCACACCAAGTGACATAGCAGGGGGCTCGTCACCTGATCACTGGCCAGTAAGCATCCCTTGTAGTCAGGTCTCTGTGCAGAAGGCAGATACTCGAATGACCATGGGACTGGGTGGAAAACGAGCATATTTTTGGTTGAAGAAACTGGCATGGCTCTTTAGAGAAGGTGAGATTTAATCTAGATGCTAAAGGACTTCAGAGGCTGAGCATGGGATGGGCATTTGGCATGGCAGCTGTAAGACACTGCTTAGGATGTCTGCATTTCCTGTCAGAGAGCCAGGGCTCCCATTCTGGCTCTGCTTCTGATTCTGGCTCATGCTGATATGCACCCCAGGAGGCAGAAGGTGAGGGTCCAAGGAGCTGGGCCTCTGCCCCCACAACATGGCATTCCTGGCTGGGGTTCCAAGCTCCTAGAGTCACCTTGGCTCAGCTCTGGCTCCTGTTGGAGGTATCTGCGGGGAGTGGATTCATGGATAGATCTCTGCCTTTTAGATAAAAATAAATACACGTAAGGGAAAAAAAAGGTGGAATAAGAGGAAAGAATTTTCTAGAATGTTTTTGGGCAGAGTTAGGGAATCAGGATATCTTGAAGAGGGGGTGTGGATGATGACCTTGGAAAAATGAGCCAGGGTCAGGTTGGGAAGCCCAGAGAGAGTCACTTCTGTCTTTGAAGGGAAGCTCAGAGCTGTGTCTGGAAGGTTGAGCCCGTGCAGTCAGCCCCTTCTTGTGGCTCTGCTCCTCCCAGGTCCCTGGGCTTACTGCCACTGTCTTCTAGAAGAAGACAGAAGGCTGTGCAATCTGCTGGCCTCCTACTAGCACGCTGGGGAGGAAGAGATGATTTTAGTATAGTTGCCTGGGAGCAATGCTCAGCATCCCCCCTCCCTCACTCCCCAGGGCTCCAGCGGCAGCAAGTGACAGTTTATACTCATGACTCAATGATGAAAAGAATGTCTTTCGACACTCAGAAGGTCAGGGTCAGCAGTGGGCAGAGTGAAGAAGGAGCAGCTCTGGATCTTGGCTCCTGCTCTTGTTGTCTGTGTTGGAATAAGCCTTGGCTTTCTCATCTGTAAAATGGAGCTAGCTGTGGCTGGACAGAAGGAATCCTGTTTATTTTCCTTTACAGATTTATTTATTTGAAAGGCAGAAAGAATTTCCCATTCACTGGTTCATTCCTCAAATGGCCACTAGGGCGGGGCTGATTTAGGTTGGTACCCTGGCTCTTCTGCATCCAATCCAGCTTCCTGCTGATGTACCCGGAGATGCAGCAGACGATGGCTTACGTGCTTATGTGGGACACCTGAATGGACTCTGAGGCTCCTGGCTTTGGCCTCACCATTGTGGGCATTTGGATGAAAGATTCTCTCTTATTCACTGTGGCTCTGCTCTTCAACTATATGAAAAGAAACATTTAAAAATCAATGGGGGCCTGGTGGCGTGGCCTAGTGGCTAAAGTCCTCACCTTGAATGAACAGGGATCCCATATGGGCGCTGGTTCTAATCCCAGCAGCTCCACTTCCCATCCAGCTCCCTGCTTGTGGCCTGGGAAAGCAGTTGAGGATGGCCCAAAGCTTTGGGACCCTGCACCTGTGTGTGGATCCTGGCTTCAGATCGGCATAGCATCAGCCGTTGTGCTCACTTGGAGAGTGAATCGTCGGACGGAAGATCTTCCTCTGTCTCTCCTCCTCTCTGTATATCTGACTTTCCAATAAATAAATAAATCTTAAAAAAAAAAACAATGGAACTTAAAAGCAGATTATATATATATATACACATATGTATACACACACACACACACAAAGTTGTTGAACAACAGTACTAGAGAATGGGCATTTCTTCTGGCAGGTAAGATACTCACCTGTCACACTTCAGTGCCCGGGTTTGATTCCCAGCTGAAGCTCCAGCTTCCAGCTTCCTGCTGGAGCCTCATGGGAAGCAATGGATGATGTGTGGTCTGCTTGGGCTCCTGCCAGCCATGTGGGAGACCTAGATTGAGTTATTGACTCCTGGGTTTAGCTGTGGCCCAGCCTTAGGCACTGCAGCTGTTTGGGGAGTGAACCAGTGGATGGGGCACTTTCTATCCCTGTGTCTCGTAAAAGAAAAGAAAAAAGAAAAGAAGGTAACCTCTGACCTCTGTTTAACCAGGTGGGAGTGTGCTGGCACCTGCTACCCCATGTCATGCTATGGGATAGGAGTCAGCATCCTTTTTCACTCCTTTTGAACTGCTTGTCTTGTGACAGTCACACACCTTAGACTCTCAGAGCTGGAACAAGAGAAGCACCTTGCTATCAACCAGTGCTGCCTTCCTTACCACAGGTAAGAACACTAAGGCTCAAGGTGAAGTCATGGCCTGATTCTCCAGCTTCCCAAGGTCACACACAGCCCCTCCTGCAGGCATTCCCCATCCCCCAATGGAATCTGTACCGAAGCTTGAGGCAACGTAATTCTCCAGATGGTTTAAAGAATCTAGAAAATTCTCACTGAAGAAACACCAACTTCTCAGACCATCTGCAGAACCGAAGCAAAGCTCTTTTTCATCTTCATGGGAACTCCAGTTGCAAAGGTCACATCTTGGTCTTCCCCAGAGCCAGGCTGGGCTCCTCTCAGTAAGCTTGGAGGGAGGGAGGCAGCTGTCCTGAACAGGCTCTGTGCTCCCCCAGCTCACCGACTACAGCTCACTGGGACAGTTTTCTATCTCTCGGTGCCGGAAGCTGCCTTGGGCATGCTCTGCTCCCAGGGCAACCTTTGAAAGAGTGGAGGAAGCTTATATATATATGTATATGGGATTCTGGTTGCAAGGGGAGGACTTTAGCCACTAGGCTACTGCATCAGGTCCTGGTGGAAGGTTCTAGATGCTGCTGAGATGAACTCGGGCTAATTCTAGACATGGTGGTGCGGGGAGGGGACAGGATTTGGGATCGGCAGGAGTACGCTGGTGGGAACGAGTGGTGGTGGTTAAGGCTCATAGCAGAGAATAAGTATTCGCAGAAGAGGTTTTGAGGGAACGCCAGCATCTGATTTTGAAGTCTGCATTTCCTCATCTGTATCAGAGAGACCATGACCTTTACACAAAGGGGGGATTTGGTGAGATGATGGATAGAGGAAAGTGTTGATGCTCATGCCAGGCAGAGGGCAGATGACGAATACACAACAACTGCTGCTGGTGCTGTTATGAATCCACTGCGGATGGGCTGTCCAGCGGTCACCTCAGCAGCAGGTAGCCCGGTGTGCGGTGCACGGCATGTGCAGGCTGCATTTCTGGCTCCAACGGTAACCATGCCAACAGTGTGACCGCCACCACGGCTCTGGGCCCAAATCAGGTCTCTGTCAGATGTCCCTTGGTGTGCAGACTTCTCAGGGAGCTCAGAGTGTTCCAGAAAAACCAGGCAAAAACAAAACAAAACTGGGACTGCCTTTTCTGGGTCATCCATCTACTGGGCTCTGTAGGGCGGCTCTGGGAATGCTTTGGAAGTCAGGTCCACCTGCCCTAGGGCTGGCACTTATCGCTGGCTCAGGGTGGGGGGCAGGCAGAGCTTATTATGCTGGTCTACTAGTGGTGGTTGGTGCAGCCCATGCTGAACCCCTCAGTGGTCCTGGCAAATAGTCATGCTTAGACCCTTATTACAGGCCCTTCACCCCAGGGGTCTGCAGCTGGTCAACAGAGCAGAACAAGATCTGAACCCAGTCTGGGATCTTCTTTGTTTTCTCCCATTCAACAACACACATGTTTTCAGGAGGTCTGGTAGGTGGGAATCAGTGGGGTGGGGAGTGGTTTGCTCAGCTCCCTGAGTGAGACCGACCCTGAATTGGGTGAAGATGTAGTCCTGGAGCCTGTGCTGGGGATCTGCTTGGAGCCCCGGGATAACATAGTGTGTCTGACATCAATCCCTGGCTTCCTTCACCTCGTTCAGGGACTCTATTTGGAGTTGTTTAAGAGGCTGTATTTATTGATGGGATGAAGAGCCCTGGGAGTAGGTGATCTGTCCCCAATGGTTGTCCTGGTCATTATTTATTGTTGATTTGAGGAGCTGGCAGCTCTCTTTCTAAGGGCAGAGAAGATGGGTGCTGGTCAGGCTACAAGGTGGGAAGTGTGTGTATGTGTGTGTGTGTGTGTGTGTGTGTGTGTGTGTGTGTGTGTGTGTGTGTGTGTGTACATGTGGTTTTCAATAATTGGTTTACTTGAAAGAGGGAAACAGAGAGATACTTCATATGCTAGTTTACCCTCCAAATGGATAGTTCCTTGCCTCTCCCCACAAAACCCTTGGGCTGGGCCAGGCTGAAACCAGGAGCCAAGAACTCCATCCTTGCCTCCCAGGTACACGGCATGAACTCAGGCGCTTGGCCATGATTTGCTGCCTCCCAGGTGCATTAGCAGGAGGCTGAATCGGAAACAGAAGTGGAACTGGATCCCAAGCACTCTGACATGTTATAATGGTGTCCCAAGTGGTGGCTTAACTCAATGTGCTACATACCTACCTCCCCTTTTTTGTGTGCTTCACAGAATGGGATGGCCCCGAAAGGACAGCTGCACTTGGAGCACTCCTCAGCTCATGCCAAGTGTGGGGCTCTCGGGATGGGGAGTCTGGCAGATCAGTATTGGAATCCTGGTGCTGTGCAACTTTGCTCAAGCCATGGGACATCGGTAAGCCCATTTCCACCTGTAAAATGGAAATGGAAAGTATAGTTACCTAGAGGGAAGTATTTTAAAACGGGGGTGAGTGGAGTATAAACCCATCTGTGCACTGCATCTGATTCAGTGCAGGAGACATGGTGTGAAATGGGTGTGGATGGGGGTTGCCTAGGATAAGACAGAGTGAGAAGATGGCCCTGGACGGGCCCCAAGGAGCCACAGCACTTCAGGACAGGCTAGAAGACAAGCTCACACAGGAGACACAAGAGGAGCAGCTGGTACAGAGGGTGGGAGACACGAGAAGTCAAGGCCACAAAATCCAGAAGGAGCCGGTCCAGGTGGAGGAGACGTTACTACCCAAGGTAGCCTGGAGGGCTAAGGAGGTGAGAATTGTGATGTGTCCTTGGATTTGACAACAAGGATGGCCCTGCCGGCCACAGCAAAGGCCATTTTAGGTGGACGAGTGAGGGTAGAGCCAGAAAATATTGGGCTAAGGTAGGGTTGGGAGGCGAGGAAGAAGAGAAGGCTGAAATGCTTCCTGGGAGGACTCAAGCATTATTGCAGTTGTCCTAGCCGGTTTCGTGTTGCTATGAAAGTGTACACCATGGCCTGAGACAAATGTTTCGCTCACAGTTCTGAAAGTTGGGAAGACTAAGGTCAAGGAGCTGCCATCTGCTTGGCAGTCAGCAGGGATCCTCTTACTGTACCATCCCCAAGCTGGAAGGAGGAAGGACCAATAAAAAAAAAAAAGTGCCTGAGTTAGTTCCTTCTGGCTGTTTGTTATTAGTAATAACATGAGTAGTAGTAATCATGAGCTTCACCCTCCTGACCTAGATATCTCTCACTATCTCTTACTAGGTCCCAGCTCTCCAGACTGTGGCATCCGGGATCAAGCTTTGAAGTTTTGTGGGTTTTTTTCTGGGGGAGAGGGGCGGGTCGGGGAGGATTGGGTAGGGAGATAGTGACAAAACTGTAGCATTCTCAGTACCCATGATGGAGACTGCTCCAGCTCTAGCTAGCAGGTTCACTGACTTGAAATGAAAGGCAATCTGATTTGTCCTGAAGTTGGGGAAAGGAACTCCCTCCAGAGCTGGTCCTCCCTTCCCTTCTCATGGGGAGAATCCTGTCCTCTGGGATAATGAAGTACTACTTATCAATGCTCATCTTTCCAATAAAAATAAAGAAATCTTTTTTTTTTAATTAAGGATTTTTATTGGAAAGTCAGATTTACAGAGGAAGAGACACAGAAAGTTCTTTTGTCTGCTGGTTCACTCCCCAAGTGGCTGCAATGGCCGGAGCTGAGCTGACCTGAAGCCTCCCCAGCACCAAACAGGAAGGCCTGGAGACAGACCCCTGGTGTGGAAGCCTTAGCCTAGCTCACCTGTGGCACCAAGTGGGTCCAGTCCCTTCTGCTGAGATCTCAGGATAGGGCGTTGGGCAGCGGTGAAGCTCCAAATCCCACCAGCTCTGACCTTCCTAGGTGCAGACTTCTATACTCCTTTTTTTTTCTTTTAATATTTATTTTTATTGGAAAGGCAAGTATACAGAGAGGAGGAGAGACAGAGAGGAAGATCTTCCATTTGATGATTCATTCCCCAAGTGGCCCCAACAGCTAGAGCTGAGCCAATCCGAAGCCAGGAGCCTCTTCCGGGTCTCCCACATGGGTACAGGGTCCCAAAGCTTTGGGCTGTCCTAGGCTGCTTTCCCAGGCCACAAGCAGGGAGCCACCAGGATTAGAATCAGTGCCCATATGGGATTTGGGTGTGCTCAAGGTGAGGACTTTAACCACTATGCTATCACGCGGTGCCCTTCTACACTCCTTTTAGCAGTTCTTTACATCCAGTCTCCATGATGGCAAAACCAGTGTCTTAGAGAAGGCCAGATCTCTACTCCCTTCAGTCTCCATGAATGAACCTTACTCCCCAGATTTCTGGCCCTAAATGTGGCTTTTCTCTCTTGTAATGGTTCCTAATTGCCTTAAGAAGTAAGCCTTAATGAGGTTTTGGGAGGAGGGGGCACAGTGCCTCAAACTCCAGCCACAGGAGAAATCACAATATATGTGGTCCGACCTTGGAGTGCATGTGTGGGGACTGGGCCTCCTCAGTTGCTGATGCCTCTGCAGTGATCAGCATGCCCAGATACACAGCGAGCACTTGACAGCCTGCACATCTAGGCCAGCAGAGGATGTTGAGTGCCTCGTCTGAGGATGGAAAACAGAACAGAACGGATCCCTCTCCTGGCCAAGCTCTGTGGCAAGTGTCTGGGTGAGTGGATGCACTCAAGTGGACTTGGTCAGCCAACAGACCTTAGAAAAATGATCTCAACCCTGATGCAATGAAGCCAACAATGTCTTAGAACTACTGAAGCCACTCAAGTGACACTCTGGGAACACTCTTCCTCAATTGGGGGTCTCTAAGGCAGCATCACAAGACCGTCCCACCATCCCCCCACCATCCACCAGGGCCTGATGTAGTTTGACTGCAGGGAGCAGCTTCCTCCCCTTCATTGCCTGATGACACAAGAGGAAAGAAAAAAAAGGGAAACATCTGTCCCACTCACCCACCTTCCTCCATCCCTGGATCCTCCCCACCCTAATCAGAGACCCACATGAACACACATCCCTTTCAACTAAGTAAATAATGTTAAAAATAAAAACATAAAAAAAAAATCAAGCCTTAAGTCTTCAGCTCAGCATTGAAAACACTGCCCAGTCTTGTTCTACCCCGACCTCATTTTCCACGCACCCCCAGGCTTCTCTTCTCACGGCTCCTAGGATTTTGTTTGTATCCTCACTGCCAAGCCAGGGCCCACGTTGGGTCCCATGTCCTAACACCTTTTCGTGACTTTCATCTCCTTCAAGGGCCAGAATATCTGCTCTTCATATATATATTTTTTTGAAAGGTAGAGAGGGCTCTTCCATCTTCTATTGGTCCATTCCCCACTAATGCTCCGAAGAGTCCGGGCTGGGTCAAGCCAAAGCCGGAGCCCAGAACTCGCTCAGCACCTCCCACGTGGTGGAAGGATCCCAGCCACTTGCGCCAGCATCTGCTGCCCTCCCTCCCAAGGAGCACGATTAGCAGGAGCCTGCGATGAGGAGCAGGGCAGATTTCCTTATGGGATGCAGGCTAGCCCGCTCTTCTGTGCTGAATATCAACTTGGGGACCCATTACAATGATCAGGCACCCTAAGGCCCTTCCTCCTGGGCTGCTTCTAAAATGTTCTATATCACTGGGATTCTCCTAGCTGTCTGGAAGCCCAGGCCGGGGGGAGCGGGACGGGCTGGTGGGACAAGGACGGGATGTGGACTTGTGAGGATATGGGACAAGGACGGGGATGTGGAGCTGTGAGGATACGGGACAAGGACGGGATGTGGAGCTGTGAGGATACAACAGGGCCCCGTGCTTGTTGTCAAGGCCTTAGCTCTGAGCAGCCCCGCTTCCCTAGCAGGTATGTCTCAAAAGCAACGGACTGTGGCCGGCCGCAGCTCCCTCCTCACGGACCGCTCTGTCGGACCCAAGGGTGAGCAGGAACGTGAAGGGGTGTCCACGAGGTGGTCCCCGAAGGCCAGTTCCGACCCAGCCCGAGCGCCGGGCGTGGCCCCGCGGCCTGGCGGGCCTCCCCGGGCTCCGCGGGGCCGGTCTGCCGGCTCGAGGGCTCGCGGCTTCTGCCTCGCCAGTGGCTTTATTCGCTTTTGCAGGGAACAGAGGAAGCCTCTTCCGAAGCCAGGATCTCTAGCGTGGAATCTACGGGCGCTTCCCAAGCCCGCCATGACGGCGCCCCCTCCTCAGGCTCCGCAATCCCCACCCCTGCTTCTCTCTCACCTCTCCCACCTCCCGGCTCTGCGACGTTCAACTGCAGCACTCGCACTGCGCCTGCGCGGCTCCCGGGCGGGGCGGTGGCGGCAGCTATTTATAGTAGGTGACGTCATCTTGAAAAAGACCGTTAGGGCTGGCCCGCCCTTCCCCTCCCCCCCCGCCGCCCGCCGCTCGCCCACTCCCGCCGCCTGGCTGGGCGGCTCCTACCGCGCAGGCGCGGTCTCGGCCCCGCCCCGTCCGCCTCTTCCCTTCACATCCCCGCCCTCACCCCGTCGCGCGCGGCCGGCGGGTTCTCCTCCCTGAGCGGCGTCGGCGGCGAAAGCCACAGCGCGGCGGGGCGAGCCAGCGAGCAGGGCGCGAGCGGCGGCGCTGCCTGCAGCCAGCAGGGCGCGTGCGCGGCGGCGGCGGCGGCGGCGGCGGCGACCGGGGAGCGGCCGAAGGAGCGCGCGGTGCGAGGCGAGAGGCGAGAGGAGAGGCGAGCGACATGGGGGACCGTGAGCAGCTGCTGCAGCGGGCGCGGCTGGCCGAGCAGGCGGAGCGCTACGACGATATGGCCTCCGCCATGAAGGCGGTGAGCGCGCCGGGGAGCCCCGCGCGGCCGGCCCGGGGAGTGGGATGGAGGGGTGTGGGGTCTGGAGGGTGGGTTGTCCGCCGACGTGCTGGGGTCGGGCGGGAAGGTGGATGATTGAGGGGGGCGGCGGGGCGCTGCGGCTCCCTCCTCATGGTTCCCGGCCACCCCGCCAGCCGCCTGGGCGCGGCCGCCCGCACTCCCCGCGTTTCCCGCGAATCCCCCGCCATTTCCTGACTTCGGACCCTGGGTGGGGTCCCCGGTGGAGGGAGGAAGGGAGGTGGTCGCGAATGGAAGCCTCGCGGAGGGGTGAGGGTGGATGAGCAGACGGGGCGGGGGTCGCTGCATCCTCACTCCGTGTGAGGGTTTTGAAACGTGAGGAAGCCGCAACGCTTCTAGATCCTTCTACCGGGTCTGAGGAGGGGAGGGGGAAGACTCACCTTCCTCTCGCCTTTCAACTTGTAAAGAAAAAGAACAACAACAAAAAAATCTCTTGAGGGGAATGGCGGTGCCCTATCCCGGTTTTCTGTGCCACGACCTGAATGAAACCCGTGCAATTGGGAATTTGATTTTTTGTTCTTTGCTCTTTTCGCTTGAATTATTCCAGTTCCCACCCTCCCACGCTCGGGGTCTGGGCTTTGTGTGCGATAGACTCCCCCTCCCCTGCATTCCAGGCGTGGACGCGGGCGCGGGCCGGAGGATGGGGGAGGAGGTTGGGGGGGGACCTGACATTGTGTGGTTCCAGGTGGGGTGTCGCCCCCTCTGCTCTGGAACCCGAGCAGGTGACACGAACCTGGGTGCCTTCGCTTGCCCGGGTCCCTTAGGGCAGTTTGATTTTCTCGGGTACCGAGCGGTGGCCAGCCACACCCTGGCAGATGCCGTGGATGTAGACGCCACCTGCTCCAGTCACCATCTCGCGGTCCCTTGTCGCTTCGTATCGCGATCTGAACATTTTTAATTCCCCCCCACCCCCCAATGAAACGTTACTTCTCTCTGCGCCAAGGTCACGCAGTGATAAGAGCTGCAACTGGCGGGGCAGCAGCGTGCTGTGTTCATCCCGTGGACGACCTGGGAGGATTGGGACTCCACAATCTTAATAGACCCACTTGAAAATTCAGAAATTCAGGATTGGGGGGTTAGAGGAGGGGAGGGAAGTGAGACTCAAAAAACGCAGTTTATCCAGCTTTGTAGGTGAGTTTGGCTTAAGCTGCAAGGCAATTAGTATTCCCTCCTGGGTTAGTTTTGCTGGCCCTTTGAAGGGGTTGCTTTAAAAAAAAAAATCCTGCTAATTTATGAAGCACTCACATTTTGCCATCATGGAAAAAGCTCATTAGAAGGATTTTGATCACCGGTATCAGATGACATAGGTTTGTTGAGGGCAAGATTTAGGATTATCCAGGTGAGAAAGGTGTTTGAGTTAAAAAAAAATGTAAAAGACGTCTCTGGCCAATTTTATGGAAACCACACTGTGAAAGCATTTTCCTGGGAGGGACCCTGAAACTTGATTTCTTTGAGGAGTCAGGGAATGCTGTGTTCACAGGGCCAGCTGCATTTACACAGACCTCTTCGCCTCAGTAATTGACCCCGGGATAATTGGGTCTTTACCCACCTGTGAATGGGACGTAAGGCTGCAGTCCCTGGAATGGGGACATGAGCACGTTGAAAAGAGGGTTTGAAGGTGAATTGAGGTTAAGGAAGAATAGTTGGATGGTACATTCTAGAATTATTGGGAACCTGAGGCAACTGCTGAGATGGGAAATAGGAAAGAACCAGGTGGTGATACCAGAACAATATGGAGTTTGAGGGAAAAAAGCATCAGCCTCCTGATTTCATAAACAGGTTTGCTGCTTTCTTGCTACAATTCCTTTGGGCTGTAAATTTTTCTCAGGGTTTAAGGTGGGGGCTTTCTTAACTAATGGGCCCCTCATTGTGGTAGGAGTCTGTCGCATCAGTCAATCTGAAGTGACGGGTGGGTTGGAAAAACCATCCAGCCTTGAGAATCTAATTCAGTCTCATCATGTCATCTCCAAAATTGTGATCTGCAATTCTTTCAAAATGACTCCTCTTAAAAACATATTTTTTGGCCTTTTTGCCTCGTAAAAACATTTTGCTTTTATCTTCTAGTTAATGAAACATCAGAAAGGATTTGTCAGGGTCATTGGAGAACAGCTTCTTGTTTCCACTGTGAAATTGTAGGTTCGATTCCTAATATTAATTGGAGCCACTCTATCTCCATATGGTTAATACAGACCTTAACTAGCGCTTGTGGAAAGTGAATTACAGAGTCTGTGTGGGCTTATGTGGGCTTGCTTCTTGGTGATGGAAGGGCAGGTAAGTCGATTGCCACAGGGAGGATGGAGTAGCAGGACACTTGAGGGAGGGGAGGTTTTAATGCCACCACTGTGACCTTGAAGCTTGGCATCTCTTGGCATCAGGTCCTCCGAAGTAGAAAACTGGGAATGGTGTTACTGACAAGTCTGTTTGCACGGCAATCTAACCTGTTCTGTTTCCTTCATGATTGAAATGGTTGCTTAGTAATACCACCTGCCTGTCCTGACTGCTCCTTACTCTCCCAGCGGCACCTGGAGGACAGTGTCGGTAAGCTTTAAGAATGCGTGTTGGAAAACCGCCGTGTGGCCTCAGATCAGTGCAGAATTAGAATTCCCTGGCTCACCTCGTAATTTCAAGAGGCAAGAATTATTTCAGCGGTGAAGTATATTAAGAATTGTCTTCAAGCTGTGCTCTTCTCATACCTGGTGGCTTCATTAAGTGTCAAAGTCAGAAGAAACACTGTGGAAGATTCTAGAACCCATATCCTTTCTTGAAATGGAGGACATAAGGGAGTCCTTAACACTTCACAGCCTCTTTTCAAATGGGCGTATGACTATCTTTTATGAGAACTACTAAGCCTATAAAATGGGATTAAAATATTAGTACAAAAGGCTAAGTGATTTAAAGGATGGGAAATAGCTAGATTTCTATCATGAATATTCATGGGGAGACAAAATTCTCTTATTGCCCTGTCATCGATTTTATATTACAGTAAGTAGGTGGTAATTGTGACGTTAGAAGATGTAAAAGTGATCTGAGATGTTCCATGGATTGGTAGTTGATTAATGTTGGCAGAACCAAGAGACACCTCTCGGGAAGAACAGCAATAGAAGCCTTAAGTGCAGTGAGACCGGACTGCCGTTGAAGGCAGTGGGAGTTGGCGAGGAAGAGGCGCTTGGCCCAGCCGGTGGCAAAAGGCTCTTACTGCAACAGCTGTGAAGTAGTGGGAAGTGGGAAGATGAGCAGGTGGTGTGTAAAAGGAGACCATGACTGAGTGGCCCGGGTGAGACCTAATCCGTGGTGCAGATAATAACGGAGGTGACTGAAGGGGCTCCGGGCTGTGGCTGCTTTGGAATCTTAAAGCCACTGGTATGAGCATGGAAATGGGTAAAAGCTAGGGAGCCCTTTTTCTTCCAAGGGTCAGTTGACACTTTATTATATCAGCTAAGGAAGAAAGAAGACTCAGGGTTATTGTAATAGTCTGAAGTAAAAGTTACTTAAGGTAGCAGAACAGCTAATAGAGATTTGCTGCCCTGAATCGTGGCCTTCATGTGATTTGGGTTCCTGGGTAAAGGCTGCATGAGCTTCTATCAAGAACCCCAGTTCTCCCTTAAATCCAGAATGTGATCACCTTTGGGATGTTAGGCATAGTTGGGTAGGTTGACCGTAGTGCCAGACTTTCCCAGGGATAGTATGGCTTAGGAGGAGGTACCCCAAATGCATTTCATACTTAATGGAATTTTTCGCTTTCATTGAAGTTCTTCTTAGTCGATAATTAGCTGTTATCCCATGTGTGCCTTCTCAGTCCTAACAGTTATTAACTTCATTGTACAAATGAAACGTGGAGGATTTTCTCATGATGAAATAAATAGCTGCAAAATTGTGAAGCCAAGTTTGAACTGAGTTTATAGTTCTCATTTTGATCACTGTGGGATAACGCCCCGTGGACCCAAAGGGTTCCCTCTGCAGCTTACATCCCGGGGTATGGCATCGTCTTCCAAGCACCCACACAAAGGTGAGGGTTAGGCTTTCTAAAGTGATTAACTTATTGGACATAAATCATCTTACCCAAGTTTGATTAGAATCAGTTTACCATTTATGGGTTTTGATTACAGCAAAGAAGCATAAGAGGGAAACTTATAAACCTAGATTTTGCTCCTTTTGAAGACCCTTGTTTGTTTTTAGCTTAATGTGCCATGTGCTTGATGTTAGTTCCTGCTATGAATTGAGGAACACAGGACTGTTGGGATACTTAAAAAAATTAATGGAAATGTGCATTGTGAAAAACTGCATGGATTCCACAGTTGTTTTTTGTACCGAGATAAACTTGCCTCTTTAATTCTGTTTTCCATACATTTTAAAAAGTACCCTCATTTTACGTGTAGTTAAATTTTTTCTTTCCCTATTGCTTGGCACCATTTATTTCTCCATATTACCTTTGATATGATTCATAGGTCCCCAACCTTCAGTCTCTAAGTTGGTGTTAAAATTAGTCTTAGTGTCCAGGTGGAGGCAGCCCGCCTTGTGCCGCACTGGTCCTCCTGTCCGCTGCCGTGGCATTCCCCCCTGCAGTGGTGGGTGTTGGCATTTCCTGTGGCCCGGAACCTGGCTTAGCTTGTGAAGCTTTAAATCCTGGTGGCTCCAGGGGACAGTAGCGTGCACTAATGCTATTCAGACGGGGCTGCATTTAATCCCTGCCAATCCCTATGAAAATGTTCAGTGATGTCAGAAGCGCAAGGCAAAGGCAGTCTCTTATTAAGACAAAGGTAGCTGTTGTATTGGATTAATGTTAGCTTTAAATGAACATGGATGACCCAAACATGGCCTGCTCTGAGCTAGCTTCGCCTATCTTCCTAGCCTAATGAGAACTGCATCCTCTCCTGACAAGAGGGGTCCAGTCTTGCATGGTGCTGGGGAGTGATCTCAGCGCAGGTAGTGTGTCAATTTGGGGCTAGACAGGATCCTCATTCTTGCAATCTTGTAACTGAATCAGCCAAAAAAGCTTTCATCTCTTTTCTCCGTTTTTTAAACATGCAGGGTTCTGCCAAGGAGAAAGGGTTTTATGATGCAGTTTATCTATTTGCTACCAACTCTCCGAAGTGAGCTGGTTGGTGGTTTGCGGGTGTGGGTAGCTGAAGGGCCAGGCGACAGCCACGTGTGTAGGCGTTGAGCTGAAGGATGGGAGAACTCCTGTTGGAGGTAACTGCTCCTGACGTTGAAGGTGCATCTGGCAGTTCCGGGTGACATTCCACTTGAGCATTATTGCTTTTGATGCTAGATTTTTCTTTTTCTCCCCAGATTAAGAACTTCGAATTTTCCTACGTAGTCCCTGTGCTATTTTTGGCAGTGAGTTTATTTTTACTCATAAACACATAGTTTATTGCCTTGCGGGTCCTGGAAGGAGGTCTCTAGGGATTTTTGAGTAAACAGTTTCATAGGAAGATAGTTAGCAGGCTGGGTTGTTTGTGACTTTTGTGTGTTGCTGTATAGTCAGAGCAAAGAAAATGGGTAAAGGGGAGTGCCCTGGGATGGGGAGTTGGTGTGGCTCAAGCCTATGTGGTAATGGCATCAGTAGGCCCACTGGCAGAGAGTCCAGTCCCCTGGAGTTGCAGAAGGCCCTCACACTCATTGCAGGGAAGGGGTCAGTAGAATTAAATAGGGTGGGAAGGTGTGCAGGATAGGAAGGCAGTAAACAGGTGTGGGGGCATTGCTGTGGTGGTGAAAGAAGGGGTTGTGACCATTGGAAGGCTTGCTGCACTGAAGGCAGCTGATAGGTGGCCAGTGAGGAATGGAAAGAAGGTTGAATCAGTTGTCTGGGTGTGTTGGGTGGCATCTACTTCCTGTTTCGAGCTGGAACTTGGGAAGCCTGTGCTTGTGGAGATGCAGCGCAGCTCGCCTCCCCGTGATGACTGAGCTGACCGGGTATGGAGCCCGGTCCCTTGCTTCCATGCTAGGACGGTGGGTTGCCTCCCAGGGTCGGCCTCTCGGAAGATGACTGCAGTTTGCACTGGCTCTGCTATTTTGGTATTTGTGATATTGGGGACTGGCGCTAACAGAAATGGAAGCTACCTCCAATCAGTGTCATCAGTTTTTGTTCCAGTGGACCATTGTGATTTCCATTAAGCCTGTTTTTAAATCTGGGGAAAGCACAGTTTTCTTTAGTTTCCTAATCAGGTTATAGATTTCATTAGTTGCCTTTTGTTAACTGAGTTACAACCAGGAGTGTTAAAACAATACTATATTTAAACTTATCCAGTTATTTCCTAGTTAGGCTCTGGCTAGGGTCCTGAGAGCAGTGTTTGCTCGCTTGGGCATGTTAGTCACCCTCAGCTGATGGCGATAGTGATTCATTCAGACTGGCAGGCAGCCAGCTGATTGTTACATAAACACTAATATGCCTAGTAAATGATTTTTTTTTCTCGTAAAGGTGTCATTGTAAATATTGCCCAGTAGTTTTTTTTTGGCAGTACATTTCTGATGGAGAAAGATTTAATGCTCATATAAATTCCTGAAGCCCACAGAGCCGCCCAAGCTTATGTTAATAGAATCACTCTCATGTCTTCCCACACCTTTAATTGGTGCCCAGGAAAGGTGGAGTCATTCATGCTGGAGCCGAAGGAGACCTTGGAGAGCATCTGAGCTGAATTTGGCTTCTCTTTTGGTTTAGGAGCACAGCTAGCTCAGACTGCACGCCAGCTGTGTTAGGTTTCAGTAGTTACACTGCTCTGTGCACGTGCTGTATGGTTGAATGCACTTCAGATGCACCCAGCGTGGGTCACATACTCTGGGAGGTTAGCTTGGTCTATCTCAGCAGCAGTCTAACAGAAGCAGCCTTATTAAGTCGTGGGATGAAGGAGACTGTGGCTTATGGATGTCGTTTATATTGAGGTCAAGTGGCCCTCACTGGATTTTATTGACATAAGAGTTCTAAAGTTCCTGTTCTTGCCTGTGTTCTGTTTTATTGAGTATTGCTGTAGAAAACCGAGTCACTCAGGAGAACTTGAGTGTTCTGGGTAATCTATGGAGTTTCTTTGTATTTCCAGAAACAAATGCAAGTATGGTGGCTGGAAGGCACTTAAAGAAGTCGGGACGGTTATAGCTCTTTAGTTGGATTTGAAGGGAGCCAGGGTTCAGAATTAGCAGAAAGGGATTTTCCTGGGCTGGGGCGGATCACAGTGGCATGTGAGGGCTGAGGAACCAGACATGGGAGGAGGGGATGTGGATATCACTGGAGAAGTGGCATTGGTGGTTTGGAATAGGCCAAAGGAGAAAGACTCTTGAGTTAAGGATATGCAAAAAACAATAGAGGCCTGGGGCAGGGAAATTAGAAGAGTTATTTTTATCTTGTCTGGGACTTGAACAGGAGAGACTTGCAGGCATTGCTTGTTTTACTTTGTAAGGAGATGACACATTTTTCTGATTTTTATGTGAAAACAATTTTTATGTTCTTGAACTTTTTTTTTTTTTTTTAAGATTTATTTTTGTTGCAAAGTCAGATACACAGAGAAGAGAGGAAGATCTTCCATCAGATGATGATTCACTCCCCTAGTGACTGCAACGACTAGTGCTGCACCGAACTGAGGCCAGGAGCCAGGAACTTCCTCCAGGTCTCCCACATGGGTACAGGGTCCCAAGGTTTTGGGCCGTCCTCAACTGCTTTCCCAGGCCACAAGCAGGGAGCTGGATGGGAAGTGGGGCTGCGGGGATTAGACCCGACGCCATATGAGATCCCAGCACATTCAAGGAGAGGACTTTAGTCACCGGGCCCTCTTGAACTGTTGAGATTACAAATGAACAATCATTGTGTAAAATTTGGATTTCCCTTGTTCAGTGTTTTCAGTCCATTTTAAGCATGCCTATTCGCAATACTTGTGGTAATTTTCTCCGCCAAACTTGGTTTTCCCTTAGAGAGGGAGAGAGAAGTCTTTGAATGATGGACTCTGTCTGGCAGCAATAGCCAGTACTGGGCCAAGCTGAAGCCAGGATTCATCTGAGTTTCCCAAGTGGGTGGCAGGGCCCAGACGCTTTGGACAAATCTTAGAAAGGAACTGGATTGGAACCAGCTCCCTTAGGAAACTGTTGCAGGTGGTGGCTTTACTTGCTAAGACAGTGCTGGCTCCCAGTAACGTGTGTGTGTGTGTGTGTGTGTTCCCCCAAGCTCCTGTTTTTAAATGAAGACCCTCACTAGGAGGGTGTGTTGAAATTCCCCTGCCTATGGAAGAGCATACAGCCTCTGTTGAAGGATGTGGAATGTCCTAGGTCAGTTTTGTGAGCTAATCGCTTTACTGTAAGTGTTAATTTCGCGGGTTGGAGGTGGGGAGAAGGGGGAGGCAAGTGGCTTAGAATTACAGAAGTTTGTTCTTTTATAGTTCTGAAAATTAGAAATCTGAAATGGAGCTTGGCACAATGTATCAATGGCTAAATCTTCACCTTGCAAGCCCTAAGATCCTATAGGGGCACTGATTTGTGTTCTGGCTGCTCCACTTCCCATCCAGCTCCCTGTTGTGGCCTGGGAAGGCAGTGAGGGATGGACCAAAGCCTTGGGACCCTTGCCATCCATGTGGGAGACACAGAAGAAGCTCCTGGCTTCAGATTGGCTCAGCTCCTGGGGTTGAAGCCACTTGGGGAGTGAAACAGTGGATGGAAGATTTTTTTCTGTGTATCTTTCTCTCTGTGGATCTGCCTTTCCAATTAAAATCTGGGAAAAAAAGTATGAAATGGAGATGTTGGCGGTGCTGTGCTCCTCTTCCCCTGGTTTCTGGTAGCTTCCAGCAACTCTTGGTGTTCCTTCAGTTGCAGATGCATGGTTATAGTCTCTGCCTGCCTCATCCCGCAGAGGCCTTCTCCCTCTGTGGGTGTGTCTGACACCAGTCATTGGATTTAGAGCACAACCCTAATCCAGAGTGATTTCACCTTAAGTAATTACATCTGCAAAATCCCTGTTCCCACACATCCAGTTTGCAGGTACCAGAGGTGAGGACCAAAACATAACCTTTTAGGGGCAATGTGTTTCAAGCTCACAATGCAGCCTAGTGCTTTTTCTAACCGCATAACAGTTCCCTTGGAGTTGGTATCAGAGCGCTAAGGAAAGTCAGTTTGTCAGATAGAACTTTCCCATCTGAAGTCAGTACTTGCTGTCCTTGCCGCCCAGTCAGGGCTCCGTCCGAGTGGTCGGGGTGAAGCATGCTGTGGGGCAGCTTTGCTTCCTTTCAGCAGAGGCTGGAGCATCTCATTGTCACTGACGCGCTGTTCTTTTTTGGCTTGGGAAAGAGGCAGCCCGAAGTGTCCTTGGAGACTAACCAACCACACAGGGCAACGCTCCAGCCTGGAACACTGGTAGTGTTTGACTTTATCCACTGAGCTCTTATCATTTTAGTATGTATTTGAACTGTGATTGTTTCTCTCTGCAGTTCTAGAGCTGGATATAGAACATGAAGCACACTCCTAGTCTCTCAACATTTGTTCAAGGGGGATCGGTGTCTTGAGTGTTGTTGAGAATAGCTTGCAGAGTAGCTGAAGCTCAAGTTTTTCTTCTCCATCACTGTGGATCAACCATCTTGGAGCCATTTTGTGATTTATCTTTGTTCCTCTGCTGGGATGAAAGCAGCATCATAGGCCCGAGAATTTCTCAAGGGTTCTACCAAGTGTCTGATTTGAGAATATTTATCTCTTCTGTTAGCCTGCAGCCTTTCTTGTGATAGGATCCATGTCTGCATTGGTTTTTACCAAGAGTGGTTTTAATTCTCCAAAGTGGCTTGTTTGTAACCCTGTTCTTGAGAAGGATTGTTGCTGATGTTAAAGGGAGAATCCCTTCTGAGATTTTCTGAGTTGTGTCTCAATGTTCATCTGTGATGTTTTGCAGGTGACTGAGCTGAATGAACCTCTAACCAATGAAGATCGAAATCTGCTCTCTGTGGCCTACAAGAATGTGGTTGGTGCCAGGCGATCCTCTTGGAGGGTCATCAGCAGCATCGAGCAGAAAACCATGGCCGATGGAAATGAGAAGAAATTGGAGAAGGTTAAAGCTTACCGAGAGAAGATCGAGAAGGAGCTGGAGACCGTTTGCAATGATGTTCTCGCTCTGCTTGACAAGTTCCTCATCAAGAACTGCAATGATTTCCAGTATGAGAGCAAGGTGTTTTACCTGAAAATGAAAGGTGATTACTACCGCTACTTGGCAGAGGTGGCTTCTGGGGAGAAGAAAAACAGTGTGGTCGAAGCATCTGAAGCCGCCTACAAGGAAGCCTTTGAGATCAGCAAAGAGCACATGCAGCCGACGCACCCCATCCGACTGGGCCTGGCCCTCAACTTCTCCGTGTTCTACTACGAGATCCAGAATGCGCCCGAGCAGGCCTGCCTCTTAGCCAAACAAGCCTTCGACGATGCCATAGCTGAGCTGGACACACTAAATGAGGATTCCTATAAGGACTCCACTCTGATCATGCAGTTGCTGCGAGACAACCTCACCCTCTGGACGAGCGACCAGCAGGATGAAGAAGCAGGAGAAGGCAACTGAAGATCCTTCCAGTCCCCTGGCCCTTCCTTCACCCACACCCTCATCATCACCAATTCTTCCTTGCCACAATCACTAAGTATCTAGTGCTAAACCTATCTGTATTGGCAGCACAGCTACTCAGATCTGCTCTCCTGTCTCTTGGGAAGCAGTTTCAGATCAACCTTCATGGGCATTGCTGGACTGATGGTTGCCGTGAGCCCATAGGAGCTCCCTTTTTGAGATGTGCAGAGAAGTGAGTTCTGAATGAGGCATTTCACCATGCCTGTTGATCTAGGAGAAATTCAGGCATAAGTAATAGGGGCGTTTAGAAAGGAGAAGTGGCTATTTAAAACAAGCTGATAGTGTTTTGTTAAGCAGTACATCTTGTGCATGCAAAAAAAACGAAATCACCCCTCCCACTTCTTTCTTCAGCTAATGGAAAACTGTTAAGGGAAGCTGATACAGAGAGACAACTTGCTCCTTTCCATCAGCTTTATGATAAACTGTTTAATGTGAGGTTTCAGTAGCGCCTTGTTTTTTGCCTCTTTAAATTATGATGTGCACAAAACCTTCTTTTCAATGCAATGCATCTAAAGTTTTGATACGTGTAACTTTTTTTTGGTTGCTATTGTTTAAGAATCATGGATTTATTTTTTTGTAACTCTTTGGCTATTGTCCTTGTGTATCCTGACAGCACCATGTGTGTCAGCCCTTGTCAATCAAGATGGGTGATTATGAAATGCCAGACTTCTAAAATAAATGTTTGGAATCCAATGGGTAAATAAATGCTGCTTTGGGGATATTGTCCACGTGTACAGTCTTGATTTTCCCTTGGCGGGGGGGGATCTTCAACTGGTCGTGCCCTGAAACGTGGTATATGGCTCTGACTATGGGGGCCACGTTTTCCTGTCCTGTTAGACCATGATGTGTTTTGCAGCGCACATAGCAAGTTTCATGGGTTTTGAGTAGTTTCCTGCGAGCCCAGCTGATAGGGCCTCTCTGAACCAGTCTTCTGATAACTGATGCTTACAAGTGAGCCCAGCTGAACAAAGTGTTCAAAGTACAGCACCTCCGGAAGGCTGTGGTCTGTGTTTAACTTGGGAAGGTGTTTGGCTCACTCTGGAATGTTGATAGATGACACTGGGGGTAAATACTGAGCGTAACAAGTGCTTAAATTTACATTTTTAAAGATTTTATTTTTGGAATGGCAGATCAGATTTTATGGAGAGGAGGGACACAGATCTTTCTTTTTTTTTTTTTTAAGATTTATTTTTATTATTATTTTTTTCATTGGAAAGGCGGATATACAGAGAGAAGAGACAGAGAGGAAGATCTTCCATCCGATGATTCACTCCCCAAGTGAGCGCAACGGCCGATACTATGCCGATCCGAAGCCAGGAGCCTCTTCCGGGTCTCCCACACGGGTGCAGGTTCCCAAAGCTTTGGGCCGTCGTTGACTGCTTTTCTGGGCCACAGGCAGGGAGCTGGATGGGAAGCGGGGCTGCTGGGATTAGAACCGGCGCCCATATGGGATTCCGGGCGTGCAAGGTGAGGACCTTTAACCACTTGCGCCACCGCGCCGGGCCCGGGACACAGATCTTTCATCTGCCAATTTACTCCCTAGGGGTGATCAGGAGCCTGTTCCGGATCTCCCACACAGGTGCAGGGTCTCAAGGCTTTGGGCCAGCTTTCCCAGGCCACAAGCAGGGAGCTGGATGGGAAATGGGAGAAGCCGGGACATAAATGGATACCTTATGGGATCTCGGTGCTTGCAAGCTGAGGATTTAGGCACTGAGTCATCGTGTTGGGCCTACATTTTCTTAAGGCGAGGACCTTAACCACTGCGCCACCGCGCCGGGCCCCAGTAACTTAACATTCTTTAGAAGGAAGAGTTCTGCACCTCTTAAGTAGTCCTTCATTTCCTTCACCCCAGTGTCTCAAAGCGCAGTATTGATTAGCTACCTTGAGTGCTGTGTGCTAGTGAGTTGCTTCAGTTAAATATTGAAGTCCTTAACACTGGGCAAGCTTAGCACTGAGACCGTCCTTGGGTTAATTTGCTGGAACACGGAACTCAAAATGTCACAGTTTAACCAGTTTTCTCACTGAAGAAGTGTGACTCCTGGGTATTAAAAAGTACTCTTTAGGAAGCTGGCTTCCGGTTGACCCAGTTTGTAAGCTTAAAGTGGTTTTTAAGTTTCACTTCTATTAGTAAGCCAGGTGTTAATGCTGAAAACTTACTGTGGCTAAGAGACTTGGTTTTTGGTAAATGTAGAGAAAGCATTGCTTTGTGGAATGTACTTCACAGTTGTGCTAAAGCACAAACATTTTCACAACCTCCTGGAAGACTTGGTCCCCACTTCATGATGAGAAAGTGGGGATGCAGAATTGACACAGTTCAACACAGGAAAGCCTCTGCTACAGACCCAAAAATTGTTTCTTGAGAGGCTGACAGACTGGCGAGGGAGAGCACCCATACATTGCCCAAATGCTTGCAGCCAAACGGGGATGTAGGAGCTCAATCCAGGTTTCTCAGGAGCTGGGATCCAGACACCCCGACTTGGGATGCCCGGGTGTTCCAATCAGTTGCTTAACGGCTAAGTGCACCCCTTCCCCCACCCAGGTCCCTGGGTGGGTGCTGGCAGAACCACAGTGCCAAGGTTTGGATTTCTTTTTTTTAAAAAGATTTATTTTGATTATTTTTTTATTGGAAATGCAGATATACAGAGAGAAGAGACAGAGAGGAAGATCTTCCGTCCGATGATTCACTCCCCAAGTGAGCACAACAGCCGAAGCTATGCTGATCCGAAGCCAGGAGCCTCTTCCGGGTCTCCCACGCGGGGGCAGGGTCCCAAAGCTTTGGGCCGTCCTGGACTGCTTTCCCGGGCCACAGGCAGGGAGCTGGAAGGGAAGCGGGGCTGCCGGGATAGAACGGGTACCCATATGGGATACTGAGCATGCAAGGCGAGGACCTTAACCACTGTACCACTGCGCCGGGCCCCAAGGTTTGGATTTCTATATCAATGTTCTTTCAGGTCTTGGCAGCGGTGCAGCTTTTTTTATTTTTAAATTGGAAAGTCAGATATACAGAGAGGAGAAACGGGAAGATCTTTGTCTGCAACAGCCAGAGCTGCCCTCTGATCCAAAGCCAGGAGCCCAGAGTCTCTTCTGGGTCTCCCACACGGGTGCAAGGTCCCAAGGCTTTGGCCCATCCTCCACTGCCTTCCTAGGCCACAAGTAGGGAGCTGGATGGGAAGTGGAGTAACTGGGATACAAATTGGTGCCCATTGGGATCCTGTCCTGTGCAAGGTGAGGCTAGGCTACCACACCAGGCCCTGCTGTGCTTTTCATCCAGCTCCCTGCTCGTGTGCCTGGGGAGGAAGTGGATGATGACTTTATCTCCCACTGTTAGCCATGTGGGAGGGCCAGATGGAGTTCCTGGCTCTTGGCTTCTGCCTGGCTCAGCTCTGTTGCTGCCATTTGGGGAGTGAGGCAGCTGATGGAAGATTTTGTCTGTTACTCTGCCTTTCAAATGAATTTTACGATGTATTTGTTATTTGAAAGGTAAAATTACAGAGGGAGGGAGAGGTAGAAGGTTTCCATCCTCTGGTTTTCTCTCCAAATGGCTGCAGGGACCAGGGCAGGGTCAGGTTGAAACTAGGAGCCAGCAGCTTCTTCAAACTCTCCCATGTGGTACTCGCTTTGGCAGTGCACATACTAAAATTAAAATGATACGGAGATTAGCAAGGCTTGGGCCCGGCACCATGGCCTAGCGGCTAGAATCCTCGCCTTGAACCCGCCAGGATCCCATATGGGCGCCGGTTCTAATCCCGGCAGCTCCACTTCCCATCCAGCTCCCTCCTTATAGTCTGGGAAAAGCAGTAGAGGATGGCTCAAAGCCTTGGGACTGCATACGCATGGGAGACCTGGAAGAGGCGCTTGGATTCTGGCTTTGGATTGGTTTGGCTCTGGCCATGGCGACCACTTAGGCAGTGAGCCAGCTGACGGATCTTTCTCTGTCTGCCCTTCTGTAAATCTACCTTTCCAGTGAAAATAAATATTTTAAAAGTAATTATAAAAATGTTCCTCTGGTTGATCTCCAGGCTTAAGCACATAACCATAATAAAAAAATGATCACTTCATAAATTGTTAGTTTTAGGCTGGAGTTTTGAAAAAGCAAAAAAACACTAAGTTGACTGGAGGGAATCCATTTCCCCAACCAAAATGACCCGTGAGCCACCTAAACAACAAAGAGTGAAGGGGGTTGGGGCTGGCGTGCTGGTGTTGTGTACAATGGCTTAAGCAGCTCCTGAAAATGCTGGCAGTCCATGACGGAGTTCTAGCTGTCCAGTTCCAGACCTAGCTCCCTGCTAATGCACCTGGGAGGAACCGGCATGGATGGACCAAAGGCTTGGGTTCACCTGCGTGGGAGACCTAGAGAATATTCCTGGCTCCCGATTTCAGCTTGGACTAGCTTGTGCCGTGTGGCCATTTGGGGAGTGAAACAGGAGATGGAAGAAGACATTATCTCTCTCTCCCCCTCCTTCCTCCACATCTCCTCTCTGTCATTCTGAGTTCCAAATAAAACTAGATCTTTAGAACAAGAAACATGGCTTGATTTGAACAGCTCTCAGCTTCTCAGCAGCCTCCATAGAGATGAGGTGGTTGCTTCGGCAGTATTGCTTTCATCTCCCTCAGGGTGGTCCTCATCCTCTTCCTGTCTCTCTGCACCTTACCACCTCTAGCCTCTTTCCTTACACCCTCTAGCTCCTTCCTGCATCTGCCCTCCACCCACTTCACTTTCCTGGCCACCCCCTGGTTCCAACCGAGATGGTTGCCATGGGAACCGTCTCTCCTGGAAATGACATCACTCATCTCCTAGGCAACTGTTTCCAGGGCAGTGACATCATTTGATTACCATGGCAACTCTCTAGGAGGGCACTTGCACAGAGAAAGGGGCAGATAGAATTCATATGTATTTGTGGGGGGTTGGCAGTAGTGCAGGGAGGAGGCTAAGAAGAAAAACAGCTTAGCCACCAGAAGAAAAAGCTCTGGCTGTGTTGCCGGGGAAGAGCAGAAACTCCGGAGTGAAGCCCTATTCTGTGTCACACAACTGGGACACCCGAGAGTGAACATGCCTCTAGCATGATGCTGGGATAGCAAGTGAGCAAAGAGAAACCAGTGCATGTGCCACCCCGCTTCCACCTTCCCTCCATGTCACTGGCATTATTTCATTACCTGTATGGCTCAACGAGCAAGCACTGAGTAAAACCAGACCAGGTTCTCACCAGAAAGGAGCTGTGTGTGTGTGAGTGTGCGAGCTTGTGGAGGTGTGTGTGTGGATATGTGCATGAAAGTGTGTGTGAGGGTACGTATGTATGAATAGGTGTGAATGTGTGGGTTCACGTATGAGTGTCTGGATGTGGGTGAATGTGAGCATGCATAAATGTGTATGAGTGTGCATCTGAGAATGTGTGAGTGTGTGTGAATGAGCATGTATGTGAGCGTGTGTGCTCGCGTGCACGTGCGTGTGTGTGTGTGTGTGTGTGAGGTCAGGGTGAGCCACAGTCACTCAAACAGCAGTGCTCCAAAGAGAAGGAGCTGAACTCTGAAGAAGCAGCTTGGGGAGAGGGAGTTCATTAAGGGTGGGTTGGGGAGAAGACCTTGGCGCAGAGGGAACAGCATGTACAAAAGGAAGCTGCAAGGTTAACAGCAATAGCAGGAGGCCGGGGTTCCTGTGGAGACTGGAAGAGAGCCAAGTGCAAAACGAGGCTGGAGAGGGCAGGGTGGCAGAGACCAGGCCTCGCAGGCCTTGGTGGTCAGAGCTTTGGTTTCCATCTTTCCAGCCAAGGAAGCCTGGAGGGAGGGTCTTGAACAGCAGGAGACATGATTCTATTTGGACTAAGAAAAAAAAAATGCTGTTGGGGCCAGTGTAGCTGGTAAAGCTTCTGCCTGTGGTGGGCGTCAGTTCGAGTCCTGGCTGCTCCACTTCCCATCAATCTCTCTGCTCATGGACTGGGAAGGAATGGAGGATGGCCCAAAGCCTTGGAACCCTGCACCTGCGTGGGAGACCAGGATGAAGAGGGCTTGGCATCGTGCTGCCAGCCATGGTTAGAATCAGGGTAGGGTAGTGAGGGACGGGGGAGGGCAGTTGGGCCTGTGGAATGGAGGCGGCGGGAGAGGCAGGGAACAGGGACATGAGGACCAGCTGGGTGCTGAGGCAGAAACCTCCTCTTCACCAGCTGGCTGGCAGGGAGAACGTGTGGCTTGCAGCCCTCACTCCCCATCTTGCATCCTCTGCAGGGGAGGGTGAAGGGAGCAGGAGAGGACAAAGCTTCCTGCTTGGAGAGGGAGGGAGGGACAGAGAAAAGTCTGGAAGCAAGCAGGCTGAGTTCCAGGCGGGAGTGGGTGGGGTGGGGAACAGGTGGTTGGGAGGTGCCCTCTGCCTTTGCCAGCCTCAGCTGACCAATAAATGATGATGGATTTGCTTCTGCCTCCACATTCTGGACCCCAGAGGGCACAACCCACCGGAGCAGCTCCAAGAGGGAGCCGTGAATGCCAGCAGGCGTTTGGGGCAGGGGTTTGGGGCAGGGGTTTGAGTGCCTGGTTGGGATCCAACTTCCTGTTGATGTGCACCCTGGGGTCCCTGGGTTCCTACCACCTGTGTGAGGGGTATAGAGTGAGTTTTGGGCTCCCGGTTTTGGCCCAGTTCTGGCTGTTGCAGGCAGGTTGTTGGTTAAATTAACAACCACCACAACAAAATAAGTAAACAGGAGGAGGGTTTGGTTGAGTGGTTGGGACACTCCTCCAGACGCCTACACCCCTCCTTGGGCTGTAGGGCGGGGGGGGGGGGGGGGGGGGGGAAAGAGGGGAGGGGCTTGGTTGGTTTCAGCTCCCACCAATTCCAACTTCCTGCTCCTGTGTACCCTGGGGGGTTGTAGCGATGGCTCAGGTACTTGGGTCCCTGTCATTCATGTGGGAGACCCAGACTGAGTTCTCGGCCGTTGGCTTTGGCCTGGCCTAGCCCCTGGCTTCTGTGGGTTTTTGAGGGAGTGAATCTGGGAATGGACGATCACTCTTAGCCTGTCTGTATCTGTCTTTGTTTCTCTGCCTTTCAAGGAAATGCAATACATAAGAAATGTAAAATGCAGGTACAAAGTATGGAGATCAGACTCTCCCTATCTGTGTCACACACACACACACACACACACACACACACACACACACACACACACACACACACACACTCTTTGATGTATTAGGATGCAGCTGGAAGTCCCCTGTGAGAAAGCCCTATCAAGAGGTGTTTATTGCAAGGAATTAGGGCTGCCCAGGCAGGTGCTAAGTCAGCCAGTTCAGGCTGGGCCAAAGCTGCTGTCCGCAGGCAGTTTCTGCTTCAAGGAGGTCTAGCTTCAAGGCCTTCCAGCTGCTGGCACCAGGCCCTCTTGCATATTCTCCACACCTCAGAGTCAATGGATAATGGGGCTTTTGTGGCATCCACGAAATGCTCTCAGCCAAACCCCGGGATGCTGAAGCCTGGAGCCTTCTTGGGGAGGCAGCCACAGGTGTGCCGACAGCCTTGGTGACCCACAGACACTTTGTCATTTTAATATTATTTAAAAAATATTTATTTTTTAAATTGGAAAGTCAGATTTGCAGAGAGAAGGAGAGACAGACAGAAAGATCTTTCATCTGCTGTTTCATGCCTCCAATGGCTGCAATGGCAGGAGCTGAGCTGTTCTGAAGCCAGGACCCAGGAGCCTCTTCCAGGTCTCCCATGAGGGTGCAGGGTCTCAAGGATTTGGGTCACCTCTGCCATTTTCCCAGACCATAAGCAGAGAGCTGGGTGGCAAGTGGAGCAGCCTGGACACAAGTCAGCATGCATATAGTGTGCTGGTACTTGGTGGTGGAGGATTAGCCAGTTGAGCCAATGTCCCAGCCCCTCATCTTTACTTAAAAAAAAAAAAATCTGAGGAAGAGAGAGAGAGAGAAGGAGGCAGGGGGAGAGGGTGAGAGAGATAAGGAGGGGTGGAGAGAGAGAGAGAGACTCATCGGTTGGTTTATTCCCTAAATGTCCAGAACAAGGTGAATAGCTGAATTTCCCACGTTGATGGCAGAGATCCAAATTACGGGAACCATCACCTGCTGTCTTTCAGGATGTGTGTTAGCAGGAAACTGGAATGGAGTCCTGGAACCAGGATTTGGCATCCAGGCACAGGAATATGGGGTGCGGCCCCTCAACTGCCAGGCCAAATACGCACTTACTGTTTACCATGTGCCAGCCACTGTGCTAACTGAGCTCCGTGCCACATCTCGTACTGAACAACATAGGGAAAGTGAGCCTCAGAGAGAGGAGGAGGAGGAGGCATCTTGCCAGGTGCACCTGCGCTGCCCCTCCACGGCCCCTCCCTGTTATCCTCTCCTCTTTCCCTCCTTCCCTCTTCTCCGGAGGGCAGAAGTCAGCGTTCACATCATCTGAGGACAATGGCGGGGGTGTTCCAACCAGAGACTCCAGTTTTCTCCTCTAGGAAGCAGCCCCCTCTTTTCCAACCCTGTCTGGGTTTTAGGCTGGGCGGCCCCACGCCGGTACCATGTTCTTCCAGGCCTTTGCTGCCACCTAGGGGCGCGCTGGTGTTCTCCGCGTCCCCAGACGCATCTGCCACTGGGAAGTCCACAAGCCCCATCGACCAATGTCCGCACCTCCACATTCAGGTGTCTCATTTTCTGAGTCTGGATTGGGGAGGTGGGGGTAGGGGGTCCTGGAGCGGCCGGGGTCGCCTAGGATGCCAGCCAGTCTCAGCCTTGCGTGTGGGGGGCTGCGAGCTTTCCTCAGCCCGCCAGGACACCTGTAGGGTGAAGCAGGACACCACACGGCCACTTCGACTAGGTAGAGTCAAGGAAACGGCAAGAGCTCTCTGTCCCGCTCCGTCTGACGTCACGCCGGGGAGCCCCTTCCCCACAGACCACTCCCCAACTACCCCTCCATCCGGGTGTCGCCCCTCACCTGCTCGGGGCAGCGCGGCCACGAGGTGGCGCCGTCCAGGCGCGCAGGGGCGGAGGAGACTCCACGCCAGCGCTGTGGTTGTGGAAGAAGCGGGTGAGGGTGGAGACTCACACGGGTGAGCTGGGGTGAGGGGGAGGCCGAGGGGGAGGCCGAGGGGGAGGCCGAGGGGGAGGCCGAGGGGGAGGCCGAGGGGGAGGCCGAGGGGGAGGCCGAGGGGGAGGCCGAGGGGGAGACCGAGGGGGAGGCCGAGGGGGAGACCGAGGGGGAGACCGAGGGAGAGGCCGAGGGGGAGACCGAGGAGGAGACTGAGAGGCAGGTGGGGTTGTCTCGACGTCAGCTTGTCCAGCTGCCATTCCAGTCAGACGATTAGTTCTGAGTTGGCCTGCGAGTCACACTTTTTTTTTTTTTTAAATAGTTCCTTTTAAAAACATTTATTAGAAAGGCAGAGTTACAGAGAGAAGGAGAGACCGTTTTCCATCCACTGGTTCACTCCCCAAACGGCAACAAAGCCCACCCCCCCTCTTGCCGAATGTCTTTGTGGAAGTCATTGAGCCCCAGTGAACTTCGGGGGTCCCGCGCCCTGACCTGTGTTGGGGGGAGGTCGTGGGGAACAGTCTCCGTACCCGGCCGCCTACTTTCCTACAGTGTCGCATTCAGGAAATGAGACCGTGGAGGTGAAAGTTCAGGTGAGAGGGGGGTCCTTGGCAGACTTCTGGTGGTTTTCCTGAGACGAGCTACGGAGAATGGAACAAAGACAAGACAGCAGGGGCCGGCCGTGGGGTGCAGTAGAGTACCCCCCAACCTTGTGAAGTCAGGATACCATATTGGATGGCTCGTCTGAGTCCGGGTTGCTCTGCTTCAAGCCAGCTGCCCGGGAGAGCAGCAGAGGATGGACCAGACGCTTGGGCCCCTGCACCCACGTGGAAGACCCGGATGAAGCTCCTCGCTGCTGGCCCAGTTTTGGCTGCTGTGACCATTTAGGGAATGAACCAGCAGATGGAAGAAAGATTTCTCTCTCAAACTTTCCCTTTCTTTGTCGCTGTCTCTCAAAAAAAAAAAAAAAATCTTTAAAAAAGAAAAATAAAAAAAAAAGTCAGGTGTCCTCAACTTCTGGACTCCAGGGCAGACCCAAGGACTGTGACTTCCACCCACATTGGGGTCTGGGGTTCTGACCTTGGCTGTGTGACCCTGGACAAATCTCTCCTTTCTGTGCCTGTGTTTAACAGCGAGGAACTCAGACTACAAGCTGTCACAAGTGTGAGACTTGACTGGAAGGGAAATCGGTGAGGGAGAGAATCCACCACGGGCTTTGTAGAAATCTGACTCCTTCCCCTTGCGTGGGGAGCTGGGCCACGCACTCTGCCTTAACCTGGTTAGAATGAATGAAATACTCGACCACGTGTTCAGCCCAGAGGGAGTAGGGTCGGTACTGGGGAGGGTGGTGGTCCAACATCGTGGGTTGCAGACTCTCCTTCAGCCGAATCTCAATAGCTTCTTGGGAGCCTTGTGAGGACGACTCTGATGACACAGGGAAGGGAATGAATGAACATCAGACAGGCATATCCTGAGCACAAGGACTCCTTGCTCTTTCTGCCCCCAGGAGTCTCTTCTTGGTCTCCCACATGGGCGCAGCAGCCCAAGGACTCGGACCATCCTCCACTGCTTTCCCAGATCATAGATAGGGAGCTGGGTGGAAAAAAAGAGGAACTGGGGCTCAAACTGGCGCTCATATGGGATGCTGGTGCTGGAGACAGAAGGCTGGCCTGCTGCGCCATGGCACTGGCTCCTTTTCTGTTCCTTTCTTTGAAACAGGGTTCCAGGCTGTCTCAGCCGTCCAATGAGCTGTCAGTTCCTGGCATCCAAAAGAGAGCAGAAAAAAGAGACAGGTTTCCTGCACAATCCTTGGTAGGATTTTCCCAAGGGATCATTCACCTGGGCAGGGCTGGGAGGTACCAGGAAGCGTTGGTTGTTCATTCAATGGTGTTTATTGGAAACTCCCACGTGGCCGGTTTTGTGCTGTGCGCTCGTTATCCCTGTTTATGGAGTACAGAATCTACAAATGCAGAGTCTAGAGGGGCCAAGCAAAAGAGAAACTTCACGAATCACTTCAAAGTGAAAATTATGATCTGTGCTGTGAAGACGGCCACAGAGGATGCTCAGAGAATCAAGGTCCGATGTTGTGGTGCAGAGCGTTAGCTGCCGCCTGCACTAGGACCTGCAGCGATGCTGTCGAGACAAATGAACAGATGCAGGCAGAGCATCCCTTATCCTACAACCTGAAAGACGTTGTCAGCACTGACATGACCCTGCACATGCAAAAATTCATGCCTGATCTCATGTAGTGGGTTGCAATCAAAACAGAGACACATTAAAAATGCTGTGGGCCCAGCAAGGTAGCCCAGCGGCTAAAATCCTCACCTTGCATGCGCTGGGATCCCATAGGGGCACTGGTTCTAATCCCGGCAGCCCCACTTCCCATCTAGCTCCCTGCTGGTGGCCTGGGAAAGCAGTCGACAACAGCACAAAGCCTTGGGACCCTGCACCCGCTTGGGAGACTCGGAGAAGCTTCTGGTTTCGGACTGGCTCGGCTCCAGCCATTGCAGTCACTTGGGGAGTGAGCCATCGGATGGAAAATCTTCCTCTCTGTTTCTCCTCCTCTCTGTATATCTGACTTTCCAATAAAAAAAAAAAAAGTTGTATAACCTCGCCTTCAGTATAAGACATGGATATAAGACATGGGAAACATAAATAAATTTTGTGTTTAGGTCTTGATTCCAGCCTTAGGATATCTCATTATGAGTATGAAAATATTCAAAAATTAAATAAAAAATTGGTGAGAGGGAAGGGAGACCCCAGCACCAGCTAAACTGTATTAAAAAAATACAAAGAAAAAAAAAACTAAAAAAAAACCCTTTTAGGTAAAAAATACTGTTTATTTATGGGCCAGAAATCGTCTGGAACTCGTTTGGCTCAGGGCCTGGGTTAAGGTTGGTTAGGGCAGTGTTGTTGGAGAAGCCCAACTATTCAGTAACTCCTAGCAATGTGTGACTGCTGGACACTTAATATATGGCTCATATAAATTGAAATGTGCCACACGTGTGAAATGTATGCTTTCAAATGGAAAAAAAAAATGTAGAATATGTCATTAATAATCTTTTATATTGTTCATGGAAATGTTAATATTTTTGATATATTGGGTTCAATAAGTATGAAAATTCACTTTTTTGGGGGGGCATGTGGCTACGAGAAAATTTGAAATTACACTCACATTTTCTATTTGCTACAAGACAGGGCTGGTGGGGTTTTATAGGTAGGTGATGTGTGTGCATCGTGCCACCAGAGGGCAGCAGTAGTCTGGGACAAGTGCAAGGCTGCTATGAAGTGCAGAGTTGAGGTTGTGGGTCCCGCTCCACTTGACTCCCCTTCCTAAGACCTTGTCTGCATACAACTGTCTCACACTGGACTCCTCAGCTCCAGTGTTAGTTGAAGCTGAGGAAGAAGCGGGAGTGGTCTTAACGAGAGGATGGTGGGAATAGCTTAGACAGCGACCAGCATTTTAGCTTCTGAGCTCTCATTCTCTCCCTACCCCAACACCCCCACCTCCTCCAGGCAACAGCTGTGGAGGTAAGACAACCAAGGCAATAAAGCTCACAGAGGTTAATTTGTAGAAATAAATGTGGCTGTAACCCTTTTCCATCCATTAGCATTCTAAACACCTTGTTCAAACGATCTGTGATGTTTCCAGTTGACATGAAAGCTGCTCTTAGGGCGAAAAAAAGAGCAGTGAGTTGATCAAGGCTGAGATTGGAGTCAATGTGCTTAGTGGGCCATGACTTCCGTGAGCACCGCCGTGTCTATGTTGCCCATCACCACGCTGTTCTGGGTTGTTGGCTTGGCTGTCCTTGAGGATGGCCAAATGCCTTTAAAAATGATTTCTTTGAAAGAGAGAGAAAACATTCCCATGTAGTTAGTCTTAACCCAAATTCCCACGGTGGCTGTGATGCCAAAGCTTGAAGCTGGGGACTCTATCCAGGCCCCTCTTGTGGGAGGTGGGAACCCAACCCCTTGAGCCGCTGCCCCGCGGGTCTTCATCAGTAGGAAGCTGGAATCAACACTCAGAGCGAGGGACTAAACGCAGGCATCTTATTTTTATGTGAAAGACAACTTTTACAGAGAGAGAAGACATAGAAAGATAGGGTTTTTCATCTGCTGGTTTGCTAAACATACAGTCACAATGGTCAGGGCTGAAGCCAGGAGCCAGCAGCTTCTTGGTCTCCCATGAGGGTGCAGGGTCCCAAGGGCTTTGTCTGTCCTTTATTACCTTCCCAGGCCATGAGCAGAGAGCTGGATCGGAAGTGGAGCAGGTGGGACATGAACTGATGCCCATGTGGGATGCTGGTACTAGCGGGCAGAGGATTAGCCAGTTGAGCCACGGATTTTTCTCAATTCCTGCATCTGATTTGCATTGCTTTTTGAGTAATCTTATGATCATTTAAAACATTGATTTTCGGGCATTTCATTGATCTTTGCATCTTTGCGTTCTGATACTGAAGTGTTGTCGTGTGCCTCTGGGAAAGTCACTGTGTCCCTTGTTCACGAGTCTCGTGTGTCTCTGTTTATTTTTAGTTATTTCTACCAGTTCCTGTTTTGCTCCTCTGTTAGTTTTTATCTGTGAACTATGCCTCTGTGGCTTGAGGAACGACTGTTCCTTCCATGCGTACGAGGTGTGTACTAGGTCTAGGCAATGTACTGTGGTCTGTGCTCAAGTGTGGGGTGAGAGTCCGTGGTGACACCCAGGTTGGGTGTGGTGGGTCCCCTCTTTGGTCAGCACAGGGCAGGCAATGATCACGAGCGTGGACTCTCTGTCTTACTTCTCTTTCCAGGTGATTGATGCCTGGGCTTATCCCATGGTGGTTAGAAACACACAAAAGATCTGTGTAGTTTTCTGTGTGTCCAGGGACCCAGCTATATATCACACACTATCACGCAGTCACTCGATTCCCACAGTCTTTGTGCAGGAAGACTCCCACAGTCACAGGGGGCTGCAGGTGTCTGCACAGCCTGTGGAGAGCAGTGGTGTTTCCTGCCCCAGCGATTCCTGGATGCTCTGCCTTGATAATTTGAGCTGCTGCATCTCCCCTCAGGGGTCACTGAAGAGTGTGTGTGTGTGGCATATATGCTGCGCCCATGAGTTGCCTACCCCAAATGAAAGTCAGCAAGGGGAACAGATTTCTCCTTTCCACAGAGCCCCCTAAGCCTGTGCGTTTGCACAGAATCCAGCATAAACAATGGCTTCAGGATTGGGTCACCTTCAAAATAGAGACTTCTTGTGGCTGGTTTGGGCACGCTACCAGAGTGGCCGAGTGATGGCTGCTCCACTTCTGATCCAGCTCTCTGTGAAGATGCCTGGGAGGGCAGCAGAAGATAATCCAGATGTTTGGAATACCTGGATGGAGTTCTTGGCTCCTGGCATCGGCTTGGCTCAGTCTTGGTTTTTTATAGCCATTTGGGGACGTGAACCAGTTGATGGAAGATGTCTCACTCTCTCTCTGTCTCTCACCCTCTCTCTTTCAGATAAATAAATAAATAATAATGAAGAAATATTCATTCATTAAAAGAATTTATTCATTTATTTGAAAGGCAAAATGAGAGAGAGAGAGAGGAGAAAGAGAGAGAGAGAGAGAGGAGAAAGAGATCTTCCATCTACTGGTTGACTTCCCAGATGGCTGTGTCTGGAGCTGGGTCACTAAAAGCCAGGAACCTAGAGCTTCTTCTGGGTCTCCCACATGAGACCCAAGTGGTTGGGTCATCTTCCACTGGCTTTCCAGTTATGTTAACAGGGATCTGGGTAGGAAGTGGAGCAGCTGAAATTCGAATTATTGCCTAATAGCATGCCAGAACTGTAGGTGGCAGATTTACCCACTAAACCATATCATCAACCCACAATAAATATGTATGTTTAAAAACAAATAGTAGTGTTGTAAAGACTTATCTTTCTTTTGGTCCTAAGAGTTTTACAGTTTTAACTCTTATGTTAAAGCATTTTGTCTGATTTTAGTTAATTTTTTTTGTATATGGTGTGAGGTAAGGGACCAACTTCATTCTTTTGCATGTGGATAATACCATTTGTTGAAATCACTATTCTTTTTCCATTGGATTTTTTTTTTGATATCCTGATGTAAAATGAATTGACCAGACTTGTGTTCATAACTACTTTTATTCAACTGTGGTTTTCTACCTATCAAATGATGATTATAATACCAGGGGGTGCTCATCCGTCAGGTGTTAGAGACACCATGTCTGGGTCCCACGAGACCTTTAGGGATCCATGGATGTATTTTAGTTTCTTTTTAATGCAGGAAGAAAAAAATGAACTTCAAATTCAAAGAAAATCTGTATGTAGAAGATTAAGATTGTATTTTTATGCAGATGCACATGTGATATGATATGTTGTTGTTGTTGTTGTTTTGTAGTGGGAGAAGAGTATCCATGAAGGCAACAGTACCTGAAACCCACAAAAGGCCTATTTACTTTATAAGGTAGGCTTCAATGTTGGCAATTGTGTCAAAGGCCAGGTGCCATGTTGGCCAGTCATAGGCTCTCAGTGAAGGATCAACATGTATGTTTATGGGGGTACAGAGACGATCAGCCTGTGCCCATTGCATGACAGAGCCGTAGGGGGTTTTCTGTGCCTCAGTGCCTGGTAGGCTGGTGAATAATTGACTGTAAACCCATGAAAGAATCACTTGGAGGTCAAGGGAAGGTCAGGGCTAAGGAGCTGCTCTTTGCCCCAATTTCCCGCTCTGACACCTCTCGGGGCTCCAGGGGCACCTGCAGCCTCACTACACAGAGGGAGAGTTGGCTGAGTTGTGGAGGAGGGAAGCAATGTGAAGGAAAGCTCTGCTTCAGGACTGGCCAGCCTGGAGGAAGGGCCCAACCCTGAGTCTGACTCTGTTAGGCTGGGACCTGGTGTCTGCCTTGGTGGGGAAGGTGATGACCACATAGAGGCCTTCATAGGCAAGGCTGTTACTTTTGCCTTAATGGAGGTGACATTCGCACAATATAAAATTAATCATCTTTAAAAATGTTTATTTATTTGAAAGGTAGAGAGAGACAGAGAGGGATGGAGGGGGCAGAGAAAGAGAGAGAGAAAGATTGGTTCACTATAAATGGCTGCAAATAGCCAGGGCTGAGCCCAGGCCAAAGCCAGGAACTTGGAACTCCATCCAGGTCTCCCATGTAGGTGCCAGGGCCCAAGAAGTTGGGCCATTTTCACTGCTTTTCTAGGCTGTTTCTCCACTGCTTTCCCAGGCCTTGAACCAGCACTGATGTGGGATGCCGAAGACACAGGCAAGACTTCACCTGCTGCACTGTAATGCCGGCCCTTGTTCTTTTTGCTTGGCCATATGCAAGCCCTGTTTAGAAACCAGAGAAGTGGATTGGTGTTATCCAGAGGAATTTCATCAGTTATATAGTCTGACTTTTTTTTTTTTAAGATTTGTTTATTTTTATTGGAAGGTCAGTTATACAGAGAGGAGGAGAGACAGAGAGGAAGATTTTCCATCCATTGATTCACTCCTCAAATGGCACCAACGGTCGGAGCTGCACTGATCCGAAGCCAGGGGCCAGGAGCTTTATCTGGGTCTCCCACGCAGGTGCTGGGTCCCAAGGCTTTGAACTGTTCTCGACTGCTTTCCCAGGCCACAAGCACCTCCCTGCATTCTTATTGTGACCTCCTATTACTCATTCTCGCTTATCTGGGATTCTTTGGCCTCCGGAGTGTTAGGCAAGCTTGCCAGCTTGGGGGCCTCTCTCGTTGTGGTGCAACTAAAGAGAAGGGCAGGAGTTAGGCTGACCTCTTCGAGGTGCACAGTGTTGGGCTGGGAGATGTTTTGCAGTTTGGGTCTCTGCAGAAGTGGACCGGGAGGAACTTGGCGCTGGAGAGGGAGGAGGTTGCCATGCCAACCCTGATGGCATGAGGAAACGGTGATAACAAGCTGTGTGTCATTTGTGAGCTGCCAATTGCTGTTGTGACGTGAACTTTGGGATTACTTCTTTTTTACTTCCTTTTCCCTTTTTCTTTTAAGGGTTTATTTATTTCCTTTAAAAGTCAGTGAGAAAGAGAGAGAGAGAGAGAACCTTCCATCCTCTGGCTTACTCTCCAAGTGGCTGCAACAGCCAGGGCTGGGCCAGGCTGAAGCTGAGTCTGAAACTCCATCTGAGTTTTCCATGTGGGTGCACAGGTACCCAAGCACCAAGGCTATGTTTTATTATCCTTCCAGGCACATCAGCAGGGAGGGAACTGGTGTGAGATGCCAGTGTTGATGGTGGTGCCATAACCTGCTGTGCCAACATGCCAGCCTTTCTGCCAAGAGCCTCCTCTCACTTTCTCCCATTGCTCTCCTCCTTGCCACTGGATTCATAGCATTCATTTACTGCTTGCCGACACCCCGGGACTAAAGAATGCAGCACTTGAGACACTGGACAAATCCACCTGTCCCTCCGGGATGATGTGTGCGCATGTGCGTGGTTGTGAAGATATGTGCATTGATAACAGGAGTCTGGGTGGAGGAGGAGAAATTCTGTCTGTGAGAAGCGGCTGTGTGAGCTGCAGGGACAAGGTGATGTTGGGTGAGTCTCAGTGGGAGAGAGGCTGTCACTGGAAAGCAAGGTGTTTCAGGCAAAGGCTCCGATTATTCGTGTGGACTTGAATCAAGAGGGTTGTGCGGGGAAGCTCAGAAGCCCACAGCCTCTGCTTTCGTGTGTCTCCCTCCTCAGCCGCTCTGGGGATGCTTTGAAAACTGAAAGACTGTCTTCCTCCAGGACTGTGATCCAGGTCCCAGACTGTTCCTTGCTGTCCCAAGTAAATCCATCTGTCCTATGTCCCACCCACTGGAAGCAAAGTCAACTGATATGATATCGGGAACAGATACATTAATTAATTCAATCAATAATCCATGCACCTAGCATTTATGCAGGTTTCCAGGGAAGGTCTCTGCTGCTGGTAACCTGGTACCTTATCTCTCTATCCCCCTGTCTCTCTCCTACCTTCTGGCTTCTCTCCTAGAGCAGAAATAACCTAAGGCCAAATATTAACTTGGAAACCATAAAACCACGTGAAGATTGGGTTGCTCTTGGTGGCCTGGACTCTGGGTGCCTTGTTATCAAGAAATACTGCCCCACCTTCCTGAGGGTAGGGAGTGGGGAGTGGCTTTGTGATGAGGGTTTCAACGCTTCTGCCCTAGGGAGCAGTGGGCAGAGGATGCCTTTATTACTTCCACAGGTGCCGTCTAAGTGTGTTCTTGAGGCTTGGGATAGTAGACTGCATCTCTTAGAATCCTCAGGGGATGTGACTTCAGGTAGGTGATCAGGCATGCTCCTATCCTGGTGTGGGCTCTGGTGTACACAAGTATCTGTGCACATCTCACTGAGCTCCATCGGGTATCCCATGTTAGTGACAAGGACCCAAGTACTTGCTCTATCATCTGCTGGATTCCCCAGGCACATCAGCAGGAAGTTGAATTGGAAGCAGAGTAGTCCAGACTTGAACTGGGGTTCTGACATGGGATGTGGGGATCCTAAGCAGTGGCTTAACGTGCTGAGCTACAAACACCTGCCCCAACTGTCCATATTTTTTTTTTGAACTGATTTTGGAAGGAAGAATAAGCATTTATGTCTGCCTACATTCTCATGCACACATGCACATGTATGAGGAAGGGTACTACTCGCAGATACACATCTGTGTTCACAGAAATGTGTGTTGAAGCTGAACACAGAAGCATACACGCACCTGTCCATGCACACCTGCAGGTACTAGCCATGTACGTATGAATATGTGTGTAAATGTACAGATTCTTAAACAGTTGTGCCAAGCACCAAGCATGGTGGCTGTGCTGAGAGTATCTGGTTTTATGGGTTCCCAGAAGGGAAGATCTGCCCCCCTGGCTGGGTCCTGGGGTGCTGGGTCACACTGTGTTGTAGACTGGCTTCTGCCCTATGTTGGAGTCCTATGTGGCAGAGCCTCAGATGTGACTTTTCTTGGAAACAAGACCTAAGATTAAATGTGGTCCTAGGGTGGCTCTAATCCATTCTGACTGATGGCATTATATAAGAGCAGTGGAGGCATCCTTAGACTGGTCTTTCTTTTTAAAACAATGGTTATGAGGCCAGCATTGCTGTGTAGTGGTTTAAATCATTGATTGTCATGCTAGCATCTTAATATCTGAGTACTGGTTTGAGTCCCAGCTGCTCTGCTTCCAATCTGGCTGCCTAGCAATAAACCTGGGAAGGCAGTAGAAGATGGTCCAATTAACTAGGCCCCTGTAACCCAGATGGCAGACCTGGGTGGAGGTTCTGGCTGCTGGCTCAGTCTGGCCCAGATTTGGCTATTACAGAGATTTAGGGAGTGAACCAGTGGATGGAAAATCTCTACCTTCAAAGTAGATAAATAAATCTTAAAAATTAAAACAAACAGCTTTGCTTATCTAGTTGTGTGTGTATGTATGTATGCATAAAAGGTATGTATGTATGTATGCATAAAAGGTATGTATGTATGTATGCATAAAAGGTATGTATGTATGTATGTGTAAGAGGGGAGAGAGAGAGAGAGAGAGAGATTGATCAACCTACTATTTGCTGGTTCATTGCACAAATGGCTACAGTGACTGGGCCAGGCAGAAGCCTGGTCTCCCATGGGATTGGCAGGACCCAACTACTTGAGCCATCCCATGAAGCATCACAGTGTCCGTATCAGCAGGATATTGGAATTGGGAGAGGAACCTCTGATGTGGTATGCAGCATTAATGTGGCTTCTTAACTACTAGACCAAACTCCTATCCCTGCTGTTTTTTTTTTTAAGATTTTTATTTATTTGTGTTGGAAAGTCACATATAAGAGGGGAGGAGAGACAGAGAGGAAGATCTTCTATCCGATGATTCACTCCCCAAGTGACCACAATGGTCAGAGCTGTGCTGATCTGAAGCCCGAAGCCTGGAGCCTCTTCCAGGTCTCCCATGCGGATGCAATGTCCCAAAGCCTTGGGCCATCCTCGACTGCTTTCCCAGGTCACAAGCAGGGCCACCGGGATTAGAACTGGCATCCATATGGGATCCTGGCGTGTGCAAGGTGAGAACTTTAGCTGTTAAGCTGCCTTGTCAGGTCCCCCTGCCATTTCCTAAAAAGTAACGTTTTAATTTCATTGCCTGTTGCACACATTCCAAAGCCTGGGATTGGGAGGGAAAAGCTCCGATGTGCATGTCAAGACCTGCCACCAACTTATGAAATGGCCTTCAAGTGTTTTCCCTTCATGGACTCCAGATTCCCATCTGTTAAGTGGTCAGCCTGTCCATGAAGTTTCTGGGAGCATCTAAGGAGCTGATAGAGCTATATGTCCTATGAATGTAACACTGAATGTTTTTGCATGGTGAGGGTTTGTGTTCAGCTCAGTGGGATGTATTTCAAATGCTCCAGTATTCTTAGCTATGAGCCTGTGCCTGCCTCATGAAGTTTATTGGATAAAGTGTGAGGAATAGTGTGGTTTCCACTATAAGAATATCCACAAGATCAGTCCCCCATGGCCCTAGGCAGTCAGCTTCACACTAGGATATAGTATAGTCATCCCTCGGTGTCCTTGGGGTATTGGTTCCAGGACACCCCTCCTCCCGTGAATACCGTAATTCATGAATGCTGAATTTCCTTACATAGAATGGTACAGTATTTGCATAGAACATATATCTATCTGCCATGTACTATATATTCTTTTTAAGATCAATCTGTAGAGCTGTGTGGCTCAGAGAGAGAGGGAGAGGAGAGACAGAGAGGAAGATCTTGCATCCGTTGATTCACTCCCTAAGTGGCTGCAATGGCTGGAGCTGAGCCAATCTGAAGCCAGTAGCCCAGAAACTCTTTGGGTCTCCCACTTGGGTGCATGGTTCCAAGGCTTTAAGCCATCTTCGACTGCTTTCCCAGGCCACAAACAGGGAACTGGATGGGAAACACACTGTTGGGATTAGAACCGGTGCCCATATGAGATCCTGGCACTTTCAATGTGAGGACTTTACTGCTAGTCTACTGTGCTGGGGCCTTTGTACTTTATGTTTTAAATATTTATTTATTTGTTTATTTTTATGTACTTGAAAGGCAGAGAGAGCGAGAGAGAGAGATATCTTGCTGGGTCTGCTGATTGATTCCCCAAATATATATATATATGGGGAATATATATATATTTTTTATTCCGCTTATATCCAAAACAGCCAGGACTGGGCCAGATCACAGCCAGGAGCCTGGACCTCCATCCAGGTCTCCCATGTGGATGGCAGGGCCATAAGCACTTGTGGCGTTTGATACCCTCCAGGATACACTATCAGGAGGTTGGGTTGAAAGCAGGGTGCAGCTGGGAATGTAGTGGCTTAGCCTCTGTGCCATGATACCCATCCCCTCTCTCTATATATATTTTTTGGTGTTTGTTTTTCATGATGCAGTTTCATAGGCTCTGGGTTTTTCCATTCCACCCTCCCCATTGACTATCCCTCCATTGTTTCCCTCTATATTATTGCAATAGTATAGTCCTTTAGCAACATTCACAAGTCCATCATTCATCTATTTAAGTGTACAATGACATTGTAGGCATAGATAATGGCAGAAAGCCCATATACTTTGAATCATATCTAGTTCACATAGAACACCTACAAAGTGCGTGATATGTACCCAGTTGTTAGGCTGTATTGTTTAGAGAATAATGACCAGAAAATAACATTGATAAATAGTCAACACAGATACAGTTGTTTCCTCTGAGTAGTTTTGATCCTTGGTTGACTGAATTGAGGGGTGCAGAATCTGTAGGATAGAGACTGACTGGGAGAGTGAGGTGATTGGGAGAGGCTGTGGGTCTTCCAGGAGTCAGAAGCAGCATCACGGAGGAGGTGGAGATCAGCAAAAGGGGAAGTTGAGGCGGAGGATGGAGTACTCTGTGAGTTTTAGGGGAATGGCACCATGGAGCCCAGAGATGAACAGTGCCTCTTCAGTGTTACGATGGCTAAAGATTAAAAGGGAAAGCCAGAGTGACCAGGTTAATTTTTGAGTCCTTTTTGGAACTGACCCAGCCCAATGGTTAATCTGTTTGACCCGTTTTAGAATTGTTTGGACCCCTTCCCAGACATGCAGAACATAGCCTGAAGTTCCAGCATGGTCCAGAACAGAGCTGAGCTTTAGGGGGGAAATCAGGGATCACCTGAGCCAAGGCTGACCCTTTTCTAGGGACAAAACTGAGGCTGGGAAAGGACAAATCCAGGGACTGCGGTTTCAGAAGGAGTGTTCTTGGCCAAGCAGGGGTTTGAACTCTGGTCTCTGGAGACAGAATCTTGTATCTTTTCAATGTCATCACTGGCCTGAAAAGTGCAGTGGGTTTTGGAAGCATTATTATTTTTTCTTTTTTGAAAAGATTAAAAAAATTTTTTTGACAGACGTACAGGGAAAGAAGGAATATATGTATATATAGCGAGCGAGCGAGTGAGTGAGCGAGAGAGAATCTTCCATCCACTGTTTCATTTCCCAAATGGCCACAATGTGTTAGGCCTCCACCTGAGTATGTTATGTAGGTTGCAGGAATCCAAGCCCTGGGTTATTGTTTTTTGTTTGTTTGTTTGTTTTTTCTGCTTTCCCAGGTGCATTAGCAGGAAACTGGTTTGGAAACAGACCAGCCAGGACTCAAACCGACACTGGGGTTCTGACATAGCAAGCAATGGTTTAACTCGCTGCTCCTGGTAAGGTTTGGCCCTGGGTACAGATTCTAGAACTTCACAGTGACTCTGTTTCTGCAGGTGACTGACGGGGACAGTTGCTGTGTGCCTGGGAATTTCAAGGGTGACCGAAAAGGGCCTTTGTGTGCTGGCCTGGCCAACATAACTCATCAGCCAGAACAGCTTCCTAGTCACAGCCGTAGGCCTTGATCTTTCTCAAAATGCTGCTCTGTTCCGGAAGGAGGAACATTCACAATGACCTGGGAATCAGTTGATGAGAACTCAGTGAACAGGTAACGGGCAGACTCTTTCCCAAGAGCCAAAGATGATAGGGAGAGAAAGCATGAAAGTTTTAGTGCAACAGAAAGGTAAGAGTCACCAGGGAGGCTCAGTCCTCACCATCCTAGTGGAACTTGGTTTTAAAATTAGGCAGACTTTTTTTTTTTTCATGAAAAACAAAAAATAGTATCACTTCATTACGTAAAAGAAAATACAGCGAGCAGTTATCACAGAAGAAATATGCCTCTCACTGTACCATTCGCCCCTCTTGCTTAGATGGCCACCATTACTATCTAAGCATCTATTCCTTCAGGCTTTTCTCTATGCATTTTCTCTGTGTGTATGTTTATGAATGTGTAATGTGTATGTGTGAGTCTTTATAAAAGAGGAAACTTGAAAAGATTCACAGAAAAGTGGATTTAAAACATTCATTTTTGGGACCTGGCATGGAAGCCTACTGGCTAAAGTCCTCGTCTTGCATGCGCTGGGATCCTATATTGGTGCCGGTTCTAATCATGGCAGCCCTGCTTCCCATCGAGCTCCCTGCTTTTGGCCTGGGAAAGCAGTCGAGGATGGCCCAAAGCCTTGGGACCCTGCAACCAAGTGGGAGACCTGGAAGAAGCTCCTGGCTTCAGATAGGTGCATCTCAGGCCACTGTGGCCACTTGGAGAGTGAACCAGTAGACAGAAGATCTTCCTCTCTGTCTCTCCTCCTTTCTGTATATCCTGACTTTTCCACAAAAATAAATAAATCTAAAAAAAAGTAGTTTTGGCTATGTCTTAAGACACTGCTTGGGATGGCTGTACATTCTATATCAGAATTCCTGGGTTCAAGTTCTGGGTCCTGATGTTCCTCCCAACATCCTCCTGCTACTGCAGACTCTGGGATGCAGCAAATGGTGTTGCAGGTGATCGGGTCCCTGACCATCCCTGTGGGAGACTCGGCTTGAGCTCCTGACTCTGGGTTTCAGTCCCACCTGCTTTGGGCTTTCAGTGGGCATTTGGAAAGTAAAACAATTGTTTTCCTCCTTCAAACAAATAAATACATTTTGAAAGGATACCTTTATCTTGGTAGAAAAAAAATTTTGGATTTCATGCATTTTTTTTCTTGTAATATGCATTTTCCATGAATTTTTGGAAGATCGCTTAGAGCGGAGGCAAGGGATTCAAAAAAAATTTTTTTTTACACCAAAAGAAGCTTATCTTTTGATTCTACTGTCTTTGAACCTTTCAAAGTCCCTGTGCACGCATGCATGTGTGTGTGTTATTATCTCTGTGTATATTACATAGCTCTGTAATCTCTCTCTGTAGATATATAGAGGTAAGAAGGCATTTAGACCGAGTACTCCCTCAGTGTGCTGAATTGGTATTGATTATTTCGAGCTGACGTCACCTGAGGCACCTTAACCATGGCAAGGACTGTTGGGACTATCTTTTCCTAGATGCAACAAGCCATAAAGATTCCTTTGTGAGATATATCCTCCTCATACTAGAGCAATAAAATAGCTTTTGTCATTGGAGACTAGCAACTGGGACTGTAAATAAGCTGAATAAATAAATTCATTGCAATCATTTTTACCTTTCACTAGCTTTACATCTCTCCACATCTGTTTTAGTGGATTCCCTAGCACTTACTAACCTTGGTCTAGGTCCCTTTGTCCTGTCGTTTCTCCCCAAATGTATTGTCCTTTATCCAAAAGGTATCAGCATGTGTTGCTTTGTCCATTTCTTTGGAGTTGACTTTCTTGTGGGGGATCCCCACGTGCATAGAAGATCACCAAACTGGCTTGTATTGATTTGATTTCTGAATTCAGCCAAAAAAAACCAAAAAACCAGGAAATCCATAACAGCTGAGGGAAGGGAGTGAAAAGTTTCTCCCTTTACTATGTGTGTTTATTTTATAAAAATAGAGAAAAAAATAATGTATCATTTGTTTTGGTTTCACTTTGGTCTAAGAACCGTGCACTTCCATATGCACTGGCTGACATGAGCTCATGGACATCTCTAAGCAGGTCCCTCTGTGCCAATTTGTTCTAACACTGTCTCCTTGTGACTCTATGATCCCCTAGAGAAGGATTTGGTGAGCTTTTTTAAAGAAAAAAATTATCGCTCGATTTAAAAGGCAGAGTGACAGAGAAGAGTTTGGGAGAGAGAAAGAGAAAAAAAAGGAGAGAGATGTCTCAAATCAGCTCTTTCATTTCCCAAATGACCACAGTACTGAGGGCTGGGCCAGGCTGAGGCCAGAGCCCAGGGAATCCTTGATGGTTCCCTGTGTGGGTGGATGGATGTCTTTGTGTCTGGATCCTCCCTCGTATGAATACTTCTGTGTCCAAAGTCATATTATATTAGAGCTATCTTAAGGACCTTAAGTCATTTACTTCTGGGAAGATAAGTAAGACAGTATTTTCATCTACAGAGGATTAGAACTTCAACATACATAAGTTTTGAGGAGGAGAGGGGGCACAACGCACTCTTTAGCAGAGCTTAACTGGCCATTTGGCACCTTATAAAACAACTGCTTTTCTGTGTGCCAGATGACCTCACTTCCTTTGAGTTTTGGATAAGAGTTTCTGTGGCTTCCAGATTTGCTTTGTTGACATCCGATGGGATGACCCTGGACTTGTCTCAGGACCTTGCTGTTGTCTTCCTGGTCTTTGGTTACCTTTGACAACTGACCATTCCCAGGTGGCAAGGAGAGTTCGGTTTTGGTCTTCATGCTTTACTGGTTTTTAATGCTTTGTTTAGTCTATGTCTTTCCAAATTTAGTCATCTGAAGGTTTGGTGGGGTTTGTTTTTGGCTTTTGTTTTTGTGTATATGTGGTTGCACGTTTGGTTTTTGTGCAGGTTTTGTTTTGTGTATGTGTTTTTGCTGCGTAGGCACCAATAGGGAGATAAGTGTCTCTGCACACACAGCAAGTTCTTGGTAAGGCTGTTTGTGTCTCCTGGGAACATGTGAATGGGTGTAGACACATTCCACGATAGGCACGTGAGCAGGTGTGTGCAGGTGCATCTATAAATATGCAAAACAGTGTTTCATTAGAAGGCTTTACTGTCAGTGAACTAATTCAAAAAGTCATTTCCTCCTATGTATCATGGCATCAGTCAAGGTTACTGAGTAATTAAAGATCAGTTGGTCAAAGGAGACAATTGTAGTTGAGTTGAAGTTCTCTTATCCCACCCAAAGGTTGTAGATATTGAAGAGAAATGTGATGACTGCTCATAACCATTCTGGTCTGTAGGTGGATGTGGAGCACCAGGCTGTACTTGTCACCAGGTCTCCCACATCTTCTGCCCAGTCTTTCCAAAGATTAGAAGAGTTACTATAGCATGCCCTTTGTCTTCGGGCATCCTTTCTGACACCCTCCCATTCCTGGGTCTTCACTGTCTGCAGGACCAGACAGGTTAAGTCTTTTGGAATCAGGACTCCTGAGTCCTGCCCATTCTCTGCGGACAGTTCTCTTTGCCATGCCGAAATCCAGGCTCACGCCTACGGAGGAATGCTGTGTGGTGTAGTGGTTAAGAGCACACGAAGGGGCCAGTGCTGCAACACTGCCTCCAGGTAAAACTGCCTCCTGTAGCGATGTCATCCCAATGTGGGTGCTGTTTCAAGTCCTGGTGGCTCTATTTCTGATCCGCTTCCCTGTTAATGGTCTGGGAAAGCAACAGAAGATGGACCAAGTTCTTGGACCCCTATATCCATGTAGGAGACCCAGAAGAAGCTCCAGTCTCCTGGCTTCAGGCTGGACCAGCTCCAGCCAATGTGAACATTCGGGAAGTAAACCAGCGGATGGAAGATCTCTCTCTCTCTCGTGACTCTACATTTCAAACAAATAATTTTTAAAAAGAGCACAACAGAAATAAAAATAAATATTTAAAAAATATTTTATTATTTATTTTTTATTGGAAAGGCAGATATACATAGAGGAGGAGGAGAGAGAGAAGCATCTTCCATCCGATGGTTCACTCCCCAAGCGGCTGCAGTGGCTGGAGCTGAGCCAATCTGAAGCCAGGAGCTTCTTCCAGGTCTCCCACGGTGATGCAGGGCCCTAAAGCCTTGGACCGTCCTCGACTGCTTTCCCAGGCTACAAGCAGGGAGCTGGATGGGAAGCGGGGCTGCCGGGATTAGAACCGGTGCCCCATATGGGATCCCAGCGCGTTCAAGGCGAGGACTTTAACCGTTGTGCTATTGTGCTGGGCCCAGAAATAAAAACAAATCTTAAGAGAAGATTTATTTATTTTTGTCAGAAAGACAGACTTACAGAGAGAAGGAGAGACAGAAAGATGCTCCATTTTCTGGTTCACTCCCCAAATGGCTATCAGTGGTCAGACCTGAGCTGATCCGAAGAGAAGCCAGGAGCCAGGAGCCCACTAGGGTTTCCCATGTGGGTGCAGGACCCTAAGGCTTTGTGCTATCCTATTGCTGCTTTCTCAGGCCACAGGCAGGGAGCTGGTTGGGAAGCAGAGCATCCAGGACACAAACAGTGCCCGTAAGGGAGATGCTGGTGCTTTCAGGCAGAGGATCAGCCTATTGCATAGGTCCTGGATTGGCTAATCTTAAAGTTTCCTCTCAGCTCTGGCTTTCCAAATGAGATGCTAATCTGCTACCTGACAGTGTTACTTCTTTCAGGGGCATTTGCATTTAAACACATGATAGAGTTATAGGCTAGGGGAAGGAAGAGCTGATGACAGAGTCCTGGGCAACTTCAAGGGTCTGAGAGAGGCGTTTCCCTGGCACCATGCCCCCTAGGAATGTACACATGAAGGGAATCCTTAACCCAGCAATCCTGCAAGCTGTTAAAGTCAACCCTGACTCACACTCAAGGAAGTAACAGAGGAACACTGTGAAATAACCCGTGGGAACAGCGCCTCTTGCCTCATTAGTCTGAATACCCTATGGGTAGCTGGTATGAATGGGTTGGGATTTCTGGACATTTCCTGGCACTTCCCTAGGGCATACTAGGTCTTATATAAGGGAAAGGGCTGGTCATTGAAAGGCAGAAGGATTGGGGGTTAGTCCTGACTCTGTCAGGTGCTGGTTGTGTCCCTTGTTTCTGGGCATCTATCTTCCCATGGATCCCATCAGGGGACTGAAAGCCCTTAGGCCTCCTGGACCTTCCCGTTAATCAGGTGCTCTGGCCATGTGTTTCCCTGGAGCACTCCATGTTCTGAGGGCTTCTCCGTGGCACATTCTTCAGACTCCAGTCTACCGTCACACGAAAGAATGCAAGATGGAATGGTAAGGACTGTGGAAAAGGGTAGAGAGTGTCTCAATGAAACCATTCAAGTACGTTTGATTTGAAAAGCAGAATATCACACACACACACACACACACACACACACACACACACACACACACACAGAAAGAGAGAGAGAGAGAGAGAGAGAGAGAGAGAGAGAGAGAGAGAGATTATCTTTCTTCCATTGGTTCATGGGCCAAACTGAAGCTAGGTGCCAGAACTCCATTTAGGTCTCTCATATGGGTGCTGAAATACCCGAGCCTTCATCCTCTGGTCCTCTTAGCAGCATGGATGGAGAGCTGTGTTGGCATCAAAGCAGTCAGGACTCAAAACCACGTTCTGATATGGGATACCACTGTCAAAAACAGTAGCTTATTCTGCTGTGCCACATCATCAGTCCCATTCCAGCATTTTTTCAAAAAAGAATTATTTTTTTTGTTATCATGGTAAATACACATAAGATCTACCACTTTAGCCATTTTATTATCTATTTGAGAGGGAGAGAAGAACATACAAACAGACGCCCTGTGTGATATGTACACACAGAAATGGAGGGAAAGAGATTTCCTACCTACTACTTTCCTTTCTAAATGCTCTCAACAACCAAAGTCCAGATTTGGGAATTCATTCCAGGTCTCCCATGTGAGTGACAGAAACTCTGTTGCCTCCCTAACCTGCCTCCTGGGGTCTATATCAGCAGGGAAACTAGAGTTGAGGGTGCTGGGAATCTAGCCGAGGCATTCTGATATGGGGCTTTTGCTTAAGCAGTGTCGTACTGTAGGCTAATGCCCATCCCTTCACCATTTGCAAGTGTTCAATTCAATGGTATTCAATGCATTCGTAATACCACACAACCGCCATCACCATCAGTCTCTACAGTTGTTTACATTTGGTACAAAATCAAACTTCTGTACCCATTAACAGCATCTTCCCATTCCCTCTCTGCACATTCCTGGGAAGAGGCTTGGTCTTCTGCAGGGAAAGGAGATGGTCTAGGCTGTGGGAGATTCAGGAGCATGCGCACAGCAAACTAAGGTTTTTGTGTTAGGCACATAAGTCTTCCTCATGGAAGCCCCCTGTGGTGACCTCTACTATGGCCAGATGTCAGACCTCTAGTCTCCTTCTGTGGAAAGATCTTCCCTAGGCAAAATGATGGGGAGTTGGGTTATAAAAAGCTTCTGTGTGCACCTGCTGTTGATTAATGTAGATACGTGTCAATTTCTTTGTACTAAGGAGCAGTCTTTTGGGGTTGGCATTGTGGGTTAGCAGGTGAGGCTGCTGCCTGTCTGTGATGTTGGTTTCCCATATGAATGCCAGTTCAAGTTCCAGCTGCTCTACTTCTAATCCAATCCCCTGCTAATGAACTTGAGAAAGCAACAAAAGATGGTCCAAGAACTCTGGCCCTTGTCACCCATGTGGAAGACTCAGATGGAGTTCCAGGGTCCTGGCTTCAGCTTGGCCAAGCCCAGGTTGTTGCAGTCATTTTGGGAGTGTATCAGTGGATGGAAAATCAGTCTCTCTCTCCCTTTTCTCTCTGTAAGTCTACCTTTTGAATGAGTGAATAATTAAACAAATATTAAAAAGATGTCATTCAGAGTCTTTGCTCTGTCTCCAGAGGTCTTCAGTTATTCTCCCATATCCTTAGGGTTCCCTATATTGGAGCATGTGTTGGAATCTTCTTCCTTTTTAAAGGCTAAATAATATTCCACCGTATGTATGTCACAGTTGACAGAATCTTTGACCTTCCCATGCATACTTGTTTGTTTCCACACTTTTGCTGTTGTGATTCATGCTGCTAGAAGTGTCCAAATATTCCTTTAATGTCATACTTGCAATTCATTTGGGTGTATACTCAGAAGTGTATATTGCTTCATCATATGATAATTCTACTTTGTTGTTTTTGAAGACCCAGCATGTGGTTTTCCACAGGGTTGCATCATTTTATGTTCTCATCAAGAATGCATAGTGTTCCCTTTGTTTCTCCCCTGACCCCAGATACAGGGAAAAAATGATGTAGCCTTTGACCCTTTGTACCCTAATCAGCTAAGTAAGATTATTAAAAAAAAAAGAATGCATAGCGTTCCAATGTTTCCACATCCTTGCCAGTGCTTGTTATTTTAAAAATCATTTATTGATCCAAGAGGCAGAATGGCACAGAGAAAAGAAGCAGAAGACACACACACACACACACACACGAAGGCAAATCGCCAAAAAATTGTACACAAATGATCGAGAAGCTCATGAAAAACATACCCAACACCAGCAATCAACAGGGAACTGTAATTCACAACTACAGTGAGATTCAAATCACACTGATTAGAGTGTCTGCTACCGAAAAGGAAAATAGAGCGGGCTTTTGGCCTACTGATTTGGTCACCTAGGTCCCATGTAAGAGTGCCCACATTTCATGGCCATTTCCAAACCCAGTTCCAGCTTCCCAGAGGAGGGAGGGGAGCAGGTAGCAGTTGATGATCACTGACGTGGAAACCTGGATTAAGCTCCTGGCTCCCAGCTTCAGTCCCTGTTTATAATCTGTATATTAATCCCTTATCAGGCATGACTTACAAAATTTTCATCCTTTTCTGTGAATTGCCATAGTTTCTTGAAGTGCAGGACTTAATAACTTTTTCATGATGGTCAGTTTGTTCTGTTTCTTTTGTTGCCTGTGCCTTAGGTATAATGTGCAAGAAATCACTGCCAATCCCAGTGTTGGAGAAACATGTACTCCGTGTTCTTGTAAGAGCTTGAAGTCTTATATTTAGATCTTTGATTCATTTTGAGTTATATTTTTCCATATAGTGTTAGGTAAGAGCCTAATATCTGTTTTCCTCAGCGCTGTTTGCTGGAGAGACGGTGAATGACATTGGTAGCCCTTGTCAAACCCATTGAAAGATATACTTGAAGGTTATTTCTGGGTTATTCTAGTCTATTTTATTCTATTCTATTGGCTTTTATGTCTGTTTTTATGCCTGTATTACATTGCTATATCTACCGTAGCTTTGCAGTAAGCTTTGAAATCAGGATGGATGAGTTCTCTAACTTCGTTCTTTCTTAAGTTTGATTTCACTATTTGGGAACCCTTGAGATTTCGTATGCAGGAAAGCTGTTTTCTATTTGTGGCTGATGATCCCTGCAACTGTTACTGGGCATTTTTTTTAAAGATTTATTTTTATTATTTTATTTATTGGAAAGGCGGATATACAGAGAGGAGAGACAGAGAGGAAGATCTTCCGTCTGATGATTCACTCCCCAAGTGAGCGCAACGGTCAATGCTATGCCGATCCGAAGCCAGGAGCCTCTTCTGGGTCTCCCACGCGGGTGCAGGGTCCCAAAGCTTTGGGCCGTCCTCGACTGCCTTCCCAGGCCACAGGCAGGGAGCTGGAAGGGAAACGGGTCTGCCGGGATTAGAACGGGCGCCCATATGGGATCCCGGGCGTGCAAGGCGAGGACCTCAACCACTTGCGCCACCGTGCCGGACCCTACTGGGCATTTTTTTTTATAGGAAAACGAAAGATCACTTGTTTGTCAAGAAGATGTGAGCTTCGTAGATCTTTATTACTGCCTTAATTCCACCAGCCGGGCTCAGTGGTGGTATCATGCTCCTCCTGTTCTCCCTCTTTTAATTTACCTTTCAGGATTTCTTTTGTTTGAGATTTGGTTATTTTACTGGAAAGGTGGAGTCCCAGAGAGGGGGACAGACACAGAGATAGATCTTTTCTCTGCTGATTTACTCCCCAAATAGCCGATATAGCCAGGGCTGGGCCAAGCTGTAGCCAGGAGCTAGGAACTCTATTGGGCTTTCCTGCCTGGGTAGCAGGAACCCGAGCATTTGGGCCGTCTTCTGTTACTTTCCAGGAGCATTAACAGGGAGCTAGATTGAAAATGGAGCAGCCATGGATTGGTCTCATATGGGTTCTTTAGCCTTAGCGTGAGATCCAGCAACTGTGTTCTTGTTTACTCAGGTAAGTTGAAAATGTATGTGTACACACACACACACACACACACACACACACACACACACACACACGTAGCAGTTTTATATATTTGCCCCACATTATAAGCAGTTTGAACCCAAGCACACTGATAGGGGTTTGCTGGCATCCCAAACAGCATCTTAACCATTAAGACAGATGTTGGTCCTACATTGTCTAATTTTTAAACGCTTGCCAGTAGAAGTTTTGCCTGATTTTTTTTTTAAAAAGGGGGTTGGATTGGACTTGTTAATGATTGTTTGGAGGATTTTTACATCTATGTTATTGAGAGATATTGATCTGTAGTTTTCTTGTGGTATCTCTGGTTTTGATTTTGGATGAGGTGCTTACAGTGAATTTGGAAGTGGTCATTTTTCACTTTTTAGAAGAATTTAAGAAGTATTGGTTTCAGTCTTCTTTAAATGTGTGATACAACTCCCCATGAAGTAACTTGGCTCTGGACTCTTTTCTGAGGACGTGTTTGATTATTGGTCAGGCTCGTTGTTTATCACTACTGTTATTCATTTCTTACTGATTAATGTGTTGGTAGGTTACACGCTTCATGACTTATCGATTAATATGTTGGTAAGTTCCATGATTCTGTTTCTTTGGAGTCATTTGATTTGTTATTGTATAATTGCAGAAATTCCTTATGATCTTTTTAAAAAAATAGCATCACTTGTAGCGTCTGCTCTTTCATTTATAATTTTTATTTACTTGAGTTTTAGCTCTTTTTCTTTAGCCAGCTGAGGGTTTGTCAACTTTATCTTTTCAAAAACTATCAATCCTTATTTCACTAATTTTAAAAATTGTACTTCCATTCATCTCTGCTCTAATCTTTATTATTTACTTTCTTCCGCTAATTTTGGGTTTAGTTCTTCATTTATTCTCTGAGATACAAAGTTAGGTTGCTTATTTGAGGTCATCTGTTTCTAATATGGGTATTTGTTGCTATTAACTCCTCTTTAAAAAGAACTGCTTTAAACTTTTTAAAATTTTCATTTTTATTTGCATGATAAACAAAGAGAAACAGAGACTGACAGAGAAAGGTCTTTTGTCTGCTGATGTGTTCTCCTAAAGCTTGCAACTCTTCAGGGCTGGGCAAGACCAAAGCCAAGCACCTAGACCTCATCACAAGAACCAGCTATTGGAGCCATTGTCTGCTGTCTCCCAGAGTGCTACCAGGAAGTTACAACTGGAAACAGAACTGGGAGTTAAACACGGGCATTGTCTAATATGGGATGTCAGTGCACATGCATGGACCCAAGGAGCTGGGCTGTCTTCGGCCCATACCTAAGCAGAGAGCTGGATGGGAAGTAGAACAGCTGGGATTGGTGCCCATACGGAACCAGTGGTAGTGGCTTATGCTGCTATGTCACAACATGGCTCCACTGGCTTTTTAAAAAAGATTTATTTATTTTTAATTGGAAAGTCAGATTTACTGAGAGAAGGAGAGACAGGGAGAAAGATCTTCCACCTGCTGGTTTACCCCACAGATGGCTGCAATGGCCTGAGATGAGCTGATCTGAAGTCAGGAGTGGGTACAGGGTCCTAAGAGTTCGGGTCATCCTCCTCTGCTTTCCCAGTCCACAAGCAGGGAGCTGGATGGGAAGTGTAGCAGCTGGGACACGATCCGGTACCCATATGAGATCCTGGCAGTTGCAAGGCCAAGATTTAGCCGCTAGGCCACAGTTTCGACCCCTCACTGGCATCTTAACTGCTAGGCTAAATGTTTGTCTCTGCTTTCTTAATTTTTTTTTCATTTATCTGAGAGACTGACACATATAAGCAGACACACAGAGAGATTGAGAGAGAGAGAATGAATGAATATCTTACTTCCACATCTCATATCCAGATGCCTACAGCGGTGAGGGGCTGGGTCAGGCTGATACAAGGTATCTGGAACTGGGTCCTGGCTTGTCCTGTAGGGCCTGAGTATTGAGCCGTCACTCTCTGCTTCCCCGAGGGGATATTAGCAGGAAACTGGAATTAGAAGTGAGTCAGAACTCATACACAGACATGACAATATGCTATGTAGGCGTTCGAAGTAGCATCTTAGCTGTTACACCCAACACCTTGCCCCTGAGTGGTCTAGTTTTATACAATTCAGTATTTTTTCCATGTTTTACATGTTTCTCATAATAGGAATCAGATTTAGACTGTCCCCGGAAAAAAATTAGCACTCATTACTTTTGCAGTTGTCCAGCAGTTGGCTCTTCTATGCCCCGATTGTCCTAAGATTAGACTGTGGGGCCAGGTAGCTCCTAGAAATTCTGTTTTCCCAAGCACAGCTGGGAAAAGGAGAGAGAGTCAACAGATTTCCCAGAAATAGGGTGTGACTGTGCTGCTAAGATGAACTGGGCTGCTTGCTTCAGAGCAGGGCGTGACCTGAAGAAGGTGGCGCCAGTCTCCGCAGACTGAAACTCCCCCTTACTTGAGCAGGTAGGAACCTGCTCCTGCCTGGCCAGGCTGGAGGAACTGGGGAGTGCAGTCAAAGGCCCTGGGGTGACATCCCAGGTCTTAGAATCACATGATCGGGGTTGACCTCAAGGATCATCTGAGGACTTGGAGCCAAGGGCCTGGGTGAGACTGCCTCAAAGTCCCACACCATGATAGTGTGAGAGGATCCTGGGGGCTCTGTTCTCCACCCCAAGCTTCTTTTCCTGTGACCAATGCTAGTTGAGCATGGGCTGTTTATAGCATGAGAAGAAAGAAGGATTGGCAATGATTGTTGCTTGCATTGGACACAGGGAGAAGGTTGAGTTCCAGGAAATTGAAGTGATTTGCTCTAGAACACACAGCAGGCATCAATTGGCTAATCCTCTCCTTGCAAGTGCCGGGATCCCATATGAATGCTGGTTTGTGTCCCAGCTGTTCCATTTCCCATCCAGCTCCCTGCTTGTGGTCTGGGAAAGCAGTGGAGGATGGCTCAAAGCCTTGGGACCCTGTGTCTGTGTTGGAGACCTGGAAGAGGCTCCTGGCTTCAGATCAGTTTAGCTCTAGCTGTTGCAATCCTTTGGGGGGAGTGAGCGAGTGGATAGAAGATCTTTCTGTCTCCCATTCTCTCTGTAAATCTTCCTTTCCAATAAAAATCAATAAATCCTAAAAAAAAAGGGACATACAATAAATTCTTAGTCATAGAGTGATGACTATAAGTCCAAGAATCTGGCTTCCTATTCCAGTCTTCTTGCCTGTATAAGCTGTGTTCCTGGAAGGCCTCCCTGTGCTGGATTATTTGACCTTCGGGGCCTGTAATCAATCACACAAGGTCTCCACGGACTTAGTTCTCATTCTCTTCACATTTTCCCCTCTAGGGCCTTTGCATGGCTCATCTTTTGTGCTGATTAATACTGTATGCTGAATAATCTGTGTAAATATTTCCACAAGACAGACACTTAGAAGTTGTACTTGCTCGATCAGAGAACATACATTTAATATTTGGGGTAGATATTGCTGAATCACCAAAACAATCTCTACTTACAGTGCAGGGAGGTGTCTATTTTTCCTTACTCCTCATAGTACTTCATCTTATTATTAATCTTCTAGATGACTGACAATTTCTTGGATAGAAGATGATTTCTTGCTTACTAAGCTTTTATCCTTTGGGTGGTGGTGGGTGCTCATGGGTGCAAGAAAGCAGGGCACCCTTTCATGATGAGCCACCCTGTGGATGAATTTGTTAATCCTGGGGTGCTTGAGAACAAGCCAAAAGCAGGGTCTGAAGAGCCCTAAGTATATTAGGGAGAAGAGGAACTTAGGCTAGAGGGTTGCAGCTTTACCAGGGATCTGAGAGCAGCTCAGAGCAGCAGGAGCAAGTCCGAGCTGAGAGAAGAGACAGAAGGGATGAAAATGGGTACCCCATATTTCTCTCTAGGTCACTTACCATTACTCTCTCTAGTCCATAGACCCTTTGTCTTGCCATTCATGCACAGATTTCTCTTTCTGGGTCTCAACTGGATAAAGGAATCTTAGTTTGGCCATCTGCTAGGAGCTTTGTCTCTTTGGGAGGGTCTTGCATGCATTCAGGTAAAGTTAACAAAGCTTGCGCACTTTTCTCCTGTGACGCTGGGTTGTGTTTCTTTAGTTCCTAGACTCAGCCAACAACAACAATGACGACAACAACAACAACAACAACAACAACAACAAACTGCCTATGAAGTATAGGGGAGGTGGGAATGTACTCTGTTAACAAAAAGGAGCAGTATAGTGTTGGGGCTTCTTTTTACTAAATAACGAGGGAGAACAAGAGTAAGAGAACTCCCATCTGCTGGTTCACTCCTGAAATGCCTGCAACAGCCAGGGTGGACCAGCCTGGAGCTTGGAGCTGGGTACTTGATCTGGATCTCCCATGTGAGTGGCAGGGACCCAATTACTTATGCCTCACCTGCTACCTCCCAGGGTGTGCATTAGCAGGAAGTTGGTGTTGGAAGCAGACTGAAACTCCAACCCGGGCACTCTGACAAGCAACAATTTAAACACTGTCAATGCTGGCATTGGAAATCAGAAATTAAAAAAAAATCTATTAAGGTATAATGTGTATATATATATACATATATATATATAAAACAAAACACACAGATTTTCAGAATATAGTTTAGTGAATTTTGACAGATGTTTGCACCCTGAGAGCCATCATCTTACTCAAGACATAGAACATTGCCAGCACCCTACCAAGTTTTCTTGGACCCTTTGCAGCTGGTTGCATTTTCCTGTCCCAGATAACTGCTCTCTCTCCTCTCTCTTTATCACTATAGACCAGTTAATATCACTTATTACAGAGTCACGTATAAATGCAATCATATAGTTAATACTCTGGTTTCACTTCTTTGCTGAATTTATTCATCTGTAATATATGTATGGACACACTTCACAGAGTTTATGGAAAATGGAATTGAAAGATAAAAAGTTTATTGTGGTGCAAAAAGTTTTGAAAATCCTTGCATTTAAAAAAATAATACACATTTCATGCACTTTAAAAAAGAGCCTCATGCATGGATTTCATTTTTGTTTATACCCAATTAAACCTTAAATTCCACTTTCCATTATTTTTGAAGTACCTTGTACTTGTAGTTTGTTCCTTTTTACTGGTGAATAATATACTATTGAATGGATACCCTATAGTTTGTTTGCCCATTTTCCTAGTTTCTGGTCATTTTGAATAAAGCTGCTATAAAGATTGGCGTGCCAAAGGAATCTGGTCTGGGATCACCTCAGATGAAGTTTCTCTGGGGATCCCCCCAACTGAACTGCCGTACTCAGAACCACAACCACGAAGAGAAGTGAGGTTCCATGGTCTGACCATGGAGTGCAAGTGCCAAAGCTGAACCTCCTCAGTGGCTCAGATGGAGCAATGGACAGCATACCCAGGTGCACATGGAGGATATGGCAGTCCACTGAAGCCTGCAGAGGACACCTGGTACCACAACAGAGGATAGAGGACAGAACAAATCGATCAACTACCCCAGCCATGTGCTGGCAGTGAAAATCTGGACAAATGGAGACTCTAGGGTGGACTATGTCAGCCAGTGGATTCTGGAAAGATTTCATTGTGCTTGGAAGGGCGAGATTGGCAGCAATTCAGAACAGTTGAACTACTGAAGCCACTCAAGCAATGCCCTTGGAGCGTGCCCCACATTGAAGACCCTGGGATGGTTGGGAGGCTTGGTTGGGCTTCTCCCTTTATCTCGCCCTCCCCACCTTACTCCAGATACAGAAAAATAAAAAAAAAAAAGAGAGAGAATGTGGAAAAACAAATAAGCAAACAAAAAGATTGGTGTGCAAATCTATGTTGAGGTAGAATGGCGGGGTTATAGGATAAATGTTGGGCAAAACTTCTTACTCTTTGGCTTTTATTTTTCTTATTATAAAATGGGGGAGTGTGTCCAATGCTCTCAACTCTTTGTGGTAATCGGAAACCTGTTGCATGTCTGATTCAGGCATGAAAGGTCCCTCATTAGCAATTCCCTTAGCTCAGGAGGGCACAGGTAGTCCTTCCCTATCAGGGCTACGTGGGGGTAATCACTATGATAATAACCTTTGTAGTTGAAAATGGCCTTTGCACCAAAGAACTCAGTCTTTTCACATGGAACAGTGATGTTGGAATATACTTTGCACGGGAGAAAACTCTCTCAGCCCTGGTCCTTTCTCAAGAAGTAGAAGTGGAAAGCAGGCAGTTGAGTGACTCAGAATAAATTCAAATAAGAGGTTAAGCTGGGATTCAGGTTGATCATGGCTTGGAGAGCCTGGCATGATGATACATGATACATAGCCTGTCCCACATGAAAACCATCTGCTTGGCTTTTCTGCTCTTTCCTCGGAACAATCCTGAATCATCTCGTTTCTCCCACCAGTAGTTGATGTTTCAGCAAGGATCCGTTTATTAGGTTTGCCAGTGAGAGCCAACCTAAAGCTGCAAGGCCAGTCAGCAGGCCCTTCTCCGATAACAGAGTCTCTTCAAAGACAGAGATTTTAGGATTTTGCATCATCATGACTGTTCTTAATTTAGAATTTGAGAGCAATTTAGAATGGACGGCTCTTGATCTCAAACTTAGCATACAGATCTGGATAGATACATGTTCAAACATTTCATGGACAAATGGAACTAAAGGGTAATACAGGGGGCAGGCATTTGGTCTTAGTGGTTAAGACATCAGTAACAGGCTGGTACCATGGCTCAATAGGCTAATCCTCCCATACAGGCACCTGGTTAGTGTTTTGGCTGCTCCACTTTTTTTTTTTTTAATTTTAAATGATGTTTGCATAGTTGATCAGGGTGGGAAGGGTCTAGAGTTAGGATAAACTGGGTGTGATCATTGTTTCCAAGCTTTCTATTTCTTCATTCCATTTCTGGGGTGAGGGGAGAGATAAGAGGATAGGCCATACCCAGCCTCCCAACCATCCCAGTGCCCGAGGATCCGGAAAAAGGCCACCTGATATCAACCTAGGGTCACAATGGCACATGTTCCAAAGGTTCTGCCCAGGTGGATGTAATAGTTTTGAAATGCTGTCAATTTTATCAATCTATGGATGAGGAATCCCTTCCAATGTCCTTTGGCTGACATCATTGAGCTTATAGCTCACAATCATCCAGATATTTGCTGTCATCGTTTGGCTGGGGTAGTTGTCCATATATTCTGTTCTCCATTCTGTGCTATGATACCAGATGTCCTCTGCAGGCCCCAGTGGGCTGCTCCACTTCTAATCCAGCTCCCTGCTTATGGGCCGGGGAAGCAGTGGAGGATGGCCCTAGTGCTTGGGCCCCAGCAAACATTTGGGAAACCTGAAAGAAATTTCTAGCTCCTGGTTTTAGATTACTTAGCTTTGGCCATTGCAACTATTTGAGGGAGTGACCTGATGGATTGAAGGTATTCCTCCGTCTCTCCTTCTCTTTGTAAATCTGCCTTTCAAATAAAAATAAAGTTCTCTCTCTCTGAAAAGAAGAGGAAGAAGAAGGAGGAGGAGCTAAAAGAGGAGGAGGAGGTGGAGGAAGGGGGAGATCCCAGTTATAGTGCCCTGGGTCCTGTGTCAGAGTCCCAAGTTGAGTTTTAATTCTACTCTCTGAAGCCTCCTGCTGGTGTGTGCTCTGGGGGGCACCAGGTGATGGCTGAAGTACTCCAAGTTCCTGTAACTCATGGGAGACCTGGCTTGAGCTACTGGCCCCTGACTTTGGCCTTGTGTAGACGTGGGCTAGCTTGGCTTAATCCTGACATTTGCGGAGTAGACCAGCATATGCAAGTTTTGTCTGTCCATCTTCTACCTCTCTCTCTCCTTTCTTTGCCTCTCAAATAAATAAGAATTAATGAAACAAAATGTGAATTTTCCATGAACTTTTGGAAGTGCTCTGCTGCATATTTGTGTGTGTACATATATATAATACAAATGCATATATATGTATGTTACAGAATACTTTAAAAATTTCTTTGTGTGTTAATTTATGTGATACTTAAATCGGAGTTAACTTAAAATGGTAGGGTAAATCTGGGCTGTTAGTTGTTGTACCTTTCTTATTATTCCTTTTTTTAAAACTTCCTGTTAAGATTACCTAAACTTGGAAAAACTTTTTAGAAATTTGAGTAAAACACTTAGAAAATCCTAGGCTTTTTTTTTCTTTATTTCTTCATTGATTCTTTTTTTTTTCATTCTTCAACTGAATTTCTGTCTTATCCTTTTTTTTTTTTGCCTTAACAGGGAGAGTTGCCTCATCATCTGGAAAAGGCATGCAAATTTATTTTCAATTTCTGCTAAACAGAAGATAGTGTAGAAGCAGGAAAGATCTTTCTGCCACCATCATTGATTGGATGAGTGGAAAGTACATGTTGTGGTTATGCTTATAAAGATTGTGTGGTTAAGTTCATGTCCTTCATTGTACTTTAAGCCTAGGGCAAATAATAAAACCAAGCAGGAGCCAGAAGATCTCGGTGTCAGCTGAGCTGTCCCATCATCCACCTGGGTGACTTTGACCAAGACCTTTCCTTTCCCTGCATCTCAGTTTATTACTGATAATCTATAAAGTTTTCCTTGGTGGATTGATGATACCCATAGTTTTATACTTTTATTTTAGAGCTCCTGAAAGTGAAGGGAATATATGGGGGTATTTATGAATGTACATATTTAATATTTTAATTTTATTTGTTTGGTTTGATGGCAGAGAGAGAGAGAGAGAGTGAGATGGACAGGCATCTTCCATCTCCTGGCTTATTTCCCGTACTTTCTCCAAATGCTTGCAACAGCTGAATGAGGGGCCAGGCTGAATGAAGACTCCAGAACTCTATCTGGGTTTCCGCATACATTTCAGGTGCCCAAGAGTCAGAGCTCTTGCCTGCTGCCTGCCAGAGTCTGTGCTAGCAAGAAATTAGAATGGGGGTGGAGCTGAGATTCAAACACAGCACTCCGGGTGTGGAATGCAGGCATTCCCCAGTGGTATCTTGACTGCTGTCCCTCCAGGTGTATTTGTGTGAGTTGGTGAATGTATTACAGAATTGAGTTGGAGGATGCTGAGGTTCCTTACTTAGAGGTTTAAAGACTCCAGGGGAACATTCATACTCTTTTTCTTTCTCATTTCCTCTTTTCCTCCATGCATTCTATCATCTGTTAATCTAGTCATTGGTTCACCCATGAAACTCAGAAGATGCTTAGAGAAAGGCTCCAAGTCATCTAAATTTTCTCCCTGAAGGGAATCAATTTTGTACATTTCTTCTTTATTCAAGAGAGTTTTAAAAATGTACATTTGAAGGTATTGCAAAAACTTGTGAAAATACAATTAAAAAGATCAATTTATAAATAAGTTTATTTTGGTGCAGAACATTTTTGAACTCCATGCATAGTTTTCACATAACATGATTTTTCCGTGAAAGGCTTCTCATATAAACAGATATGTCGCTATATTCCTCTCTCATTGCCTGATTTTTTTTTTGTAACACGTGGCGTGTTGTTCCACAGGCTTTGCTTTTGCAACATAACAAGAGCTGTTTTCTTTTTTAAAATCATATTTGCATTATTCCATTAAATGGTCACAGCAAATAGTAGCAGTGCACACTAAGCTGTAGCTTGTAATGCCAGCATTCTGTATCAGAGTGCTAATTTGAGTCTGTTGTTTTCCAATCCAGTTTTCTGATGATAATGCATCTGGGAAGGTAGAGAAAGATGGCCCAAGGGTTTGGATCCCTGGTCACTCCTGTGGAAGACCAAGTTGAAATTTGTGATTCCTAGCTTTGGCCTGGTCCAGCCCTGGCTCTTGTGAACTTTTGGGCAATACATCAATGGATAGAAGATCTCATGATTTCTGTCTCTCCATCTCTTTTTGTAACTCTGCCTTTCAAACAAATAACTAAATCGATCTGTAAAAAAAAAAATCATAAAGTGTTTGGAAGTACTTTTGAATGAGAATTTGTGTTGTTTCTAAACTTTTTTCTTCCAATTATGTGAGCCCATCTACAGTATAGATTCTTAAAATTTAATTTGTTCAATCCTGTAACATGTACATGCATAATGGACTTTGTTTTTAGAGTGTTTTTAGTTTATAGAAAAACCAAGTAGAAACTATAGAGAGTTCCTATATATCTCTGCCGCAACACACACCCACTACTAATCCCAACCAGAGGGGCACATTTCTAATGATTCTACAGTGACTATATCACCCAAAGTCCATACTTTACTGTTTATTCTTAGTGCTGTGCATTCCACTGGTTTTGATGCTTTTGTGACATGTGTCTATCATGTATGGTGTCATTCAGAGTAATTTCACCACCTTAAGAAGTTTCTGCATTCCCATGACTCCCTTCCTGCTAATCCTCGATCTCTTAGCTCCATAGTGGTGTATGGAAATGATACAGTACACAGCCCCATCAGACCATCTTCTTTCACTAAGTCATGTGCATTGAGGCTTCCTCCATTCTTTTTTTTTTTTTTTCACTTGGATAGCTCATTTGTTTCTCACTGGATGACATTGCATTGTATGGACGTGCTGTAGTTTATCCATTCGGTTGTAGAGGGATGTGGCGTGCCTTTGTTTTTTTGCAGCTATACATAAAATTGCTATAAACATCTATCTTCAGGTTAAAAGAGTTTTAAAGATGTATTCATTTTATTTGAAAGTGATTCAGAGAGAGAGGGAAAGAAAGAGAGAATGAATCTTCTATCTGTGAATCGCTCCCCAGATGGCTGCAAAAGCCAGGACTGAGCCAGGCTGAAGCCAGGAACCAGGAGCTGCTCTTGTGTCTCCCATATGGACGGCAGGGCCCGAAATACTTGGGCTGCCCACCACTGGTTTTCTCAGATCATTATTAAGGAGCTGGATAGGAAGTGGGGCAGCTGGGACACAAATTGACACCTGTACAGGAAGCTGGCATTGCAGGCAGTGGTTTTACCCTTTGCATCACAATACTGGCCCTATTGGTTTATTTTAATTTATTTTGAGATGCCAGCAACAGCTGGAGGTGGACTGGGATGAAACCAGGAGCTGAGTCTGGGTCTCCTGTGTGTCTGGTAGGGACCCAAGGCCTTGAGCAGTTTCCCCTGCCTCCTAGGGTGTTTGTTACAAGGAAGTTGGATCAGAAGCAGAGGAGGGACTCAAAGAAGGCACTTTGCCATGGGTGCAGGCATCATAAGTGGTGACTTAAAATTCTGAACCACAATCTCATCCCCTTTAATTATTCTTTTAAAGAAGGTTTATTTATTTTACTTGAAAGTCAGAGTTTCAGAGAGAGGAAAGAGAGAGAGCATTTACCATCCACTGGATCACTCCCCAATTGGTTATGACAGCCAGAGTAGGCCAATCTGTAGCCAGGAGCCAGGAGCTTCTTCTGAATCTCAAACATGGGTGTAGGAGCCCATATTCTTGGGCCATCTTCTCTTTTACTTTCCCAGGGAGCTGGACTAGAAGTGGAGCAACTGGTTTTTCAGCTGGTGCCCTTATGGGATGCTGGAGCTGCAAATAGAGGATTAACATGATATGCCACTGTACCAGTCCCTAATTATTTGAAAATTTGTTTTTATAAGACAGAGAGAAAGAGAGAGAGCAAATATCTTTCACCCACTGGTTTACTACCCAAAGACTTGAAGCAGCTGGAGCTGGGTCAGGCCAAAGTAGGAATCCAGAACTCAGAATGTATCCTCACACATTAGTGACTCAAGTACTTAGGTGACCCAAGTACCTGATACCTCCTAGGGAAACTGGGATGTGGTGCCGGACTTGAACCCGTACTCTCCTTTATGGGATGTAGGTATCCCAGACAGCATTTTTAACTGCTGTGCCAAGCACCTGACTTGGAGTTGGTTCCTGCAGTTGCCACAGGTGAGATGAGCAAATCCTGTGGACCAATTCAGAGTTCATTAGCCTCAAAACCTCTGCTCTCCGCACTCTTCTTTGAAACATACTTCCTTGGCATAGAGACCTGGTCACTTCTGCCAGCCTCCTTTGTGGCCCAAGTTCCTGGTGAGTCATTGCTCCTGTTGCATTTTTGGATTGATTTTCTGGTTTTTCTGTATCTGATCCTCAACATAATTTCCTTCCATTTAAATTGCTTCCTCATTTTCTCTAGTCAGCAACATCTTGGGTTTTAGTCAGGATCCTTTTACTGGTGTCTGCTGTGATCCAAAGGTAGCACAGAGTTGCTGATCTTTGTAAATGCTTTGAAATTCCCTTTAACTCAAAACTACTGCCATTGTTACCATGGGACTGACCTGATAGGTTCTCTGATGCCTAGCATGTCATACAGGTGAAAAGTCACAGCCAGGACAGGAAACATGTCTCCTAAGTCTCAGTTCAGAGTACTTTCATTCATCTATCACCTGCCTGTTATCCATTTGTGTATTTATCCATCCATCCATCCCTGCATCCATATCTTATTTGCCCATCCTTCATTATCTGCCTGATATCTTCTACCCATCCACGTACTCCTCCTTCCACCCATCACCTATCTCCTATTCATCCCATTCTCCATCACATATCTATTCATTCTCTACCCATCTTTTGCCCATTCATCTATTCTATCCATCCAGTTCTTCATTATCTGTCTAATCATCTCTGTATTCACCTAACTCCCATCCACCCTTCCTCCTTCCATCCTTTCCTGTATCTCTTATCCATCCATCACACCATGTATACATGCATCCATTCATCCATCTGCCCATTTTGATTGCCTTTTCTTTAAAGGATTAAAAATAACTACAAGCCCATGCTCAAGCAGTATTGTTCTCAAGAACCAAAAACGGGAAGCAGTTAAAATATTCATCGTAATAAGTAAATGAACAAAATGTGCTGGCTTGCTCTATCTATCTATCTATCTATCTATCTATCTATCTATCTATCTACCTATCTATCTATTATCTATCTAATATTGTTTGGCTTTTAAAAAGAAGGGTATTCTATAACCTGGGTGAACCTTGAGGATATTATGCTAAGGGATTGGTTTCCATTTATATTATGAGTAGTCAGAGTCATAGACACAGAAAATAGGACAGTGGTCGCCAGGGTAACTGGGGAAGGATGAGAGTGGGAGGATGGCGAACTGTTGTTTTAACATTTATTTGTTAATTTATAAAGAGTTTTGGTTTTTTATAAAGAGATGAAAGCAGTCCCATGAATAGAGGGCAGTACAATGATAGCACAACAAGGGGATTATACATAACATCACCAAAACACACATTACATAGTTACATGTATTTTATAATGACACAAATACATACACTACCTGTTTAGTCAACAGATATTTATTGAATTTCCATAGGTTCCAGGCCACACATGCTAGACATGGAGATAGAACAATGAATAAAAAAGACAAAGTCCAGGGCTTGTACTGTGGTATAGCAGGGTTAAGCCACCACGCGTCGTATCAGTGTCCCACATTTTGGGTTTTAGTGCTCCACATCTTTTAATGTTTATGATTTATTTATTTATTTTAATTGCTTTATTTTGACACTCTTTACATAGTTGATTAGGGCACAGAGGGTCAAGGTCTACAGGTAAGTGGGTAAGACTGTTGTTTCCACATTATTGTTATTTTTTTTTTCTGTATCTGGGATAAAGGGGGAGGTAAAGAGGGAAGCCCAACCAAGCCTCCCAACCATCCCAGGGTCTTCAATGTGGGGCACACTCCAAGGGCATTGCTTGAGTGGCTTCAGTAGTTCAACTGTTCTGAATTGCTGCCAATCTCGCCCTTCCAAGCACAATGAAATCTTTCCAGAATCCACTGGCTGACATAGTCCACCCTAGAGTCTCCATTTGTCCAGATTTTCACTGCTAGCACATGGCTGGGGTAGTTGATCGATTTGTTCTGTCCTCTATCCTCTGTTGTGGTACCAGGTGTCCTCTGCAGGCTTCAGTGGACTGCCATATCCTCCATGTGCACCTGGGTATGCTGTCCACTGCTCCATCTGAGCCACTGAGGAGGTTCAGCTTTGGCACTTGCACTCCATGGTCAGACCATGGAACCTCACTTCTCTTCATGGTTGTGGTTCTGAGTACGGCAGTTCAGTTGGGGAGATCCCCAGAGAAACTTCATCTGAGGTGATCCCAGACCAGATTCTGTGTGTGCTTGCCAGTACAGGACCCGGCACAGTCTGACACCCCAGTCAGCTGGTGGTTGCAGTTGTTGGGTCAGTTCTGTTTCCAGCCCTGTCTTCCACATGGACCAATGGGTGTTGTAGTTCAGCCTGATTCTTCCCAGCACACATTTGACTAATTTTTTTAATAATGTTTACATAGTTGTTCAGAATGGGGAGGGTCGAGGATTAGGGGAAAGTGGATAATTCCATTGTTTCCAAACTTTTGTTTTCTTCCTCCTGTATCAGGAGGAAGCTGGGAGATAAAGGGAGAAGCTGCACCCAGCTTCCCAACCACCTCAGTATCCGGGGATGGGGAAGGGCCACCCAATGTCATCCCAGGGTCCCTGACGTGGAACATGCTCCAAGGGTTCTGCTTAAGTGCTTGTGATAATTCTGAAATGCTGTTGATCTTGCTGATCCAAGGATGAGGAAATCCTTCCAAGGTCCATTGGCTGACATAGAGTTTCCATTCACTCAGATATTTGCTGTCAAGGCTTGGTTGGGAGTAGTTGATCAATTTGCTCTGTCTTCCTTCCTCTATTGTGGTACCGGATGTCTTCTGCAGGCCCCGGTGGATTGCCATATCCTCCATGTGCATCTGGAAATGCCTTTTGTCTTAGCCTCTGAGGAGGTCTAGTTCTGACACATGCACTCCATGATCAGTCCACAGACCCTATAATTCTGCCCATGGTTAGAGTTCTGAGTCCAGTATCTCAGTTGGGGGGATCCTCAAAGAAACCTTGTCTGGGGTGATCTCAGACCTGACTATTGTGTGTGCTTGCCAGCATGAGGTCTGGCTTAGTCTGTCACCGACATCTGCCTATGCATACACTGGTAGTTGCAATTGCTGGGTTGGTTCTGTCTCCAACCCTGTCCCTTACTCAAACCAATGGATGCTACGACCCAGTCCAATGCTGCCCACAACACACTCAGCCCTTATATATACCAGCGGGAACTGCAACTTAGTTGGCACGACTCCCCAATAATTCTCACTAGGCCCACCCCCAGCGCTTGTTCCTTTGCTTGCCAGTATGTGCGGCAGACTGGTCCAGGCTGCTCCACATCTCATTCAGCTCTTGTACACATCAATGGGTGTTGGAGCCTAGTTCAACCTAACTGACTCCATTTTCCAGGCCACACTCAGAGAAACTGAGGTGCTACCACCTGTCTGGCCAGGCCACCCCCAGCCCTGGGTCTCATGCTCACTGTGGGGGTTGCAGCCCAGCAGTTTCCCTGCTGGACTCACTCCCTACACTGAATCTTGTACTCTCTAGGTGGTTCTGCAGTTTGGCTTGACAGAATTTGCTCCCAGTCCCAGCACTTGTTAGCTGATGCTGTGGCAAAGCCTAACCAACCTGCACTTACTCTGGCTCATGTATGCATCAATGGATACAGACGGTTATCCCAGCCTGGCTTTCCTCCTAACCCAGTTCACACGCAGGCCAATAGGAGTTATAGCCCTGTCCAACCTGGTCTGTCCCCAGTCCCAGCTTTCATGCTGGCCAGTCAGAGCAATGGCCCAGCAGAGGAGCTCATGCTGCCCCCTACTGAGCTTGCATCCTTCCAGGTCTCATATGTACTTGTGGATGCTGCAGCCCAGCTCGTATGGCCACCTCAGCATTTGCTAGTGGGTTCTGCAGCCTGTCCTGGCCCGGTTTGCACCTGGTTCAAACTTGTGCTGGTGGGTGCTGCAGCCTAGCCCAGTCCAGCCAACCCCTAGTCCCAGCCCTAATGTGAACTGGCTGTTGTTATGGCCAAACCTGGCCTGTCCTGGACCCTGACCTGGTTCTCAGATCTGTCAGTGGGTGTGCTGCTCCACTTCTAATCCGATTCCATGCTCATGGCCTGGGAAACTAACAGAAGCTGGCTCAAGTGCTTTGGCCTCTGCTATGCATGTGGGAGATTTGGATGAATCTCTTGGCTCCTGGCTTTAGCCTGACCCAGCTTTGGCTGTTGTAGCCAGCTGGGGAGTGAACCAGGGAATGGGGAATGGAAGAACTTGCTCTCTCTTTCTCTTTCTCTCTCTGTCTCTCCTTGTCTCTCTTTGTAACTGAGAGAGAGAGAAAGAAAAAGAGAGAGAGAGAAACTTCCACCTGCTGGTTTACTCCCCAATTCAGTTTGTGTCCCCAGTGTAGGTGATGGGAGCTTAACCACTTGAATATTACCGACTGTCTTCCATGGTATGTGTTAGCAGGAACCTAGGTCAGAGATAGATCTGGGGCTTGAACTCAGTTACTCTGATATGGAAACCCAACTGCCATACCAAGTGCCTGCTCCAGAAACAAGACATTTACATTTTGTTAGGAGTGTTGGGGAAGCCATGAAGTTAGGTGAGGCTAGGCTTATTCCAGTTAGGGTGGTTAGAGAAGCCAGGAGTTTTTATCTTATATTTGGGTAACTAACCTTTCTGAGAATCTGATGAAAGCCTTGGATCTACTCTCCAAGAAAACATAAATGTGATCACATGTGTACATACAACTTTTGGGAGTTAGTAGATGAATTCCACTTCTGAGATAGGGACCCCCTGCTGTGCTAGTTCCCAGGTGTTCTGTGGGAGGAAATCTGGCCTGCTTAGCATGTCACACGAGGTTCCTGGGGCTCAACTCCTGCCCGCATATCTGGCCTTATCTCCCACTGTTCTGCCCAGCCATGCAGACAACAAGCACTTCTAGTTCTCTGAAAACACACACCATGGACTCCCTACCATGCCCCAATTGTGTTGCTTCAGGAGTGCTAACTTGTCCCTTATGACTCAAGGCAGGGACGAGGTATTCAGCCAGAAGTAGTTAGGATGCTGCCTGGGGTAGCTGTGTGCTCTATCAATGTGCCTGGGTTTGGGTCCTGGTCCTCCTCCCCATTCCAGCTTCGTACTAATGTACACCCTGGGAGACAGCAGGTAATGGCCCAAGAGGTTGGGTGCTGGCCATCCAGCATGAGAGACTTAGATTGAGTTCCAGGCTTTTGACTTCAGCCTGGCTGGACCCCCTCTGCTGTAGGCATTTAGAGAGTAAACCAGCTTTGAATCACATGATACTTACTTATTATCATTTTTTAAAGGTTTATTTTAGTTTTATTTGAATAGCAGGGTTACATAGAGAGGAGGAAGAGAAACTTCCATCTGATTTCTACTTCCCAAACCCCTGCTTCAGCCCCTGTTTGTGGTCAACACTGGGAGTCAGAAACCCAGGAATGCAATCCAGGTCTCCCAGATGGGAGCAGGAACTCCATTGCTTGAGCCATCATCTGCTGCCCCCTCCATCCTCACCCTCCCGGGGTCCGCATCCACAGGAAGTCAGAGGAAGGAGCTGAAACTAGGCATGGAACTCAGGCACTCCAATGCAGGATGCAGGAACCTTAGCTGACATCTTAACTAGTCACTAGTTGCCTGCCATGAGAGTATTCTTTAGCAGTGGAACAAGTGAATCAAATGCATGATACTTTTAGAACTAACAGTTTGGGGAGAGATCATCTGGGTGGGACTTTAGTCTTTTTCTCCAGGCCAGATGATGGGTATGTCTACTCCCTTCTTCCTTTTTCTTTTCTTTCTGACTTGAAACTCACATGACATAAAATGAACTATTGCAAAGTGAATAATTCAGAGACAATTAGCATGTTTACACTGTTGTGCAATCAACATCTCGGTCTAGCTCCAAAATATTTTCATCAGCTGCAAAGGAACGCCATCCTCCACATATATTAGGCCTGTGCATGGGTGTTAAGCTCATGAAAGGCATGGAATGTGTTTATCTTACTCGCTCTGCACTCTCAGTGCTCAAATAAATGCTCTGCTGGTATTCGTTGAATAGATGAATAACTTTAAAAAATTTATCTATTTGAAAAGCAGAGTTATATATAGAGAGGAAGGGAGAGACGGAGCTCTTCCATTTATTAATTCACTCTCCAAATGCTCACAAGAGCCGAGTCTGGGCCAGGTCAAAGACAAGAGTCAGAAAAACCATCCAGGTTTTCCATGTGGGTGACAAATACTCAACTACTTGAGTCGTCCCCTACTAATCCCCAGGCACATTAGTAGGGAGTCAAATTAGAAGCAGAGTAGCTGGGACCTCAACCAGCACTGATATGGGATGCAGGCATCCCCAAATAGCAGCTTAACCGGCTCCATCACAATGCTTTCTGGAATCCTAGACTCCGTGTGTGACACGTGGATTAATTGCTGGGTAAGGCTCAGAGGGAAGAGTGCTGGTGGGTTCCTCAGCTGGTACTTGAGATCTCTAAGCCGCCCTCTTCCTCTCGGAAGAGGAATGCCTCAGCTCAAGTTGGATTCTAAGGGTGATAATCACACTAAAGGGTGTATCTCAGACACTCAACATCTCTAGGCTTCTAGGGTTAACCTTCTTGCTCTACCTGTTCTCACCCTGGGCTCTGACTTTGCTTTTCTTTTCAAGAATTTATTTTTATTTATTGGAAAGACAATTTACACAGGGAAGGACAGAGAGGAAGATTTTCCATCCACTGGTTCACTTCCTGAGTAGCTGCAAAAGCCAGAGCTGAGCCAATCTGAAGCCAGGAACTAGGAGCTTCTTCTGGGTCTCCCACATAGATGCAGGGTCCCAAGGCTTTGGGCCACTCTCTGTTCCTCTCCCAGGCCTCAGGTAGGGAGGTGGAAGGGAAGTGGAGTATCTAGAACATGAATATGGGATCCAGGATGCATGCAAGACGAGGATTGTAGCCACTAGACTATTGTACTGGGCCCTGGGCTCTGAATTTTCAGAAAATCAGGTATTGCTGGAAGACAGAAGTGGACCACAGCATAATGTTTCCCCTGTGTAGAAATAACTAACAGATCATTGAAATGTCTTACACCTACAAAGAGCCGGAGATTGAGCCAAAGGAAGGTTGAGGCAGGCCCAGGACTAACCTTGGAATCAAGATCGCACCTTCACTTTTTGCTTGTCTCCTCCTCCCGTTCCTCTCTGTGCAAGTGGTTAAAATACAGGCTTTGATCCATGGGATTGCAAGCCAACTTGGCTATTTATCAGCTCTGGGACCTTGGGCAAATTACTTAACCCTTTTGTGTCTCAGTTCTCTTACCCATAAAATGGGAAGAGCAATGGAGTCATTGTGAAGGCTGAAGTTGTGCTGCCTGTCATGTGACGTGGTTCATGTATTCTTTTCTGTGCCTATCTCTTGCTGTATGAGAGCAGGATCCTGGTTGAGAAATCCTCAACTAAAAGTTAAAAAAAAAAAAAGACCTCATAAAAATCCTTCAACTTTGATTCCAGTTAAGTTGGTGATGAAGAGGAAAGTTTAGCCATTTTAGGGGCAAGTGTTTGGTCTGGTGATCAAGATGCTGACTGGGATCAATTGGGATATATGTGTCTTATATTCGAGTGCCTGGGTTTAAGTCCTGGCTCTGGTCTTAATTCCGACTTCCTGCTGGTGCAGACTCTGGATGGCAGCATGTGATGGTTCAAGTAGTTGGATCCCTACCACTAATGTGGGAGTCCCGAGTTACATTCCCAGCTTCCAGATTCTGTTATGAACACTCAGAGGAGAAAGAATCAGTGGATAGGAGTGTGCCTCTTCTCTTTATCTGTTTGAAATATAGAGTTACAGAGAGGGGAGAGAGGAAAGAGAGCTATCTTCCGTCTGCTGGTACACTTCCCAAATGATTGCAATGACCAGGGCTGAGGCCAGACTGAAGGCAGGAGCCAGGAGCTTCAGCTATGTCTCCCTCATGGGTGACAGCATCCCAAGTAATTGAGTCATTTCCCACTGCTTTTATCATGATGTTAGCAAGCAGCTGGGTCAAAAGTAGAAGATCAAATTAGCACTCATATGGGGTGCCAATATTGCAGGAGGCGCTATTACATGATACACTGCGCCATTGCCTCCCACCTCCCAATGCTGTTTCTTCATCTCTCAAATCAACAAATAAAAGTTTAAAAAATGAACCATTTTACTGAGCACTAAAGCAATATGCTGAAATGATTTCCCCATTTTCTCATTTATCTTAAATATTATTTTCCATATTTTGCAAGTGAATAAAGTGAATGTCCCCTCTCCCCATAAGATCATGGGTTCAAGGGGATCTCATTAAATGAGAGGAGATGGCAGAATTCCATTCAACTGTGTCTGACTGTGTAGCTGCAGCTCTTTGGGGGAGGAGTGTGCAGGGAGGCTCTGGATGCTTAATGAGCAAAAGTTATGCTGCCCCTTTGTATTTTTTGAAATGATGGAAAGCAATAGAAAAAGTCATCCCTAGGTGGAGTGAGGGATGGCATTTAAGCATGGGGGCTGGGAGCAGGTGTGTGGCTCAGTTAGTTGCTGTTTGAGATATTTACATTTCAGGTTGGAGTCCTTGGGCTCAACTCCTAGCTCCCCTTCTGATCTAGCTTAAGTTCATCCTGGGAGGCGGCCAGTATGGTGGCTCCAGGGATTGGGCCCCTGCTTCCCATATAGAAGACCCAGATTGACTTCTGGGATTCTGACTTTGGCTCAGTTATTGCAGGAATTTAGGTGGTAAATTAGGTAGTGAATGGAAATATCCCTCTCTTTGTGTCCCTTTAAAAAAAAAAATCAAGTGTGATTGACATGCTCCTGACCCACAGTTGCCTTGGGTTCATTGTTCCCAGTGGATAGGTAGAAGGTGAAGATCCAAGGAGCTTCAGGAACCTGACCAGAGTCAGAATTGTTATAAGGATTCTTTCTTAAGAGACAGACTGGTTAGATTCTGCCCATTTGACAAGTGAGGAAATGGTTGCAGAGAGGAGAGTGGCCTGAGGCCACTTGGCAGAGGAACGTGCACTTGGATCCAGGCCTCCTATACTTAGCTATGCACTCACTCTTCCTGCTACCCCAGGTTGAGAACAGGGTGGCCTTGCTCGGGGGAAGGCAGGTGGGGTGTCCTGTAGCTTTCTGCTCCATGGATCCTCTCAAGCAAGTTTAGGATTTGAGATAGATAGGCCTACTACATAGTAACCTAGGTTCTGGTCCCAGCCTGGAACTGGCATGCATGGTGGGTACTCATTGGATGTCCACTGGACGATAGCCAGAGCCCGTGCCATTCAGCACACCAGGGGCTGAGCTGGGGCTTACATCCTGGGTCATGGTCCACCAGAGGTCAATTTCCTGCTGACTGTGGTTTGGGAAGGAGCATCATATCTGTCCCTCTCAGCTTCCTGTCTTTGCTCCCTCCATACCCAGGTACCAGCTCTGGAAGTATCCTGTGATCAGCTGCAAGGCCCTTCTCACTCACCTTCCCACTCCTCTCTGTCTGGCAACTTTCTGACTTTTCTTCGCATGTCTGAATTCGCTTTCTGCAGTAGCAGCAGCATGCTTCTTCACCCCATCTCCCAAAGTTCATTCCGCCTGCTTCCTCCAACAAAACCTTCCAGATCCACCCTCAATCACTGTAGAAAGGACCCTTCAAAGATGTTAGTTCCTAATTCTGGGAACCTTAAATGCTACTTTGTACAAAAGGGTCTTAGCAGTTGTGATCAAATTAAAAAGAAGTCTTGGAATGAAGGTAGATCATACTGAATTAGCACCATGCCGGTGGCTGTTCCCCATCCCTGGGTACTGGGGCAGTGGGGAGGCTGGCTATGGCTTCTCCCCTTATCTCCTCCCTTCCTGCAGAAACAGGAAAAAGAAATAGAAAATTTGGAAAGAGTGATCACACCCACTTTTCCCTAACCTTTGATCCTTCCCACTTTGATAAACTATGTAAACATCATTAAAAATAAAAAAATTATGTAGCAAAAAAGAAATGGTTATGACAATAGATTTTCTGTTATATAGAGATTTTCTGTTAAATAAAGATTTATTGGTCCTGGTGTGGTGGCCTAGTGGTTAAAGTCCTCGCCTTGAACACTCCGGGATCCCATATGGGCGCTGGTTCTAGTCTTGGTAGCTCCACTTCCCATCCAGCTCCCTGTTTGTGGTCTGGGAAAGCAGTCAAAGGTGGCCCAAAGCCTTGGGACCCTGCACCCGTTTGGGAGATCTAGAAGAAGTTCCTGGCTCCTGGCTTCGGATTAGCGCAGCACTGGCTGTTGCAGTCACTGGGGAGTGATTCATTGGATGGAAGATCTTCCTTTCTGTCTCTCCTCCTCTCAGTATATCTCTGACTTTGCAATAAAAATAGGGTAGATAGAGAGACAGAGACACAGAAAAATCTTTCATTTACTGATTCATTCCATTTTCTTACTTGTCAGGGTGAAGCCTGGAACCTGGAACTCCATCTGGGTCTCCCACATGGGTGACAGGGGCTCAAGGACTTGGACCCACTGCTTTCCTAGGTGCGTTATCAGGGGGTTGAATTGGAAATGAAACAGCCAGGATTCAAAGTAGCACCCTGATATGGAATGCCAGTGTTGGAAGTGGTAGCTTAACCTGCTATGCCATAAAACTGGCCCTCTGTTAGTTATGTTTTCATACACACACACACACAGAGGGGGAGAGAGAGAGAGAGAGAGAGAGAGAGAGAGAGAGAGAGAGAGAGAGAGAGATTGGAGCATAAACCAAGGAGTGTTGGCAGCCAAAAGCTGGAAGAGGCAATGGAAGATTGTCTCTTAGATTCCCAGTAGGGTGGTTGTGCTGGCTCCCTGATTCCAATGGGATTCTGATTACAGAATTCTGCCTTCCAGGTCTTTGAGGGGATATATTTCTGTTCTCTTAGGCCACAGGGTCTAAGGTAATACTTGCTACAGAAGCCATGGGAAAGACCTGCACTGAAACATACCCTGCATGGCTAAATTCACAAACAGGGCAAGGAGGGAAAATTCTAGTATGCCTCTCCACCCCTCTGCTCTGCTCATGTCCCACTGTCAAGGGGGATCTTTTGCGCCCTACACTCTCGTGGCTGTGCCAAGGTGCTCAGGTGCAAGAATTCCAAGGGAGGACCACAGGTGGCAGGTGAGCTGTCCGTGGTCTACTTGCCCTGGTCGTGGCTGAGCTGAGATCTAAACTAGTCATAGGAACTCACTCTTTGCTCTTTAGCCTATGTGTGCCCACTCTCAGCACCTCTGCTCCTAGGCTGTTGATGTCACCCTGTGAGAGGAGCTTGGGACTGGCACATTAACCCTGGTTCCCTGGCTGGGAAGCAAGGTTTAGCTTCCTGTTTCAGGACTGCTGTGGGGAGGACTTTTGAGGATAGTAAGAGAGGGCAGGGATTCTGCCTGGCCCAGAGTCAATGGAAAAAGCTTTGCCGAATAAATGAATGGGTGAACTTGGTTGAAAAGTGAGTTGCTTTAAGCTGCAACTGATGACTGAGCTACAAGTGTTGGGGAAGCATCCACAGCAGAGAGCACCTGAACGTGGCCTGAATAGTCTGCAGTGCCGGGGCCTGAACAGGGGACTTGGAGAAGGTCAACAGGGATGCTGTCTCAGTCATGTTTCCTGCAAGGGGAAGAACAGGTGCTAATGAGGGAGGAGAGGTAGGAGACCTCTGAGGCTGTGAAGCAGAAAGGGACAGGCTGTTCACCTTGGGGTGGTGCATGGTGGTTAGCAGCGGGCAGGGAGGGCCCAAAGCAGAATACTGTCCTAGCAGGGTTTCTGTGCTTCTATCCCGACTGGCACATCCTCATCAGAGCAAGGCACCTCTCTCCATTAGCAGCCACATTTGGCTCTGCTCTGCAATCCCCAAGGCTGGCATCCCAGAACACGACCCTGTCCCTTGCTCTACAAGAGGCTTCTGGCTCACTGTGTGACATGGATGGTCTTGGGTAGGTCATTCCTCCTCGCTCAGCCATCCCCATTCCCAGCCCTTATTTGTGACCAAGACTTGCTTCTAGGTGGTTAGGGTGAGCCCCCAGGAGGAACCCCCATTTTATGAACTCTCTTTTTTGAATACAGAAATGTGCTAGTTAAAATGATTTATTTATTTATTTGCAAGGCAGAGCTTATTGCATGTGTGGATTAGAGATCTTCTATCCACTACTTCACTCCCCAAAAGGCCACAACTTTTGCAGCTGGGTCAATCAGAAGTTGGAAGCCAGATTCTTCTTCCAGATCTCCCAAATGAATGTAGAGACCCAAGAACTTGGGCCATCTTCTGCTGTTCTCCCAGGTGAGAGCTGGATTGGAAGTCATGCAGCAGGGACTCAAATCAACACCCATATGGGATGCTGGCATATGGATGGTGGCTTTCTTTACTTGCTGTGCCACACCACCCTGCTCCAGTGTGCCATCCTTTAAAAATAAGTTTCATTTGTTTTTTTTTGAAAGGCAGGGTTGCTGAGAGAAGGAGACAGATAAAGACAGAGAGAGCGAGAGAGAGAGATACCATTCATTTATATGTTCACTTTCCAAATGGCTGCACTAGCCAGGACTGAAATCAGAAGCCTGGAGCTCCATTTGGATCTGTCACGTGGTGTGCGGGAGTCTAAGCACTTGTGCTGTCTTCCACAGTCTTCCTACGTGTGTTAGCAGGGAACTGGATCAAAAGTGGAGCAGTGGGAACTGGGAGATCCATAATGCAGGTGATGGCTCAACCCACTGATTGTGTCACAACGCCAGTCCCTGATGAGCTCTTTGCAGGGGAGTGTCTGTTCTTTTCCCTTTCTCTCTAAGTTGGAAAGGCCTCAAAGTCATGTTATTTGGTGAGACACAGGGCAAGGAAATGATCCCCTCCCGTCTCAGTTTCTTCCTTTCTTACTCTGTGGGTTGACAGTGCCCCTCCCTGTGAGCCACAGATTGTGCAGGATGGAGTTCAGAATGTGGGAGGATGGGTGGTTGGGTGGCCAGCCATGCACAATGATTGAGATTATGATGTTGCTATTGGTCTCCCCCACACATCCCTGACACCCCAACATCTACCCCCAAGAATGTCCTGCTGGGATACCAAGAACTTGGCAGATTTCGCAGAAAAGTCTTCCACCCATTTTACACAGGGAGAAATCAGCTACACAGAGGGAGGTCCTGGGCCTGATCCAAGGGCAGGTGGCAGGTGACCCCAAGTAGTAGTAGGGTTTTTGCACCCGGCTGCGTCTGCATGGAGCTACTCGCTCGTTGCTTCAGGTGCCGCCCCAAGGCAGGTTGGACTGAGGAGGGTGTGTGTGTGTGTGGTGGCAGTGAGGAGACAGGTGCCCGCTGCAGGAGCACAGAGGGGCCTTTGTAACCAGGAGGGCACCACCTCCTGGCGGCCCCTCCCCGTTCGTGGGACAACCCCTTTACCTGCCGGTCTCCTTGCCTGTGGCTCCTTATTTTGCGCTGATACCCGGCAGTGCAGCAAGCAGCAGTGGGTCCCACCGCACAACTGCCCAGCTGCCCTGAAGACGACGTCTTGGGTCCCCTCCTCCGGGGCTGATCATTAACCCAGAGGCCGTATAAGGAGCAAACGGATCCCGGGGAGGGCGGCCGAGAGGGACCCGCAGTCACCGCCGCCATGGACATTAGCACTTCGATCCCCCTGACCACCGCGGCGCCCCCAGAGCCCTACGAGCGCATCCGCAATGCCGCCGACATCTCCGTCATCGTCATCTACTTCTTAGTGGTGATGGCTGTAGGGCTGTGGGTACGTGAGGGTCCGGGACGCCGCGGGCGGCGGGGCAGGCGAGGTGAAGGGGGCCAAGGGCCCACCTGGTGCGTAGAGAGAAGAGCCGCTGGCGGCGGGTGTCACACAGAGCTTGCAGGGGAGCTGCGTTTGGGGAGCGGAAAAGAATCTCCAGGGCTCCGTGGCACCGAAGCTCCGGGGCTCCGTGGCACCGAAGTTTGAGAAAAGTACCAAGGGGAATGTGCCAGGAAGCCCAAGGAGGCTACTGGCAGAGAAGGGTGGCTGGGCAAGTGACGGTGTGCAATTCCCCCAGGAACGACTCCTAGACCCGGGAGAAGAACGCCAAGGGTGTGACCACTATCCTGTGTCTTCACCATCCAGCTTCTGCAGAGAGTAACTGCAGAATGGGTACCCTGCTGCAGGTGCACAGGAGCCGCTTACGCCCACGGGGAAGTTGCCAACCCTTGCAGTCAGTCTCAAGGACCGGGGGGAATTAGGGATGGAAAGGGGTTGGAGCAGGAGGAGGGGGAAGAGCGGCGAAAAAGAGGGAAGTGCGGCTGTCTTCTCTTTGTCATTGCGGACGCACCAAACCAGAGAAACTTGTTCTCAGAAGCCTGGAACTTGGAAAGTGCACTGGTGACAGACTCTGGCACACCCAGCGACTAGGAGAGGAGGTGTTTTAGAAGTGTACACATATTGCAACCATTTTCAAGGGACAGGAGGCCAGGGCAGGCTGTCAGTAGGTAGTTGTGTTGGCTTCTTTTGACTTGTAGGGGAGAAGGGCGGCATTTAACCATTCCGGGGACAAACAGCTGTTTCAACTGCTTACACTTTTTCTATTTTTTTTTCTTTTAAAGAAAAACTTGACCCTAGATGTGAAATGGGCTCTGCATGGCTGCCCTCTCTCAGTACTCTCAGCTTTTCGGACCTCGTGCAAAGTGTCCAGCTAGCAGCCAGGAGACTCAAAGATAGTAGCGGCTTCCACGGGCTTCAAGCCGTGCAACCGTGGATAAGTTTTCTCTACCCAACTCCCTCCCAAACCCCCGTTTATTCAAGGGTAAAACAGGGACTTTCTTATCTGGCTGTGTGGTTCTCCCAAGGCAGTCAGTCGTGAAGAAGTGCAGAGATGAATCCGATGGCATTCCTGGTAGCAGTTTTCTTTTCTTTCTTCTTTTTTTAAACGACACTTACACTTTGGAAGTATCTGAATCAGCATCCTTTGTCCTGTTAAATGCAACTTCATGAGCCAGCTAGCGTTTGTCCACTTTGTTTAATCTTCACTCATTCATCAGTGCCTCTGGACTCTGATTGCTTAGTGGCTGAATTCCTTCCAGTTATCCTTTTTGTTGTTGAGATGTCAAGGTGGCTTGACTGAGAGATGGCTGTTCTGTGTCCTGCTAGACTCTGAGCTGCACAGACGGAGCGGTCAAAGCCCCACTGCACTTCTTCAGTTTACAGACGGCACCTGCAGTCACTAGCCTCGTCTCTGACAGCATTATTCCTTTCTCCCAGCTCTTCCTCAGTCAGTCATATGAGGGTTTAAAAAAAAAATGAGCAGAAAAATGCAATGAAAGGGGCAGTTCATTTTAGTACAAGTGAAGTTTGAGATCTGGTTTTCTCTTAATGTGCATTTTCCAGCGAACTTGTGAAAGACTCCATTTGTGTGTAGATGTCAAAATATTTTCCACCAAAATAAAATTATCTTTTTTTTTTAAAAAAGATGTATTTATTTTACTTGCAAGTCAGAGTTACAGAGAGAGACAGGGAGAGATAGAGAGGAAGAGCTTCCCTCTACTGGTTCAGTCCCCAAATGGCTGCAATACCCGGAACTGGTCCAGTCGGAAGCTGGGAGCTTCTTTTGGATCTCCCACATAGGTGCAGGGGCCCAAGACCTTGGACCATCTTCTGCTGTATTCCCAGATTATTAGTAGGAAAGTCGAGCAGCTGGGACTTAATCTGTTACCTATAGGGGATGCCAACACCGCAGGCTACGCCATTCCAACCCGTAAAATCATCTTTTAATTCAGTTTTAAATGAATTTTTGGAAGTATCTCTATATTGGGCACTTTTTACTTCTTCAATACTTATTTCCATTTTTTTTTTTTTTTGGCATAGCCCCATTTATTTCTTAAAAGATTTTTCGATCTTATTTCAAAGTCTCACTCAGGCGGAAAGAGGGGAGTGGAAGTCTTGCTTTGGCAACAAATATACTAAAATTGGAACAAAAGGGGAGTGGAGCTAGAACTTGAACTCAAGTACTGTGATGTGGGAGGTGGGTGTCCTAACTGGTAGCTTAACCACTGTGCCAGAACCCCTACCCTTGAATGGCAAGTTGCTAGGTACCTGAAATGCCTTCATTAAAGGTTAATTCCTTTGACTGACCCAGTGAGGTTGTGAAAATGCAAATACTTCTGACAGAGCCAATTCACCCTCAGAGTCAAGTGCAAAGAGATCAATAATATAGAGAGGGAGGAGGGCAGAGGCGGTGTTCCTGCTGTATACTGGGCTTGGGCCTGCGCTGGACCAGGAGGCCCAGAGAACTGCTGAAGGACCCGTGAGAAGGACTAGGCATTACGTACTGAAGATGGTTGTATGCCTCCTATTCCTTCTCCTGAATCTTCTGTGACTCCCTCCCTACTGCCTTTATTGTGAAGCCTTTATGAATGAGGGCTGCCTTTAAAACGTTCATGGAAAATTCACATTTTTAAATTTCATAAGTTCCTGTACCCATGGAAAATTCACATTATGAATTTCCTAAGTTCTTGCACCCGATATACTTTCCTTTCATAATTTTTTTAAGTAAACTTTTTTTTTTTTAAAGATTTATTTTTATTATTTTTTCATTGGAAAGGCGGATATACAGAGAGGAGAGACAGAGAGGAAGATCTTCCGTCCGATGATTCACTCCCCAAGTGAGCGCAACGGGCCGATACTATGCCGATCCGAAGCCAGGAGCCTCTTGCGGGTCTCCCACGCGGGTGCAGGGTCCCAAAGCTTTGGGCTGTCCTCGACTGCTTTCCTGGGCCACAGGCAGGGAGCTGGAAGGGAAGCGGGGCTGCCGGGATTAGAACCGGCGCCCATATGGGATCCCGGGCGTGCAAGGCGAGGACCTTTAACCACTGCGCCACCGCGCCGGGCCCGTAACCTTTTTTTTTTTTTAAGCCTGGTATTGGACAGCCTGATCTCTGACCCGTTTCTCACCGCTCTGCCCTCCACATGCTTCATCCAAGTTCATGGTAATACTGTTCGGCCATGCCTTCTCCACGCTATCCACAGTTGCACCTTCAGATCCTGATATGTTCCTATGGTTGGAAGCCTCCTTCTCTTTTCTCTGACTACTAAGTAACCCCCTGCCCTTTGTCTTTGAGCTTCTACTGTCTCTGAGGAGCCTGTGCTTTTCTGTATCCCCACACTAGGAGTTCCAGACAGAAAAGGGATGATTCCAGCAAGCTCCTGTCCGCATCTTCAGAGAGGAAAGATGTGAACTGAGTTTCAGCGTCTGATCTTTTATGTCACATTTAGCATGAGTTTAATAAGAGTGGGGATTGTCCTGCCCACTGGCTGTAGAAAGCCCATGAAATCATTTGGTCTGGTCCTGCCAAGGCAACCACAGGCAGGACTCAAAATCCAGTGTGTGAGTTTGTCTAAGGCAGGCTGATTTTTAAGTTGATCATTTTGTATGGTAGGCAAATAATGCTATAAATATCCAAATGGGTCTGGGTTAAAAAAAAGTTTTTTTTTTTTAATCTCTGGTTTATAATCTAAGAAGAAGAAAATTAACTGCTATAAATGGTTTCATTTTGAGGTAGGAAACTCAAAATTGAAACTTTTTTTTTTGTATTTTTTAAAAAGACTTATTTTATTTTTATTTGAAAGACAACTGATAGAGAGGAGAGACACACAGAGAAATATCCCTCCCCAAATGGCTGCAATGGCCAGAGGTGAGCTGATCTGAAGCCAGGAGCTAGGAGCTTCTTCTGGGGCCCGTGGACTTGAACCATCCTCTGCTACTTTCCCAGGCCCATGAGTGAGGAGTTGGATTGGAAGTAGAGCAGTGAGGACATGAACCCAGTGACCATCTCAGCCCCACAGGTGGAGGTGTAGCCTATTACACCATGGCAACACCCCTACATATATATATATATATATATACATATATATAAATATTTGTAAGGCAGAGTGACAGGGAGAAACAGAGAGAGAGTTAGAGCTAGAGGTAGAGACAGAATTATATAGATTGTCCATCTTTTGCTTCACTTCCCAAATGGCCCCAGCAGCCATGGCTGAACCAATTGAAACTAGGATCCCAGAACTCCATCTGGGTCTCCTATATGAGTGGCAGGGATTCAGGTTTTGGTTGTCTGCTACCTTCCCAGATGCATTGACAGGAAGTTGGATCAGAAGTGAAGTAGCTAGGAGTCAGACTGGCACTCTGATATAATATGTGAGCATCCTGAGTGCTGGCTTAACTCATTGTGCTGCAACACCCACCTCAACAGACATTTGTTGAGTGCTTCATTTAGCATGTGTTAAGAGCCCTGCAGATGGAGGAACCCTTGTGTCTGTCTCTATCTCCATCTCCATTTCTATCTCTGTCATCTCTAATCTCTATTTTTATTTCCATCATCTCCATCTTTATTTGTCTTAGTGCTTGCTCTCTGGTCTTCCTGGGAATCATCAAAATACACAGAAGTCATTATAACTCAATGCCAAATTATATTTTGTTATGAGACACAAGCACCATGGAGTAGAAGCCAGGATAGGAGGGGTCAGCTTAGCCCTTCTCCTCACTATATTTTCATCCAACCACATTTAATGGGATTTTGTATTTGTGACAGTGAGAATCCACTAATGAACAAGATGGGAATGGATGGTAGTTCTCAAACAGATTTTGTGATTGTGCAGGAAGAATGTCTTGTATTCTTGAATCAGTTTTCATTTCTTTGATGTGCATGTGTGTTGGGGAGGACAAGAGTGGGAGGAAGGGGCTAACAGCTTTATTGCAAATAAAATCTATGGAAAATGTGAATCATCTTTCCCCAAAACTTTTGGAAATTCTTTCATATAATGCACAATATCATTTGGTACATTTTAGAAACATGATATTTCACGAGGCAGCTCCAAATGCTTGCAGGAAAGGCAAAAGTAATTCTATTTCTTCCTGTGTAGTGGCAAAGCAAACAGATTGAGGTGGAGTGATTTGCTCAAAGCCCTACTGTGGGCCATCTGTAGGAGCTGACACTAGGGCACACCATTTAAAGCTTCTGAGCCTCAGGGTCCTGGTCTGTTGAAGGTAGGTCCCTTCCTCCTTGATTGGATATGCTGAGGCTCCAGAGCAAGGAGGAAATGTCGGTGTTGCAGAAAGTGGAGTGGGTGGAAGAGAGTGGTGACAGCCTTGAGGCTGACGAGGTCACGCTCCTGGTTTTCTATGACATCTCTGACCCTTTCATCCACAGGCTATGCTTTCCACCAATCGTGGGACTGTTGGAGGCTTCTTCCTGGCGGGTCGAAGTATGGTGTGGTGGCCGGTAAGTTTTTTCTGAAATACGATTTGCTTAGCTTCCATAGGCCCTTTCAGAAGCCACATTTCCTTGGTTTTGCATGATAGTGATTCCTCTTTCTAGCTGTTTTTGTCTTTCCTAACTCTAGAGTTGACTCAATGCCTGATATGTGATCTGTAGGAGGCTCTTGATAAATTCTTACGGAACGGATGGAGGGGGAGCCTGCTACTGTTTCCTGTTAAGACTTTCCTCTGAAAGATTTTGTGTCTTGTATACTTATGAGGTATCTTTCCATGACTCTGGTACAGGGCAGGAATTTATTCCAGTCCAGATTTCTCTTTCACATGGATGGGAGAAAAAGTAGGAGGTTCCTTATATCATATCAGCAAAGAGCTCTTGTTGGTTGGTCAATTCAGGCCAATGGCCATTTTGACCCAGAGTTCTGGGTCAAACTAAGAAGTGGCCAGGAAATTAATACCAAGAGGAGTGGTTTGGTAAATAGGTGGTAAAGATCAAGAGGTTCTGGAAGAATGCTCTGACTCTGAAAAGTTAGGCACAAAGAGGAAACTAGTTCATGCTTAGGCCGGAGGAGTGAAGGCAGGCACAGTTAGAGGGGGAGAATCAGGGTGCTCCCAGGCTGAAACCATGAGAGGAGTGTGCTTACACAGACAGCCACACAGGGAGGCCCCTGGAAGCTGGAGTTACGCTCTAGACAGGTCACACCAATGCAGAGGAGTAACATGAAACCATCAAGCTGTGTTTATGTAATTGTGGGCTGGTTGGTGGCACAGTATTAATTCCCTTTTTCTTTACTTTTTAAAAAGAATTATTTATTTGTTTTTATCAGAAAGGCAGATTTACAAAGAGAAGGAAAGACAGAGAGAAAGATGTTCACTCCCCAAGTGACCCCAATGGCTGGAGCTGAGCCAATCTGAAGCCAAGAGCCAGAAGCTTTCTCTGGGTCTCCCGGAAGCTTTGGGCTGTCTTCGACTGCTTTTTCAGGCCATAAGCAGGGAACTGGAAAGAAAGTGGAGTAGCTGGGATACTAACTGGTGCCTATATGGGATCCTAGCTAATGCAAGGCAAGGACTTTGGTCACTAGGCTGTCGTGCCAGGCCCTGATTTCCTTTTTCTATGGCACCTTTACCTCACAGCCACTGATGTGCAGGGATGAGAGAGATGTGAGGGCAGGAAGGCTATGAAGCTCCATGGGAATTTGTACTCCACGGCTAAGTATAATAGAAATTACTCAGAGAAGTGGAGCCTCAGGTACACAGACAGAAGGAGGACTCTTATTTGGGAGTGAGTTTGGCCATACCTGCCAGGGCCCTGAGCAGGGCTGGCTGCCTGGGAACAGCAGGTACAACAAGGCTGAGCCAACCCTTTGTCAGCCCCCTTTAAAGTTAGCATTTATGGCAGGGAGTGGGAACTGCACAAGGACCCCAAATGATTTCATTCACCTCTCTGAATCTTTGGAATGTGAAGCAGTAGGATCCTAGATTTTAAATGTTCTCCTGGATTTAAGAATCTAAGATTCTGTATCAGAGAGATGGGACCAGGCAGAGGTCATACTCTAGTGAGGGCTTTGGAAATAGAATGGCTGTGTGTCTCTCAACAGCCAGAGTTCGTTTGCTTCCAATAGGACACTCGTCATAAAGCAGCATGTTTTCTGGGTTATTCCCAAGATGGCTGTCAGGGCCAGTCTAAAGCTAGCAGCTGGGAACGCCACCTGGATCTCCAGCATGGGTGTCAGGGGCCCAAATACTTGGACAATCTTCACTGCTTTCCGATGTGCATTAGCAGGAACTAAATCAGACATTAGCTGAGACCTGTATCAAAAATGGAACAACTGAGATTCGAACCAGCGCTCATGAGATGATAGCATCACGGGCTGTGACTGAACCTCCTGCACAATAACATTAGTGCCTCCCAAGGAGTTTTGTGATACCCCTTGGTATCACAGTGGTATAGGGCAAGGGTTGACAATTATTTTTTTTCTATAAAGAATCAAATAGTTAATATTTTTGGCAGTGCCAAAACATGTCCAGAAAATACAGAACTAGGTGAGTGTGGCTTTGTTCAATAAAACTGTATTTACAAAGACAAATAAAGCACTACGTTTCTTGTTTTGAGGACACATTCATAATCTCACAACAGTGCCCGGTACACAGTAAATATCCATGTTATCATTATTTTTTTACAATAGGATTTTTTAAAAGAACAAACATTGATTCATAAGTATTTGAAAGGTAGCAAGAAGGAGAAAGAGAGAGATCACTTCCCAAATGCTGGGTCAGGTGAAAGTCAGGAGCTGGGAATTCAATCCAGGTCTCCCATGTGTATGGCAGGGATCCACATACTTGACCCATCATCCACCCCCTTCCTGGGTATGCATTAACAGGCATGGAGCCAGGGCTTGAACCCTTGATATGGGATATGGGCATCTCAAAGGGCATCACAACCCCTGTCCTTCAACTGGAACCATCTGAAAACAACTGTTGTCTCACTTGACCTGGTCATTTCCTCAGTGTTCCTGCCGGGTAGGCACACTGCAGATGATGATTAACCCCAAGGGTCGCCCAAGTTCACAGGAGATAAGACCGATCCAGGACTCTGCTCATCTGGTCATTCAAGTCTCATTGTCCTAAGTATGAGAATTGATGAGGCCAATAGGTGTGGTTTAAAGAGTCCTCTGGAAAATCAAATTCCTTCCTGTTGTGCTTGACCATGGCCACTGCTGGAAGCTTTCCCTAGAGAAAAGAGGACAGCACCTCAAAACATTTAAAACCCTCTTGAGTAAAACATATCTGACTTGATCTTGAAGTCTCTAAAACGTAATGGTTAGATCAAAGTCCAACCATTTATGATGACACCAAAGGGGCAAAGGGTGTCTCGGGAAGATCCTGTAGGACTAAGATAGAGGAGGACACTCACTGGTCAGAGAGGAAGAGGAGGGTACCAGACAAATGGGCCCATCTGTGGAGGAAGGCATATGGGAGGAAGCGAGAAGAAGGGACAACTGCTTAGCTCTTCATAGGCCTGCGAGAAGTAGTCCTACTTTCCTACTGCACGGAACTGCCTCTGTCCCTTTTTGTGTTTATGCTTGTGATAAAAGCAAATTGTTTTCTTTTTAAAAAAATATTATTTACACGCACACACTCACTCTGAGGTCTCATGTCTGCAAGAATTGGGCCAGGCTGAAGCCAAGAAGTGCTTGGAATTCAACTCGACGTGGGTGATGAAGAGGGCCCCAACCGTTTGAGCCATTACCTGGGTTGCTCATGAGCAGGAAGTTGGAATTGGGAGTATGGCTGGGCCTTGAACCCAGGTAACCCCATTATGGGTTTCCCAAGTGGTGTCTTAAGTACTTTGCCAAATACTTGCCTCCCATCTAGTTTCCTTTTATTTTTATTTATTTATTTTTTAATACTTGCACATGTTATGGGGTATAGTGTGACATTTCAGTACATAAGGGTGCCATGTAATCAATGCTATGTAAATCAGAATCAATGGTATTTCTGTCCCCTCAAACATTCATCGCTTTTTTTGCATTAAGGACATTAACAGTCCTCTCTATTAACTCTTCTGAAATATACAATAAATTGTTGCCAATTACTCCACTGTGCTAAGGGATTTTAGAAGGCATTCCTCTCACCCAGCTGCACCTCTGCAAGTGCTAGAAGTCCATCTTTTTAAAAAATTATTTCTGATTATATTTACATAGTTGAGAAGGATGCATGTCCATGTGGACCACTGATTAGGGTGGAAAGCGTTCAGAGGATTAGGGCAAAGTGGATGAGGCCATCGTTTCCAAGTTTCTTCCAAGATTCTTCCAGTGTCTGGGGTGGGGGTGGGGGGGGAAGGGGAGAAGCTGCATCCAGCATCGTAACCACATCAGCACTCAGGGATGGGGGACAGCCGATAGCCACCCGATGTCATCCCAGGGTCCCTGATGTGGAACATGATCCAAGGGTTCTAGTTCAAGTGATTTCGATAGTTCTGAAATGCTGTTGATTTTGTTGCTCCAAGGATGAGGAAATTCTGAGATCCTTTGGCTGACATAGTCCACCTTAGAGTCTGTCTTTGCCCAGATATTTGCTGCCAAAACTTGGCTGGGGTAGTTGTCCAATTTGTTCTGTCTTCCTTCCTATACTATGGTACCAGATGCCTTCTGCAGGCCCCAATGGACTACTATATTCTCCATGTACATCTGGCATGCCATCCACGGTTGGGCCATGAACCCAGGTAACACCATTATGGGTTTCCCAAGTGGTGTTTTAACTATTTTGCCAAATACTTATCTCCCAGTTACTTTTAAAAATCTGATTTCCCTTTCTCTTTCTACAAAACACTCAAACCAAGGGCTTGCACTGTAAGCAAACACTTGACAGAAATGAGAGGACTTCAGAAAGTTCATAGACAAGTGCAAGCAAAAAGTAAATTTACTTTTGGTGCAAGGCAATTTCGAAATCCTCACATAGGTTATTTTTCCATAATACACATTTCCTACGAACATTTAGAAAAGGAAACTGAATTCAAGAAAAAGAAGCAAGAGTAAGGACATAGCTCCATGTCCTCATGGTAGACCAGTTTGGTATTTCCGGATTGCATTTTGCTCTCTTGTGTGAGTTGCACAATGTAGACAGTGATGGGAATTGAGGAGTCTAGGAGGCTGCTTTTTAAAATTTTTTCAGACTCATGATAGTGAAATTAGAAAAGGAGCACTGGCTTCAGAGCCCTCAATTTTAGTCCGCACTGTACCCATAGGTAAAGTTTAATGTGAGCATGCTTCCTCACAATCTTAGGCCATTTGGTATTTTTACAGTTTGGGTCACGGTTTTGAAAAAAAAAAAAAAACAAACCTGTATGTTCCATTAATAAGCATCTCCTGTTCAGTGGAAGCTTATTATGCAAGTTCCCACCTTGTTCTCTGAACACACTGTTTCTTGTCTTCTCTCCCTCTGCTTCTTTTTCCTCTTTCTTTTCTTCTTCCCCCATAATCTCTTCCTTTTCCTCTCCTCTCTTCTCTCACTCCCCATATTGTTCTTGTCTTCCATCCCTCCACCTGTTCTGTGTCAGTTTCTGCTCATGAACTTCTATTCGTGCGTAACCACTCGGCCCCCCCTCCTATTCCAGGTGTTTCCAGGCATCAGCTCACCAGTGTGTGAGCCAGGTTCCTCTCACCTCCCTAGTACATAAGCTCCTGGCTTCTTCTTTCCCACTGGTTGCCTCTCTAAGGTTTCCTAAAAGTGAATGGTAATCAATCTTTCCAGTTGGCTGAAGTCAGAAGACAGCTGAGGTTCTGGGCTAACATGAAGTCTTTGGATAGTCTTCATAGTAGAGATCTCACCGGACTGCCCTGGTCTGCCACTGAGTCAGCTGCAGCTTAAGGTTTCTTTTTTGGGCTAACTCTGTGTTGCGATTTGGCTTAGGATGGAAGCAAAGAGCATGAACTCAGAGACGGCTTCACCCATTTCTGGCTTGGGTAGAACTGGTGATGAGTTACCCTCTCAGTTTCCTCAAACACAAAATAGAAATCACAAAACCTACCTTTTAGAGGTGATTTGAGGGTCAAATTAGTTATTGCATGTAAATTCTTTAGAATGATATGCAGTTACTATTACCCAAGAATTGGCTATCATCATCATCATTATTGTAACTCATCTGGGTGTCTTCTCTCCACTCCAACTTGTGGCTTCAATCATTCATCCACTCAATCCTTGATCTATTTACACCTTGCTAGTTTTTCATTCCCTAACTACATGTTGATTACCTATCATGTGCCAGATTTGTCTGTGTTAGGTATTGACAGATATCTGTGTCACTCATGTTTTTATAGAATACATGAAGGTCTTTCAAAATGTTCATAGAAAATGCATATTATGAAAAAATGATGCATGGTTTTAAATTTTTTTGCACTGAAGTAAATTTAGCTTTTAATTCTATTTCCATAAACTTATTTTTCTTAAAAAAACATTTATTTTCTTGAAAGCTGTTTATAGAGCAAGAGAGAGGGAGAGAGAAACAGAGCAATCATTCATCTGCTGGTATACTCCCCAGATGGCCATGATGGCCAGTACTGGGCCAGCTCAAAGCCAGGAGTGTCATCCGAGTCTCCCATGTGATTGACAGGGGCTCTAGCATTTGGATCATCTTCAACTGCCTTTTTCTAGGTCATTAGCAGGTAACTGAATTGGAAGCGGATCAGCCAGGACACAAACCAGCATCCATATGAGATGCTGGCATCTTATGCAGCAACTTTATGCCGCAATCTCTGTGAACTTCCTAAAGTACTCTCACGTATAAAATTATGAATAGTGGTTTAGAGTGCTCTAAAGGAAGCATAGTTGAGTCAAAGGAGTGGTGTGTGGGAAAGAGAGGGTTCTTCCCTAACCTACACTGAAGCTGAGACTCCTTTCTGAGATGGAAAGACTCGAAGGCATTGATCAAATGCAGATTAGAGGATGAGCAATCAAACCAAGGAAAATGAGACAGGCAAAGGCCATGAGGTTGGAAGGATCTTATGGGCCCTTGAGGTCCTGAAAAGGGGTCCACACAAGGGAGAGATAGTGAGTTAGGTCAGAACTTGTGTGTGAGTCCCCCTGAGTTGTTAATGGTTCCAGGACGGACTTATTTGCATGGTGGGGGGCAGGGTAGATTGGTTGTCAGCCTCCCTGAGCTCTAAATACCAACAGAAGACCTTCCTTGCTTTTTTTGTGCCACAAAACTAATGGGAAAACACCTGGCTTTGGCTACGGTTTTTCGTACTTCCTGTCCCTCTGGTTCTTTGGGCAAGGAGAGATATTAGTGAAACTAATGAGTGAAAGATGATCATTGTCGGTGGGGATATGAACTGACGCAGAGTAAATAGAGATTATGACTCTAGAGCAAAGCCCATGTCTAAATATTTACCAGAGTTTCAGGAAAGAGATGTTCTGAATATGAGACCCCACCTTTTTTCTGTTTCAATCCAGGAAGTGTGGTTCTCTGAGAAAGGGCAAGGGTCAAAGGCTAAACCTTTCTAAAGCTGTGAAAAGGAGAGCTTATTGAAGGACTAGCGATGCTAATTAAGATGAAAGATCAGCTCCAGAGAAGGCTGGGGAGGAATCTGAGATAAAACGTGATGCAGAGCAGCACCTGCTGTTTCTGAGTTTGCAGGGAAGAGGGAAGACTCTCTCATCCCGCGGTGCCCTTCAGAGACTTCAGAAGGAGAAGGAAGTTAGTGAGGGTGCTGTGGTCTCTTCCCAAAACTTGTGGGGTTTTAGGCAAATAGCTTTGTGTCTCTGATCCCTAATTTTCTCACCTGTAAAACAAAGATGCATTTTGCTAATCCAAAAATACAAGATGCTCCAAAATTTGAAACATTTTTAAGGTTTATGTATTTATTTTTAAATTTATTTAAAAAGCAGAGAGAGAGAGAGAGAGAGAGAGAGAGAGAGAGAGAGATTGTATATCTATTGGATCATTCCCCAAATGCCTGAGACAGCAAGGGCTGGGCTAGATGGAAGCTAGGAGCCAGGATTCCCAGCTGAGTCTCCCAAGTGGGTGGCAGGAATCCAAGCAGTTAGAGCTGTCATTTGCTGCCTTCTAGGTGCTACTGTAGTAGACTGAATGGGACAAGAAGGTGGGACTTAGTTGCAGGAGCCCTGATATGGGATGTGGGTGTATCAAGCGGCGGTTTAACCTGAAGTGCAGGAATGCCTGCCCTCAAATCCAAAACTGTTTGAGCACTGGCATGATGTTCTCCCCAGCCTTATGTGCCAGATTGCAGTCAAAACACAGAAGCATTAAAAATAGTGTATAAAATTACCTGCAGACTATGGGCCTGAGCTTTCCTTTTTTAAGGACTTCAAAAGTCCATGGGAAACAGAGTTGAAAGATATGTCTATTTTGGTGCAATTTTTTTTGAAATCCATGCATAGTGTTTTTATCATATGCATTATCCATAGAGGCTTTGAGGGACTATTCATGAACAGATTCTAATTTTTTTTCTCTTTGCACCCAGGTGATATACCGTTAGGTAAAACATGGATGATTTTAGATTTAGATTTGATTTGCATTTCCAAGATCATTACCCTGATATGTTGAGTTACCACATCATCTCATTGTATCTGTCCAAGTATTCTAAAATCTTAAAAGAGATAAAAAATCTGAAACATGTCTGTTCTTAGGCAGTTTGGTTAAGGGATAATTGATGTGTAACACCAATCTCACAGAACTTCAATCTGTTCTTAAGTTTTTATTTATTTGCAAAAGAGAGAGAGAGAGTTCTTTTCTCTGCTGGTTCCCTCTCTAATGTCTGTAACAGCTAGGGCTGAGCCAGGTCAGGAACCAGGCACTCCATCTGGGTCTCCCACACGGGTGGCAGGAGTGCAAGTACTTGAGGCAGTACTGCTTCCCAGGCACATGTGCAGGACAGCTGGATAGGAAGTGGAGACAAATCTTATCTCTAGGCCCTTCTGCTATGGAATGTGGGCATTTCAGGTGGTAGCTAAATGCCCATCCCACAATCATGTGTGTGTGCGCTTGTTTTAAGATTTATTTATTTTTATTGGAAAGCCAGATTTTACAGAGAAAAGCAGAGACAGAGAGAAAGATTTTCCATCCTCTGGTTCACTCCCCAAATGGTCACAATGTCCAGAGCTGAGCCAATTTGAATCCAGTAGTCAGGAACTGGGAGTCGGGACCCAGGAGCCCTCTCTAGGTCTCCCATGCAGGTACAGGGTTCCAAGGCTTTGGCCCATTTTTTGCTGATTTCCCAGGCCACAAGCAGGGAGCTGGATGGGAAGTGGGGCATCCAGGATGCTAAAGTTGTGCCTTAATGAGATCCCATCACTTGCAAGAGAATTAGCCAACTGAGCCATCAATATCAACCCCTCAACAAGCTGTGTTTTAGTAAGTTCTCCAGGCAATTCTGAATGTGGTTGCCAGATGTAATAAGGAAAAATACCACTGTTCTGTTACATCTAAAATTCAGACAAAGACGTCTTTTTTTTTTTTTTTCTAGTACAAGTTTATCCCATTCAGTAATCGGGACAGACTTATACTAGAAATGTATTCATTACTTATTCAAAGATGCAGATTTACCTGTTCTGATTTATGCTAAAATTTGAGAACGTGGGGCTGAGGCTAGCAAAGGGAAGCATCTAGCACAGCTGTGGGGAGGGATAGAGAAGCAGCCCTGGAGCCTCTTGACAGCTTAAGGTGAAGGCGTAAGCAGGGACATTCTGGGGTATGAGATGGTCCATTTACAAGGAAAGGAAAGCAGTTTCCTGAAATTAGCCCGAGTGCATTTTGCATTTGAGCTGTGATGGTTTTGGTCTCTTAAAGACAAAATAAACATCATCTGTTTCAGAAAATTCAGAAACTTGACAAAAACATGGGCTATCTGAGACCTATTCAATATTTCCTCAGGATTGCAGCATGCATCTTTGGGGTAACCAAAGATACAAGACAGTCATGGCCAGCTGAAAGTCACATGGTTTGGGTCCAGCGTGGTAGCCTAGTGGCTAAATCCTCACTTTATATATGCATCGGGATCTCATATGGGTGCCGGTTTGTATCCTACCTGCTCCAGTTTCCATCCAGCTCCCTTATTATAATTTGGGAAAGCAGAAGAGGGTGGCCCAAAGCCTTGGGTCCCTGCACTGGCATAGGATCCTGGCAAGAAGCTTCTGGCTTCTGGCTTTGGAGTGGCTCAGTTCTAGCTGTTGTAGCCGTTTTGGAAGTGAACCCAGTGGACAGAAGATCGTTCTCTGTAAAATCTGCCTTTCCAATAAAATAAATAGGCTCTTAAAAAAATTGACACAATTTGCTCTGATCAAGCCAGGGTAAGAATTAGGTCAGGAGGACCTGGGTGTTGTGGTACAGGAGGTTTAAGCTGCAGCTTAATGCTGGCAGCCCATACCACTTCCAGGGCCTGGAGCTGATGGGCCTGGGAAAGCAGCAGAGAATGGCCAAAGTGTTTGGCCCCTGTACCCATATAGGGCATGAGCATGGAGTTCCTGGTTCCTGGCTTGAGCCTGAGCCTGGTGAGGCCCCAGCTGTTGCAGCCTTTTGGGGAGTGAACGAACAGCCAAAAACCAGATTTCTCTTGAGCCTGGTGTGATGGCCCGGTGGCTAAATCCTCACCTTGCTTACAACCGGGATCCCATGTGGGCACTGGTTCGTGTCCTGGCTGCTCCATTTCCCATCCAGCTCCCTGCTTGTGGCCTGGGAAAGCAGTCAAGGACGGCCCAAAGCCTTGGGACGCTGCATCCACGTGGGAGACTCGGAAGAAGATCTTGGCTCCTGGATTTGGATCAGCTCAGCTCTGGCTGTTGTGGCCATTTGGGCAGTGAACCAGTGGATGGAGGATCTTTCTCTCTGTTTCTCCTTCTCTCTGTAAAACCTGTAAAATCAATAAATAAAATAAATAAATCTTTAAAAAAATCTCTCTCTTTCTTATTACTTCTCCTCTGTAACTCTGTCTCTCAAGCAACTAACTAACTAGATAGATAGATAACTAACTAACTAAAAGAGAACCAGTTCAGAAGGCTCATTATGTGCTTAGGAGGGGAAGACATCCGTTTCCTCGTCCTTCATTCATGCTTTTAAGCATGATTATCTGTATGCCATATTTAAGCTTTTAAAAGCATCAATAGGCTAATCCTCTTCTGCTAGCACTGGCTTCCCATATGGGCACTGGTTTGTGTCCTACCTGCTGCACTTTCCATCCAGCTCCCTGGGAAGCTGGGAAGGCAGCAGAAAATGGTCCAAGTCCTTGGTCCTTGAGCCTCTGTACCCAGGGTGGGAGACCTGAAAGAAGCTCCTGGCTCCTGTCTTTGGACTGGCTCTGCTCTGGGAAGTGAACCAGAGGATGAAAGATCTCTTTCTCTCTCTTCTTCTCTTAAATAAAAAAAAAAAGGATAAATATTTTTTTCTAAAACACTTTCAGTTGCCATGCAAAATGGCACAGCATGACTTTTTCCTTTTTTAACAGACCTATTTATTTGCTTATTCAAAAGACAAAGTGACAAAGAAAGAAGCAGAGACAGAAGTCCTTCATGTGCTGATTCACTCACTACATGTCCATAATGGCTAGGGCTGGGCCAGGCCAACGCAGGTTCCTGGAACTCCATCCTTGTCTCCTATGTGGGTAACAGGGTCATAAGGACTTGGATCATCTTCTGTTATTTTGTCAAGTGCATTAGCAAGGATTGGAAGCAGAATAGCCAGGACTCAAGCTGCACTTCAATGTTGAATGGCAACATCACAAGCAATGGCTTAACATGCTGTACCATGCCAGCTCCAATGTGATAGTTTAGTGCATGTAAACGATGTGTAATGATCACATTTGTAATGATCAATGTATAATGATCATATCTGTGTAATTGGAAGTCCTCAAACATGCTTCATTTCTTTGTGTGAGGAGCGTTCAAATGCCTCTCTCCTACCTATTTTGAAATATTCATGGTATATATATTTGAATCCGTTCACCTCTGCTGGTGAAACTAGGAAGAAAACACGTATGACCTTGTTCATTGCCTTGGGCTGTGCTTGACTCCTGGGTTAGTGATCCTGAGTGTGCACGTGTTGTCTGATTTTCTTGAGGTGTGGAAGTAAAGGCAAAATTAATGTGTAAGCTTGAGTTGCTTTCTTTCTCTGGGCTATAATTTCACTGGGAACTAACAAAGTTGTTCCAAGGTCATTTCAGATCTAATATCTGATTTTAGATGTCAATTTTTATTAGATGACACACTTTGTAGTGAGTATTCATTGGCATCCTCATTTCTGTTTCTATGTCCCCCAGAACAAATGAATGGCTTACCTGCCTGTGTTGGTCCCAAAAGCAGGGAGCTGGATGGGAAGTGGAGCTGCCGGGATTAGAACCGGTGCCCATATGAGATCTTGGCACAACTTTAACCACTAGGCCACCACACCGGGCCCTGGCTTATATGATTTTAATTCACAAGTTCAGATGCCCCTTGTGGCCTTGTTCTTGATAACACTATTATAGATCTCCAGGTTGAATTCTTAAAGAGACATTTCCTAGTTTCTAATATGCTGTCCCTACAGGCCCTGTAGAGGCTTATGAATGAAAGTAATTTTTGGCAGATTCATGTGCTGAGACCCAATTCCATCCTGTCATTGGCAGGGGGGTGGGGTGGAATAGGGTGGGGGAAAGCAACTAAAAGACATTTGGTTGCCATGATTCCTGTTATTTGCTCAAGAGGGACATTCAAGGATTTGCTCTCACTCACTCACTCACTCACTCTATAAGCCTTAACTAAGTCCTTGCCAAGTGGAAGCAAGGCTTAGTGCCCAATGGAGCCAGAAATGCCCTTTCAGGTCAAGAAGCTCTTTTGGACGCTGCACGTGTGCAGAAGCGATCATAGCTAGTATCCTGGTAACAGAGCTATAACACCCTGCAGGTGAAGCAGGGGTTTCTGGGGAGAGCATCTTTCACCTAATTGTGTGGTTAGTGATTGCTCTCTTGCTTGCAAAGGGAAATCAAAACAGATGTTATGGAGGCAGCAATGACATTCAAGCTTCTTCAACTTTATTGTGTGTGAGAATCGTCTAGAGAGCTTGTAGCTCAGCAGGTCTGGGTGGCTGCTGGAGATCTGGCATTTCTTGTAAATTCCCAAGATAAGCTTGATGTTCCTGGTCCACAGAACACTCTGTGAGTGGCATTGGTTCTGGCAGGCCATCTCTGGAACTAAGCACCAAAGTAGTACCGTTATCTAGAGCGACCTATGTCTTTGCTTAGAGAGATTTCTAACAGTAATAGTTTGTAAGGAGCAAGGGTTTGGTCAGATATGTTCCTTTGTGTTTTAAGTGGTTTTCCTTTTAGAGGAGACTGTGGGAAAACATGAAACTTGTGCAAAGCCTAGAAGGATTGAAGTGAAAAGAAAAATTAATTGACAGAACCAAGTGTATTGTTAAAACAAACCAGGTCGATCTATCAGGAATCTAAAATGCAAAGAGAAGGAGTCTGTTCTTGTTAACATGTTCCAAATTATCTAGAGGTAGATTTTCTAATAGTGAAATCAATGAACGGCCTGGCTCATATACCTACTATTGCCAGGGACCAGCGACAGTTTCAACCTGCCTTTTGAGGCTCAAGGATCTGAAGCTAGATGATGCCAGGTGGGGAGCAGATATTTCACCCAGGGGTTAAGATGCCCAGATTCTGTGTCCTAGCACCTGGGTTTGAATCCCAGCTCTGATCAACTCCAACTTCTTGCTGGTGTAGATCTTGGGAGGCAGGGCTAGTGGTTGAAGTAACTGGGTTCCTGATACTTAGATGGGTGACCTGTTTTGCATGTCCGGATCATGGTTCAAGGGGAGGCCCAGCCCTAACTATGGGGAGCACTTGGAGAGTGAATCAGTAGCTGAGAAATTTACTTTTCTTCTCCCTTCTGTCTATACCTCTTAACAAAGCATATAGGAATTCAAGAAGAGTATCCTGTTTCACCCTGATTCGGTTCACACTCAGAATAGTCTATTTAAGGAAGTGGGAATGAGGGTAAGAGAGAGTAACACAAGTGATGAGATGCAAATCCATGGCCAATAAGCAGCAGACACGGGAGAAATGGAAGCTTGGCTTAGAGAAGATTGGAGGGGCAAGGGATACTATCCCTGTTCTCAGAGATTGAACGGGGCTTGTGGAAGAGAGGTTTGAATTGTACTGTATCCACCTAGAGGGTAGAAGGAGAACAAATGGGCAGATTGCAGTAAAGAAGAACTAACAATTAGAATTGTTCCACCATGAGCCAGCTACCTCTGTCACTCAGAATGTGCCTGCAAAACTGGCCATTGTTACAGAGGGTGTTCAAGCTGTGACTTCAAGAGACCCATTCAACACTGAGATTCTGCAATTTCCCCATCTATCTTCTCTCCTGACAATCTTCTGAGACAGCACATTTGGACAATCAAATGTGTTCATAGATTTGTGAAAGTCAATCAAAATAAACAGTTTTTGTTCCCCTGTTGGTAGTGTGACTCTGTTGTCTTTCCATTTGGTATACTATCTGATCTGTTGGATTAGGTCAGCGCCAGCACAGTAGCAGCAACACTTTCTCAAGATTTGTGTTGGCTTCTTGGCCTTTTGAACTCCTCTCATGGGGAGGAGGAGGACTTGGAGAGAAGGCTAGTCTGAGGCAAGGTCCATCTGGAGGCATTTCAGAACTTGAAATCCTGAAGCAGAAGCAATGTGGGCAGAAATTACAAAGAAAGGTGATGATTCATGTTATTGGCTCATTCCCTGCGTGGGGTGCGATTCCCAAATGGTTGTGAGTGTGGGTGAGGAGTGGACAGTGAGAGTGGTAGGGGACATGGGTGTTGTGATGAAGGCCTTGGTAAAGAACTCCAGGAAGAGGAGGAGAAGTGTGAAAACCTGATCAGGGAGTGGAGCTGATAAAGCAATGGTGTTGGCTCAGGCTGATATAGAAAACAGCACTGATGGGGTGGTTTCAACAATAGACATTTATAGCTGTGTGCATCTTACAGCGATAGAGGCTGGAAGTCCAAGTTCAGGTGCTACGAAGGTTATTTTCTGATGAGGATTCACCTCTTGGCTTGTGAATGGCTACCTTTTCACTAGGTCTTTATGTGGTCTCTTCACTGTGTGTGTGTGCAGGGAAAGAGAGAGGAGGGTGATAGCTCCAGCATCTCTTTCATTTCTTATAAGGATACTAATCTTATTAAATTGAAGTCCTGCCCATCGAACTGCACTTAACATTCTTATTTCCCTAAGTAACCTATCTCCCAATATAGTTCCAATCTGTCTTTGAGGGCAAAGTAGCTGTCCTCTTGGGATGAGGCATGAGGGAAGGGACAGTGATGATTAAGGGCCACCTTACCGATAGTTATCATTGAGCCATCATCTCATTGGATTTTTGCATGACTCTGGCTCAAGAGAAGATGGAGCCTCACAGATGTTGTGTAAGGAAATATTCCTAGTCAAAATTTTAAGCTCATGTAAAGGCTTCATTTTTAAGTTCATGCAAAAATTTGTCTTGAAGTCTTGATGACTTCTAAAAGCTAATGAACTCTACTTGGCAGACCCGTCAGTAGGCTCTGCAAGGATCTATGAATGGTACGTTCATGGTACGTTCAGAGTTGTGTTCCGGGAAAGTCCCTGACCAGGTGGGTGGTGGTGATTATCAGGAGGGGTACTTGAGTTCACTGAGAGGTTTGTTGCATAGTCCCCTTGAGACGTGATGACAGACACCAAGGGTGACCTGGAAAGTGTTGGATGTCCACAGAGTTGTGAAGGTAGAGTAAGAATTGCGTAGGTGATTGAATGCATGTCATGAAGTTAAGAGAGGGAATGTAGAAGGAGGCCAAGGTTGTACCCTTAACAGAAAAGAACTCATCTTTGTATCTGCTCCCCCCAAAGCTTTTTTAACTACATTCGTCTCCTTTTCAGATGGAGAGATAGGAACCTCAGGATGGCCCAACATGGCCTAGATTGTAATATTTTCCATTTGTGGGAGAAATATTGGAAAAGAATTCCTGAATTTAATGTTAATCTAATGCAGTTAATGATTTCTGATAATTGTGATCTTAATAGTCCAAAATTAGGCTTAATAATTGATCAAATGAGAGGTGATACATGAAATGGCACTGAGTCAGGAATGGTGGGCCACTGGCAGAGGGAAAAGTATCATTTTTTAAAAAAATACTTATTTATTTGGAAGAGTTCCAGAGAGAGAGAGAGAGAGAGAGAGAGAGAGAGAGAGAGAGAGATTTCATTTCTTGGTTTGCTTCCCAGATGGCTGCAATGGCCATTGCTGGCCAGGAGCCAGGAGTTTCATCCAGGTCTTGCATATGGGTGGTAGGAACCCAAATACTTGGACTATCTTTTGCTACTTTTCTCAGGCCATTAACATGAACAGTATGGGGAAAAGATGTAGCAGTCAAAACTCAGACTGGTACCTATATAGGATGTTGGCATTGCAGTTTTACAACAGACCCAGAAAGGAAATTCTGATTAAAAGCAAACTATCCATCAAACCATGAGCAGAAAGAGGTGGATATCTCTAAAAGAGGTAGATATCCTCTTTGTTAATTTATTTTTTTTAAAGATTTATTTTCATTATTTTTTTATTGGAAAGGCGATACAGAGAGGAAGATCTTCCGTCCGATGATTCACTCCCCAAGTGAGCGCAATGGCCGATGCTATGCCGATCCGAAGCCAGGAGCCTCTTCCGGGTCTCCCACGCGGGTGCAGGGTCCCAAAGCTTTGGGCCGTCCTCGACTGCCTTCCCGGGCCACGGGCAGGGAGCTGGAAGGGAAGCGGGGCTGCCGGGATTAGAACTGGCGCCCATATGGGATCCCGGGCGTGCTAGGCGAGGACCTTTAACCACTTGCGCCACCGTGCCGGGCCCCTCTTTGTTATTTTAAAAAGATTTATCTATTTATCCAAAAGGAAGAGAATCTTCCATCCACTAATTGATTCCAAATGGCTGTAATAATGAAGAAGACTGGGACAGGCTGAAGCCAGGAACCTGGAATTCTATCCAGGTCTCTGGTGTGGGTGCAGGGGCCAAAGGACTTGGAGCATCTTTTGCTGCTTTCTCAGATATATTTTCTTTTTTTTTTTTTTAAGATTTATTTTTATTATGTTTTTATTGGAAAGGCGGATATACAGAGAGGAGAGACAGAGAGGAAGATCTTCCGTCCGATGATTCACTCCCCAAGTGACCGCAACGGCCGATGCTATGCCGATCCGCGCGGGTGCAGGGTCCCAAAGCTTTGGGCCATCCTTGACTGCTCTTCCAGGCCACAGGCAGGGAGCTGGAAGGGAAGCGGGGCTGCCAGGATAGAACCGACGCCCATATGGGATCCCGGGCATGAAAGATGAGGACCTTAACCACTTGCGCCACCGCGCCGGGCCCTCTCAGGTATATTTTCCAGGAGCTGCATTAGAAGCCAGTACTTGAACTGGGGTCCACCTGGGCTGTTGGCATTGCAGGCAGTGGCTTAAACTGCAGTGCTGCAATGCTGACCCCATTTCCTTGCCTATGGAATGCTGTCCCAGTAACTCAAATTACTCAAGTTCCAAATCTAGGCATTAACCTTCTGCTCATTTCCTACATTGAATTTGTCAGTGAAGCCTACCAACTTTGTTTCTAAATACACTCCCAACTCTGTGCTCATCTTCTTGTTGCCTGTTACCACGATAGACCAAGGCATCATTCATTCTAGACATAAAAGTAATCCATCCTGGACATAGAAGTAATCTCCCACCTGGTTTCTTTTTTTCTGCATCTCCTCCACAAAATTTACACTCCACAACGCACTCCACTGATTTGAGAGCCATCTTTAAAAATTTATTTTTATTTCTTTGGGTGACACACACATACACACAAATTGAGAGAGAGAGAGAGAGAGAGAGAGAGAGAGAGAGAGAGAGAGAGAGAACTGACAGCTTTTATCTTCTGTATGCCAATTACCTGAAAAGACTAGGGCCAGACCAAATGGAAACCAGGAGACTGGAACACAGTCCTGGTCTCCTATACAAGTGTCAGGACAAAATTGCTTGAATCATCACCCTTTGCCTTCTAGAATGTACATGAGACAGAATCTGGAGGGAGAAAATGGAACTGGCATTGAACCTTAATAGATTGCACCTTAATAGATGTCTCAATTGCCGGGTTAAATAGCAGAGAACAATCATTAAGAGCATGGTAGATCCTGTCACTTCCCTGCTGAAGACTCTTCAGTAGCTTCCTATCCCACTTGGAATAATAGCTGCTCTCCCTCTCCTGGCTTCCTCATATCCCATATCCCAGGCCCTGTTGACCTTCCAGTTCTGTCTCACACCATTCTCCTCCTTTCCCACCATGGTCCAGCCACCATGATCTTTCTGCTTCTTGACCAAGCTTGCCTCTTTAGCTTGGTGTCCTGACACTGTTAGAATGCTTGCCCTTTAGTCTCTGCTTGGGTGTCTTCTTTTACTGTTGAGATTTCAACTTAAAGGTCACTTCCATGGAGGGATCCTCTCTGACAATCTGATGGCTCTGTCACACCCTGTGTATCTTATTCTCTTTATAGCACCTATCTCTCTGGTATTCCTTTGTGTTTTTGGCTATTTAGTTATGTCCCTGTCTTTGAGTGGAAACTTCTGGAGAATAAACATCCTGTCTGTTCTTCACAGCTAAATCCCCAGTGTCTACTGTTTAATGTGCTGGGTTAATATCTGTTGAACAAAATGAATGGAGGCATGAGTATCCTTGTCTCCTCCTCATCATTCTGGAATTTCCCAGGACTTCAGGGATCTACCTTCCTCTGATTTATCATTTGGCCCCAATACATGAGATGGGATTGGTACAGTCAGGACAGTTTCTTGGAGTAATTGTCTTTTGGAAAATTTTTTGTTTCATATGTGGATCCTTTCAGGGACATTGGACAGATAACTACAAGCCTCCCCTACCCTCTACTTAGAACATAATCATTCTGCAGATAGTTTCTGACCTTGTTTGAAAGGGAGAGAAAAGTAGAGAGAAACAGAGATGTCTTTTTATCAGTTGATTCAGTCTCCAAATATCTACAACAGCCAGGACTGAGCCAGGATGAAGCTAGAAGCTGGGATCTCAGTCTGAGTCTTTCACCTGGGTGGTAGGGACCCAGGCATTTCAGTTATCACCTGCCACCTCTCAAGGTATGCATTAGCAGGAAGCTATAATGGAGGACTAGGACTCAAATATTTGAGATATGGGCTTGGGACATCCCAAACGGGATCTTAACTGCTATGCCAGAATCTCCTTAAAGGTTTTTGTTTTTGATGGTGTAAAAGTATACTCATACAATCAATTTTTTCACTTTCAGTGTAGTATTCAGTAAACCACAGGAGATAGTCAACACTTCACTATTAAATATCTTTGTGTTAGTTGCCCCCCCCACCAAGTTGTAGACTAAGTTAGCTATCCTAATTGTAATATGCTGCAGGTAGGTTAAATTAGCTATGATGTTTGGTAGGATAGGTGTAGCAAACACATTTTTGACCTAGGGTATTTTCAACTTAGGGTGGGTAGAGGAGTTTGTTTGGCTGTTATCAAGTGCTGCTGTAGCTTCTCCTCCTGGGTTTAGAAGGACTCTAGCTAGAGCTGTCTGGAGTTCTTGTGGGCCTCAAGGCAACTGAACTGATGACACAGTAGTAAGGGTAGGATAAGATTCCTCTCTTGTCTTGCCTATCATTTTCTTTTCTGTATGTCTCCCATTTACAATCTCATTTTCTCTTTCCCTTTCAGATTTCCACTTTTGAATATTTAATGTATGCCATTTCAATCTGTCTTTTAATCTATATCTTTAGACATTAGTGTGTCTGTGAAAAAAAATGCAATCCTTGGTGTATGTGTCTGGGTAATTTTTGGAAACTTTGTAAAAAATTTTTAATTCTGTGGATTTAGAAGGTTATTATTAATATCATTAATGGAATATCTTATTCCTTTGGAATGCGTGAAGTCATATAATGTAAGAGCTGGTCTTATGGGCAGGCTGGGAATCATGGTCTCTTAAACCCTTCCTGATGTGACAAGGTGGCTGGGACCCAGGGGCCTCCTCCTCAATAATTGCTTTCTGTTCGATCATTCCTGTGTTTACTGAGCGCTGGTACTGGACAAGGTCCCCAGAGATGAATGGCACAGAGTTGAGTGAGTTGATGTCCGACAGGAGCCTTTACTGGAGTCCTAGCAGACTGTACATTTCCCTATGCTATCAGGCATTGGACTCACAAAAGATTCACAAATGATCTGATTTGAGAATCCATTCCATCGCTCCTTCCTCTGTTTGCTCTTTGTCATCTTAAGAATTTCTCAAATACTCACATCTGTCTTGTGTTCCAGCGATTTTGGCAGTATGGTCAAGTTCCCATCCCACCTCTACTCTTTTCTTTGTCCTTTTGATAGACCTGTTTCTTTGGTCCTTGGCCCACGCTGAGTGTCTTGGTCACACAGAGTTCTGAGCCAACCATATCTTTTTGTATTTCCAGATTGGAGCCTCTCTCTTTGCCAGCAACATTGGAAGTGGCCACTTTGTGGGACTGGCTGGGACAGGAGCCGCATCTGGTATTGCCACTGGAGGCTTTGAGTGGAATGTGAGTAATATCAGAGCCTCTGTATATCAGTCCAGTCCACTTGATGCTTGTGGTGTGTGTGTGTGTGTGTGTGTGTGTGTGTGTGTGTGTGTGTGAACCCCAGAACAAAGATGCAGGAAAGGCATGACGCAGGTGCAGCCTGCTCCTGCTCCCCTTTCTTGAGGAAACCACGGATACGATAACAATCGTTTCCTCCTCTCTTTCTGCTTGGAATTAAAAAGCCGAGGAGGATTCCAGCACTCTTCCAGTCACATTAGGGGTTTGGGAATGTTTACCCACCAGATTTCTGTTATTATTCTGGCAACTCTTTAGGTGGTGTTCAACCCCTTACGATCTGGGGGAGAAGCAAGGGAGAGCTCAATGCTTGGGCTTGGGTCTAGGGCTGTGATGGTTAATGGGCTGCAGTCTCCCCGCCAGCTGTATCTGTGAGGCTTTCCTGTGGCAACCTGGGATGTTGTCCTCAGATTCAAAAAGTACTGAGTGATTTCTGTGTAGCAGCTGCAGGGAGTGTGTGTGTGGGGGGGTCCCTTCAGATGAAAGAGACAACTAACGAATGCTCTTGATTTGAATCTTATCCCTATTTTGGTTTCAGGCCCTGATTATGGTGATTGTGCTGGGCTGGGTGTTTGTCCCCATCTACATCAAGGCTGGGGTAAGTATGTGCTCTGATTTCCCTTCCTAGATGGAAAATACACATGTGGGCGTGGTCCCCCTTAAAGCCAAAGGGGGCCCTAACGGGACAAATGGCTAAGAAAAAAAAACCCTGGATTGGCTTTTGCCAATCAGGTTGTGAAATTTCTGACTACCCACAGGGCATTAACCAGACCCATTGGGCTTGAGTTCTTATGGCTCATTTCAGTTCAGGTTTGTAATTCTTTCCTAAAAAGAATCCTGAGTAACCTCACTATATTCAGCTCCCCCCGCCCCCAAGCATTCTATTCCTTCCCTCTGGATTTGTGCTTCCATTGTACTTCCATGCACTTGACTCTTGATGTAGTACTAGACTCTAGTCACTGTCTTAAGGAAGAAGGCAGTTTGAACAAAAACAGAACAAAACAAAACAAAACAAAAAATCCTGGATCTGCACATTCATTTCCATGTGGCATACAACTGTCAGGCAAGTGGCACACAACTACCAAGTTCTCACTCAGTCTCCTGCCTTTGTCTCTCTACACAAAGGGTGGCTTTAGGATCATCTGTTCAGTGAGACAGAATGAGCTCCTTCCATGGCTAAGTCTAATGTTAGGGACTGACAGGAAGACAGAGAAGCATGGAGCAGATGTTGTGGCTTGTAGGAGGCTCACAGATGGCTTCTCACACCTGTCCAGCCCCATGGTACATCAGGCCCTGGGTGGAGGAGGCAAGCTAGGAAGTGTGATTGGAGCTGGTGGCAAAGAACTGAGAGGTCTTATGGGCAGGCTGGCACTGCCACAAGCTTTGGCACTACCTGTGTGCAGAGCATGTCAAAGTGTGCATACAAGCTGGCTACCATGTTTGAAGTGTTGGACGAATGCCATCATTGTTTAAATGTCTTGTTTGCAGTAGGTACACTGTGGTGGAATCCCTGCCCCCTCATCTCTGTCTGTCTGTCTGCCTGTCTCTATTCCTATCTTAATCTCTGTATCTATACTAGGATACGTCAGCAGAATGTGTGGAAAATGGAATTAAAAGGTAAGTTTATTTTTGTGCAAAAAATAAGAAATTTACACATGAGGAATCTTCAAAAAGTTCTTGGAAATGAATATTATTAAAAAACCTATGCATGGATTTCAAAAAAATTTTTGCACCCAAATGAACATCTTTTAATTCTACTTTTCTGTGACATTTTAAAGTGCCCTTATCCATCCTGTCCACCACAAGGGCTAGACTTTATCTCACAGCTTGTGTCCAGTAGTGTGTTCATTCAAAAATAGCCACTCATTGAGCACTTTCTATGTGCTGGGACAGTACTGGTCTACTCTCCTACAGTATAGACTGCAAGAAGCAAAATGACTGGGGGTCAGAGGCCATCTGGCCACCTAGTATACGTCCCAGGCCCATGAAAGTTATGAATCCTTAACTGTATTTCTGTGGCTCTGACATCAGCATGGGCCACTAGGCCAACAGTGACCTTCTTTGTATCCCACCCAGGTGGTGACAATGCCAGAGTATCTGCAGAAGCGGTTTGGAGGCAAGCGGATCCAGGTCTACCTTTCCGTCCTGTCCCTGTTGCTCTATATTTTTACCAAGATCTCGGTGAGTCCACTGCCCCAGGGGCTGGGTGTTGGGGTCCTTGAAGGCTGTCTACTATAATCCCCAGTATGTACTGCTCCACTTTATGGCAGTTCTATGCATTTCTACTAACTTGGTCCATTAAATCTTTCTGCTCCTTGGGATAAAGCCTTGTTTCATGAACCAAGGAGCTAATAGAGTTCAGTAGAACTCTATGTCTTCCATGATGCTGCCAGTTGCAAACAAATGGGGTTAAGAATGTTCTAAAGGAGAGAAAGATTGAGAGAGAGAGAGCGAGAGAGAGAATGAGAGAGAGCCCTATCTTTCAGCCACTGGTTCACTCCCCAGATGGTCACAACAGCCAGCCAAGATTGGACCATGTTGATTGGGTCAGGAGCTTTGTCTGCCTCTCGCACGTGGGTGTCAGGAACCCAAGTGTGTGAGCCATCTCCCACTGCTTTCTCACTTTCTCCAGACTGTCAGCAAGGAGCTGGGTCAGAAATAGAGCAGCCAGGACACAAACTGGTGCCCCAATGAGATGCCAACATCACTGGCAGCAGCTTTATCTGTTATGCTACAACACTATTCTTAGTCGAAGATTAAGAAGGAGCTGATAGAAAATCCAGCAATCTCACTACTAGGCAAATACACAAAGGAAATAAAATCAGTATACTAAAAAAAAAAAAATCTGCACTTTCCCGTTTATTGCAGTGCCTTTCACAATAGCCATACATAGAATTACATAGAATTAATGCAAATGCCAATCTGTAGATGAGTGGATCAAGAATATATGGTATATAAACACACTGCAATACTCATACATTGTGCAAAAGAAGGGAATCCTGTCATTTGTGACAACATGAAGAACCTGAAGGATGTTACATTAGAGTAAAATAGGCTAGACACAGAAAGATAAATATTGCACTATCTCATACATAAGTGGAATTAAAAAAATTGAATCTATGGAAGTAGAGAAGAATAGTAATTACCAGCTTGCAAGGAGACGCTGGTCAAAGAACAATTTTAGTTAAACAGGAGGAATAATTTTATGTGACTATAATTAATAACAATGGGTTGTATTTTGAAAATCACTAGGACAGATTTTAAGTGCTTTCAACCATAAAAAAAGGATGTTAATTAGTTTCAATGAGCCATTCCGCAATGGAGAGATATTTTGAAATGCTGTGTTGCAGATGACAAATATATACAATTTTTGTCAACCCAAAAAAGGGGAGTTGGTTAGGATAACTAAGACAGTGTCTTTGCCTTAGAGGCAAGCTGTTGAAGAAGCTCTTGTTTTCCCATGACCAGGTCTTGCCCCTAAGTCTTTCCAGAACTCAGTGAAAATGTGGCTCTTATCAGTAAAGTTGCTAGCCCCTTTCTTTGGAATTGGGACCAAAATCCAGAAGTAACTCTCTCTGCTTGTATAGCTTTGTCCCTGCACTTGACTCACACACCAGTGCTTTCTCCACAAGTGGGATGTCTATGCCTTCTTTTGGATTAGTTTTTAGCTATGCTGGGATGGAAATTCTGTGATCTTTCTTTTAATCTTTCACCATTAGGTGTGGCCTGAGAGGTGCTGGGAAGAGCACTGAGCTCAGAAGAGAAAAAAAGCAATATATGCATGTGAATGGGAGGTCATACTGGCTTGAGCAGGAGGTTGGTGGGGTAACTGCTCCAGGCATCAGCTTGTAACGTGGCACCTGTCTCAGGAGCACGTATAGAGAAGGTCACTGGGCTTTGCTTTCTCAGAGGCAAGCATTCGCCAGGTCCACAGTTCAAGCCGGTGAAAGTCTGTCAATGGTGGTTGCCATGGAAAGGACACTCTTTGCCCTCCGAGCTGGCGTAGGGGTAGTCATATAAAAACCCAGTGCCAGTCTCTCTCCCTGCCTTCCCTATCACCTCACCTACTTTTAAGGTTACTGATTAAACCTCCTTGGACTTGGGAGTCCCCAGGTAGCCCAGCGGCAGCCTTGTTCGGCTAAGATCCCGATGGGGCACATTCCCCAGCAGTCTGATTTTTCTAGATTTTTGTTTGTGTATCATACATGGTGTAGGCTACTACTTCCTCTCTGCATGATTTCTCAGAATCCTCCCTGGACTAGTGCCATAGCTGCTCTGCTCAGAGTCCAAGGCTCAAGACCCATTGAAGGCAGCTGCTCTTGATTTATTGTCAGTCTCTTCTTCAATCTCCAATAGGAGCTTTGTTTTAATACTATGTCCAGTCCTCACAATAATTCTGTATGTATAGAGGTTTTTAAGTGTCAGAAATGAGTTACTACATGGGAAAGCCAGAATGGTAGCTGGATATCTCTAGTCCCAAAGTTTGTTTCCCTCTTTATTCTGCACCTTGCTTGGATGGGATAAAGATTTAGACTAACGGAATGGGATCATCCCATGTCCCCAGTTCTCATTTGATGCGTGCATAGACCGAGATTCTGAGGAGAAAGACAATTTTGTGGGTTTCATTGTGAGAAGCAGGTGTCCTGATGCTGAATTTGGATTTTTTGACCTGGTGTCTCTTGCCTTCTGAGTCTTTCATCCATTTGAAGTTTAACCAGGACAGAGTAGGTTAGCATTCCAGGTCCTGGGAAAAAATTAAGAGTGCCAGTTAAGTGAACCTCATGAGATAAATGAATTGCAGAGAGTAGAGAACATCTGGTGCACATCAGGTGTGTGAGGGGGAATGAAGGAGGGACATTTGTGTAAAGGGACAGCACAGAGAGAAGCTGACAGGAAAGGGACAGCACAGAGAGAAGCTGACAGGAAAGACTGTCTCCATCCATTTAACTGACTCTAGCTCCACCAAATGTCCTGAGGATGAAGGTCTTAAAATAATTCCACTGGTATCAGCTGTACCTACTGGGAATTCATAGCACATTATGGAGGGGTACAATGCTCACAGGCTAGAAAAAAGGATGTGAATAAGAAAGGGTGGTTGTGAGACATTAACATTCCCCCCCAACACACACCAAAATGATTCAATTCCATTGTGTGTGTGATGTGGGGAGACATGAATGGCTTGTCATGGGTGGGAAGACAGGTGTGATGGCCTTGTGAGATATGCAGCTGGACAGGAAGCAAAGAACCTACCAGGAAGGCCAGGAGGGATGGAGGGATCCAGTAGGTGTGTGGTTGATGAGAGAGAGAAAGTACAGGACTCTGCAGATGCAAGAGCCCGAGTGTGGTCAGGGCATTGGGCATGGAGCCTTGCCTAAGTTCCATCTTGCTGTTGGAACTGTAGAATGGATTGTCGCTGCATGGGGACAACCCCATGAGTTCTGTTGGTCACCTGTGCACTATGCATTATCAAATATTGAGAAGCATTTTGTTCTGTTAAGAATTTCCTGGTCCATCGTGTATCTCATTCAACAGTACACAATCACTTGAGATAAAGCCTTTTTATGAATTCCACGTGCTCACTGGATGTCTCTGCTTGTGTTTCTGGGACTGTGTTATCACAGATCACCCCTGCAAATGCTTTTCATAGCAACTTCACTGTCCCTTTCTTATCCTTGGGTGAAATCAATGAGTGCTGGCTTGCATTTAATGTTTGAACGTTTGTTAGCTGGACTGTTCGCTCTCCCAGGAGCAGAGAAATTAAAGTCAGGGTACTTTTCCACCTGAAACCTCATTGGTTGGCAATGAAACACACATAGAAAAATGAAACACACACATAGGGAAAAAAAAAATCACAGGATCTCAAAACACCAGAGCTGATGCCAAGTAACCTGCCCAAGATTCACCATCAGCGACCATTACTTCCAGAATTCTCCAGCTGGAGTCTGTACTTTGAGTGGTTTCCATGAATCCTATGGACATTGATCAACCGAATCTTCAGGATAATGACAAAGTCAATGGGTTGAATCCCACTCACAGTCTGTATGTTCCATTCTGTTGGAACAGTCAAGCCTACTTGTTTATGTTGGATATGCCAGGATGTGAAAGAGCTTGCAGTGTGGTCTGCAGAGCCTGAACCATTTCCTATCTGATTCATTAGAGAAAACCTTTGCCAACCCCTGGTCTAGAGGATCATGCTTTTTCTGTCTTAAGTTTGTTGTTTTCTGCTTGGCAGCATCAGAGAAGTTGCGTTCCCTCCCACCCTCTGTCCCTCTTTCCCTCTCTCCTTTCCTTATTCTCTTGCTTCCTTCCTTTTCCCTCTATCCTTCCCCTCTTTTTGCTCCCTTTTTCCTCTCCTCCTAACAGCAGCTTACAGAAGGATCAGTCTGTAGTAACCAGTGAAACAAATGGTCTCTTAGGATGACAGAGTGGTTCTTTTATATAAAATTTAGTAGTATATTTCTTACCTAGTCCCTCTTTACATTTTTGAAAAAAGATTCATTATTTATTTGAAAGGCAGAGTAAGAGAAAGAGAGATATCTTCCATCCCTTGGCCCACTCTCCAAATGGCCACAATAACTGGGGCAGGTCTAAGCTGAAGTCCAGATCCATCTGTATCCTCCACATGAGGGGTGGCAGATCCCCACTTGGGCCATCATTTGGTGTTTTCCCAGATCTATCAGCAGGAAACTGGATCAGAAGTGGAGCAGCAAGGACTCAAACCAGTGCTCACATGGGATTCTGGTATCATAAGCGGTGGATTAACTTGATGTGCCACATTGGTTCCCATTGTCCCTTTTAAAATAAATGAACAAAAAACAACACAATGTTCCAAACATATAGAGAAGCCTTTATCACCACCACTCGGGCTTTACAGATCATTTTCCTTTTTTTAAAAAAAAATTAAAACATTACAGATGCGACAAAAACTTATATGTTCTCCCTCTTCGTCCTAGTGTCCTCCTTCCTACAGGTACATGTTGTCTGTTGAATACATGTTGGATGGATTCATCTTGTCCATGTATAATTTGAGAGACAGGACCTGTCACCTCTGATTTATCCCTTCAATACCCAGGAGACAAGACCTCAATCCAGGTCTGCCATGTTTGTTGGCAGAATTTCAGCTGTCTGAGTATCACATGCTTATTAGCAGGTAGCTGGATCAGAAGCAGAGCCAGGATGCTAACCCATGGATTGCTGCACAGGATGTATACATCAGAAGTGGTGTCAAATACCTACTCCTGTGATGCTTCTTCTAGGTCTCCCATGCAGATGCAGGGTCCCAAGGCTTTGGGCCATCTTCAACTGCTTTTCTAAGTTACAAGCAGGGAGCTGTATGGAAAGTGAAGCAGCCAGGATACAAACTGCAGCTCATATGGGCTGCAAAGCGAGGATTTAGCCACTGAGTCAGCCATTGCATCAGGCCCAGATTTATTTATTTATTTTTATTGGAAAGGCAAATATACAGAGAGAAGGAGAGACAGAAAGAAAGATCTTCTGTCCACTGATTGACTCCCCAGATAGCTGCAAAGGCTGGAGTTGAGCCAATCTGAAGCCAGGACACGAACTGGTGCCCATATATGATCCTGGTGTGTACAAGGCAAGAATTTAGTCGCTGGGTCATTGCTCTGAGCTCTTTTTTTTTTTTTTCTATTTGAAGAAGACTTGGATCTCTGCAGAAACTATTTCAGAAAGGAAGTCCCTTACTTCTGCAGTTTTTGTTTTGAAGACCAAAGTCCTGCGTGCTTTAGGAAGCCCTTGGTAACCTGTAAAATCCTCCACATAGCAAGGAAAAGTTCTAGCAAAGTAGTGAATGTCTGCAAATCATGGAGAACCAAAGGAGCAAACATCAGAACACCCAGCTGAACGTGGGATCACTCAGCTTGGCATCGCCCACGTGGCTTAGCTGTGGCATCCCGGGTTCGAAGGGCAGCACTTTTATCTCTGAGATTAAGAATGACTCCTGGGAGGAAGAATTTGTTCCAGGTTCATTCTGTTCACCAGGGAGGTGTTCTTGGAATTCTTTTATCTGTGCTGCTGGATGAAAGTAGAATGTCATAAATACAACTCCTCCCTGAAGTCATGGCAGACTGCATTTACAGCACTGAGTTGTGTGTTACTTATCTGTGATTAACAACAGCAAGGGAAAATTTTTTTTTTTTTACTTGTAACTCCTTGACACTGTTTAGAAATAGCATTTTATGGGCCAGGCGCGATAGCCTAGCGGCTAAAGTCCTTGCCTTGCCTGCGCTGGGATCCCAAACGGTCCCCGGTTCTAATCCCGGCAGCTCCACTTCCTATCCAGCTCCCTGCTTGTGGCTTGGGAAAGCAGTCGAGGACGGCCCAAAGCCTTGGGACTCTGCACCTGCATGGGAGACCAGGAAGAGACTCCGGACTCCTGGCTTAGGCTTGGCTCAGCTCTGGCCACTGCAGCCACTTGGGGAATGAATCAACGAATGGAAGATCTTCTTTTCTGTCTTTCCTCCTCTGTATATCTGACTTTGCAGTAAAAATAAATAAATCTTTAAAAATAAATAGCATTCTATTTAATTTTTTTTTTTTGCTGTTATACTTTTTTATTTTTGTTTGTGATGATGTTTACATAACTGATCAGGTTGGGAAGGATTGAGGATTAGGGGAAAGTAGGTGAGAAAATTGTTTCCAGATTTTCGTTTTCTTCCTCCTGTGTCTGGGGGAAGAGGGGAGACAAGTGGAGAAGTAGCACTCAGCCTTTCAATTGCTGCAATACCTGGGCATGGGGAACAGCCACCTGATATCAACCTAGGGGTCCCATTGTGGTGCACGCTCTGAGGGTTCTGCTCAAGTGGTTTAGAAAGTTCTGAAATGCTGTCAATCTTGCCGATCCAAGGATGAAGAAATCTTTCCAAGGTCCACTGGCTGACATGGTCCACCTTGGAGTCTCCATTCACCCAGATATTTGCTGTCAAGTGCTTGACTGGGGCAGGGCTCCTGTTTGTTCTGCCCTCCTTCCTCTGCTCTGGTACCTGATGCCCTCTGCAAGGCAAATATTAATGTGGGTCTCACTGTGTACTACAGCATGTTGTAAGGAAATACAAATCAATCACTGTGAGGGTGAGTGTTTTTTTTTTTTTAAATATGAAAGTTGCGATGCTCGCATCCCGTATAAGAATGTCCGAGAGAGGGAGATCTTCTGTCCAGTGGGTCATTCTTCAAATGCCCTCAATAGCTGGGTTTGGGTTAGGTTAGAACTAGGAGCTGGGAACTTAATCCAGGTGTCCCACATGGGAGGCAGGGACCAAAATACTGCAGCCATCAACTGCTGCCTCCCAGGGTGCATGTTAGCAGGAAGCTGGACTTGAGAGCAGAGCTGGGACTTGAACCCAGCCCTGACATGGGATGTAAGTGTTCTAAGAGGTGTCCTAACCGCTGTGCCATGTCCCCAACTGTATTTTAAAAACTCGTTTTCTTTTAAATGTTCTTTATTTACATGAGAGGGAGAATCGCTTCTCGGCCTTTTGGCTGAGATCAAGTGTGAAGAGGGAGAGAGGGAAGGTGAGGGATAGAGAGTAGAAGGGTAAGAGTAGGAGGGAGAAGTGAGAGAAATGCACACACACATCTCTCCTCCCTTCTGCTAGTTTATTTCTTTTTTTTTTTAAGATTTATTTTTTATTATTTTTTATTGGAAAGGCGGATATACAGAGAGGAGAGACAGAGAGGAAGGTCTTCCGTCCGATGATTCACTCCCCAAGTGAGCGCAATGGCCGATGCTATGCTGATCCGAAGCCAGGAGCCTCTTCCGGGTCTCCCACGCGGGTGCAGGGTCCCAAAGCTTTGGGCCGTCCTCGACTGCTTTCCCAGGCCACAGGCAGGGAGCTGGATGGGAAGCGGGGCTGCCGGGATAGAACCGGTGCCCATATGGGATCCCGGGAGTGCAAGGCGAGGACCTTAACCACTGTGCCACCGCGCCGGGCCCCTGCTAGTTTATTTCTGAGGTGCCTGTAATAGTGGGATCCTGGACCAAAGCTCAAGTTGGGAGCCAGTATCTAAATCCAGGTCTCCTATGTGAACAACCAGGACCCCATTATTTGAGCCATCATTGATGCTCCCCAGGGTCTACATTAGCAGAGAACTGTAGTTGGGAACCAGAACTGTGAACTGAAGCCATGTATGGGATGTGGGACACGGGAGTCGTAACTACTCCTTATTCCTAACCAACATGTGGCCCTGGAACACAGTGATGGGGTCTGGTGTGATATTTCCATGTGGAATGGTCAGGTCAGGGAACTCTCTCACCACAGACATTTCTCTGTGTTGGGAATACTCAAAATCTACCCACTAGCAATTTTGATAAAGCTCAGATTGTTGTCAGTTGTGGTTACCCTGTTTTGTTATGGAACATTCGCAGTTATTCCTCTTGTGTGGCTACCCCTTGCCTGCTGAGGGCATTTTTAAGGCATTACAGCCTTGAGATCTTTTCCTAGCTCATTTATGCTTACTTGCTAATTCGCCAAAGCAAAAGTACGTTTTTTAAACAACAACCCACAGCAATCAGCAAATGGGGCCACTTTAATTTAGATAACTTTATGTGACCAGGTAGAAACACGGGAGGGGAAGAGACCAGCATTCTGTCTACTCATTACAATTCCAAGTGGCCCAGGGTACAATCAGAAAGGAGAGCCCATTTACCTCTGGCAAGGATCTTGTAGCTAGCAGAGGCTCCTTCTGCTTGGGCTGCCGTGGAGGGCGGGATGGAGCTGGCCCTTTGCCTGAAAGGTGACGTCTCTCCTGAGCTACAGCTGCTGGGAAACACAATCTTCCAGAGTCAAGACTTCCTGATTTATTCTGTAGTGCCTCCCACCCCCGCTCCTATTTTATTAGTGAGCAAGAGAGAGAGAAAAAGAGAGAGAGATTTTCCAGATGGCTGGTTCACTCCCCAATTGTCTGCAATACTTAGAGCTGGGTCAGGTGAAGCCAGGAGCCAGGAACTTCATCCAGGTCTCCCATAAGGGTGGCAGGGGTCCAGGTACTTGAACCCTTATCTGCTGCCTCCCAGGGTGCACAGAAATGGGAAGCTGGATTCACAAGGGGAGTGAAGTACTCCTGTATGGGATGTGAACATCCCAGTTGCACTAAGTGCCTGCTCCATGACTTCCTGTTTTGAAGATGAGGACTCTAGGAAGTAGTGTTGAAGAAGTGCAGTGTTTCATTCCAGGTCACTCTCACCTGTCATGGCCGTGCCAGAGGCCAAAACCCAGGTTCTTTGAACACCAGTCCTGGTGTGACTCTGAGTCCTCGTCCTTCTCTCTCTCCACCTCTCGATTCTGTCTCGGCTCCTTTGCCAGATGATGACACTAGGTACCCTTGGGTGGGACACTCTGCAGGGGAGGTCTGGGAGGATGGTAGCTAGTGCACCAGGAATGCAAAAGGACCATTTTTTAAAAAAGGTTTATTTGTTTTACTTGAAAGTCAGAGTTAAATACACACACTGAGAGACAGAGAGAGAGAGACAGAGAGAGAAATCTTCCATCTGTTGAGTCACTCCCAAAATGATCTCAAAGTCCAGAACTGGGTCAGTCTGAAGCGGGGAGCCAGAAGCTTCTTCCATGTCTCCCACATGGTTGCAGGAGCCCAAGGCTTTGGGTCATCCTCTACTGCTTTCCTAGGACATAAACAGGGAGCTGAATTGGAAGTGCAGTGGCTAGAACTCACACCAGTGCACATATAGGACGCAAGTGCTGCAGAAGAAGGATGAGTGTGCTTCACCACTGCACGACTCACAAGATGTATCTTGGGGAAGGGGTTGGCTTACTCTCCAGGGCTCACAATATCATAACAACATGGAGTTAATTGTAGACAAGCTGTCTCCCAAGTGATAGCAATAAGGAATTGGAGATTCTGTTATGTAGGGGGTCTTAGTTACTTAATGTTGTTATAAAAAAGAACATCTGACTCTGGGTAATTTATAAAGACCAGAGATTTATTTCTGGCAGTTCTAATACCTGGGCCATTCAAGAGTATGGTGCTAGCCTCTCTTAGGATGGAACTTCTGGTTGTGCCAACGGAGTGGAGGGGATGTCTCTTGATCCCTTGGTAAGACAGAGCAAGCATGCTAATTGGGACTCTGCCTCCTCTGTTAAAGTTGCTAATCTAACCCTGTTCACCTCCCAGATGTCCCACCTCAAAATACCACCAACATATGAATATGAGCTTAAACTTTCCAACATGTGCACTCTTGGGGGATATGTTCAAGCCACAGCAGGGATATAGATGGGTATGTGGGGAATCTGAGCTATTGGAGACCCCGAGGAGCTGCCATGGGGGAAGGACAGCGTGTGCTGATTCCTGCTTATGGGTCCTTTCCCCAGGGCTTTGCGTAGATGCCCTTGGTCTCCTCTGAAATGTATTAAGTTTATGCAATAAAACAGTTTGTACATTACCTCTAGGGGAATCCTACTTTCTTCTGCACTTAGAGACTTGGAAATGTAAGGCACTCTGAGATCATTCCTTAGTACCACTCTTCCTGGAGTGTTGGAGAGAGGACAGGAAAATTTATTTTGGGTGGCCTCCCAGTGCCCTCTGCTGGTGTGTAGCCACAACTGCACCATCCATCCAGGGAGAATGTTCTCTTTAGGAAGAAAATGGAGGAGGAGGGTTTACTAAGAGCGCAACTAGTGAACTCAGGGAGTTAAAGGAAGCGATTCTCTTAAAGATTACATGAGATAATTTAGATAAAACCACTTAATTCCAAGCCCACCCCAAGGGGTGCTTGGTGAGGCTTGGGCTTTGTTTTAAGCCACGAATTCGCTCTGGGCTGGGAAGATAACCTTGTGGGCTTGCTGAAAGTTTCTATCCTGGGATAGAGGTTGACACAACTGTCTGGCACTCAGACTGGCTTTTGAGGACAGATCTGTGTACTTTGGGGTGTAAACAACAGATCATAGACGTTGGAACAAGAGTCAGCATGTGAGTTGGGAGGAATCTTTTTTAAAAATACATTTTTATTTTGAATTATGAATTATGTGGTACAATTTTGTACAGGCTGGGATCCCCCCTAAACTCCCAACCCCTGACAGATTTTCTCCATTTTACTACAATAGTGTAGTCCTTCATAAGGAATCATAATTCTATCAGTCTCTTAAGTGTACCCCGAAATTGTTGGTACAGACAATGTCAGACAGTCCAGCATCCCATTGTTTACACATGTCCAACAGTTTCATTGGGAATCCATCTTTCATCTGGAAGCAGGGATGCATGTTCCATTATACTCCCACATCTGGCTATGGTAGACCCCAGTACTCCATCACTATACACTTCCATAATTGAGAAGCCATGAAACAAGATCAACAACTGATGTGAGTTAGAACAGCCACAACAACAACATCAACAACACATTACAGTACCATGAAAAAACGCGCCACTGAGTAACCAACAAATGGATGACAAAAAGGAAACACAAAAGTCTCTTGGGAAAAATGATGCCACCGTATAATCCATGAGCCAGTGATGAATTCGACAAGAGAAAACAAATTACTTGGAATAAACAAAGCTGAAATAAAAAACATCGAAACACATGGGATACAGCCAAACAAGCAAACAAATAAACAAAAAAACAGTATTGATTAGATTATTGAAGTTACACTTTCCATGCTGCCTTCCTTATATAAGAGAGAACATATGGTATTTGTTCTTTTGTGATTGACTCATTTCATTGAGCATAATGGTCTCTAGTTGGGATCACCTAGTTGTAAATAGTATAATTTTATTCTTCTTAATAACTGAATAATATTCCATGGAGTAGATGTACCACAGTTTCTTTTTTTTTTTTAAGATTTATTTTTATTATGTTTTTATTGGAAAGGCGGATATACAGAGAGGAGAGACAGAGAGGAAGATCTTCCGTCCTATGATTCACTCCCCAAGTGAGCGCAACGGCCGATGCTATGCCGATCCGAAGCCAGGAGCCCCTTCTGTGTCTCCCACGCGGGTGCAGGGTCCCAAAGCCTTGGGCCGTCCTTGACTACTTTCCTGGGCCACAGGCAGGGAGCTGGATGGGAAGTGGGACTGCCGGATAGAACTGGCGCCCACATGGGATCCTGGGCGTGCAAGGCGAGGACTTAACCACTTGCGCCACCGCGCCGGGCCCGTACCACAGTTTCTTTAACCACTCTTCTTTGGACGTCTATCTGGATTGTTTCCATGTCTTTGCTATTGTAGATTGTGCTGCTGCAAATATAGGATTACAGATCCCCTTCTCTATGCAAATTTCAATTCTATTGGGTATATTCCTAGGAGCGGGATAGCTGGGTCATATGGCAGGTTTATTTGCAATTCTCCAAGCACTCTGAGTTGGGAAGAATCTTAAATGTGTATAGTAGTTTCTCGGCCAGAAGGGTCCCCGAGTTAGGGGCACTTGTGAAGCACTGTGTGCTGTGTTTCCCTGGCAGGGGATGTGTGCCCCATGATGTATATTAAAACTGCCTCTACCTGATCGTATCTAGAATCAAGTCAGACTTGGCAGACTCTGGAGTCCTTTACTCATCTTGAATGGAGCTTTCCGGAGAACTCAGGAAGAGACCGTGGACTTCGTGAGCAGGTGGCCTCTCTCACTCCTTTCCCTGCCTCTCTCCTCCCCACAGGCAGACATCTTTTCCGGAGCTGTCTTCATCCAACTGGCCTTGGGCCTGGATCTCTATGTAGCCATTGTTGTGTTATTGATTATCACTGGAATCTTCACCATCACAGGTGAGCCCATTCTCATGGGTTAGTAGCTCAAGTCCAGCGTGGGGCTCAACACTCATGAAGGGTAAAAGGAAATAAGAGAGGCAACCTAGGAAATGGTTTGAGAAGGGGGCATTTGCTTGGTGTCTTTTCACACAGGCCACACACATTAGGTGAGTGGTCTCAAAAAGCTCGAGTTTTCTGGAATAGGGCCGCTTCTTACAGGAGCTTTGGAAAAGCTTGATCTTGCAAGTTGACGACTTGGCTGCTGGGACAGGGCTGAGGGAATCAGGACTGAGTGGAGGGAGAATATGGAAGCAGGGATGAGCACAACAGGTGTCGGACATAGGATGAACAAGCAGATGGCTGGAGGAGGGTGGACTCTTGGAGGTAAATGGGACATAGGTTGGAGATTTCATCCAAATGAAGTCACCATGGAGCCTTGGAAGCCAGACAGGGGCCTGTCTCTTGATGGGACGGGGATGAGGAAACCACTACAAGGAGAGCAGGAATGACCCATTGGAAGAGGATTTAGAGGAAGACTCAAGAGATGACCGGAGTAGCTGATACACAACTGGGAGATCCTTTGCAGAGCTGTTACTCCACTGTGCTGGGGGTGGGGAGGGAGCAAAGTTGGCAATGGAATTTGCCGCTTCAGTGAGAACCCCATATCTCTGGACACAAGAAGTTATTTAGATGGTTTGAGGTGCAAGAAGGTGGACATACAAGGGGTCTTCAAAAAGGACATATAAAATGCATAGTATGAAAAGGTGGTGCCTGGATTTCAGAATTTTTGACATTAAAAAAGACCCTCCTTTATCTTTTTAATCCTCTTTCCAGGAACTTTCTTACAAAACTGTCCTGGAAGTAGCCCTTTGAAATGTACCAATGTAGGGATGTCCTCAGATGCTTCCACAGTCACTTCTTGGCTCTTGTGTGATTTGTTTGTGGAATAAACCTCCCCCTCATCATCCAGGGGGCATCTCTTGGCCTCCAAGGGTCCCTATCAGGCTCTTCCTCCCTTGAATAATGAGAAACATATGAATGGTCCCTAAGGCCACCGTTATGCCAGGTGTGGATTGTAGCAGAGTAACAAGACAGAGGAGGGAATATAGGCGTGTGTCCGAGGTGGTAGCTGCTGAGATGTGATGTCTTGCTGTCTCCTCTGTTCTAGGCGGCTTGTCGGCTGTGATTTACACGGATGCCTTGCAAACATTGATCATGCTGGTGGGGTCTTGTATTCTGGTTGGATTTGGTAAGTGAGTCCAGGGCAAGTTCAGGAGGTGGGGTGGCAGTGGTTCCAGTCCAAGATTGTGGGTGTGTGATCAGGGGTTGGGGGTTGGGGTGGCAGCTTCATGATCCCTGGAGGTCTCAGGTTTGGGCTGGCTCAGCGGGCACTGGATTCCCTGCTTTCTCTCTCTCTCTCCTAAGTAGCTGTCCTTTGGCAGCCTCATGGGTGCTCATTATGAGACTGTGGCAACTTGGGGTTCTGCAGAGGAATCAGACACGACAGAATGAGGCTCAATACCTAGGAGTAGGAGCTTTCAGAGATTGGGCTTTCCTTCTTAGATTTTGTTTTGTCCACCTCCTGATGTTAACTGGTCCTGTCAATGCCTTTGATGACATATAAAAATATTGGCTGCTCCATGTTAGCCTTCCTACATTTTAAAAATTTTACTTGTCGCTGTGCTCTTAAGATTGGAAATCCTGGATGGAGCGATGTGGTTGCATTCGATTTTTAGGTAGCCAAGGCTTTCTGTGTATTCCTGCAAAGATGGTTATCTGCTCTCTCATCATTTCCCAGAACTTGCATGCAGTTGTTCCTAGTAGGTATTGGTGGGTCAGCAAGGTAGGGGTTAGCATTATTTACTAAGATTAGAAAGAAGCTCTTGGCTCCTAGCTTCAGATCAGCCAAGTTCCAGCCATTAAGGTCATTTCAGGCATGAACTAGCAGGTGGAAGATCTCTCTTTTTCTATTTCCTCTCTCCTTCCCTCTCTCTTTATAACTCTGCCATTGAAACGATTACGATGTTCATTTTTGTGCCCGTGTTTTCCAGCTTTTCATGAAGTTGGAGGGTATGATGCCTTCACGGAAAAGTACATGCAAGCCATTCCCAGCATAACTTCCGAGGGAAACTTCTCCGCACCCCAAGAATGCTACACCCCAAGGGAAGATGCCTTCCACATCTTCCGAGACGCCATCACTGGAGATATCCCCTGGCCTGGGCTCGTCTTTGGAATGAGCATCCTCACCCTGTGGTACTGGTGTACCGATCAGGTACCTGAGCTGGGCATGTGGGATGGTCTTAGAGGAACTGCTGTCTGTGGCTTGTAGGGCTGGACAAGGCGGGTAGGCGAGGGTTCACAAGTACAGGCCAAGGACCTGCTATGGGAAGTGGTATCTTGGGTGGATAGGACAGAGTTTCTGGTCTGTGCTCCTCCCCTGACTCCAGTCTCCCTGATAGGTCATTGTGCAGCGTTGCCTCTCAGCCAAGAACATGTCTCATGTGAAGGCCGGCTGCATCATGTGTGGGTACCTGAAGATACTGCCCATGTTCCTCATCATCATGATGGGCATGATCAGTCGCATCCTGTACACAGGTAAAGCCATCAGCCGGATGCTTCTTTCCCAGCGCTCTCTCATCTCATCACTTCTAAAACCTTTAGAGCTTCCTACTCCCTTTTCCTCCCTTCTTTTTATTTCTTCCAAAATCTACACCATTGGCAACTTGAGGGGATGGAACTTTTGAGGTAGTTTCCCTTGATTTCTTATATTGTCAATTGTTTCACCGTCTTGAAAAAAATCTTCCAAGCTCATGACATGCCTCCAGATTGTTCCTTCCAGCTCACCCTATTTGCTCAGCTGCTGTTCCTCTCTTCGCGAACCCCAGGCTTCTGGTTGGTGGTGTGTGATTGTCCTTTTTCAGTTCCGTGTTGGAGAAACCTAGTCAGTCTCTAATTCCCAAGGTTCTGAGCCAAGATTCCTGGATAGTTTCCTTAAAGGTACCCTGAGCCTTGCAATGTTCTGGCTAAGGTGACTTTTCAGGACCCTTGCAGCTTTGTTCATTTCCTTTGTTGAGGAAAGCCATCAGGAGGCTAAACTGTTTCCTGGAGAGTAAAATAATGTGACCAAGAGAGCCCCACCTAGTGAAAAGGAAGATAGGATGGTCTGGAGACACTTGTTATTTCCCACACTGGAAGAAGCTCCTGGCTTTGGATTGGTTCAGTGCTGGCCATTGTGACCATGTTGGGAGATGAACCAGTGAATGCAAGCCATCTCTCTGTCTCTGTCTCTCTAACTCTGCCTTTCCAATAAAGGTCAATCCTTTTTTAAAAAGCAGGTGGAAATTGGAGTCATTTCCCTAATGTCTGCTTGCTAACGTGGCTTTGCATCTCTTCCTAGATAGAATTGCCTGTGTCGTCCCGTCGGAATGTGAGAGGTACTGCGGCATCAGGGTTGGTTGTACCAACATTGCCTTCCCAATCTTGGTGGTGGAGCTCATGCCCAATGGTAAGACTGTTTCTTGGGAGGCTGGTGGAGTCAGTTGGGTGTAGGCTCCATCAATGTTTCTGTAGGTTTTCTGGGGGTAAAGCCATTTCTGAGCCTAGGAAGTGGGCAGGGAGCACCTTGTGTGGGGTGTCTGGAGTTTGAACATGTCTCTCAGTTGAAGGAGACACATGGTTTGGTTGGGTGGCTGTGAGTTTCGAGGCTCATCTAACAGTCAGGCTTGAAAAGGAGACAACCTGAAAATGTGTTAGAGAAAAACAAATCTTTCCATTCTCATCTAGAAGTTCTTCCAAAGATCTTCAATTGTGGGGGCAGGGTGGGAGAAGATGTATCAATTAGGACAGACAACCATTGTGGAAAATCAGATGAGGGTTCCTGAAAAAAAAAAAGACTCAAATCAATAGATGATGCCACAACCTCACTTCTGAGATTATATCTAGAAAAAATAAAGTAGTTACTTTGAAGAGATCCTGCAATCTCTTATTCATTGCAGGGTCAGCCTAAATGCCCATCAGCAGACAAACAGATAAAGAAAATACTGTCTATTCTGTTCACTCTTTTTTCCTAAAGATTTATTTTATGTATTGGGGAGGGAGAGAGAGAGAGAAGGAGAGAGAGGGAAAGAAAGAGAGAGAGAGAGAGAAGACACGTTTCCAACTGCTGGTTCATTCCCCAGATGGCCACAATGTCCGGGATTGGTTCAGGTTGATGTGAGGAGTTAGGAGCTTCTTCTGGGTCTCCCATGTGGGCGTAGGCCCCCAATCACTTGGACCATTCTCTATTTTTTCCTCAGATCGTTAACAGGTAGCTAGAATGGAGGCAGGGCACGTGGGAATTGAACTGGTGCCCATATGGGATGCTGGCACTGTAGGCAGTGGCTGCAATGGCCAGAGCTGGGCCAGGCAGAAGCCAGGAGCTTCCTCTAGGTCTCCCCCATGAATAGCAGGGACCCAAAACACTGGAGCCATCTTTTCCTGTTTTTACTAGGCCATTAGCAGGATTGGAAGTAGAGTAGCCAGGATATAAGCTGGATATAAGCCAGGATATATGCCCTTGTGGGATACAGTCATTGCAGGTAGTGGTTTTACCCACTACACCGTGATACTGGCTTCCTTTTTTTTTTTTTTTTTGCATTGGAAGCATAAATACTCTTTGATGATATCCTTAGCCTGAGACTCTTTACCATAGTTCTTAATCACTATAAGATAGTAACCAAGCTGTCTGTTGATTTTACGGAGTCCCACCCATTCCCCTAGCATCTGGTTCTCCACCTTGATTAGGTTGATCTGGTTCAGCACAAAGGGCTCCCACCAACTTGACATACACAGGCTCAACCCCAGTTGGATGCAAGTATGCAAAGATGGATTTGACATGTGTCTGAGGTTTTGGCAGCTATGAGAATGATGCTAGGCCACCATGGATGAGGGTGCTTTTCAGCTCCTCAGCCCTGTAGTAGTCTTACCATCCACAACACATCCAGCAGCAGTGAATTCTTTAGCCAGGACAGTGGCTGTGGTTGAAGTGAAATCTTGAACTTGATTCTGCAAAGTGCCATGGTGTCTTTCTTCAACTATCATCTAGTCTTGGTAAACAGAAACATAAGTGGACGATGTGGTGTGATTCCAGAAGGCAACCGACCTTGAGTCCTTATGTTTTTCCTAGCTTAGAAGAGCTGAGATGCATTCGTGCCACTCAGGAGCATCTTCTCTTTCAGGGTTGCGAGGCCTGATGCTGTCGGTCATGATGGCTTCGCTCATCAGCTCCCTGACCTCCGTCTTCAACAGTGCCAGCACCCTCTTCACCATGGACCTCTACACCAAGATCAGGAAGAAAGCAACTGAGAGGGAGCTCATGATTGTGGGAAGGTAAATGCAACTTCTTCCTGTAGGAAGCTAATTAAAAAAAAAAAGTATTTATTTATTGATTTAAAAGGCAGACTGCTAGAGAAAGAGAGGGATAGATATAGGGAGAGAGAAAAATTAAATTCTGGTTCACCCCCCTCAATGACTGTCACAGCCAGGGCTGTGCCAAGCCCAAGCCTGAGAGTATGGAACTCCATCAAGGTTTCCCATGTGGGGGGCAGGGGACCCAAGGACTTGAGTCATTCTCTGCTGCTTTAGCGTTTGCAGGAAGGTGGATCAAAAGTGGAATAGCTGGGACTCGAACCATCACTCTGATGGTAATGCAAGTGTGGTAATGCAAGTGTGGGCTTAGCCTGCTGTGCCACGGTCCTAGCCCCTCTGCCAGGAAAAGTTAGATTGAAGACCGAGGGTTTATGATGGGCAGATGCCTAGGTAGAATGGGAGTTAGTTATGCTGCTAGTCCTATTTGCCATTCAGTGGTAGTTAACTTAGGAGCTCATTGAACAACGCCCCTCTGGTAGAGATCTTCTAATCCAGTCTTCAAGCTGTCAGTGAGCAGCATGAATTTGTCTTGCTTAAACCCAGATGGTGTGGAAAGTGACAGGCAGGATTGGAAGCTATGGCGTATTAAGTCCTTTTCTGAAGCTCTGTAAGGCTGCTCCACGCTGTTCTCAGCTCCCCACAGTGTGGCCTTTCAACCCCCAAGGCTCCTGATGCTTCATCTCCGTGCAGAATTCTGCAGGGTTACTGTGAAGGCCAAATGAGGCTCTGCTTGTGAATATACTTTTATACACATTATTTCTGAACAGGCTGGTGATAGTTCCAGAAAAATGTGTAGATAAAAGGAATCAAAAGAGAACTTCATCTTGATGACAAAGATTGTTGAAATCTATGTATAGTTTTTTCATGGTAAGTTTTTAAAAAGTGAACTTTAAAAAAAAATTACTTGAGGGAGAGAGAGAGAAAGATCTATTGGTTCACTCCTTAAATGTCTGCAATGGCTGAAACTGGGCTAGTCTGAAAACTGAGCTGGGAGCTGGGAACTCAGGTCAGGTCTGCCTGTGGATAGCAGAAGCCTAACTGGAGGGTCACCAATTAGACCTTACCTCCCAAGGTCTACATTAGCAGAAAGCTGGGGTCAGGGTCTAGACCCCGAAATGAAACCCAGACACTTCATTATGGAGTGCAGTTGCCTAAATGATCACCACTTTGGTCAACTTTTTCAAGGCTCTCAGTTGCATGAATTGCAACATCTTTTACATGAATGCGTTTTTTAAAGTTACATAGATGTGTGTGTGTGTGTGTGTGTGTGTGAGAGAGAGAGAGAGAGAGAGAGAGAGTCTTCCATCCTTTGGTTTACTCTCCAAGTGATCACAATCGCAGGAGATGAACTGATCTGAGCTGAGGACCTTCCACCGGTGCATCCACATGGGTGTAGAGGCCCAAGAACTTAAGCCATTCTCCATTGCTTTCCCAGGCCATAAGCAGGGAGTTGGATGGGAAGTGGAGCAGCTAGGACTTGAACCAGTGCCGATATGGGATGCTGGCATCAGAGGCAGAGGCTTAGCCAACCATTCCATAATGCCAACTCTTGAATGTATTCTTTAATTCCATCTTTTATGAACTTGAAGCATCCTTGTACGCAATAAGGTACTGAAAGCATTGGACCAAGCATTGATCCATGGAGCAATTGTGCTCCTTCTCATGAAAGTAGAATAAAAAAAAATGATATATGTCTTTAAAAAAATTTTTGACACCAGAATAAATTTTGCCTTCAAATTTTATTTACTTAATGAACACAGGAAAGAGATGCAGAAACAAAGAGAGATTTCATTGCTGATTCAGTCTCCAAATGCCTGCCATAACTAGGACTGGGTCGGGTCCAAACCAAGGGCCGAGAAATAATCTTGGTCTCCCACATGGGTGGCAAGGACCCAAGTACTTGAGCAGTCCTCTCTGGACTCCTAGGGTATATATTAACAGGAAGCTGAGTCAGAGTCAGAGGAATTGAGACTTGTGCCCAACCCTCTGATATGGGATGTAGGTTTTCCGAGTGGCATCTTAACCATCACATCACATACCCAATCCCTACATCTAATTGTTTAAATGCATTTACATGAGTTTTAAAAAATACCCTTATGCATCTAGATGTGTGTTATGAAGCACTTCGTATATTCTTTCATGTGGCATTGTTTGCTTACCTTCTGTTGTGGGGGGGGCACAATTTCAGAGTGTTCATGCTGTTCCTGATTGCAATCAGTATTGCCTGGGTGCCCATCGTACAGTCAGCACAGAGCGGGCAACTGTTCGACTACATCCAGTCCATCACCAGCTACCTGGGACCACCCATTGCAGCCCTCTTCCTGCTGGCTATTTTCTGGAAGAGAACCAATGAACCCGTGAGTATTCCTTCTGACATGTTTGGGAATGCCGACCCAGTGTACAAGTTCCTGTGTGGGTTTGTGTTTTTATCTTTGGGAGGGATTCTGTTTCCCAGAATTCTTAGGTGGAAATGGATGTCCTGCTGAAAGCTCATGAGGGATCACAACCATGGACCCCGGGGACTGTCCTGAGAGTTAGAGTGAACTTCCTGGCCGTTGGTCTCTCATTCATGATCTCTCTGAGTCCCCAGTCTTTCTTGCTTAATCTTAGTGATTTTTAAAAAAAAATATTTATTTTTATTGAAAAGATGTATTTACACAGAGAAGGAGAGACAGAAAGATCTTCATCTGCTTGTTCACTCCTCAAATGGCCTCAATGGCCAGAGCTGAACCCATCCAAAGTCAGGAGCCAGGGATTTCCTTCAGGTCTCCCACACATTTGCAGGTGCCCAAGGACTTGAGCCATCCTCCACTGTTTTCCTAGGCCACAAGCAGGAGCTGGATGGGAAGTGGAGCAGCTGGGATACAAGCTGGTGTTCTTGGTGATGCTAACACTTGCAGGTGAAGAACTAACTTATTGAGCCACGGTGCTGCTTCCCAGTCTTGGTGATTTTGATCTGACAGAATGATGCCCCTTAAGAAGTTTTACAGTCCCAGCTCTAAATGAAGTCCTAGTACAAGTTGCCTCCATCAGCTCTGCCCTGGCCTTGGCTTCTGAACTGATGCTTTTCAGACACAGAGAGAGGAAGGGAGCACCTGCCCCATCTGTTGGACTCGGTCTATTTCAGCCAGAACCATATTTAAGAAGTGGCATGTGAACACAATACAATCCATTTAAAGAACATCTGGCAACTTAGCACATCAGGAATAAAAAGCACAGGGGGGATCAAGGGCTAAAGAAGGGAGCTGCTCAGCGCTTGACAATAATCATCAAAGTCCCATTTTTTACCACCCAACTAAGAGTGCACTCTGCATGGCCAAGGACCCTCTTAAAATGTGTCTCCAGATTCAGACCTGGTCTTCTAGGTGAGGATGAACCACAGAGGAAGAAAACAAGGAAGGAGGGAGGAAGGGAAAGAGGGGAGAAAAGGAAGGAGAAGGGAGGAGAGAGAGAGCTTGGGTATGCATGGGACAGAGAACAAAAGAGGAGAGCAGGGAATCAAGGAAGGAACTAAAAAAAAACCACAAAAACAAAAACAAAACAAAAAACTTTGAGAAATGATCCCCTAATGTTTCTAGTCTTTTAAAAGATTCCTTCCTTATTTCCAACATGCATACCCCAAATGAATGTAGTGCAGAAATATGCAGCGTAAATTTTATGTTCTTGAACTTAAAAAAAAAATCATGAATCTGAGTCTCTAACAGGGGGCTGAAGAAGGAAGCATGATTTCTATCACGGTGGAAAAGACCCCTTCCCCATTCATTCCTCAAAGATCCGATCTCTTTTGTGGTGTATTTTAGGAATACCTTCTGCTTCACAAGTAATAATGCTAACATCTGAATGATGCCTAGATGTGCAGGATGCTTTCCATGTGTGCTGGTGTAGAGGTTCACCTGATTCTTCAAGTTAAAAAGGGAATTCTGGAACAAAGGTGTTAGGTTGACCAGTTCCAGGATGCTTCACCACAATTCTATTATGAATTTTTGCTTAGTGTTCTGGGTGAAATCATGTCCTTGAATCATCTTGAACCCACTCTAGGCCCTGATGGAACACTTCTTAGTGGTGCTCTGGGCTCCGGAGTTCAGGCTTCCATTGGGCTTGGAGCTACCATTTCATCCATTATTCTGCCTTTGTCTCTACTCTCCCTCCAATTATGTGGCAATATTCAGCCATCTTACGGATTTAACACGAATTGCTGTGGGATTTTCTTTCACAGGGAGCCTTTTGGGGACTGATCTTCGGATTCCTGGTGGGAATTTCTCGCATGATTGCCGAGTTTGCCTATGGAACTGGGAGCTGTGTGGAGCCCAGCAACTGCCCCACGATTATTTGCGGTGTGCATTATTTGTACTTTGCCATCATCCTCTTTGTCATTTCCATCATCGTCATTGTCGCTGTCTCCCTCCTCACCAAGCCCATCCCAGACGTGCATGTGAGTATCCATTTGTTACATCTCTCTTGTCCTTGTTTTCCCATTCATGATGCAACAGCGTTGGCTGTTGTTTGGCGTTGGCTCAGTTACACATACTCACATGATGCCCACATGTGACATGGATTTCATGCAAAAAGATGGGAAGCAAGGTGTCCAGTAGGACAGTATTGAATGTGTGTCTTCAGCAAAGAGTCTTCACAGCAGCCCATGCCTTGCTTCAGGTACTGTTTTCTCTGTATTCTGCTCCCTGAGTGACAGTTAACATACAAAGCTGTAAGGTCCTGTGTGAATGGACCCAGGGATGCTTTTGCTTAGGCTACCATGTCACCTATGGAAACTGATATTTCTCTGGTTTTTATTTAAAGATCTACCTATTTATTTACTGAAAAGATAAACTTATGGAGAATGTTGGTGATAGAGAGAGAGAGTGAATTCTCTTATCTTTTGGTTTACTTCCCAAATGGCCACAATGGATGATACTGGACCAGGTTGAAATTAGGAGTCTGGGACTCCATATACCTCATCTAGGTCTCCAATATGGGCATAAGGACCCAAACACTGGGGCCATCTTCAACTGATTTTCCAAATGCATTAAGCAGGGAGCTGTATTGAAAGTGGGGCAGGCAGGACCTGAACCAGTGCTCATATGGGAAGCTTATGTCGCATAACCTGCTGTGCACAATTCAAGCCCTGGAACTGGCATTTCTTATGACAGTCTCGGGGATCAACTCTTTCAGGAGTACCAACCAGGGACTAGCTTCTCTACAACACTTAGAAAAACTCAAACTGTGATTTACCTCTTGAATCGTATACAAGTATGCTACCGAAGAATTGTCCATAGAATTTAAGACATTTATAACATTATGCTGCATTATAACACGATGGAAGGCAACACATGGCAAAAAGGCACAAGACAGGTGGGAGAGTGGGGGGGCCTAAATTCATCCTTGTATCCCTTGTATCAGAAACTCGCTCCTGGAACCCCCAACACTAACCTAATCACCAGCAGAATACACAGGACCTGATCATGAATCCCATCTCTTAATCTTGTCCCACTGGCAACTAAACCTCAGCTTGAATTTTGAAGCGGCCATTCAAACCATGGCACAACATCAAAGTCCAATCGATCCAAGCCTTAAGAATTACAGATGTTTTTTGGGCTCTGGATGTGGGCTCTTGATACCCACATTGACTTAGGATCCATTCACAGCTTTCCCAGTTGAAATAAAGATGAGGAATTGTGAGCCGTCTTCATTATAAGCAAGCTGGGACTCAACTCGGATGATAACTCACCCGTGTCATGTTTCCAAGGGAACAGGACTAGTTAGTTAACCCAAGATCATTATAGGTAAGAACCTATAATGAAAGAGAGAAGTTTTGTTGACGCTTTACTCATGCCTACACAAATACAAGGATGCTTCAAAAATTTGCTAACAATGATTCACTGGATAATGTTCCTTTGTATGTGTGCACATATGTGCATATACACATAGGCAGCCATATAAAAAAAAGAATGAAATCTTGTGATTTGCTGTAAAATAGATGGAACTGGAGGACATCATGTTGAAATAGTAAGCCAGACACAGAAAGACAATTACTGAATGTTTTCCTTTATATGTGGGAGTTAAAGTAAAAATGAAAGAACAAACTCTCAACTAAACACATAATGTTGTTCGGTAGAGGCTGGGAGGGATACGAAGCTTTAGGACTAGAAAAGTGAGGGAAAGTTGGGCGTGGTTCAGTAAATTTGACATAGAGACTAGCAGATATTTAATAGGAGAAAAATGGGTAAAATTTGGTAAAAATATAAGAAAAACAAAATGAAATAAAAAGAAAATAAAATACACACAAAAATCATATTAAAAGTATGAGTTTGCTTGGTGCAAAAATTTTGAAATCCACACATTGTTTTCTCATAATGTATGTTTCTCCTATATTATTGACAACTCTTTCTTTGCTGAATGGGCTTGAAGGGCATGCAAAGGTTTTTCATAATATGCATTTCCACCAACTTTTGGAAAATACCTGATATGCATGTATTTTAAAAAATATTATTTAATAAACTTACCTTTTAATTTAAAATTTCCTATAAACCAAAAGTACCCTCATGTGATTTATATTTGTTTTCAGTGTACTTGTACGTAGAGACAATGCTGTGGATAGAAACTGTTAATCTACATTTTTGCTGCTCCTGAAAGGCTGTCTACTTTCTCCTTTCTTGAGGCATGTCTCTTTGTTTTCCCTGATGGAACATTCTGGTAACTTGTCTGGCTTTCTACACAGCTCCATCGTCTTTGCTGGAGCCTGCGCAACAGCAAAGAGGAGCGCATTGACTTGGATGCGAAAGAGGAGGAAATTCAAGAACCTCCACCTGAAGCCATGGAAATAGGTAAATTTTGTACTTTCAGCTGGTTCCCAAGCCATTAAAAACCAGTTCTGCTGCCAGCAAGACAGCTTCATCAAAGCCTTCACTAAATGCCTTTTGTCAGAGCTCAGATCTCTCCTGAAGAAGGAAGTGAGGGGCAGAGTCGGGGTGGGCTTCAGGAGGTTTCTACTCTGAGACCTACTCAAGGAGGAGAGGAAAGTGCTGGTTCATTCCAACTCCCTCACATCTCATGTCTCACAGTGTTCAGTAAGTGCAAGTGAAGAATTTCCCACCCCATTTACTTGAGGCCCCGGTGAGGTGGCCTAGTGGCTAAAGTCCTTGCCTTGCATGCATCGAAATCCCATAAGGGTGCTGGTTCTACTCCTGGTAGACCTGCTTCCCATCCAGCTCCCTGCTTGTGGCCTGGGAAGGCAGTAGAGGACAGCTCTAAGCCTTGGAACATTGCACCTGTGTGGGAGGTGAGAGATCCAGAAGAGGCTCCAGGTTCCAGGCTTTGGATCAGCACAGCTCTAGTCGGTGTGGGCGTTTGGGGAGTGAATCAGTGGGCGGATGATCTTCCTCTCTGTCTCTCCTCCTCTCTGTATATCTGTCTTTCCAATAAAAATAAAACAAATCTTAAAAAATCTTATTTGAGAGAAGAAAGAGAGAAAGAGAGAGAGCGAGAGAGAATGTTTATCTGTTGACTTACTGTCCGAATGCCTGTGTCAACCAGGGAAGTGCCAGCCTGAAGCCAGGGGCTGGGAGCTCCGTCTAGGTCTCTCCCATGGGTTTTAAGGAGCCAACAGCATGAGTCATCACTGCTGCCTCCCAGGGTCTGCTAGAATTGGAAAGCTGGAATCCTAAGTGGAGCCAGAGCCCAGAACCAGGAACCCTGGCGGATGATGCAGGCAACTAAGCAGTGGCTTAACTGCTTAGCCCTATTGTCCACAAGCTTCTTGAATTATCCTCATGTGCTATGATTCCCCAGCTCGTTATTGACATTTCTATCTCATAAACACTTGATCCTCTAAATAATCCTTTTTGTGCTTTTCCCCTGATGCAGAAGGTCCTGAGAAGAAGAAAGGAATCTTCAGGCGGGCCTTTGATCTGTTTTGTGGATTGGACCAGGGTAAGGGACCCAAGCTGACCAAGGAAGAGGAGGAAGCCTTGAAGATGAAGATGACGGACACCTCGGAGGTGCCTTTGTGGAGGACTGTGGTGAACATCAATGGTGTCATCCTGCTGACCGTGGCTGTCTTTTGCTACGCATACTTCGCCTGAGTCTTGCCTTCTTCCACGACTCAGCTAGGCTGGAATCTTCACTCCGCCTCCCTTTCATCCCAGCCTGGGGTGTTGAAGGGAAACCATTCCTTGTGAAATTTGCCCCATTGGATAAATGTGTATATGCGTAAATGATAGGCTGGCTGGAGGAAAATCATTCGTTGGGCTGTTCATATAGGTATTCAAAGCCAGTGAACTGTCGCCATCTGCACCTACCAGAGCTGCAGAAAGAAATTCTATTGAGACCCAGAAAAAGAGAGAGAGAACAGACAAACAAGAAGCCCCACGATATCGGAGCGAGTCTCCTTCAGGTAGAGTGCACAGATCAACACTGTCATACGTGAAGGTTCTCTTAAGCATGTCGATCTCCTGGTCTTCACCATTTCCTTTGTATGATCTCTTTCTCTTAGTATTTTTTTTAAAGAAAAAAAATTTTTTCCTCTTTGTCATCATATCCCTGTCACATTTTTTCTCTGCGTGAGAAAAAGAATCAATCTGTTAAAGGGAGGAATGTGTGAGAGCTGTGGATGGGAGCATGGTGGGATTGCTGGCCCCACCATTTACTCTTGGAAGTGGAGGCTGAGGGCGGAAGTACTTAACCCAAAGGGAGGCACCAGCCTCTAGCCTCTGGTCACTGTGGGAAGCAGATGCTCCTGAGTGCAGGGTGTTGAGATTGGGGCAGCAGTGTACGTGTGTGTGTGTATGTGTGTGTGTGTGTGTGTGTGTGTGTGGGTGTATGTCCTAAACAGTGTCCATGATGACTTCCCAGTGTTTGGGATTTCATTCGTTTTGGCATTCCCTGGGCCTGAGCCACCCAATCAATGTTTGCTGACTAAAGGATAGAGGTGTTTATTTAGAACTACTTGCTTCATTTTTAAGCCTTGGTCTTGGGGAACCCTTTCGGTGGCTGCACAAGGCTTCTCCTCTGGTGACCACAACTAGTCAGCATGCGTTGCTGGAGGACCCCTCTGTATCAGGGTGCTAAGGTTGACCTGTCAGCTTGGGAGCTGACACCACGTTCCATAACAGAGCAAGATGCACCTGCCGGGGGCACCTGTCATTCAGAGTGGCCTTGCCCTCCTGATAAATGTGGAGACAATTAGCCTTGGATTTTCTTTTTTAAGGTGTCTTGATTAGTGACCATGGATGGACAAAGGTTAGGATCAGTGGTTTCTGTTTCAGGTGAAAGTGCTTCTCTTCTGTAGCCAAGAGGGATACATTATTTGCATTATTTCCCTAGGTAGGACCTAATTTTTCTTTTCCATTTAATGATTAAGTTAATTCTTTTAATTTCAAGTGCGCAATATTAATAATAAAATGATGGGCCCAGAGTGGTGGCCTAGCAGTCAATTACTCACCTTGAACGCACCAGGATCCCATATGGGTGCTGGTTCTGATCCCAGCAGCCCCACTTCCCATCCAACTCCCTGCTTGTGGCCTGGGAAAGCAGTCGAGGACGGCCCAAAGCCTTGGAACCCTGCACCTGCATGGGAGACCAGGAAAAGCTCCTGGCTCCTGGCTTCGGCTCGGCTCAGCACCAGCTGTTGCGGTCACTTGGGAAGTGAATCATCGGATGGAAGATCTTCCTCTCTGTCTCTCCTCCTTTCTATATGTATCTGACTTTGCAATAAAAATAAAAATAAATAAATCTTTTTTAAAAATTATAAAATAACAATTCAAGGGCCTGGAGCAATAGCCTAGCAGCTAAAGTCCTTGCCTCGCACATGCTGGAATCCTGTATGGGTGACAGTTCTAATCCCGGCTGCTCCGTTTCCCATTCAATTCCCTGCTTGTAGCCTGGAAAAGCAGTCAAGGAAGGTCCAAAGCCTTGGAACCCTGCACCCACATGGGAAACCCGGAAGAAGCTCCTGGACTCCTGGTTTCAGACTGGCTCAACCAGTTGTTGCAGCTGCTTGGGGAGTGAATCATCGGACAGAACATCTTCCTCTCTGTCTCTCCTCTCTGCATATCGACTGTCCATTAAAAATAAGTCTTAAAAAAATGACAACTCAGGAAACTGGAGTTAAAAGATGAATGTATTTCGGTGCAAAAAAATTTTGAGGAGCTAGTGTTATGGTGTAATGGGTTAAACCACTGTCTACAATGCTGGCATCTCATGTCACAGCACCAGTTTGAGTCCTGGCATATCTGTTTCTGATCCAGCTCCCTGCGAAGCACGTGGGAAGACAGTGGAAGGGCCCCTGCCACCCCACATGGAATTCCAGACCTTGTGCTTCGGTCTGGCCCTGCCAAGAGCTGTTATAACCATTTGGAGATTGAACCAGTAGATAAAAGATTTCTCTCTCTCTCTCTCTCTTTCTTCCTCTCAGTCACCTGGCTTTCAAATAAATACAAAATGAATCTTTAAAACATTAACAAGAATTGGGCCCGGCGCGGTGGCGCAAGTGGTTAAAGGTCCTCGCCTTGCACGCCTGGGATCCCATATGGGCGCCAGTTCTAATCCCGGCAGCCCCGCTTCCCTTCCAGCTCCCTGCCTGTGGCCTAGGAAGGCAGTCGAGGACGGCCCAAAGCTTTGGGAACCTGCACCTGAGTGGGAGACCCGGAAGAGGCTCCTGGCTTCGGATCGGCATAGTATCGGCCCGTTGCGCTCACTTGGGAAGTGAATCATCGGACGGAAGATCTTCCTCTCTGTCTCTCCTCTCTGTTTATCCGCCTTTCCAATGAGAAAATAATAAAAATAAATCTTTAAAAAAAACATTAACAAGAATTCACACAAAGTTTTTTTTTTTTAAATAAGACATGCTTGTCTCCCTGAAATTCTCTCCTATGCATGGACCACAGACTTTCTTCTGCCCTGAAGTTAACGTATCTTTCAGCAGCATGTTCCACAAACTTTTTGAAGTACCCTCAGATGGCGTGCTTTAATCTCATGGAAGTGAAGAAAAAGTCACTGTATTTGTTTTGATTGATTTCTGTCTACCTGGTGGTGGTGATGCCTGGCTTGCTCGTGTGGAAGGAAGGACATGCAGCACCGGTTGGAGTTGCCATTCCCTTCTGTCTGGGAAGAGAAGAGGGAAAAGTAGATGAGTCCACTCAATCATCACTCAGTCTCAGGTGTGGTTTGTGCTGTTTTGAGCTTTGACAGAATAAAGGGAGGGAACTGGGTGTTGGCGGAGGAAGCAGACAAAATATCCAGATGGTCTTGGGATCCATTTCTGATTTGCCAAAGATGGATGGTCTATTTAATGGTAAATTGTTTCATCTCAACTGTGTATTTTTCTGTTATTGGAAAGGTGCTTGCAGCATCTGGTTCCTGTGGCTGTGACAAGAACACTTGGAAAAGGGGACAAGAGTGAAATATATCCACAAAAGACCCCATACAGATGCTATGTGAAGCTGCATTAAAGTCCCACAAATCAAAAAGTATTACTTTGATAAAACTAGAAATACTAAAACAAACAACAAACAAACAAAACTACAATGTCTAGAAATTCTGGATAAGGAGCAAACATTAGTTAGCACAAAGATATACTAATGTAAATTTAACTTGCTAAAATCGAACATTTGGATGATGATTTAAATAACAGCATAGAGCAAACTAAATTTAGTGGAGAAAAATACTGAGTCCAGGAATCACCCTAAGATGTACTAAAAAGATATAGAGTGAAGAAAAACGTGAAATGAAATTCAAAAGGCATAGCCCAGGGAGTCCAACATACATTTAATTGGAGCTCAAGAAAGTGGTTAGAACATGGAGGAAAAGAAGAGAGATTGATGCCTGACTCAACATAAAAAGATGGGAGAAAACTATTAGGAGAAAAAGGGACCACGTCAGCTCCCCAGAAAAATCTCGTTTATGATAGCCGAAAAGTTCTTGGGAATAAGTCAATCAAAATACGAAGCATCTCAGTAGCAAAAGCCATCAAACACTACTAAAGAAATTCAAGAGGACAAGTAGATGGAAAGATAGAGTGTTCATGAATAAGGAGAATGAATACTGTTGAGAAGTGTCAGTACTACCTGGCGTGATCTGCCAATCTCCTGCAATCAGTATCGAAATACCAATGACATACTTCACAGAAATGGAAAAGAATCTTGAAATTTGTATAAAGCCACACAAAACCCTGAATATTCAAAAACAATACGGAGTCAAAAGAACAAAGGCGAAGGCATTATACTACCTCACTTCCAAATGTACTGTAAAGTTACAGCAACAAAAACAACATAAAAACAGACACATAAACCAATGGATCAGAATCAAGAGCTCATTTAGTCATTGTTTTATGACAAAGCTACCAAAGTACATGATTGGAGAAAGGCCAGTCTTCTTCAATGAGTAGTACTGGGGAAAATGGATATTTATATTCAGAGGAATGAAATTAGACTTCCAATTTTAGCCAACTACAAAATGCAACTCAAAGTGGATTAGAGACACAAGAGCCAAAACTATGAAACTACTAAAAAAATGTAGGGGAAATGGTTCATGATACTGATCTTGGCAATAAACACACACACACACACACACACACACACACACACACACACACACACACACACACACTGGGATACTATTCAGCAATATAAAGGATGCATTCCTGTATGTATACACCTGAAAGACATTGTATTAACCAGAAAAAGCCAGACTCAGAAAGACAAATAATGGTTAACAGAGACGGAAGGAGAGAAGGTTGGGGCGTGGTTAGTCTGTGGGATCCAAGGTACAAGCGGATAGGAGGAGTAAGTTCTGGTGTTTTATTGCACAAGCTATCAAGGAGGCATTACCTATTTCAAAACTACAAAGAGGAAAAGTTTTCAAGTGCTGATTTCCTCAATTTGATCCGACTCAATATATATATGTCATAAAACCGTATATTGTATTGTATAAATATACGCAGCTACTGTTTGTCAATTAAACAAAAATATTAAATCACTATGAACACATGACCTGTAGACAGTGAATACTCAAGACATGGACTTTAAGGAACATTTTCTATTTATATGCAAGTAATACATATACAGAACATATAGGCAACACTTACAAATGAAGTAGAAAATTAGCAAAGGGGTAGATGCCTGGCACAGCCTTTAAGACGCTGTGTGGGACAGCTGCATCCTGTACCTGGGTACCACCTATTAAGCTTCTGTTAGGGTACATGCTGAGAGGCAGTTCAAGTCAGTGGGTCCCAGCCACCCACATGGTAAATCAGTTTGAATTCATGGCTGTTTAAGCCTAACTTAGAGCTGCTGAAATGACCTAATGGATTGAAGATCCCCCTCTCGCCATTCTCCTTCTGCATTTCAATAAATAAATAAACATGCATTGCTAAGATTTAAAAAATATTTGTTTATTTTTAATTTATTTTACAATACAGTGCCATAGGCTGTGTATGATGGGGGAGATTTCTCCTGCCCTATTTCCCTCCCCCCACTGATTTCCCCTATATTATTATAGTATGTTATAACATTATAGGTCATGCGATTCTGAAGTTTTGAATTGATATTTAGGGAAAACATTTGGGGCCACACTGAGATGGGATGAGTGCACTTTGCCTTTGAGAGGGGCATGCATTTTGAGGGCCACTAATGGAACGCTGTGACTGACCATATTCCTAATGTTCATGTGTTGGAAAATTAATCCCCAGTCCAGCAGTGTTGAGATGTGGGACTTTGATGAGATGATTGGGTCATGACAGCTGTGTCCTCATGACGGGATTGATGATGTCATCCAGAGGTGTGTCAATTAACAAGAAAGTGGGATGCTGATGAAAGGATGAGTTTGACGTCTCTGTCTGCTCTTCCACCTTTTTGCTATAGGACGCTGGATACGAAGGCCCTCACCATATGCAGCATCTAGGTCTTGAGCTTCCTAACCTGCAGAACTGTACAAAATCAACTGCTGCTATTTCATGGTTACCCAGTGTATTTGGGCTGGAGCAGTGCAGAATGGATTCAGGCAGTGGTGGCTGCTGGAAACTTAGGGGACAAATAGAAACTTCCAGTTGCAAGATGAAAGTGTTTTGAGGTTCTAATGTGCATCGCGATGGTCATACTTAGTGGTGATGCACTGAGTAGTTGACACTCACTAGCGAAATAGATCTTAAGTGTTCCCACCAGATGCACAGAAAGGGGACTATGTGATGTGTGTGTTGTCCCTTAATTGTTGTCAAGGTATACATGTATCAAGTCATCATGTTTTACACTATATGTATGTCCATACATGTGTATATGCTATTTACTTGTTAAATATCATAGCAACTTATATCTACATGCCTAGTTCACATACATAAAGGATCATCACTAGCTGTATAAAAAATGATCAACTCCTTTTTAAAAAAAATTTTTTTTTTTTTTTGGAAAGGCAGGTCAGATTTATGGAGAGAAGGAGAGACAGAGAGAAAGATCTTCCATCCGCTGGTTCACTTCCCAAGTGGCCACAACAGCTGGAGCTGAGTCTGTCAGAAGCCAGGAGTCAGGAACTTCTTCCTGGTCTTCCATGTGGGTGCACAGTCCTATAGCTTTGGGACTTCCTCAGCTACTCTCCCAGGCACATTAGCAAGGAACTGAATGGGAAATACAGCAGCCAGGGCATGAACCAGTGCCCATATGGGATCCCGGCACTTGCAAGGTGAGGATTAGCCAATCAAACAATCATGCTAGGCCCAAATTATCAATTGACACAAAATTAAGAACAAAGACAAAACAAAACAAAAAAAACTAGTCTTGGGTTGTTTCCTTAAGTCTCTGCCTCCCTCATGCAATGCAATGCACTGTAAAATGGAAATCAATGAAATTATCTTTGCTTAATAAATATTTCTGTGCTTGGGCTTGAGTTTAGGCAAAATAAGCGTGCAGAAAGACAGTCACAGCTAGGAGGATGATGGCGTTGATATTCACGACCATCCTCCACAAGGGCCTCTCAGATGTGTCCGTCAACTTCTCCCTCAGGGCCTTTTCCTCCTCTTGGGTCAGCTTGCTTCCTGTCTTTTGTAAGCCACAGAATATATCATATGCCTTCTTGAGACACCCACGCGATTTCTTGGGATTATCTGAAAGCAAGATAAACATAGGATCACCAGCTTGGAAATAGAAATTCTTTTTTTTTTCTTTTTATGATTTTTGTCATATTTCTTTTTTTTTTTTTAAAGATCTCTTTTCATTGGAAAGTCAGATATACAGAGAGGAAGAGAGATAGAAAGATCTTCCGTCCGATGGTTCACTCCCAGGCAGCCACAGCAGCTGAGCCAATTCGAAGCCAGGAAGCCTCTTCCAGATTTCCCACGCTGGTGCAGGGTCCCAAGGCTTTGGGCCGTCCTCGACTGCTTTCCCATGCCACAAGCAGGAAGCTGGATGGGAAGTAGGGCTGCCAGGATTGGAACTGGTGGCCATATGGGATCTTGGGCGCGTGCAAGGAAAGGACTTTAGCCACTAGGCTACCACGCCAGGCCCGAAATAGAAATTCTTAATGTAGTACAATTGATGGTAAAGAACGTTTACAACCTTTTTTTTTTTTTAAAAAAAGATTTACTTATTTTTATTTGAAAGGCAGATTTTGCAGAGAAAGGTAAAGTAGAAAGAGGTCTGCCATCTGCTGGCTCATTCCCCAAATGACAGCCAGAGCTGAACCAATCCAAACCTGGGATTCATTTAGGCCATGGTCCACCCTCCATTGCTTTCCCAGGCATAAGCAGGGAGCTGGTTGGAAGTGGCACCAGGACATGAACTGGTGCCCATAGGAGATACTGCAAGTTGGAGCATTAGCCTGCTATGCCACTGCACCAGCCCAAATTACATTTATGTGAGCAAAGTCCCTTAACATGAACAGATACATCTATCTTTACATAAAAATACAAAGTTTTTGCACATCCTAAAGCTTAATAATCAAGCAAAGGCAAGTAGCAAAATTAGGGAGATATGTGCATGTTAGGTTACAAAGTATTTAATGTCTTTAGTATTTAATGGGTTGCCCCAGAGATCAACAGTCCCATGTACACATTCTAGAAGGACAAATAAACAGCAAAAAAGGGAAAAAGGGGATAAAGGGAAAAAATGCACTATTTTAAAAGTTCATTCATTCATTCATTCATTCATTCATTCATTCATTCATTATGAGGCAGACATAGAGAACTCCCGTGCAGGCCTAAACGCCCGCAATAGCTGGGCTGACAAGCTGGAAACTCCATCCAGCTCTCCCACATGTGAACTGTGTCCACATGCTTGCCTCCTGGGGTCCACATTAGCAGGAAGCTGGAACTGGGAGCAGTCCCAGGCAGTCCAAAAGGGAGGCAAGCATCTTAGCTGTTAGGCCAAAAGCCAATTCTTTTTTTTTTTTTATAAAAGATTTATTTTTATTAATTTTTTATTGGAAAGGTGGATATACAGAGAGGAGAGACAGAGAGGAAGATCTTCCGTCCGATGATTCACTCCCCAAGTGAGCGCAACGGCCCGTGCTATGCCGATCCGAAGCCAGGAGCCTCTTGCGGGTCTCCCACGCAGGTGCAGGGTCCCAAAGCCCTGGGCCATCCTCGACCGCTCTCCAGGGCCACAGGCAGGGAGCTGGAAGGGAAGTAGGGCTGCCCGGATAGAACGGGCGCCCATATGGGATCCCGGGCGTGCAAGGCGAGGACCTTTAACCACTGTGCCACCGCGCCAGGCCCCAAAAGCCAATTCTAACTAATGGTCTTTAAAGTCACTCAAGAAAAAGAAATCTAAAATTATTTGAGCTATGACTTCTTTTATGTCAGTGGCAAAAATTCAGAAGGTTCATGATACACTGTGTTAGCCAGTATGTATGTAAACAAGAACTTTCTTATATTTTTACACTAATATTACTTGGACTTATTCCTTTGTGTTTTTTTTTCCTCTTTCATTCAGTATTCACTAATTTTCCAACCTGTCTTCTAGTGCCAATAATGAAGATTAGGCACATTTTCCCCAGAGCAGATTTTCATGTGTATAATTTTCATAGTCATTTTTCTCTAAGTATAATCTTACTTTCAATATGACTTCTCATGGACAGTTTAGTTTAGAAGTATACTTAGGGGTTAGGGTTGTGGTATAGTGGGTGGAGCTACTGTTTGCTATGTTAGAATCCCATAAGTATGGCTCCATTTCTGATCCAGCTCCCTGCTAAAACAGCAGAAGGCAGCTCAAGTGTTTGGGTCCCTGTTACCCACATGGGAGTCTTGGAGGAATCTCCTGGTCTAACTGTAGCCATTGTGACCATCTAGAGAGTGTACGGTGGATGGAAGATCTCTCTGTCACTCTGTATTTCAAGTAAATAAGCAAATGAACAAGCAAATATTTGTAAAAAGTTATTTTGCCCACCAAATTATTTTAAAATTTGAGTTCCTATAAATCTAACACATGTTTAGTTTCCTACACATCTAAGAAATATTTTTAAGAAGCTGGAGTTAGGGGCAGTAAAAGAACTGTCCAGAAGCCATGTCGTGCGCATAGATTTCCTATTTGAAAATCAAATGTAAACCAGCTGTTACCTTCTTCAACACTTTGATCAGATTCTTCTGGCTTTTCCTCTTCTGCGTCCAAATCAATTCGTTCCTCCTTACTGTTCCGCAGAGTCCAGCACAGGCGATGTAGCTGACCAGAGCCACACACAGCATCATTAGAGACAGGCAAATGTTCATGATAATCTAGTAGTCCCTTTGCTTACTGTATGATTTAAAGCAACTACAAGCCACACAAGGATACAGATAAAAGGGAAAAAAAGGTCTCCTACTCCGTCCACTTATCTAAGCACTATCATGTTTTGCTTTCATATTAAATCTTCACCTGTGTATCATATCCTTACAACTCTTCCTTCTGGGCTCATAGTTTCAAGGAGAATCCAAGATGCAGTGAACACATTTATACTTAGCTTCACTCATTGTCCTTATTATCCAAATGCTCACTGGCTACATCATCACGACTTTCCAAATGTCTAGTGTAACTTGGATTGCTTTTTATAATATCCTTTTAACTTCTGTGTTTAGATAGCCTTGATGTGTGATTCTTGGAACCCAGTTGCAATTCCCTACACAACTGTTTTCCTTATTGATCTTCAAACTTCTGTCCACCACATCTCTCTCTCTCTTTTTTTTTTTGAATTTTTGTTAGGTTTTTATAGACTGCTAGTTGTGTTCTGTAAATTTAATTAAGATTTCCATGCTCGGCTTGCACGTTGGTTTAAACACGTGACATGAAATAGAATTAGTGCTATTATGTAACTTTCCCCCACATCGGCCATAGATCCAAAATATGTAATTGGATGCAAGGGATAAATACCAACCCTGGGTCCTTCTAAGAAGGTTCCTCTGAGTATCAGTGAGTCTTTAAACTTAGACTTCATCACGTTTTCTAAACAATATTTTGTTTTAATTAGACCCACTTTCTGATACACATAATTTTCAAGGGAAATAGGTAAGCATGCTTTGCTTCAAAGATTATAAGTGATCAATGGAGAAAAATAAAGGCCAGTAATAAAAAATATATAAAGGCTAGTCATGGAAATATAAATGTTAGCAATAAATTCACTTAATATTATATTGTTATTTTAAAATAATTAATTGTCTACTTTTGATCGTCCAGCCCTGTTACCCATGTGCTTAAAAATTTCTTGGGGTTCATCTTGTATAGCAAATTTTTCTCTGAGAAGTCCCTTCCCGGATGATAGCTAAGCCCTGTGGTGCTTCTCAGCTTCTTGGGTACCACTGATTACCCTTTTCCTGATATGCTGTAACAACAGTACTGATTTACTTCCAAATTGCATGTTGAGTGTCCTCAGTCTGCAGCCTGCTTTCTGATCCTTACTTCTTCCTTCAGTGATGCTTTGCCCACACCAGACGCAAACTGCTGTACAGCCGACAGATCGGCTGAAAATTTCTTAGGGTTTGTCTAGCTCTGTTGGTAGAGTGATTCCATCCAAGTTTATGCAAGTAGCAGCTTTAGAATGCAAACACTTGTGATAATTCTGATTTGAAAATGAACATATACCCGCTACCCAGCACTCACATGAACATCCGGTATAGGTTTTGTTAAGAGGGAAACTCCTAGGACGACTGCTGTGGTCACAACAAAGAGAATGATGGCAAAGTATAGGTAGTGTACTCCACAGATAATAGTCGGGCATTTGCTGGGAACCATGCAACTCCCTGTTCCATAGGCAAATTCTGCAATCATACGAATAAGGCCCATCACAAGTCCAATCATAAGACCCCAGAATGCACCCTGAAAAAAACACACATACACAAGAGCAGAGGGTTTAGCACAGATGAGAAGCTCATTCAAGTAAACTGTAATTATAGTGCTGAGCATGTTTGCAAGGAAAGTTGCAAATGTGAGGATAATTCAGATTCAGGGAAGAATGGAATTAGAAGATAAACTTCTTTTAGTGCAAAAGTTTTTGAAAGTCTTGCATAGCATGTTTAATAATGCACATTTTCTATGATTTTTTGAGAAGACTTTGTAATGCATATGGAAAAAAATGTCTTCTTAAGATTCATACAGATGTCTAAATTCAGACATCTTAATGCTTAGTGCTTATTGGATTAAAGGTGGGGATTGATCTAACTGTGATGGTTAGGAGGTGGGATTGGAGGGAAGTTCGGGGTTCCTGGGGTATGCCATCAGAGAGTGGATCTCAAGAGAGGAGTTGATTGTTTGAGTTCTAATTCTGCCTAGTCTCTCTCTGCTCCCTGGATCAACACATGATGATTTCTCTGTAACCACCTTGACCACTTGCCATCAGACACCAGACTAGGCGTGTCTGATGCCCAGTGTTGAGTTTTCACCATCAAACTGTAGGCTGAAACATACCTTTTATTTTTCAAGTAGTTCCTTTTGGGTATTCAGCTAAAAATGACAAAAAAAATATTGGACTAATGCATTCTTGTTTCTGGGGTTTCATTTTCTAGGGTCCTGAAGCACATCACCTTAATGGCTTTTCATCAGGACTCTATTGCTTACACGGACCCAAGGGGAAGATTCGCTTAACTTTATTTTATCGATGTATTACAAACCTGTGAGTTTCTGTAGCATAAAGAGGGGTTCCACTTATGTTATACCATTTGCAGAATTGATATTTAGGTGGTTTGGGAAATCTGTTACGCCCTTAACAATGGAGAACATTTATTTCCTCTGAGAGGTTGTTGGAGGATGAAAACATGTGCCCCTCCTTTCCATGTTCCTGGTAAGTTTGGGGAAATGACATTGCATGGTGAAAAACTAGGAGCTGAATCTGAGTCCTAGCACCCCACTTGTTAATACATGGAACATGTATAGGTATTAACCTCTCTGCACCTCTTGTTTATCTGAAAATCATAATAGAGGCTAACACCTAGGACAATTAAGGAATGAATCAAACATAGATGGTCTACAATTGTCAATTAACGATGCAGCATAATAGCAGTACTTCTCTGATAGATTTTCTCCTAAGAATTCTATAAATTTTATCTCCATTTTTTTTCTCACAGCAGTTCACAAGGTGGGAAGAATTATTATTTCCATTTCAAAGGGTATCACATAACTTGCTTCAGATGACACTACTCTTAGGTACTCAGTCATAACTGGACCCTGGAATTCTGTCTCCCAAATGTGTACTCCTCAGTACTGTGTCGTGGCTGTAGTGTTCTGTAAGAAACTTAAGAACCACATGATGAATGAACGTATGTATTTTGGTATTTTTGGGTAAGGAGTAGGAATTGTGGCTGACAAAGGCTGACATCAAGGTGAATCTGAAGTTGTGTAAGTTAGGTAGCAAGAATGTATTTTGATACCCTAGTGACTAAAACACTTTTTTCTCACTCAAAGCCCCAGGTTTCCATTACCTGTTCATTGACTCTTTTACAGAAGATAGCCAGCAAGAAGACAGCTGCAATCGGAGGCCCAAGGTAGCTGGAAATTCCTTCCGTGTAATGGACTAATTGTCCACTTCGAAATACCTCTACTAAGGGGATCCACATGATGCTGACAATAATTAGAAGAATGACAAATAACCTGGTAAGGAAACAGAATGATTTGAACGTTGGACAGAAGCCATATGGGATTCTCTGTTGTGTTTTTATTGTGAGCGTATTCATTTTTGTTGCTTACTAGTTTGTCAAATTAAATCAGGTTCCTTGACCTGACATGAATCCACGTCATGTTTGGTGGTTATCTAAATGCTTGCTTGTGAAAGCTCATTACACCATTTCCAGGAGGGTAAATATCCATTCGCAAGAACAGTACAAATGTCAGCAACTTATTAATAATTGGCTAATGTGATACATACATATGTCAATTAGAACTGAACACCAGAACTATTTCCACTGATAAGCAATTATTTATATGATAAGAAAAGCAGACTCCAATTATGGTGTTTTTACTACCTTGAGTAAAACTAAATGAGTTTTCATAGATTAGAATTGAAGCAGTTTCTGTTTATCCTAGCATATTGAGAGAGTTGGCAAAAAAAAAAAAAAAGAGAGGTATTTTGTGACTTTACTATTTGGATACCGTGTAAGGTAAAATTGATTAAAATATTAGAAGTTCCTGAGGACCAGGGAACATGACTTTCCTAAATCTTTCTGTGCTTCAACATAATCACTTACTAGACCATGTACAGAAGGTCATCACACTCTGTTCACTTGAAGTAAAGATGTTTTGGAAGGCTGGAGGGAGGAACAAACATTGGGCAGGAAACTGAGGCATAGTAATCTCATTGAAACTTTATAAAATGGAAGCTACCTTAAAACAACCAAATGAGATAAACACATAAGGTCTTAGCGCAAAGGCCAAGACCCAGGCAGGATTCTATAAATGACATCCATTATCATTATTATTATCATCACTGGGAAATAAATCATGTACCTGCCTTATTCTCTTAGCTTCAATTGCTTCTATCACAAGTTGAACACAATCCAAAGTCTCCTTATAGCTGGAATGCTCCCTTCCTGGTCTTGCTTGTTATCACTCTCCCACTGGGTCCTCGGGTGCCAACCTCATTCCTTTGCTGTTCTCCAACATGCCACACACGTGACTGCCAGAGGAAGGCTGCATTGATGTTTCCTTAAGAGACCTGAGGCTTGCCACCACACTCTCTGCAGGGACCCACTCAGATGCCACCTCCTCAGAGAGGGTTCAGTGTGCACCTGTGTGAAGTGACTGTCATCCTTTTGTTCTAACTCATTGTCTTCTGAGCACCACTGGTCACCTGATACTGCATACATGTATTCATTGTTCATCTTTCTACAAAAGCACAAATTCCACAGAGCAAGAATTCAAATACACCTCTTCATATTTGTGCTTTTAGAGATAGTAGATGTTTGATGAGAGAGAGTGGGGGAAAAAAGCCATTCATTTTCTTTAAAAACTTTAAAGTTAATATAAAGGGAACAGATTTCATGCAGTTCATAGGTATAAGCCTAAACAGTCTGTTGTAGTTCCCTCTCCCTTTAACCCTCCCCTTCCTCTCTTTCATTTTTGATTTATGGTGAAGATCATAATTCTACTAGAGTATTGCATTGGGTATCAGTCATCATTTTCTCTATCATGGACACACAGATCCCTGGCTGTTCTGCCTCTCTGGCCGGAACAAGTGACATCTTCACCCATGTGCCTCATTTACTGAAATGATTGCTATCTATTATCTCCAGAAAAGCACAAGGAGTGGGGAACAATAGTGCTTCAACTTCCCTTCCACCTAATTGCACACTTTCGAAATAAAGTTCAAGTGACAAGCCACAAGTACACAATAACACATCATTTTAGAAGAATCACACACACACACACTCACACACACTCACACACACACTCACACACACACACACACACACACACACACACACACACACACACACACCAAGTATTAAAAGAGAAAGGGTGGACACCTTCATCTTTTACTAGGATATGTCACCCCTGATAACATTCAATGACAATGTAACGAACCTATCAGAGCAGGTGGGAATTTTTTTTTTTACCTCCAGAAAACACTGAGGAAGTTCAGTGAAGACAAGATGGACAGTTGTATGGATGGAGGACATCATAAGAGACTTTCATTTAAAATGAGGGCCTTTGTAAGTTGAAATAAGGTCTTCTAGTGTCCATCCTGTCTTCTTCTGAATGGTTTGGTTCCCTTCACACAAGCTGAAAACAAGAGAGATTCATTTCCTCCCACACCCACTTTTCCCGGTAAGACATCTTTAGAAACCCGAATTCCTCACCGTCCAGCGATCAGGAGCTCCTTCTCCGATGCTTGCTTTCGGATCTTGGTGTAGAGGTCCACGGTGAAGAGGGCGCTGGAGCTGTTGAAGATGGAGGTGAGGGAGCTCATGAGAGAGGCCAGCATGGCTGACAACATCAGGCCTCGCAGCCCTGGAACAAGAAGTGGTGCAAGTCCTGGTTAGTGACTGGAAGGTCAGGATCTGTTGAGGATCTTGCTGAATGAGAGATCCATTCAAAATTGCATATTCTGGCTGGTTAACCAATGTCCTTATTGAAACACATCTGCTTGTGGGGCGTCCCACTTATTTCTTGGAGATTTGAAAATAACCCAGTATAGGATTTTAACCCTGTGTGTAAATGTAGAGATCATTTGCCACAGTCTAGTTTTGGAAGAGAGGAAATAGGGCCAAGCCAACAAGGGGAACCCTTGGCTTCCTAAGGCTTTAGAGATCTGGGGAGTAAGTACCACTGCTGACAAGTCTTTGCTGAGGAAAGCTGAGGATTTGGGATCATGGTGGGAGCTCTGTCCATTTGTCATAGCTCCAAACCTCCTGGGGCAGAGTAAGACGGGGTGCACAGGAGATCATGCGTGTGAGTTATGCTTCCTTTATGCTGGGAATGCTCACATGTGCCAGGGAGGAGAAAGGTCACTGAAGTATTACCTAAGCTTTGATAAGCCTCAGGTATAAACTTCCTGGCCACTTCCAACTCCTGCACTTTTCTCTGTTTTTATTCACCACAGCAATGAATATCTTCTGATGACCTAACAATTTACTTGTTTTATATGCGAAGTTTATTTTCTACTAGGATGTGAGTCCCAAGGAATAAAAGTGGTGGTTTTTTTTTTTTTTTTTAGCACCAAGGCACTATTTGGTGCATAGTGCACTCAGCAAGCAGTTGTAAATGATATAGGTTGAAATCTATTATTAAGGCGTCACTAGCCCAAAGAAGAGATAATAAATAGTTAACTTCCATGTGCTCCAGAAGTCCCACAATGTTACGCCAAAGACATGGACTCATTGTACCAGAGAGATATCTGCACCACATGCTTACAGCAGCACTCTTCACAGTGGACAACATATGGAATCCGAAAGAGAATCCATCATCAGTTGCACGGAATGTTATCGCGTTACAAAAAAAGAATGAATATCTATCATTTACATCAGGATGGTTGAAACTGGAGGACATCATATTGAGTGAAATAAGCTAGACACAATAAGACAAACACTGCATGTTCTTCTTACGGGAGGCAAAGTCAAAAAGAAAAAAAATTAGAAAGGCTTGTGTGTATCAGCTTTAATGAAAATACATCGTTTTATCAATCTTTTTTTTTTTTAAATCATGGCCAAACAAATTGTTGAAAAAATTATGGACTGTTACAGTTTAATGATTTTATGGCTATTTTAAAGTTTATATAAGGAAAGGTGACTATTCTACTTCTATTATTGTTAGTAGCCTTTGTCTGTTGTCCTGTTCAAATTTGGTCTTTTTTTATTTTTTTGATCTCTTTATTTAGTGGAACATTAAATATTTGAGTATAATGCAAATTAACAATGTGTTATCTCAAATAAGAAAAAAATTTTCAAGGGAATAAATGAAAAAGAAATGTCTGATGAACAGAATAGAATTAATGGAAGTAATGAAATTACCAAAGATCAGAGAACAACCTGTTAATTTTTAAAGATTTATTATATTGATTTGAAAGGCAGGATTAGAGAGAGAGGGAGAGACAGAGAAAGAGAGAGAGAGAGATCTTCTACCCAGTGGTTCACTCTTTAAATGGCTACAACGGCCACTGTTAGTCCAAGACAAAGCCTGAAGCTAGGAGCTTTATCTGAGTCTCCCACAAAGAGAGCTCAAGTGTTTGGGCCAAATTCTCTGCTTTCCGAGGTGCATTAGCAGAGAACTGGTTAGGAACTAGAATATTTGGGACAGAAACTAGCACTCATATGGGATACCGGCGTCACAGGAGGAAGCTTTAGCTGCTATGCCACAACACCGGCCCCCACAACTCGTTTTTATGGATCATCTAGAAACCAGGTTCCTAAGGCTATCTTAGCTTGGAGATTTTCTTACCAGCCGGCATCAGTTCCAGCACCAGTGTTGGGTAGGCATAGTTAGTGCAGCCGACATCAATGCCACAGTGTCTTTCACATTCAGAAGGTATGACACACGCTACATTGTCTGAGGAAGGATTCAGAGAGAAGTTCAGTGAGTAGATCTCAACCAGCAACAATCCATAACCATTGGATAGTAGGGCAAGATCTTGGGGGAGGGGAGAGATGTTTACCTAGAAATTAGAGATTCAACTTGGAGTACTATGCCATGGAACTGGTCCCTTTTTCTTCAGCACATGGCCTCCTAAGTGTCTTATACCCATAACTCCTTTTGTACCAACCCGTGGGACAGGACTTTGCTTTGAGATGTGGCCCATGGAGAGCATTACAGCAAACAGAGGGAGCTGACCTCACATTCCAGAAATGTGACAAGAGCATACATAATGCCAGGAACACAAAATTCCAAAGATACGTAACAATCCGAGAACAATCACCACCAAGAAATTTGTATTGGATGTCCAGGCGTCTCTAGCCTAAAAGTGTTCACGTACATCAATCATAAAGGGTCACTCAGGATGATGGATTAGGGTGATTGTTCCTTGTGATGATGTTTCTTCTTTAACAACAGTTACATAGAATATTGGGGGAAGTTTTTTTTTTTGCTTAAACTTTCTTATGACCACAGATAAAGCAGATTGACAAAGACTCATGCTCAATACCTCCTTTTTAAAAATTCTAATACTTTGCCACAGAGATGTCTTTTTTCATAACTATGATAATTGATGAATTGTTATTTTGTAGTCTTCTTTTTTTGTAGTCTTCTTTTTGCGTTTGACATAATAACACCAGTTTTTTTTTTGTCAAGTTTTGAAATAGTCTTTAATTTCTTGAATGCAGTTGACCATAAGGGCAGTCATTTCTTTAGCTGGTCTCTACTTGTTGACTATTTGTACATTCTTGGTTGTTATAAGCAACATTGCAAAAATGGTGTTGGTCATTTGATAATGAACAAGATTTCAGTAAAACAAACAAACAAACAAACAAACAAAAACACACTGATGCTCCATTGAGGAAACATGAAGTGGATGCAGTGTTGTCTGATGAGTTGGTCTAAACACATTAAGTTCTTTTATTAGTCAACTAATATTGTACTTTCTTCACTTTTCATAATAAAAGAAGAAAGGTTATTTCTAAGGAGGGTTTTCAATGCTAGTGGTCACTAACATTGGAACCACTCATAAACGAATGTGTCTCAAATAATCCAAACTCACAGTAATTACCCTCAGCTCTCTGCCGGTCTCCTAGGGACCAAGAAATGAGAATACATCTCAAAACCTTCTCAGAGATATCACTGCACTTGACTCCTGCAGCTCACCTCATTCCGGTTTGCTCAAGTTACCCGGTCCTCTGGGATCCTACTGCAGTCTTCTCTAGGATTCCTTACATCCATGCCACTCCTGAACTCAGCACTGACAGACTCAGATGTTAACAAGGAACCAGGCAACCTGTAGGCAGTGAGATCAGGGAATGGGGAACCTGACACGTTGACTTCTCCTGACTGCTCATCCTCCACACAAGGATTTCCATCTACCTGGAATTTCGCTTTCATTTCCTCTCCAGAATGGGTTTTTCTAGCCTATCAAGGATCTACTGCATCTAAAAATGCTTCTCAACATTCAAACATGAAAAAGAGGATCTGTAGGGCTCCCGGCTTGCCTGGGTACAGGATGCGGCTGATCATTCCTGGCATCACCATGAGGAACAAGGGAAGTATCTTCAGGTAACCACACATGATGCAGGCGGCCTTTACGTGAGACATGTCCTTACCGGACAGGCAGCGCTGTACAGTAACCTGGTGAGAAAACAAGGCCTTCTCATGCAATACTCAGAGGATGATTACCAAGAAGGCAAGCATCTTTTCAGGGTTTAATGTTGTGGTAAGAATTGATATTATTTTCAGTAAAAATAAATAAATAAGGGTTTTGGAGTAGACCAAACTTTGACTAATTACTCCTTTTTTGGGGTGAGGGATGGGCATAATGTTTGATTTTTGTGAATTCTGGGTTTCTTATCTCTAACGTAAGTTTATCTCCTGCAGGGCTTGTCTGAATGCTTGGCATAATATCTGTAAGACTCTTGGTATGTAAAAGCTGATACTCATTTGCTACTATGAAAATATTTTTGCAGCTCCAAAACAGGCTCCTATGCAATGATGATAGTGTGTTCTTTTAGGTACAGGGCTGTTACAACTGATGTCACTACAAGCTGTGTGCTTGTGGCATCATTAGCATTTCTATACTGTTTCAGGGCAATTGCCTTATTGAGAAATCAAGTTAGACATGGAAGCACCATGTATTGGATCCATTAGAACATAACACTGAGACACCCATCTATATTTCTTCATAGTCTGAGAACTTCACCCTTCACTTGTAGTTAGGAACCAAATGTTAAAGTCCTGGGGGAAAGTTGGTGTAACTTTTGAAATTATACTTAATTTTTCAACTCAAAATTTTCTAGAAAAGCAGAATTTCTATTCCCAACAACACTTCTTGTAATTTCTCTGATTGAGGGCTGTCAGAAAATAGAGATGCCTTCTTTGGATTAATTCTCTTTGTAGAAGCAATCTGCTAGGGGTATCAGGGTGGCACCTAAGACTGGGGAAGTAATTGGCGTTTTTGTATAGAGAGCTAGAGTAAGGTGGAGGGAAAACATCAGATATAGGTGAGGAGGAAAGCCATTGACAATCAATGTCAGCAACCTGGCCAAATGGTGAAGGTGATAACGCTTAAAGAAGATCAGGCAGCTCAGCAACAATGAAACATAAATAATAAAGATGGTTGCAGAAATCAAAGGTGACATCATGCATGCTTTGGCAGCTCTGCTGAGAAAGGAGGAAAGAGGATTTGCTAGAAAGTTTGCAAAGTGTTTGATGTTTATTGTATGATGATTACCAAGACAGATCAGAGTAAGAACTGAAGTATTATTAAATCAATGGAAAAATGAAAAACTAAAGAAAATTCCATCTGAAGATGTCATGTATGCAACTCAGTTGTGAATTACATTTGTGCAGTCCCAACAAGGGAAGCAGTAAGAACTGATCTATTCAAAATTGCAATCTCAATGGTAGGCTGGGACAAGATGTGCATGAGTGTGTGTGTGTGTGTGTGTGTGTGTGTGTATGTGGGATTGAAAATAAATGGTGTAAGGGGGCTGAATGCTAATGTCTCCTAATGGGAGGCCAATGGGACCATCCTAACTTTGGAAATCCAAGAGGGAGCAAGGCAAGCATTTATTTGAAACAGGAAATAAAGACAATGAGAAAATTCAGATTAAACAGGTCTGAGAGTGTTCATTTTTAGCTCGCTCCAAGGTGTTGCTGATGGTCCATTGATAGTTTAAGGATTTACAGAATACAAATAAGTATCAAAATATTTAATGAAAAGAAATAGGAGTGTTTACATCTGAGGGACAAGAAACAGAACATCAGGCAGCCTTATAGAAGCTTTTGACTCTTTAAATGATGTGTGTATGGACAAAACAAAAAACCAGATGCTTTCTATGATATGACATAGGACAACATAAACATTCTGTCTTTCTCTCTCTCTCTCTCTCTCTCTCTCACACACACACACACACACACACACACACACACACACACACACTCACACACATATGAATATCTCACCTGGTCTGTGCACCAGTACCATGCAGCCACAATGGGCATTCCAAATACCAATCCTGGCCATGGAATGTCACCGGCGATGGGATCTCGGAAAACGTGGAAGGAATCTGGTTTAGGAGTGTAGCAGCTGGGGTTGGCGGTCATGTTGTCTCCCTCGATTACAGATGGAATGGCATTCATATACTTCTCCTTAAAACTCTCATAGCCTCCAACTTCATCAAATGCTGGAAACGCACCAGACACAATGAACTGTCTTGCAGAAATCTCAGACTCCTGATTTTGATGATAGCTTATTTGTGGAGGAGCTATATGTTCTGGGTAACTAAATTCTAAATGCAATGTATGGAAGAAGTGGATACTCCAGGATACTGATGACCTACAAAGGGACACTGTTCAGCTAAAATTATCTGCAGTGATGAAACTTCTGTGTTCCTGTGCTAATATAGTAGCCACTATACTTACATGAAACATTTGAACTGGAGTTAGGTAAATGAGGAACTGAGTTTTTAACCTAAGTAGCCATATGTGGTGAATAACAACTATATTGTGTTAAAGATTGTCACTATGGATTTGTTATTTGGCAGATCTTTCAGCTTTTGCCTCACTTATGAGACTACTTCAAAAAGTTTGAGGAAAACAAAAGTCAAGTAAAAAAGAAGTCAGTGAAAAAATACACTTCATATTATGAAAAACACCACATATGAACTTTAAGAAATGTTTTCACTGACTTCTTTTTTACTTGATTTCTGTGCTTTGGATCCAATGTAAAAATATTCCTGTAAAGTTCATCAGCCCAATGCTTTTGAGTTTGTCCATTCTGAACACAAAGAAATGAAAGTTCAATAGTTCTGTTACTCAACATTCTTAAAGGAACAATAAAACTTTCCTACCATTTCCTCATGCCAAGGAAAGAAGTCAGACAGATACTTGAACGGTGGTCATCAAATAGATGATAAGAAAATGTGACCAGACAGAGCAGCTAGACAGAACCATGTCCCATTGTCCCTGAGACCAGGGCACTGGGAACCCGGTTATCACTTACCATAGCCCATGAGAATGAAAGAGCCAACCAGCATGATGATGGCCTGGAGAGTGTCCGTGTAAATCACTGAGGCCAAGCCACCTGTTGAGAGAAAGATAAGAACTGGGCATGCAATTTATGGGGACTCATCTAGTTGCCTTCTCTTTTCTGTTCTTCACCAAACCAATGGGTATAATTCAGCAGACAGACATCTAAATTTACTGGATGATTCCTAAACTTCTCTTGGCATCATTGCTTCCTTAGTTGTGTATTTCATGACTTTCTCTCTCTCTCTCTCTCTCTCTCTCTCTCTCTCTCTGTGTGTCTCGATTCAAAATTTCTGTGAATTGTGGGGTCCTGTCTTAGTGAGTTTTTAATATTAATTAGGGTGAAATGCAAACTTTTTATGTCATGAGAGTTTTCCTTAATGACCTCAATTTCCTACTTAGTACAGAATACTTGGTCCCCCAACATCTGGCAAAAACATTTGGCTCTTGTATTGGGACATGTTACTGTTTGAGGAATAGTATGCCAGTCACAACCATTGACTTGTACTTTGCTGAAATTCTGTACCTAAAAGAGCTTATCCTTCAGTTCTAACTTATCACTACCCTGAGGTGAATGGAACCCTGTACCCATGTGGCAGACCTGCAAGAAGCTCCTGGCTTCAGATTGGTTCAGCTCTGGTCATTGTGACCATTTAGGAAGTGAACCAGTGGATGACAGATTCTCTGTCTCTGTGTCTGACCTTCTCTCTATATCTGCCTTTCCGATGAAAATAAATAACTACCTAAAAATTTAATTTAGTATGAATGAGTCACTATATCAACACATCTAGTTTCTGAGAGCTTTCTTAAAATCTTGCCATACTCCTTCTCCCTAGTCAACACACACTGGTCCAGTTCTCACCAGTGCCATTCAAAGCCTTGGCCACACCTTGACATCTAATATTCTCTTGAGATTCATCTTCCAGATGCCTGTCTCCTATTTGAGCTGTTATTTTATTCCAGTCTTTCATATGTGTGCTATGCTTATAGCTAAACCCCAACGGGGTCCAAACACACAGCTGAGCCAAACCACCAGTTTCCCATCCCACATACTTATTAGTTTCCTCAGTCAAGATGGTCATAGCTGTTGGTGAGGATTCTTTTTTAAAAATTGTTTATTTATTTTTAAAATCAAAGTTACAGAGGGAGAGGAAAATGGAGAGTAGAAGGAAAAGAGAGGGAGAGAGATCTTCTGCTCTCCAGTCCATTCTGATGGGTGTAATGTTCAGTTTTGTGCCAGGTTAAAACCAGGAGCTCCGTCCAGGTCTCCTATGTGAATTGCAGCAGCTCAAATACTTTGGCCACCTTCCCCTGCTTTTGCTAGGCCACTAGCAGCGAGCTGGATCAGAAATGGAGCAGCTGGGATACAAGCCCCAACCCTTATGGCATACTGATGACACAGGGAGTGGTTTAACAAGATACACCACAATGCCTGTTGCCCCTCATTTTTTTTTTAAGTTTGAGAATTCTTTAAAAAAAATTTAACTTAATAATAATTGTGTACATTTTTGTACCACAGTGTGACATTTCAATACATGTATATAGTGTGTACTAATCAAATCAGGGCAATCCACATTTCCTCTTCTATGACATGATTTTCTGATTGGAGCTTGGAGCTTCTTTTAGGTATTTTATATAGTATCTAGCAGGTTGCTGTAAACAATGGTCTCTCCACTGTGCTGTGTAACTGAAAGAACTTATTCTTTTGAGCTAAATCTGATTTGATATCCATGATCCAACTCCCTCTAAGTTTCAGCCCTACTTCTCCAAGCTTCTAGGAATTATCATACTGTGTTCAGATGGAAAAACTCTAGGTTTCACACATGAGGGAGAAGATGTGGTGCTTGCTTTCTTGTGTGTGGCTTATTCCACTTCACACAAATGTCTTCCAGATCCAGATATTTTGCTGTGAATCACAGGGTTTTATATGACTGAATCATCTTTCGTTGTGTTTATTTAGACACTTCCTTGATCCGTGACCTGATCATCGATGCCTCGATTGATAAAGGGTATTTTGAACAGTGTTGTTTAAAACATAGTGGATCAGATTATCTCAGATACAATGATTTCATATCTTTTAGACATATACCCAATAATGAGGTTGATGGATTATACAATAATTCTATTAATTTTAAAGAAGCCTCCATTCAGCTTTCCATAAAGCTCAACTAATTTATTTTTCCATGAACAGTGTGGAGGGCGGCTCCCTGTCTTCACTCTCTAGCCAGAGTTTGTTGCTTTCTTTCTTTTTGATAGCAAAAGGTGAGATGGCATTGTTGTTTTGATTTGCATTCCCTGATAGTTATTGGTGTGGATGATTTTTTTCATATGTTGGCTGTTCATTTGTATTTCTTCCTTTTGAAAACCATCTCTTTCGATCCTTTACCCATTTCTTAACTCAACTAGTTGTTTTTTGATTATTGAATCTTTTGAGTTTCTGGTATATTGTGAATATTAATCCATGGTTAGATAAGTGCCTTGTAAATATTTTCTTTTTGTTGGCTCTCTCTTCAATCTATTGATCACTTCCTCTTCTGTACAGAAGCTTCCAAATTTGATATAATTCAATTTTGTTCAGTTTTGTTCTTGTTGTCTGTAATTTCATTATCTTATTTTTAAAAATCACTACCTACAACAATGTCTTGAAGTGTTTATCCTGTGTTTTTTCCTACAATTTTATAATTTTAGATTTTACATTTAGGTATTTGACCCATCTTTAGTTAATCCTTATATATAGTGAGAGGTAGGTATTGAATTTCATTCATAAATGTATTGTTTCTCCAGTTATGTTTTTGGTACAACTGATCATGTATATGGATTAATTTATGGGTTCTCAATTAATTTATGGGTTCTCCATTGACTAGTGTCTCAATTTTTATGCTGGTACCATACTGACTTAATTACTGTGGCTTTGTAGTATATCTGACATTCAAATATTGTGATTCCTCCAGTATTAGTATTACAAGTATTTGCTCAGGATTACTTCGGCCGTTTTGAGTCTTTTGTGGTTCCATATGAATACTAGGATCATCTTTTTTTAATTCTGTATAGAATATCACTGGTGTTTCGGTAGGGATTGAGTCAGTAGTTTTTTTTTTTTTTAAGTAGCATGGACATTTTAAAAACATGTTAATTTATTTGAAAGGCAAGTTAGAGGGAAAGAGAGAGAAAGGGAAAAAAGAGAGAAGAAGAAAAGAGAGAGAGAGAAAGAGAGAGAGAGCTTCTGTCCTCTAGTTCACTCCACAAATGGCTGCAACAACCAGGGCTAGGTCAAGCCAAAGCCAGGATCCTGGAACTCCATCCAGGTTTCCCACACGAGTAGCTGTATCTCAGAAACTTGGGCCATCTTCCATTGCTTTCCCAGAAACATTAGTAAGAAGCTGGATCAGGAGCAGAGCAGCTGGGACTTGAACCGGTACTTATATAAGATGTCAACATTGCTATACTACAATGCCAGCCCCATACAGGTCAATTTAATTATACTAATTCTTTCAATCAATGAACAACAACTATAGTTTCATTTTTTTGGTGTTTGATGGCTTTTTTCATCAGTGTTTTATCATTTTCATTGTAGTTCTTTTGCTTCTTTGGCTAAGTTCTTTTTCTGAGTATATAATTTTTGGAAGCTATTGTGAATGTGATTTCTTTTTATTTCCCTTTCAGCAAGATCATTGTTGGTGCCTAAAAATACTATTTTTTTTTTCAGTTAATTTTGAGTCTTGTGACTTTACCAAATTGTTCTATTAGTTAGAACAGCTTTTTGGTAGAATGAATGCTGAGGTTTTTCCATGGACAAAATCCCACCCTTTGAAAACATGAAAATTTTGATGTCTAGTATATGTGCTTCTGAAGCAAGCACGATAATTTTGATTTCTTCGTTTCCAATCTTGTCCTTCATTTTGTTCACGAGTGACTAACTTCAACACTTCTCAGACTATTCCAAAAGACTGCATAAGACTGAAAAGGATGGAACTCTGCCTAACTTTTTTTTTTTTAAAATTAAGACCAGCATTACTCTGATACCAAACTAAAGACACAACACAGAAGGAAAAACTCCAGGTCAATATGGGTGATGAGTATCGGTGCAAACATTTGCACCAAAATATCAGTAAACAAAATTCAACACAGCATCAAAAAAAAAAAGATCCTACATTAGATCAGGTGGGATTTATGCCAGGAATGCAAGGATGACTCAACAGCTACAAGACAATAAATACAGATTTGGCTTTATTTGTTTTCATTGTGTTTCTGGCCCGTGCCTGATTCTCATGCTGTGACTGAAATGATGACTTGACAGTAACAGGACTGACACTGAGGTTCATGATTGCAGGCTTGGGTGGGTTCATCAGAAGACAGCATAACTGAACAAAACAAGCAACAGACTCACCGGTGATGGAGTAAACAGCAGTGATAGCCAAGAGAATGCAGATTGCGAGGTAAAGGTCCAGTCCCAAGGCCAGTTTGATGAACACGGCTCCAGAATATATGTCTGCCTGAGAAGAGACCAGCCAGAGTGGGAAAGAAACACATTTCAGATCGTTAGCTTCTCGGCTCCAACGTTCTCTTTCTTTCCTTCCATGTGATTCTTTTCCTATCATTCCTTCAAGACACCAGCTAAATGTCCCTACAGCAATATTGTCTACAAAAGTAAAGTTGCACACCATAATTTTCACTTAGATCATTGCTCAGGGAGACATTTATTACATGGGGTCCTGAGGATTTTTTCTGCACCACAAGACCTAGAGTCTTTAAAATAGGATAGAAAGCTACAGTAATTAAAACTACATGGCATCTGAAAAGATTTATAGAAAAGTGCAAAAGAACAGAGATGCCCAAAGTTAATCCAGATAACTACAGCCAATTGATCGTTCCCCTAAATGCCAAGGAAAAAGAAAGTGTGTTATAAAAAAAATAGTGTTTCCAATAAGCTGTGTTTGGGAAATTGATTCTACCCTAACCAGAACTAGAATCCTATCTCTTATTATGCACAAGAGACAAAACAACAAAACAAAACCTCAAAATGAAATTGTGAACTAAGCTGTAAGCCTTGAAATTGCTATTAGAGGAATAGTGAGAACATTTTAGGACATTGGAATAAACAAAGACTTTGTGGCTCTGATCTCCAAAGCACAATATGTAGATGGCTCACTCCAGTTAGACTGACCGTTGTTTAAAAAGACAAAATATACCGAGTGCTGGAGAGAGTGCCAAGAAAAGAGTTACCCTGATTCACTGCTGGTGGGGATACACATTCGTATAGACCATTGTGGAAAACAGTATGCAGGTTCATCAAACAACTGAAATCTGGCTCCTGCACATAGATCCAGGGGAAATGAAATCCGCATTCCTATGCTTACTGAAGTACAATTCACATGAGCCGAGAAGTGCGACATTCTGAGCGCCTGTGAAAACCACCTGCAGCTCCATCCATCAGGGATCACCTCCCTCCTTGGCTATGCACAGCAGGTACCCTGTCCTTGTCCAAATACCCTGGCTTGTAGTTTGGCATGTGTTGTTGTGAGAATACATCATGTGTAGAGTTCTTATTTCCTTAGCCACAGGGTGAATCCTGTTGTTCGTGAGTATTGGTAGTCTCACTTCAAGCTCAATAGCACTCAGTGAGTACTGGAAAACAGTTATGGTAGACTAGGATGGCTCAAGCCATCTAAGCAGTGGGTTTTCTTCAACAATGAATGAGCTCAGCTGGGGAGTAGCATGATCACTGAGGAACCTACCTGCGTGTGGATCTGAGGCTATTTCATTGCCACTGATAGATGGAGCAAAGTAATTATTATTTCCTTGTTTTCTGCACATAGGACTGAATCTTCAAATTTCCTTCCTGCTGATTTACCTTACTTTATCATTTATTTAGTCACCTGGTTTATAGGGTTAGTCTTAGATCAAATGGCGTGCATTTCAGAAAAGTCAATATAGTCATGCAAGCCATCTCCCTTTGGCTCACGTGTCTGACATTCCAACTGAAAATGGAAAATAGAAACCTTGACCTGCTCTGAAGGAAGAATAAGGGAAATGGAAAAGGCGCAGAAGCAGAAAAGTCCTCTTTTTCCTACTAATCAACTATGTTATGTGAAGAAGACATCTGCTTTCTGTGCATTTGTGTTTTCACATCCTTGATCAGTGGGTAGATTTCCACTGCGAGACTTCTCATGGCTTGGAAGTCTGCTCTATGCATAAGGGTCTCTGAAGCTTCTTTACCCTATTTAGACTCCTGGGAGTTTGAAGCATCTAGAGGGTCTGACCCTGTGCGGACTGTCAACAGCGACGTAGCACGGCTCCTTGACTTTGTCATGCTGACCCATCAAGCAACTTCATCAAAACTCACCGAGATTCTCAAAGCCACCGACATGAAGAGGGAGAGGATAGAAAGGTAGATCTGAAGTCGCTTCCCACCAAACCGCTTCTTGAGATATTCCGGCATGGTCATCACCTGCAGAGGCAAACACCCGGGGAGTTCCCCTTCAGAATCCAGAGCACCCAGCTCGGTTCCCCCCACCCCTCACCAACAACTGTTAATTGGCATCTCAGGACGGTTGGACACTGAGTGTGTGGGGCATGTTGGGATCATAGAGGTGAGTGTATTGTCATATACAGAGTTTCATGAACTTTTTGAATTCTCCCTCATAACATTACGTATTCACTCACGCACAAAATTCCACTATGTTTTTAAATCCAAGTACATTTTATTGCTTAATTCTACATTAAACACTTTCAAATGAAATGTGTAGAGGAAGAACATATGTGGAAGTAAGGGAGAGAAGGGAATGTGATGAACTCGGCTCTATGGAACTGAAACCGTTAGGGAATAATAGAACCACTTAGAACTTTTCAGAATTAATAAGAAAACTGCAAGACCTCAGATTGAGTAACCCATTGAGTAGAACAATTCGAGCTCCAGTCCTTCCCTGGCCTGGATCACCAGGCTCCTGTGCATTTCTGTTCCAACTTCTAGCCCCAGACCCAAGCCCTGACCTCTCCAGACATCCATGGACCTCACATCCTCTCATTCTGGCCGTATCTACATTCTTCCCTCTGTCCAGGATCATCTCCTTAACTGCCTTAACCTAACTGACCTCTGCCTGTTCATTAAGTCTCCCATCTCATGGATGGAGACACCCAGACTGGATTGGGAGCCCTTCCAATAGCCTCTTAAGGGGTTTCCTAGCACAACATACCTACATGAGATGAGCTTTGATTTAATTCCTCTCATACTGATGAAAGAATGATGCCTTCTCATTTACAGAGAGATCCCTGATACCGTGCCCAAGTGGCTACAGCAGACTGGGTGTTCAGGCATCGTTTCTCAACCCAAGCATGCTCTTGTCAGGAACTCCAGCCTAGCTCTCCCTCCTCCTCACTCTACAATTCTCACTCCCCACACTGCCTGCTGAGTGTCAGCTAGTGTTCTGCAGGCATCAAGCACTCATCCAGACCCAAAGTGAAGTCCACCATCTGAGCCCCCTGCAATCATCCTGCTACACTGAGGGCAGTCTCACATACCTGGGCCCTTGAGCCTCAAGCCTTAGAGCTGCTCAGAAGATGACCTGCTCCATTGTCTGTATGTATAATCGGTCATCAAACATGTTCTTTTCACTCCAGAAGCATGCCCCTGCTTCTTTCCTCAATATTCATGAGGCATTGTGTAAACCTCTACTCAAGCTCATTCTCCACTCAGTTGTCTGAGTGCAATAGCTTGAAACAAGAATCTGTTTATAACCTTGCAGCCTACATCATTCATGGCTAGGAGGACACAGAACATGTCTTTTGAAGTCTAGAAGACACTTGAATCTTTCACAGTTCAAGGTCACTTATACCTGCAGTTCTGTCTACACTTCCCAGGATTATATCCTTACATAGTATTTTCTAAAGATTCATTTATTTATTGGAAAGGTAGATTTACAGAGTGAAGGAGAGACAGAAAAAAATCTTCTTTCCATTAATTCACTCCCCAAGTGGACACAATGGCCGGAGCTGAGCCAATCGAAAGCCAAGAACCAGGAGCTTCTTCTGGGTCTCCCATGCAGGTTCAGGGTGCCAAGGTTTTGGGCCGTCCTCAACTGCTTTCCCAGGCCACAAGCAGGAAGTTGGATGGGAAGTGGAGCAGCTGGATAGGAACTGGAGCCTGTATGGGATCCTGGCACAAGCAAGGTGAGGATTTAGCCAAAGTCGTTGCGCTGGATCCATATACTGTCTATTTTTCACCATTATTGTTCCTGACCTTTAAAGGGAGTTTAGCTTTCTTTTGTTGTTGTTGTTGTTTTCATGATCCTTTGTGACATGCCATTTCTACGTACACAGGTGGCTCTTGTTTTTAGTGGCTCCAATCAGGTTACTTTTGAGAAGCACATGATGGCCCCAGCTTCAAGGTTCCTACCCGCGGGTGACACCCACTATAGTTATTCTCATGTAGCCAGCACCTGTTTGTCACTTAGATGCAGTCATATTCTTCTCTTAAAGGCTCCTAGGAGGGCCTGGCACGATAGTCTAGCAGTTAAAGTCCTCACCTTGAACACCCATATGTGCTCCGGTTCAAATCCCGGTGGCCTCATTTTCCATTCAGCTCCCTGCTTGTGGCCTAGGAAAGCAGACAGGGATGGCCCAAGTCTTGGGACCCTGCACTGCCCCTGCGTGGGAGATCTGGAACAGGCTCCTGGCACCTGGTTTTGGATTGGCACAGCTCTGGCCATTGCGGTTCCTTGGGGAGTAAATCAATGGATAGAAGATCTTCTTCTCTGTCTCTTCTTCCCTCTGTGTATCTGACTTTGCAATAAAAACAAACAAAAAAAAAGTTCCTAGGAAAAGAATTACATTTTTCGCTTGCTATTTGTCCTTCAAAAGGCCAAGCAGGCCAAGCAGAGGATAGGTACAGTGGTTTTGAGGTCAAACAGAAAGTACATGTGCCAGATACACTCAACAAATTAGTGGAGAAGACCTGGGGATACCCACCTCCGCCTTGATGTAAATCGGGACAAAGACCCAACCTAGCAGAAGCAGCAGCAATATGGCCTACAGGAAATCAAGACAAGAGCACAGTTAGGGAGACTCAGCCTGTGGCCCTTATCATTCCATGATGACCTCTAAGTCTGAACAAAAAAGTTCAATGATATTCTGTCCCGTTCCAGAAAATTGTGATACCCAGCGAATGTGGACCCTGTGTTCCCGTGTTTCTAGGGCTCAGACACCACCATTTGCTAGGACTTAGGAGATGACAGATGTGTAATGAAATGGTCCTTAGAGATACGATCCCAGAAGGAAAACTGCAAGATCACACTTTCCTTACTGAAAAAATAATATTCTCCAGTGCCAAGAAATGCAATTGAGAGTACTCCGTAAAGCATGTGGCAAAATAGATGAAAACAAGTTTATTTTTGGTATAAAACTAGTTTTTGTACTCCATGCATGGTCTTTTCCCTTTGACGCATATTGGCTGACAAACTTAGATGTAAAACCTTTTTGAGATCAACGCATAGTCCTGGTACTATCTAACTCTTGTTATGTGCAATAATGATAATAATATCATCATGCATTAATGAGTCACGTAGACCAAGGCTGCTGATCACTTAGGCTGCTCCAAGTGTGAGCCAGGTGAGGCAGGTGTGAGCAGTAGTTACTCTTGTCTTCCAGAGGCACGGGAGCCTATTAGTGATGAAGGAAGCCCCAGATGACAGGCTGAAAGAGGAGCCGGAGTGTCACACCCATTGTGCTCCCTGTCATTCTGCCCATGCCTCTGAAAGATGGCTTCACTCTGGAATCCATGGCTCTCTCATAAGAACACTCAGGCTACAGTGCTTATCTGGAGTTTAGGACTCTAACGCAGTTCCTGATTCAACTAAAGTAAAGCGCAAGCATCATCTTTACCTACAGAGGGGAAGATCACTTCCTGAGTCTATCCGGGAGTAGTATATTTAAATTTTCAACATGATACAGTTTCTTCCTTAAGCATACCTCATACGGGCCCGGCGCGGTGGCGCAAGTGGTTAAAGGTCCTCGCCTTGCACGCCCGGGATCCCATATGGGCGCCGGTTCTAATCCCGGCAGCCCCGCTTCCCTTCCAGCTCCCTGCCTGTGGCCTGGGAAAGCAGTCGAGGACGGCCCAAAGCCTTGGGAACCTGCACCCACGTGGGAGACCCAGAAGAGGCTCCTGGCTTTGGACCAGCATAGCATTGGCCCGTTGCGCTCACTTGGGGAGTGAATCATCGGACGGAAGATCTTCCTCTCTGTCTCTCCTCTCTGTATATCTGTATATCCGCCTTTCCAATAAAAAATAATAAAAATAAATCTTTAAAAAAAAAAAAAAGCATACCTCATACGTACGCATGGGCATGAAGGTTAAAAAGAATAATAGAAAAAACTATGGAAACTCAACAATTGTTTATGACATATTTACTACATGTCCAGCCATGTGCTGGATGAAGGGCAGGTAGGAGGGGAAGGTGGGACCTGGTCCTTACAAGACATAGACTATGATAAAAGTGACACAGATTCTATGAATGAAATCGTGATAAAACAACTAGGAATCCAAACACGTCTCATAGATTCTAGCTATGACTTCTCAAAATTGTTCATTTTTCACTCTGCTGTGTCTCAAAGATTTACTTATTTTATTTAAAAAACAGAGTTACAGAAAGAGAGAAGGAAAGAGAGAGAGAAAGAGATCAAAAACCAAGAGCCAGGCAGATGCTCCAAGTCTCCCACATGGGTTCAGGGATCCAAGCGCGTGCACTGCTCAGGTGCAATAGCAAGGAGTTGGGTCAGAAATGGAGCAGCTGGGACTCAAACCTGTGTCTATATGTATGGGATGCTGTGCCACAGGTGGAGGCTTAGCCTCTACATCATGGCAACAACTCCACCCTGTTGATCAGCACTGCCTCCCTCTGTTCACACACGCCTGGACATGTTCTACTCATCCTTCTGGCACCACCCCAGGAAGCTCCCTCCCCAGGTGATAAACCTCTCCAAGTCTCTGGGAGGGATGACTTCCTGTGGGATTTCTCAGTACTCTGTGTATGCACCATTCTACTGAGATGTACACACCATTCTACTGAGATGTGAGTTTCTGAAAAGCAGGGACCCTTGCTGCTCTTGGCAATGTTTTAATTCCTTGCTTCTGATTCAGGGATAGTGTCTCCAGGGAGAGTTCAAAATGAGAGTTAAAATGGCCAAGCAGGTCAAATGACAATGGTGATGGAATCACACACAATGACATTCCTGCTGGGAATAATGGTTTGAAAACACCTCGAAGGTGAGAAAAAATGTGTTCGAAATATTCTAGGTGGAATGGGGTCACAGAGGAACTGAAGGTCAAATAAAGGGTCGACTGGGAGAAGGAAAACAGAATCACAGCAAAAACATTTGATTACATTTCTAGAAACATCTGTGATATAGGCTTGACTGAAAGGAGCAAGGCTATGCATGGCGTCACTTACGTTCCATTCAAATGTCGCAACACCAATTCCCGAAGCTGCTCCTGTCCCAGCCAGCCCCACAAAGTGGTTGCTGCTAATGTTACTGGCGAAGAGAGAGGCACCGATCTGGAATCAAAGAGAACAGACTAAGACTGGCATTAAAGGATGCAAATCGGACTTCCTGAAACAGAGAAATGCCGAGATGCTCTTTGAGAACAGCCACTGTTGGCAGCTCATGGTCAAAATCCAGCCCATCACTGATGCTGCATGGCTGAGAAAGAATTCCATTTCATAGTTTAAGTGATTAAAATAATGAGGAATATATAAAAATATAATGATTTGTGAAATTACCTAAAATGAACATTGCAGTGTGCATAAATTGTTTTGTTGGAACACCTGTTCTCATGATTGATGAGACATTATGCCTTACTGAAGTTAAAGAACATGGATATGAATTAAAGAAATGAAAAACGAGCTGTGCAGTTAGTCAACCTGTGTATAACAGCATTCCCAGTGTCTATTTCTCATTTAAAAAGCAAGGGAAGGATGAGAGAGAGAGAAAGCGCTCTTTCATTCACTAGTTCAGATCCCAAAAGCCAGCACTGGGCCAAGTTGAAGCCAAGCATCAGGAATTCCACACCTGGTGTGGTTCCAGCACCTGAGCCATCTTCAGCTGCCTTCTCAGGTGCATTAGCAGGGAGCTGGATTGAAAGTAGAGCAGCCAGGACTCCTCTCTGTTATGAGCTACTGATGTTGCAAGTGTTGGCCTAACTTGCTGAGCCCCACTATTCCCTTTGAAACACAAACAGGAAATTCTGTTTCTTTTTAGAAAAAGTCTGAACCACTCACCGGCCACCAGGCCACATCTCGACCAGCCAGGAAGAATTCTCTCACAGTGCCCCGGTTCGTCTTCAGTGTTGCCTGAGAAGAAAGAAGGTGAGAGTCCAATAGCAGGTGCACCCAATATGTAAAAGAACCCACTCCTCCAGAGGCTCCGGCCACGGTTCTGAAATGGTGACTTCCTCAACTCTCCTACAGAAAAAAATTTTTTTTCCTCCAGAAACTGTAGAAGTAGGATGAGTTATTTGAAGACCTTTATAAGCATGGTTTTATAAAAACCCAGACCTGGACAAATTTGATGACAGTATTCACAATGTGTCCTAACTTCTCAGTTTATTTTCGTTAGTGTAAATGGAATGAGGTATCATGAAAGCTGAGATTGGTTGCAGACTTGGATTCATAAACCACATGCTGAGAAACAACAAAGGAAAATCAATATAATTAGACGACAAAAAGTCATGTATGTTATGCTAAGCTCTGGAGCTGCCCAGTCTAAAGTTCCTAGTGTTGACTTTATTCAAATGATGAGATGGCAAGGAGCAAAAACCCACCCAGCCAAAGCAGTGTTTGTATCAAGGACAAGGAAATATTTAGATAAAGACACCCGTGCACATTGTTAACCTTGTCTTAGATTTATTTACCATACCATACTTCTCCCTAAGACCCTCTGCTCTTCCCTACCCTTGTACCCATCCTGAGACCCCCATGAACTTTCACATACCCACAGCCCAACGACCATCACTACTACGAAATAGATGACGAGGACAGAGATGTCAGCAGCATTTTGGATGCGTTCTGATAGTGGAGGTGGCTCTGGGGTCCCAGTTGTGGTGCTGGGGCTTAATGTGCTGGCCATGGCTTGCAGGTGGCGCTGTTTGCACACTAAAGAGGACCTCTTTTATAGATAGGCCCTGGGTTAATGATCAGCATTAGGCAGGTGTGGTGAGATATCAGGGTCTATTTCTGGGCCTGGGGACCTTTAAACTCTCTCCTTGGAATCCAGGCTCTGGGACCCTGGCCCTCTAGCTATCAGTGCTGGCCTAGCAGAATGTGAAAGTGAAGGATGAAGAGTCAGCAATGACCTGAGAATTGATTGGAGAGGGAGAGTGGGGTTTCCTTGAATGGAAACACAGGGCATTAAGGAGATGGGAGTGGGTCAGTGAGGACTAGAGACGGACGGAGGGAGCACGGGGAGTGAAGAAGCACAGAAATGAAGGGTCAAGATAGAAAGTTACGTGAATCATACCTGTTACGGGCTTAGGAGGCTATTCGAGTGGACTTCACGTGACACGTCAGGACCATGGCCGGTCACCCAAAAAGAGAAGTGTCTCCATGACTGTGGAGCGTTGAGGACATACGATGGTGATTTGTGACTCTTACAGCAGCCTACATGTAGAAGTTTTGTGCCTACCACATCTTTGCCAATATTTAAAAACAATATCCACTCACCCATATTCATAGGTATGAATTGATCTTGCTATTGATCTACATTTCATAGCTGGGACATGAATGGAGCCCTTATGGGATATCAGCAATGCAGGCAGAGGCTCAGTCTGCAATGCCATGTCACAGGGCACAACCTTCAAAGGTAATACATTTTACTATTTTTAGCTATTGAAATTTAGATCAACCTGATATATATAGACTATAAGCAGTGTCTGGTACTATGTTACTTCTTAAAACATTTTAGAAGATTTGTTTGAAAGCCAGGGTAAATGAGGAAGGTGGAGATTCCTGAGCCTATGGAACTGTATCGTGATACATAAAAAACTAAAAATAATTTTAAAATATTTTAAAAAGAAAAAAAGGCAGAGTTAAAAGAGGGGAAGAGACAGAGACACAGACAGTTCTTCCATTTATGGGTTCATCCCCAAATAGATGAAATGGCTCAGACTGGGCCAAGTAGAAGCCAGAAGCCAGCAACTCTATCTTAGTCTATCAGATATGCAGCAAGGGCCCAAGAATTAGGATCATATTCCACTGAAATCCTAGGTTCATGGATAGGGAACTGTGTCAGAAGTGAAACTTCTGGGACTTGAACCACTATTTATATGGGATGGAAGCATTCGGCGTGAGCTCCGCCCACTGTGTGTCCACGATGCCTCCTTATACCCATTTTTAGCAGCAGACGTTAAGTCTAGTGGTTTAAGGCAACCATTTTTCACATCAGAAGAGCTGGTTTTCATTTGCATCGTTGGGAAATGAATGGGAGGCAATAGAGTCTGCATTTTCACTCGCTTCATGCTGAAGGGTAGCATGTCATCCCTGGGACATGTCGGCAGGAAGGAAGTCACGGTGGTCGTGGCTCCAAAGGCCATGGCTGTGGGTGTGCCACCAGTGGGCATGGCTGTGGGTGTACCACCAATAGGCATCATCAGAGGGTTTCAACAGGTCGTCTTGGTGGTCACAGAATCTCCACACGGTCCTACCTCAGCATTACCAAGTGTAATCTCACCTCCCCTCCAGGAGGCGGTTCAAACATGGCTTCAGATGATTCCCAGAAAAAAAGATAATAAAAGTAGGAACACTGGAGTGGCCCATAAAACGGAGAAACCTCAAATGTGTAACCAACTTCTCCCTCACCTGAACTCAGATATCAGATGCCTTATGCGCCATGGAGTACCTCTCTTCTAGCCTGTTTTAAAGGCATGTGGCCCTGTGAACTCTCCATGGACCTGTCCTTATGGCACTGATTGACTATGAAATCTGATTGCATTTCCCCAGATTCACACCCACCATGATCCTTTCTTCTCTCCACAGAGTGCTTGCTTGCTTGGATCTTCTCGTGGTGAAACATCCCTCTTTCATCTCATTCTTCCTGGGATAGCCCTCACTCCCCTAAACAAAGTGATTCAAAATGTTGGAAACTCAGTGGTGGCCCACAGCAGGTCCTCCTGGACACGTAGGTTTAAATCTCCAGTGATCACAGGACGTTGTACTGAGAACAACCCCAGACTGGTGAATGGCAATGTCAAGGGTGAGAACTGGGAAGTGGCTGAGCACCAGTGATTTCCACCAGGAGGCGCTGTCGTCTAGGAAATAGATACTTTGGTGAGCTGTTTCCCTCACCCCTAGCAGGTGGTGTTCCTGTGCCCTCAAGGGAACAAAAACAACCTCCCCATACCCTACCCCGACAGGCATGGATGTCATGTTCTCATTGGAGACTAAGAGGAAATAAAAGGAGGGGCTTGCCACAATCTCCAGAAGGGTAGAAATTTGCATGGAGCCCTCCCACCCTCAGAAGCAGGGGACACATAAGAAGGCTTGGTGTGCAGCAGGCTGGCTGTGGGTGTGAGGCAGCAGAGGCTTGTGTGTGTCCACCATGGCCTGGACCGTGCTCCTCCTCGCCCTTCTTGCTCACTGCGCAGGTGGCTTCCTGCAGGAGTGTTCTGGCGGGAGGTGCTGCTGGCTGTCCATGAAGATGGGTCATGCCCATCCTCACTGATCTCTGACTTTTCTCTTGCAGGTTCCTGGGCCCAGGTTGTGTTCACTCAGCCTCAGTCTGTGTCGGGGTCACTGGGGGAGACGGTCTCCATTTCGTGCACACGCAGCAGTGGTAGCATTTGGGAATACGCTGTGCACTGGTACCAGCAGCTCCCAGGCAGGGCTCCCACACTCGTGATCTATGATGATGATCAGAGAGCCTCGGGGGTTCCTGAGCGGTTCTCTGGCTCCACCGACAGCTCGTCCAACTCTGCCTCCCTGACCATCTCTGGGCTGCAGGCTGAGGATGAGGCTGACTACTTCTGTCAGTCTATTGCTAGCACTGGTAATTGCACAGTGCTCCAGCCCCACGGGGAAGTGAGACAAAAACTCCCTGAGCAAACAGCCCTGCTTCTACCCTCTACCTGTAAACCTACCCCCAACACCAACTCCAGGAGGTTGCCTCTTTTGGGTCTCCTCTGGGCATGCTATAGTTAGAATTTTCAATTCAATTAGCTCCCTGGGTGTTTCCTCAATACAGTTATGTCTTAATACGTTTCGATGTATGATCCAAACCCTTTTTGAGCTTTCTGTGTATTTATATAGAATGTTTGGGGCCCTAGCCACAGCCACCACTGCCATACAGTGAGCAAGTCCCAGGTTTGCCTGGGCCTAAAAAATTTCTCCCTTCACGGTAGTATGCTGTGAAGGGATCTCTTGGGAACTAGGGTCGGTCCCTGGCTGCACCTGCCACTACCATCTTATGGCAAGAGGGGTCTAGGGGAGTTTGACTCAGAGCTTGGGTGTTGCAAGCTACCAGCAACGTGGCGGCTGCTGGGGGTACCTGAGCCAGGTCAGACTCAATGCTTGGTGCCCTAGCCAAGCAACTGCTGCTACACAGTGAGTGGGTCTAGGACTTTTGGGCAGCCAGCGCGCTAACTGGGAGCCGGGCTCTACCCACTGTCCACCTGGCGGCGAGCTGTGGGGTGTTAGGGGTTTGGGGTTTCTGCCTAGGGACATCCTTGGATAAAGCCATTGTGCATATAGAGAAGGAATGAATTCTGAGGGATTCCCAATGACAGGGTCACTGTACTTGCAGGTGGACTGGAGGGGAAAGACCAGAAGATCTGTATGGGTCAGACTGATACACCAGCCTACATGGGAGTCCTGAGTAGGGCTTGTTATCATGGAACAGTGCTGACCACATGCTAGTCCATGTGAAAGCTAGGACCGGGGACCTGTCTAGCAGGACTAGATGCAAGTACCTGAATGAGTGCTAATAGTAGATGTACTCACCAGTGGCTGAGTGCTGGGATCAGGGGAGGGGACTCAGGAAAACATAGGGACCTTTCTTTCCTCCATGGCATCTCATCTTGCTTTCTAGCCCCAAAGTAGTGCCCATAGCCGGGGACTCAAGTGCTTTTTTCTTGTTGAGTCCAAGGCTCATCTTTTCTTCTATGTTAGTGCCTTGGTCAGTTCACCACCCTCAGTGACAACAACACCCTCAGATGTCATCGCATGTGTGTTACCAGCTCTTCATGAAAGTTCCCAATAACAGCGCTAGTTTTGAAACTCTCAGGCCCTCAGGGACTGGAGATGGATTCTCTCTCTGCCTGACAACCATTGTATCTTGTGGATTACCTGTGGTAGATGATTATCATTGCAAATCTGACAAAGACCTCAATGTATGCACCCTGCTCACTCTGTGTGTGTGTGTGTGTGTGTGTGCACGCGCACACACGTGTGTGTACAAAACCAGGACATATGCAGACAGAAATCCATTCTCCGGGTACTCCTTAACTGCCATCACCACTGACCTGTGATTGATGGCATGGCCTTCATGAGTGTTGCTGGTGACAATTGTCTGATGTGCACCTCAGAAGCTCAGGTGTGTACATTTGTTGCAACCTAACAGAGATGAGTTTGAGCTGTGGTGAGACTTGGTGTGGTTGGTTCCATTGGGAAGCCAGTAGACTCATAGGGGGAGTGTCCTTGCAGAAGTTTAATGAGGACCTCATAGGACTCTGGCTAAGCCCCTGTGTATGAAGTTGTCTCCTGCGTCTCATGTTGCCTCCATGCCTTTGCCGTGGGCTCCCTGCCACCCAGGCTCCTGCCAGGCTACATCCATCCTTCCATCCTGACTCCTCACCAGAGGCTGCACCAAGGGATGGCCCACTCTTAGATTCAGTCTTCAAAAGCACAAAGTGAAAGGAACCTGTTTTCTGGAGTTTGCCTCTCAGGCATTAAGTTACAGAAATGGGAAGCAGACTCTGGGTGATTCTTTTGATGCAAGAAGAAGTCTTCTTTTGTGGCAAGCCAAGGTTTAGAGTGAGCCATTGTTAATGGGAATACTGTACCTATTCTTGTAACATGCATGGAGCTCCTTGTCCGGCTCAGGATGTCTCTTGAGAGATGATGATGGGGCCAAGGGGTGGCTGCTTCCATCATGGCAGAACAGATGATGGATTGGCCACCGCAGCAGGATCTGTCAGAAAGTGGATTTCTTGCCACCGGCAAAGGCTTGCCCATATCTTCCTCATTCACTGACTGCTGCCTCTTGTTCAATCCTGAGGTTCCTGCTGAAGCACATGGTGCATGGCATGGACCTCTGCTTTCCATGCTGCAAACTATACTGCAGATATACAGTGCGATCCAATGTAAATGTCTTAACTTAGAAAGATACACACACTGGGCCCGGCACTATAGTGTAGTGGTTAAAGTCCTTGCTTTGCACACCCAAGATCCCATATAGTTGCCAGTTCTAATCCTGGTGGCCCTGCTTCCCATCCAGTTCCCTGCTTGTAGCCTGGGAAAGCAGTTGAGGAAGGCCCAAAGCCTTGGGGCCTTGCACCCATGTGGGGGACCTGGAAGAGCTCCTGGCTTTGTATTGGCTCAACTCCAGCCGTTGCGGTCACTTGGGGAGTGAACCGTCAGGTGGAAGATCTTCCTCTCTGTCTCTCCTCCTCTGTATATGTGACTTGCCAATAAAAAAAAAAAAAATGAATATTTTAAAAAAAAAAAAGAAAGATACGCACATATATTGGGGTGCACTGGATTTACTGTCACCAATGATTTGTGAATATCATATGAGTGAAGCTTTTTCTTGACTGCTCTGCTTGGAAGTCAACTTCTTGTTTATGTCTGGGAAAGTACCAGAAGATGGTACAAGTATTTGGGGGTGCTGAAAGGATGTGGGAGACCTGGATGAGATGAAGCACCTCATTCCTGGCTTTATGCTAGCCCAGCCCTGGTCATTGTGGCTGTTTGGGAGTGAATCCGTGCATGGAAATAACAAGAGCACATAGAGCAGTAGAAACATTTTCACGGACAAAGTGGCACCCGTTGAGATTAGGTGATGTTACCTCGCTGGTGGCTGCCTAACTCTTGCGATCTGCACACCTGTAACATCAGCATTCCACAGACAGCACCAAGCCTGCTGCAGGAGCTGTGACTGGGCCAGCTTGAGTCCCAGCTGCAGTCAACTGAAAGGTCAGTCTTGCCAGCTGACTCCTGAGAGTGACTTTGGGCAGCAAGCCCATGTGGAGCACCCTGGGGCCTCCATGTCACAAAGGTCTCTGTGCCTGTGATGGGGAGAGCCACCCTGTAGAGTTCTGAGATGCCCATTGTCTCAGTGCAGAGCAACTGTCCCTGTGTTTCATTCACACAGGTCTAGGGAATCTTCTGTAGCCTTGTAGGGTTTCTCTCCCAGCCTCTTTCAAAGTCATTGGGTCCGGTGAATCCTCCATGGCCAGGTCCATTTCAGAACTTTATGGCAATTATTGATTTGAGATCTGATTAGGGTTCCCCAGATTCACATTCACCTGACCCCTTTCTTCTCTCTGCAGAGACTTTGTGAGGCTGGATCTTCTTGTGTTACCAGAAAAACAAAACAAAACTAAACAAAACAAAAAAACAAAAATACCTATTCCTCTCATTCTTGAGCTGATATTCGTAGTTCCCCCACACGAGGTGATTCAGTTGTCTGACTTTAGCGGTGGCACAGAGCCTGTCTCTGTGGACAAGAAAGTTTAAACCTTCAGCAAGTACAACATGCTGCCTGAGAACACCCCAGCTAGTGAATGGAAATGTCAGGAATGAGAACGGGGAAGCAAAGAACATGATCACCAGCGCCATCCACCAGGAGGCGCTGTCGGCCGCGCACTTGGCTGTTGCTTGAGTTTCTCAGCTCTTTCCTCACCCACAGCAGGTGGTGATCACGTGCCCTCAGGAGAGAAAACAACAGCCTCTTGGACAGAATCTTGTTCTCAGCTGGAGCCCAAGAGGAAGTTAAACAAAGGTCCGTGACAGCCTGCAGGGGGGCAGAGATTTGCATGGAGCTCTCCCACCCTCAGGATCAGGGGACACATAAGAAAGCTTGGTGTGCAGGAGGCTGGCTGTGGGTGTGAGGCAGCAGAGGCTTGTGTGTGTCCACCATGGCCTGGACCGTGCTCCTCCTCGCCCTTCTTGCTCACTGCGCAGGTGGCTTCCTGCAGGACATCCGTCGGGGGCGGGGGGCGGTGCTGGACGTGACTGTGCTGTGTGATCTCTTTCTCACAACGAGGAAAAGAGAGAGAGAAAAATAGAGAGGTTCTTCCATCCCCTGAAATTCCCCAATGGCAACAATGATGAGAGTGGTGCCAGGCCAAAGCCAGAAACGGGCGGTTTTATCGTGCTCTCCCATCTGGTGCCAGCATCCCAGCTACTGACACCATCTTCTGCTACTTTCCAGGCACAAAAACAGAAAGCTAAATTTCCTAGTGGAGCAATCAAGACCAGAACCAGCAGGCACATGAGATGTCCAAATAGCAGGTGAAATTGAACCCACATGAATTTCGAAGTGGGTTGGGAAACCCAGGTTCTCAGGCCATCATCTGCAGACCCTAAGGGGATCATCAGTGCACACACACATTCTGAAGAAGAAACACCAGCAGACAGCCCAGTCCATCCAGCAAGCAGACAGCAGCCAGGCCAGCTAGAGGTCCTGGTGACACGCACCCACTTCGGCCCAGCAGCAGCCACATGGCCCGGCTCACAGGGAGCCCCTCAACATGCTGGAGCCTCTGTCTGTGGATGGGATGATGTGTTGGCTTCTGCCAAATGCTCAGACACCACAGCAAAGCCAGACGAGCAAGCAGCAAGCAGACACACATGGCACACACACACACACACACACAGGCTAAGAAGCTCCAGTTAGTAACACACAAACCTGCAGAGCCACGAATACACTAACAAACTCAGAATACTAACCTTCCATAAAACCAGTGAGAGGAAAAGAAAACAGAATCAAGTGAAGCTGGGAAAACAATTTTTGAAAGAAAAATCATTTCACAAAGGTGCACATTGACACAAAAATAGAGAGGAAGAAATTCTGGAAATGAGCTCAATGTCCCTGTTTTGAAGCAAAACTTTTCCAGAAAGAGATCAGATCATGCCTCAAAACATGTGAAGGGAATTTTGCATCTGCACGTGGGCAGAAAGAAGAAGCTAAAGCAAATTTCTGCTCATACATGCAACAAGGACACCCAAAAGTGCCACCCTCACTAATGGAGAACAGATGACAGGAGACGAAGAGTGGGCTGCCTGGGTGAGTTTTTGTCTCACTTCCCCGTAGGGCTGGAGCACTGTGTAACTACCACTATCATAAGACTGACAGAAGTAGTCAGCCTCGTCCTCAGCCTGCAGCCCAGAGATGGTCAGGGAGGCAGAGTTGGACGAGCTGTCGATGGAGCCAGAGAACCGCTCAGGAACCCCCGAGGCTCTCTGATCATCATCATAGATCACGAGTGTGGGAGCCCTGCCTGGGAGCTGCTGGTACCAGGACACATATGCATCGTTAATGTCACCACTGCTGGGGGTGCAGGAAATGGAGACCGTCTCCCCCAGTGACCCCGACACAGACTGAGGCTGAGTGAACACAACCTGGGCCCAGGAACCTGCAAGAGAAAAGTCAGAGATCAGTGAGGATGGGCATGACCCATCTTCATGGACAGCCAGCAGCACCTCCCGCCAGAACACTCCTGCAGGAAGCCACCTGCGCAGTGAGCAAGAAGGGCGAGGAGGAGCACGGTCCAGGCCATGGTGGACACACACAAGCCTCTGCTGCCTCACACCCACAGCCAGCCTGCTGCACACCAAGCCTTCTTATGTGTCCCCTGCTTCTGAGGGTGGGAGGGCTCCATGCAAATCTCTGCCTTTTGTGGGCTGTCACAGACCTTTGCTTAACTTCCTCTTGGGCACCAGTTGAGAACAAGATTCTGTCCAGGAGACTGTGTTTCCAGGACATCTGTTTGATCTGGATTTTTTCTTCTTGCTGGGTGGACTGGCCTGTTTGTGGGTATTTTCCTTGGAGTGTAGATACTGGAGTAAGAGTTAGCTTAAGGGTCTGCAGATGGCATCGTGGCAAGCCTAATCTCCCAACCTTCACTCTCCAGTAATATAGCCACCGAAAGAGAGTCAGGGGACACTGTGTTTAGGGAGAATTCTCAACACAAGAAAGGATGTGTTGTGTGAAGTCGGTTAGCTCTTGGTGAGGAGTTCCAGAGTGCAGGAGCCCTGTCATTTGTGTAGGGTTGCTGTGCAGCAGGCAATGCACCCAGAGACACTCTCCCTTCTTAGGCAGCCACTTATCTCACTTGCTGGTTATTGTCATGGCCCATCCTAACATCATCTGTCCCCTGTTCCGACTCTCCCTGGTGGGTAATGTGATCTTGCAATGCCTAGTAGTCCCCAGCCTTAGCTTAAGTGTATGCTAGTGAATGGCGCCTCAGTGATGGTCTATGCAAACAACCCCAGTTCAGGTCTCCCACGTGTGTTGGTCCATCAGTTTGACCCTTAAAGGCTGTCCTGTTCCTCCATCCAAGCCATTTGGTCTCAGCCCCTCACACACCTACACATACGGTAGCCTTATCTATGAAAGTCCCTCAGCAGTAATTCTTCACCTGGGTATGAACCCTCAGGTCATCACTCACCCACAGCTCTGTGATCCCCCAAATGCCCTGCAAATCCATAAGTTCAAGTGCCCTGGCAGGTCGAGCTAGGGCAATGCCCAGTGGCATTGGCACCGGAGCCACGCAGGGCAGCTGTCTGACCCGGTAGGGAGAGTCCCCAGCCCCAGCATAAAGCCGGAGCTGCCCGAGGCTACCACCTCCCACCTCTCCTTTCTATCATATGATATTTGGTGTGATCCAATGTAAAGGGTCTTTTTGTCTCAGAAGTTCAAACACACAGACACATGCTGTGTAATAATCTGAGAAACAGACCCTCTTCATGGCTTTATGAGGCATCATGGCAGCGACTGCAGTGCCTGAGGTAGCCCCCATTGATGGGATGCATGACCAGCTATGCAGAGTCTTCTAGACTCTTTCAAAAACAGTCGAAACTGTGGATTCTCCACGGCCATGTCTTACGTCACACCTTTATGGCACTTATCTTATTGATGATGAGGTCTGATCAAGTTTTTTTTTTTTTTAGAATCCTGCCCACCCTGAGCCTTTCCACTCTCTTAAATTGTGCCTGTTTGGATCTTCTCGTGGTGAAATCTCCTTTTCCTCCCATCCTTGCTGTGAAATCCATCATCTTCTAAAAATAGAGTGATCAGAATGCCAGAACTTCAGAGATGGTGCAGACTTTGTAGGATGGTTAGGAAGGTTTAAATCTATGGTAAGCACAGATTGGGGTGCAGAAAAAAAAAACACCAAAAAAACCCGCAGCTTCTGAATTTAAAAATCAAGGGTGAGGATATGGAAAAAAGGAGGCCCGAGCACCACTGCCTTCCACCAGGGGGCGCTGTCGCAATGAACCTACTGTTGCTTGGCACTTGGCTGTTTCTCTCGCCCCTAGCAGCAGGTGGTATATCTGTGCCCTCACGGGAGCAAACAAAGGCCTCCTATGCTGACCTTCTGTTCTCATTGGAGACTAAACAAATGTTCAAAGAGGGCTTGTCATAGCCACCAAAGGGCAGAGATTTGCATGGAGCCCTCCCACCCTCAGAAGCAGGGGACACATAAGAAGGCTTGGTGTGCAGGAGGCTGGCTGTGGGTGTGAGGCAGCAGAGGCTTGTGTGTGTCCACCATGGCCTGGACCGTGCTCCTCCTCGCCCTTCTTGCTCACTGCGCAGGTGGCTTCCTGCAGGAGTGTTCTGGCGGGAGGTGCTGCTGGCTCTTCATGAAGATGGGTCATGCCCATCCTCACTGATCTCTGTCTGACTTTTCTCTTGCAGGTTCCTGGGCCCAGTTTGTGCTTTCTCAGCCTCAGTCTAAGTCAGGGTCACTGGGGGAGACGGTCTCCATTTCCTGCAGCCGCAATGGTGGTGGCATTGGGAGTTATTTTGTATCCTGGTACCAGCAGCTCCCAGGCAAAGCACCCACCACAGTGATCTATAAGAATGATCAGAGGCCCTTGGGGGTTCCTGAGCGGTTCTCTGGCTCCATCGACAAGTCGTCCAACTCTGCCTCCCTGACCATCTCTGGGCTGCAGGCTGAGGACGAGGCTGACTACTACTGTCAGTCGTATGATGACAGTGTTCATCCCACAGTGCTCCAGCCCCACGGGGAAGTGAGACAAAAACTCACCCAGGCACCCTACTCTTGGTCTGTCCTCCACATGTCCCCATCAGGGAGGGTTGCCCTTTCAGCTGTCTTTCTTGCTTGCATGGGTTGCAATTTGCCATTAAAAATTCCTTTAGTTTACCCTCCCTGACCCTGCACAGATACAAATTTCCTTTCACATGTTTTGATGCATGATCTGATCTGTTTCTCGAAAAGATTTATTTCAAAACAAGAAAATTGGATTTTTTAATATTTGTTCCTCTATGATTACATTTTTGTCAATGTATATATATTTTTTAAATTATTTAAATTATTTTGCTCAAAAGTTGTTTTCCCAGCTTCACTTGATTCTGTTTTCTTTTCCTCTCACTCACTGGCTTTGTGGAAGGTTAGTATTTGAGTTTGTTAGTGTATTCGTGGCTCTGCAGGTTTGTGTGTTACTAACTGGAGCTTCTTAGCCTGTGTGTGTATGTGCCATGTGTGTCTGCTTGCTGCTTGCTCGTCTGGCTTTGCTGTGGTGTCTGAGCATTTGGCAGAAGCCAACACATCATCCCATCCACAGACAGAGGCTCCAGCATGTTGAGGGGCTCCCTGTGAGCCGGGCCATGTGGCTGCTGCTGGTCGAAGTGGGTGTGTGGCACCAGGACCTCTAGCTGGCCTGGATGCTGTCTGCTTGCTGGATGGACTGGGCTGTCTGCTGGTGTTTCTTTTTCAGAATGTGTGTGTGCACTGATGATCCCCTTAGGGTCTGCAGACGATGGCCTGAGAACCTGGGTTTCCTGGCACACTTCTCAACTCACGTGTGTTCAGTGTCACCTGCTATTTGGGCATCTCATGTGTCTGCTGGTTCTGGTCTTGATTGCTCCACTAGGAAATCCAGCTTCCTATTTCTGTGTCTGGTAAAGTAGCAGAAGATGGTGTCAGTAGCTGGGCTCTTTGCCACAAGATGGGAAGCACTCACTTCTGGCTTTGGCACAGCCCTTGTCGTTGCAGCTGTTGGGAAGTCATCAGAATGTGGAAGAACCTTTCTCTACTTTTTTTTCTCTATCCTTCTTCCCATGTTTACATTTACAAATAAATAAAACCAAAATAGGCAAGAATGTGTTTATGTAAAATTTCAAATTAAATGTTTGCTTACCTTAACATTAAAAATAAAAGCCCATAGAAATGCAGTCTTCCGGGACCTGGGGAGGGTGGGAAATTGGGTGGACCTTCTCCCTTAATGCCCCCTTTTAAACATGAAGGAAACAATATGGAAAAAAATAATAGTCTTACCCACTTTCCCGTAGCCCTTGAAACTTTTTACCCTAATTAACTATGTAAAGATTGTCAAAATATAATAATAATAATAAAAGAAATGCAGTCTTGTAACTGTTTTTTATTTGGGCCACTGTCATGAACAAGTAGCCTCAGCTTCTGCATTGGAGCCAATATTCCATATGGTTTCTGGTTTCTGTTCTGCCTACTCCACGTCCTCTCCAGTTCTCTGCCGGTGACTGGGAAAGCAGCAGAGTTTGGCCCCAGTGACTGTGTGCCTGAATTTACAAGGAAGCTCCTGACTTCTGGCTTTGGATGAGTCCAATTGTAGCCATTGCAGCTATGATTACAGGGAGTGTGGTTGGACAGAATGCTCACCGACACCTCCCTGGGGGCTCCATGAATCTCTCCTGCCCTGGAAGGTCTCTGGGCCTGCAATGGGATGAGGCACCTTGCACCATACTGCAATGCCCATTGCCTCAGCATGAAGTAACCCGCTGTCTTTCCTCTGCACGGGTGTGGTGGTTCCTCTGCTGTACCCTCACTCAGCTTTGATTTCCTCCTTTCCTGGTCAGGTTAGCACGATTCCAGCTTTCCTGTTGTTCTCTGATATTCAGTGTGTCTGCTGGCTTTGGGTAATGCCTTTGCTCAGCAATCTACTCTACATGACTAAAGGCACCAAGCAGCAGCCTGAATGTGACACCTCAGTTGATTTCCTCTTTGAACGTGCCCACTTGAAATGCAGAGTGAAAGAGTGAGAGCAAGGAAGTAGATGACATTGAGAGGAACAGAGCTTTCTCCCATTGGCTTGTTTTGGTGTCCAGGTCCCTGTAAGAATTGGAGTTGGGCCCGGCTGTCAGCGGGAGCCCAGCATCCAATCCACATCTCCAACACATGTGGCAGGCTCAGCCACCTCTCTTCCGGAGTGTGCATCTGCACGAAGCTGGAATTGGTGTTTTCTGTTTCTTTTACTCCTGTGCCCTCAGGAGAGAAAACAAAAGCTTCCCGCAACTCAACTCTGACAACACGGAAGTTTGTGCTCTTTTAACTGGTCCACAGAATGGAGAAACCTCATTTGCATGTTGACATATCTCCCGATGGCACACATAGATGGGATGCAGAGCAGACAAGCAGTAGTCTTTCTCTCCTGGCCTCTTTCAAAGTCATCGGGTCGTATGGACGCTCCCTAGCCGTGTCCTATTTCAGACTTTATGGCCCTTATTGATGATGAGATCTGATTCAATTTTTTTAGAGTCACTCCCATCCTGAGTCTTTCCTCTCTCCATAGTCTTTGGTCATATGTTCTCCAAAAATCTTCTTTCCTCTCATTGTTGCTGTGATAGCCATCATTTCCCCGAACACAAAGTGTATCAAAACGCCTGAACCTCAGTGGTGGCACAGAGCCAATAGGATGGTTATGACAGTTTATGATCCGGTGCTCACAGGATGGGGTGCAGAGAACCACCAGCAGGTGAATGGAAATGTCAGGAATGAGAACTGGGAAGGAAAGAGCCTGAGCACACGGCCATCCACCAGGGGGCGCTGTCAGCTAAGCGCTTGGCTGATGTTTGCGTTTTTCAGCTGTTTCCCTTATTCTTAGCAGGTGGTGTTCCACTGTCCTCATGGGAGGAAACAACAAACTGGACCACAGAATCTTATTCTCAGCTGGAGCCCAAGAGGATTTTAAATGAGAGGCTGGTGACAGACTGCGGGAGGGCAGAGATTTGCATGGAGCCCTCCCACCCTCAGAAGCAGGGGACACATAAGAAGGCTTGGTGTGCAGGAGGCTGGCTGTGGGTGTGAGACAGCAGAGGCTTGTGTGTGTCCACCATGGCCTGGACCGTGCTCCTCCTCGCCCTTCTTGCTCACTGCGCAGGTGGCTTCCTGCAGGAGTGTTCTGGCGGGAGGTGCTGCTGGCTGTCCATGAAGATGGGTCATGCCCATCCTCACTGATCTCTGACTTTTCTCTTGCAGGTTCCTGGGCCCAGGTTGTGTTCACTCAGCCTCAGTCTGTGTTGGGGTCACTGGGGGAGACGGTCTCCATTTCCTGCACACGCAATGGTGGTGACATTACGAGTTCCTACATGTCCTGGTACCAGCAGCTCCCAGGCAGGGCACCCACACTCCTGATCTATAATGATGATCAGAGAGCCTCAGGAGTTCCTGAGCGGTTCTCTGGCTCCATCGACAGCTCGTCCAACTCTGCTTCCATGACCATCTCTGGGCTGCAGGCTGAGGACGAGGCTGACTACTACTGTCTCTCTTATGAGATGAATTATTATCCCACAGTGCTTGAACCGTATGGAGAAGTGAGACAAAGTCTCTCCAGGCCAAACCAGCGCTGCAGCTGGGCTCCGCAGCACCTGTCAGCGAAGATGCCTTTTTTGCATATGATAGTTACAACTTTCATTTAAACATATTTCTTTTTTTTTAATCCCACAGACACTAATTTCACATTACATGTTTTCATGTATGAACAGGTTGATAGAAACACAGGGTCATGAAATTCACTCTCAGAGTTTGCTCTGCTCCATCCTGTGTCAATGATGTACACATTTTTTGTGAAATTATTATGATCAGATTGTTACTCAAGCTTCATTTTCTATTTCTATTCTTTTCAAAATCTCGCTGATTTCCTGAAGATTTTAACTTTGAATGTTTCCAGGTGTTCTTCATCTCCAGGTTGTTGTGCTTTAGTTATTGGAGCTTTATTAGTATGTATGTGTGATTGTGTTAGTGTGTGTGTGTGTGTGTGTGTGTGTGTGTGTGTGTGTTTGGTGTCCTGTTTGTCTTTCTCATTATGCAGTCAACTTTACTGTGGTTGCCGAGCATCTGGCAGAAGCAAACACATCAGCCCATTCTGAGAAGCTGGCTTCAGATTGTTGAGAACTGCACCTGTGAAGCTCCCAGGCTGGTGGCATTGCCTTCCAGTCTTTAGGGTCCCATCTGCTCCACTTCCTACCAGTTCCCTGCTTATGGCCTAGGAAAGCAGAAGAGCGGCTCAAGACTTGGGTCTCTGCAAGTCTTGAGCCCAGCTAGAGTTTCAGCTGCAGAGCAGGGTGCCTTGCCAGATGATTGCCAGGAAGTGACCATGGCAAAAGCTCAGGAACCACACCATGGGCAAGGGAGTCCACTCGTCTGAGATCACTGCCTGAGTCTGTTGATGCTAGAAGAACCCTTCTTCTGATGCCAGCCATGGTCTAGAATGAGCCACACCTGACACTGACACTGCGCCTGCTCACATGTAGATGGGCAGAGTCCCTTGTCTGGTGCCTTCTATTTCCTGAGAGACAGTGATGAGGAGCAGGACCTGCTGCTTCCAGGTGTGTCAGAAAGCACGACGGACTCGGCCATGCTAGCAGGGTCTGTCTGGAATGATTTTGAGCCATGGGAAAAAGCAAACATTTCACCAAATCATTTTTGTTCATTTACTGTTGTCACATTTTGAGTCCTGAGAGTCCTGCTAAAACACGTAGCAGATGGCCTTGGGCGCACACCTCCACACTTCTCTTTTCTATCCTGCAATACAGAGTACAGATATTTGCTGTGATCTAACGTAAAGTGTCTTGTCTTTTTTCTCAGAAGTTCACACTCACACAACACACAATATTTAATAATCTGAGAAATAAACCATGATCATGGCTTTATGAGGCATCATTGCCCAGATGGCATTTGCTGTGCAAATGCAAAAGAAATTGTGGAAGTAGCAGCCCATGCACTGGCTGAGTGGGATCAGTGTAACCAGTTGGGCATCCCATATGAGCACAATTTTTTTTTTCATGGATGCTCTGCTTTGAATTCAGCTCCAGTTTATGTTCTGGAAAACTCACAAAGGATGGTAAAAATGCTTGGGATCCTGCTATCATGTGTGAAGCCTGGATGAGGCGCCTCATTCCTGGCTTTATGCTAGCCCAGCCCTGGTCATTGTGGCTGTTTGGGAGTGAATCCGTGCATGGAAATAACAAGAGCACATAGAGCAGTAGAAACATTTTCACGGACAAAGTGGCACCCATTGGGATTAGGGGATGATGTTACCTCGTTGGTGGCTGCCACAACCTCCTAACTCTTGCGATCTGCACACCTGTAACATCAGCATTCCACAGACAGCACCAAGCCTGCTGCAGGAGCTGTGACTGGGCCAGCTTGAGTCCCAGCTGCAGTCAACTGAAAGGTCAGTCTTGCCAGCTGACTCCTGAGAGTGACTTTGGGCAGCAAGCCCACGTGGAGCACCCTGGGGCCTCCATGTCACAAAGGTCTCTGTGCCTGTGATGGGGAGAGCCACCCTGTAGAGTTCTGAGATGCCCATTGTCTCAGTGCAGAGCAACTGTCCCTGTGTTATTCTCACAGGTCTAGGGATTGCTCTGTAGCACCCTTGCACACAGCCTTGAATTCCCACGTTCTTGATCAGGCTGTGATGTTTCCAAATGAACCATATCCTTATCTCCAATAGAGGAGGCAGGAGTGACCTCAGTTGCCTGTCGTGTGATTTGCTTGAAGCTAGATTTGCAAACATAGCTGGGACTCAAACTTGCCTTCAGATAATGTCAAGTCAAAACGAAATTAGGAACACCCCACTGGTGCACGACACGCAAAAAGCCCAAGTGGATATCAACCTTACCGCAAAATGACCAGTCATGTCGAGTCTCTCTCCCAGCCTCTTAAAATTGCATGTGGCCCTGTGGCCCCACCAAGGCAATGTCCTGTTATGGGCCTTTATAGAACTGATTGGCGTGAGATTTGATTAAGTTGTGCTAGATTCATACCCACTGCAACACTTTCCTCTCTCTGTAGATGTTCGCGGCTGGATGTTTTATGGGTGAAAAAAAAACCCTTTTCTCTCATTCTTGCTGTAATGCCCACCATTTCCTCCAAACAAAAAGTCATTCAAATCGCCTGAATTTCGTTGCTGGGGCAGAGAAGGCTGGCAGGGACATGAGGGTTGAAAGGCACAGCAGGCACAGGATGCTATGCACCTGTGCCATCCACCAGGGGGCGCGGTCATCTTGGGACTTGGTCCAGGTTTGGCATTTTGTAGCTGTTTCCCTTACCACTAGCAGGAGGTGTCCCTGTATCCTCAAGAGAAAACCACAGCCTCACCCTGAGAATCTTGTCCTAGTTGGAGGCCAAGAGGAAGCTAAAGGAGGGGGCCTTTGTCAGCCTGCAAAAGGGCAGAGATTTGCATGGAGCCCTCCCACCCTCAGAAGCAGGGGACACATAAGAAGGCTTGGTGTGCAGCAGGCTGGCTGTGGGTGTGAGGCAGCAGAGGCTTGTGTGTGTCCACCATGGCCTGGACCGTGCTCCTCCTCGCCCTTCTTGCTCACTGCGCAGGTGGCTTCCTGCAGGAGTGTTCTGGCGGGAGGTGCTGCTGGCTGTCCATGAAGATGGGTCATGCCCATCCTCACTGATCTCTGATTTTTCTCTTGCAGGTTCCTGGGCCCAGGTTGTGTTCACTCAGCCTCAGTCTGTGTCAGGGTCACTGGGGGAGACGGTCTCCATTTCCTGCACACGCAGCAGTGGTAACATTGGGGATGACTTTGTGCACTGGTACCAGCAGCTCCCAGGCAAAGCACCCACCACAGTGATCTATGGTGATAATCGGAGGCCCTCGGGGGTTCCTGAGCGGTTCTCTGGCTCCATCGACAGCTCGTCCAACTCTGCCTCCCTGACCATCTCTGGGCTGCAGGCTGAGGACGAGGCTGACTACTACTGTCAGTCTTATGATAGTGGTAGTTACACAGTGCTCCAGCCCTACGGGGAAGTGAGACAAAAACTCACTCAGGCACATCAGTCCTGTGTGTAAAGTCAACTGTTCTGATCAGGGAGGATACCATTTTTGGTTCTGCTTTTGCATGCTAATGTTACAATTTTTAATCAATTATTCCTTTTTTTAGTCGCACGAATGCAAATTTCCCTTCATGCGTTTTGATACATGAAGAGATTGGTAGAAACACAGGGTCATGGAATTCTTTTCCAGAGTTTGCTTACTCTCTTAAATAATTTATTTTTAATAATTCTTTTATTTTGGTAATCCATGCATAGTCGATTAGGGCACAGGGAGTCAATGGATACAGGAAAATGGATAATACCATTGTTTCCACAGTCATATTTTTTTTTCTCTATCCAGGGTAAGTGAAGAGATAAAGGTAAAAGCCCCACCCAGCCTCCCACCCTTCCCAGGGCCCCCAACGTGGGGCATGCTCTGAGGGTCCTGCTCATGCAGTTTTGATAACTCAACAGTTCTGAATTGCTGCCAATCTTGCCATTCCAAGAGTGATGAAATCTCTCTGGAATCCACTGCTGACATAGTCTCTTCATGGTTGGGGTTCTGAGATCAGCAAGGATCCCCAGAAAAACTTTGTCTGAAGTGATCCCAGACCTGATTCTTGTGTGTGCTTGCCAGTTCAGGGTTTGGCACAGTCCATCACCCCAATCAGCTTATGCATATGCTGGTCGTTGCACTTGCTGGGTCAGTTCTGTTTCCAGTCCTGTCTTCCATGCAAACTAATGGTTGTTGTAGTCCAGCCTGATCCTGTCCACTTCAGACTCAGCCCTCAAGCAAGCCAGTGGAAGCTGCAGCCTAGTTGGGATGACTCCCCATAACTTTCACTAGGCCTGCCCCCTACCCTGGTTCCCATGTATGCCAGTATGTACCGTAGACTTGTTCAGTCTGTCTCACATCCCATTTAGCTCTTGTATATGTCAATGGGCATTGAAGCCTAGTACAACCCAATCTGTCCTATTATCCAGCCCACACGCATACTGGTGGGTGTTGTTCTGTCTAGCCACCCCTGTCCTGATCCTGATATTCATGCTCTCCAGTGGCAGTGATAATTCAAGAGGAAGGCGCCCACTATTTCCATCCTAGGCCATTTCCACTCCCGGATTATGCACTCTCCAGGTGGTTCTGTGGTTTAACTTGACAGGATTAGGCTCTAGTGCCAGCCTCTGCCAGCTGATGCTGTGGCAAAGCCCATCCAACCCTCACCCTCTCTAATTTATGCTTGCACAAGTAGGAACAATCAGCCCAGCCTAACTTTTCCCTGATCTAGCTCATGTGGCCCACAGATGTTGTAGCCCTGCCTGGTCTGGTCTGCCCCATCCCAGCTCACGCTCTCCAGTGGGAATGGTGGTCCAGCAGGGGAGCCCTCCACATTCCCCCTACCGGTTTGTCCCCTGCCTCCCGGGTCTCATGTGTGTTGGTTGGGCACTGCGGCCCAGTTTGGTACAGCCCACCTCACCTTGGCATTTGCCAGTGGGTGTTGTACCCTGGCCCGGCCCAGGCCACCCCCAATTCCAACTGACACTGGTGAGGGTTATAACCTAGCCCAGTCCAGCAGGCATCCAATCCCAGCCGTAATATGTACTGGTATGTGATGTGACCATACCTGGCCCTACCCACACTCTGTTCTGGTGCTCAGATTTGTCAGTGGGTGATGTGAACTGGTTCAGCCTGGTCTGCCACCGACCTATGCCAAATGTATGCTGAGGGTACCGTTCCCTGGCCTGGTCTGGACTGCTCCCTATCAGGGTTCTTGCACTCACCTGCACAGACTATGTCCTCCAGAGGCGTTGCACAGGTTCCTCCATCAGAACCCCTCTCAATACCAGATCTTGTGCGCACCGGAGGGTTCATGAACCAGCCCTACTTAGTTCACTTCCTGTCCTAGCAGGAACAGTGGCCTTTCCTGACTGGCCTTCAACCCATTCTGGTTCTTACTATTGAATGTTTCAGCCTAGCCAAGGCTTGTCCATACCCAGACACAACTTACACATGGCTCAGTAGGGGCAGAGACCTAGCCTAGTCCATTCTATATCTACCCTGGTCCTCCAGAGCACCATATGGTACTGGAGTCTTGCCCAGCCTGGTGCGTCCAGTCCCAGTCCACATTTGTGCCAAGGGAGACTGCAGCCGTGTCCAGACCAGAACACAGCCCCGACTTTAGCCCCCGGACTCACTAGTGGGAACCCCAACCCAGTCAGGCTCATCAAGCAAGGATGTCATGGTGGCTGTGGCCCCAAAGGCCATGACTGTGTTTGCACTGGCGATGGACATCTGCAGATGCTCTCCCAGGACCTCGTGGTGGTCACAGAATCTCCACTTGCTATTGGTCCTACCATGAGATCACCAAGTATAATCTCACTTCCCCTCCAGGAAAAGGTTCAAACTCAGCTCTAGATGATTCCAAGAAAAAATAGAAGTAGACACTCTCCAGTGTCCCACAACATGGAGAAAGCTTACTGTTGACCTTTCTTTGACTGAATGGAAAATGGGATGCCTTGGCAGCCATGTCGAGTCTCTTTCCTAGCTTCTTCCAAAGTCATCGGGTCCTTTGGACCCTCCATGGTCATGTCCTATTTCAGACCTTTATGGCATTTTCTGATTATGAGATCTGATCCAGTTTATTTTTATTGATTTATTTTTATAGTCACAGCACTCTGACTCTTTCACATTCTGTCTAATCTTTTCTTGGCCAGATGTTCATGTGCCGAAATAGCGATCTGACCTCTCATTTTTGCTGTGATCCAAAATGCCTGAACTTTGGTGGTGTGAGAGAGCCTGTCTGGATGGATGTGAAGTTTGAAATGTGCAGCAGGCTCAGGATGCTGTGCAGGGAACACCTCCAGCTAGGACCGAGGGGAGGCTGCTTTCAGCATGTCAGAAAAGATCACCTGGCCACTTCAGCAGGGTCTGTCTGAAAATGGATTTCCTGACACTGAAAAGGCTTGTCAACATCTTCTTCATTCACTTGCTGCTGTCTCTTGCTGAATCCTGAATTTCCTGTTGAAGCACTAGGCACACAGCCTGGGCAGTGACCCCCTTCCCACCTCTACTATCTAACCTGAGTCCACAGTGCAGGTATGCAGTGTGATCCAATGTAAATACATTTTCTTCTCAGAAACACACACACTCATATATAATGTTCAATAAGCTGATACTTATACCATTGCCATGTCTTTCTGGGTCAACCAACGTGACAGAGACGGCAGCAGCAGAGGATAACCTAACGCCAATGTGATTGGAATTCCTCAAACAGGGTCCTCAAGGGGCAGAGTGGGCTCAGTGCCACCAGTGATTTGGGCATCCCATGTTAATGCAGGCTCTAGTCTTAGCTGCTCCTCTTGGCATTCTGCTTTCTGTTTATGTTCTGGGAAAGTACCAGAGGATGGGGTAAGTACTCGGGTTCTTGCCACCATGTGGGACCTGGATAAAGTTCCTATTCCTGCTTCACCTAGCCCAGCCGCGGTAGACTCTGTGTTGTTTCTCCTCACTGCTCTGTGGATTTCTTGCTGTGCACTTACACTGCTTTTCTGACTCCTTTCCAGAATGGCCAGCTTGGGAACTTTCCAAATCTCCCTTGTCTGCTCCATTTTTCATTATGCATGTTGCCTTTTGGTGATGCCATTACTCCCAAACAGTAGTGCACAGGAATAAAAGAAACCAAACAGCAGCAGCTATTGGGTTTAGGCCAGCATTTACCCTGGAGCCCAGATCCTACCCATGTCTTCAATCCAGGAGCCAGGGAGTGTCTTCTGCTGCCCATGGAGTGCATTTGCAGGAAGTTGGGATTGGAAACAACGCTGGGACCCACACACCTGCCTTCAGATGCTTCCACGTCAAGAAAAAGTAGGAATAGTGCACTCATCCCCCAAAATGGAGTGACCTCAACTCTAATATTGACCTTTCCCTTGAGTGCACCAATAGATGGGATGCATGACCAGCTATGCAGAATTACTCTCCCAGCCTCTTTCAAACAGTGGAACTGTGGACACTCCACGGGCATGTCCAATTCAGACCTTCATGGCATTAATGATTTGAGATCTGACGAAGGTTTCCCAGATTCACAGGCACCCAGAGCCTTTCCTCTCTCTGCAGAGGCTTTGCATGTTCAGATGTTCCAGTGGTGAAAAATCCTTCTTTTCTCTCATTCGTGCTGTGATATCCATCAGTTCCCCAAACACAAAGTGATTGACATTGTCTGAGCCTCGGTGGTGGCTCACGGCCTGTCCCGATGGACATGGGCACGGGATGCTGAGCAGGAAACATCCCCAGCCCTGAATGGAAAGGTCCCCAGTGAGCACAGGGAGAGGGAAGGAATGGGAGAGAGTGACGGGACATCCACCAGGGGGCGCTGGTGGCTGCTGTGCTTTCTCAGCTGTTTCCCTTAGACCTAGCAGGTGTTGTCCCTGTGCACTTAAGGAGGAAAACAGCCTCACCCACAGAAGTGTTCAGTTAGGCTGAAGCCAAGAGGAAGCTAAAGGAAGGGACCTTTGTCAGCCCCCAAAGGGCAGAGATTTGCATGGAGCCCTCCCACCCTCAGAAGCAGGGGACACATAAGAAGGCTTGGTGTGCAGCAGGCTGGCTGCGGGTGTGAGGCAGCAGAGGCTTGTGTGTGTCCACCATGGCCTGGACCGTGCTCCTCCTCGCCCTTCTTGCTCACTGCACAGGTGGCTTCCTGCAGGAGTGTTCTGGCGGGAGGTGCTGCTGGCTGTCCATGAAGATGGGTCATGCCCATCCTCACTGATCTCTGACTTTTCTCTTGCAGGTTCCTGGGCCCAGGTTGTGCTTTCTCAGCCTCAGTCTGTGTCAGGGTCACTGGGGGAGACGGTCTCCATTTCCTGCACACGCAGCAGTGGTGATATAGCGGGTTACTATGTGTACTGGTACCAGCAGCTTCCAGGCAGGGCTCCCACACTACTGATCTATGGTGATGCTGAGAGACACTCAGGAGTTCCTGAGCGGTTCTCTGGCTCCATCGACAGCTCGTCCAACTCTGCCTCCCTGACCATCTCTGGGCTGCAGGCTGAGGACGAGGCTGACTACTACTGTCAGTCTGCTGATAGCAGTACTAATTACACAGTGCTCCAGCCCCACGGGGAAGTGAGACAAAAACTCACTCAGGCACCCTACTCTTGGTCTGTCCTCCACATGTCCCGATCAGGGAGGGTTGCCCTTTCAGCTGTCTTTCTTGCTTGCATGGGTTGCAATTTGCCATTAAAAATTCCTTTAGCTTACTCTCCCTGACCCTGCACAGATACAAAGTTCCCTTCACATGTTTTGAAGCATGATCTGATCTCTTTCTGGAAAAGTTTTGCTTCAAAACAGGGACATTGAGTTCATTTCCAGAATTTCTTCCTCTCTATTTCTGTGTCAATGTCAATCTTTGTGAAGTTATTTTCTTCAACAATTGTTTTCCCAGCTTCTGTTTTCTTTTCCTCTCACTGGTTTTGTGGAAGGTTAGTATTCTGAGTTTGTTAGTGTATTCGTGGCTCTGCAGGTTTGTGTGTTACTAACTGGAGCTTCTTAGCCTGTGTGTGTATGTGCCATGTGTGTCTGCTTGTTGCTTGTTCGTCTGGCTTTGCTGTGGTGTCTGAGCATTTGGCAGAAGCCAACACATCATCCCATCCACAGACAGAGGCTCCAGCATGTTGAGGGGCTCCTTGTCCAGTTCGCTGGCCGATGCCATTGCCTGCCAGACTCCAGGTCCCTATGAGCCGGGCCATGTGACTGCTGCTGGGCCAAAGTGAGTGTGTGTCACCAGGACCTCTAGCTGGCCTGGATGCTGTCTGCTTGCTGGATGGACTGGGCTGTCTGCTGGTGTTGTATGTTTGTTTATTTGTGTTTTTTTTTTAGAATGTGTGTGTGCACTGCAATTAACCTTCTAATTTACAGATGATGATCTGAGAACCTAGATTCCCAGCCCACTTCTACACTCATGTGGGTTCAGTACCACCTGTGATTTGGGCATCCCATGGGCCTGCTGGTTCTGGTCTAGGTTGCTCTAGTAGGATACTCAGCTTCCTATTTCTGTTCCTGGTAAAGTAGCAGTCGATGGCGTTGGTAGCTGGGCCCCTTGCGTCCAGGTGGGAAGCACTCATTTCTGGCTTTGGCACAGCCCTTGTCGTTGTGGCTGTTTGGTTTTCATCAGGACATGGAAGAACCTTTCTCTGCTTTTATCGTTATCCTGCTTCTCGTGTTTATATTTACAAAAAAATAAAACCAAAATAGGCAAGAATGTAGTCATGTAAAATCTCAAGTTAAATGAGCTGCTAACTTTACTATTACAAATAAAAAACCCATAGAAATGAAGTTCTGTAACAAATATTTTGGGGGTACTGTCATGGCAAAGTGGGCTCAGCCCCTGCCTGTGGTGCCAATATCACATATGGGTTCTGGTTTCTGTTGTGGCTACTCCACTTCCTCTCCAGTTCTCTGCTGGTGACTGGGAAAGCAGCTGAGGATGGACCCAGTGCTTGGTCCCTACATTCAGGAGGAAGACGCAGAAAGAAGCACCTGGTTCCTGGCATTGGATGAGTGCCACTCTAGCCATTGTAGCTCTGATTTTTCAGGGAATGTCATTGGACACAATGCCCACAGACAGCTCCGTGGAGGCTCCGTGGAATGCTCCTGCCCTGGAAGGTCTCAGGGCCTGTGAATGGAAAGGACACCTTGCAGGGTTCTGAGATGCCGTTCCTTCAGCATGAAGCAACCAGCTTTATTTCATCTACAGTTTTCTAGTGATTCCTTGCTGTACCCTTACACAGCTTTAACTTTTTCCTTTCCTGGCCATGCTGGCAACTTTCCTTCCATGGTGCTTCCCTTTTCATTTTGCATGCTGAACTTAGTGATGCCATTTTCCCCAAATCCTAAGTTATATGATCAAAGCTACCAGACAGTCCATCTCTCCCTTTTACCTGATCACTTGAAAGGCAAAGTAAGAGAGTGCGAGCAAGAGTAGAAGACAGTGAGAGGAAGAGAGACACCTTCCATTAGGTTGTTTTGTGTCCAGGTCCCTGCAAGAAGTGGAGTTGGGCCAGTCTGAAATCAGGAGCCCAGCATCCAATCCATATCACCGACACAAGTGGGAGGCTCAGTAGCCTGTTTTCCGGAGTGTGCATCTGCAGGAAGCTGGAATTGGAAAATGGATGGTACTCAAGCCCAGGGCCTCAGAGTTGATAGGGAAGTTTCCCACGTGGTGTTTGAACACTGGATTTTGGCTCTCAAAATGAATCATTTTTGTCAGTTTTTTATGTTTTACTTGAGCAGAAAGCAAATGTCTAGAGTGTTAGTGGGTTCAGTAAACATTTGTTTTAAGAACTTTAAAATTCTTATTTGAAAGGCAGAGTAGTACGAGGTGGAGGGGACGTGGAGAGAAGTCTTTCATTGTGGGTTCACTCCTCCAAAGTTCACACAGGAGGTCCATCTGTGTATGCCAGGTGGATGGCAGGCACCCGGGTACTTGGGCCATCTTCCAGTGCCCTTCTAGGCTCACTGGCAGGAATGTGGGTGAGAAGTGGAGCAGGCATGACATGAAATGCTGCCTTTCTGGGCTGCAAGCATTGGAGGATGGCAGCTTCACCCTCACTCACCATGCCACCCTCTTAACCCCATGCTGAGGAGCACAGACTATCGTTGGTAGTTAAGACATCCACATCCCAATTTGGAAGAGCTGGTTTTCATTTACAGCATTGGGTGAATGAATAGGAAGCAATAGAGTCTGCATTTCCACTCATCTCATGCTGGAGGGTGGGTTGTCGGACCCCTGGACATGTTGGCAGTATACCCATAAATGCCCAATTATGTAGAATTAGTCTCCACGTGTCTTTCAAAGACAGTGGATCCTGTGGTCTCTCCATGGCCATGTCCAATTCAGACTTTCATGGCACTGATTGATTTGAGATCTGACTAAGGTTCCTCAAATTCACACCCACCCACACACTTTCCTCTCAGCTGAGTATTTGCATGGCCAGATCTTCCAACGGATAGCTGTGATAGACATCAGTTCCCCAAACACAAAGTGATTGACATTGTCTGAACTTCGGTGGTGGCCCAGAGCCTGTCTGTAGGGACAGGAATGCTTAAATCTAAGGAGAGCACAGGGTGAGATGCAGAGAATCCCCAGCAGGTGAATGGAAATGTCAGAACTGGAAAGGAAAGAGCGTAAGCACACGGCCATCCACCAGGGGGCGCTGTGCGCTGAGTGCTTGGCTGATGTTTGAGTTTCTCAGCTGTTTCCCTTATTCTTAGCAGGTGGTGTTCCACTGTCCTCATGGGAGGAAACAACAAACTGGACCACAGAATCTTGTTCTCAGCTGGAGCCCAAGAGGATTTTAAATGAGAGGCTTGGTGACAGACTGCAGGAGGGCAGAGATTTGCATGGAGCCCTCCCACCCTCAGGATCAGGGGACACATAAGAAGGCTTGGTGTGCAGGAGGCTGGCTGTGGGTGTGAGGCAGCAGAGGCTTGTGTGTGTCCACCATGGCCTGGGAAGCCAGTTCCTCAAGCCTTCATCCTCCCCTGGTGTCTGTCACTGAAGAGACTCAGTGGGCGCAGTCTTTAGGGAGAGCACTTGATGGACCAGAGCATCATTGCGAGAAGGAGATTACATCTTGGTGAGGGGCTCCAAGGTGCGGGAGCCCTCTGCTTTGTTTAGGGGGTCCCTTCTTAGGCAACATGGTGACATCACTCCTCGGACTCAGGTGCGTGTGCAGCAGGGCCAGCAGGGGGCGCCGGCGGCTTGTGTGTCAGCCCCGGGAGTGAAGAGGAGGGCTGTGAACGCAGGGCGTGGTCCTTGGTGGGAGCCTCAGCCCCGTGCTCCCTGGAACACAGCAGATTCCTCCTTCAAAGTCACCGGCGATTCTACACCAAGAGGTCTCTAGACCCACAACCACCACATATACCACACCAGGGTGTGGCAACTTGCGTGGTGATCAGCAAGGGGTTGAGATGGTCAGGGCAATGATTTGCATGCAGGGCTGCTGTGAGTGAGCTGAGCATGTCGTCTCCCCAATATTTCTCTCCCTTCCTTCTTGTACTCATTCACTGTACGAGTGGCTGCGTTCTGGGATCACAGGAGGAACCTCAGGAAAACACTTGGACCTTTCTTTCCTCTGTGATGTCTCGCCTTGCTTCTTGTTCCTGACTCCCCATCACTGGTGACTCAGTGCTTTTCCGTGTAGGGTCAAGGGAATGCCTGTTCTTTGGTACGTCCTGTTGAATGCTTAGTTTTGATTTGTGTATTTACTATTTCTCTATTTTTCCTAAAATATGGATGTGTTGTTCTCCCATATTTTATGGTTCAGCTACGTCCGACTATTTGATCACATCAAAGGCCAATCTTCATTCCAAAGAAGGTCTTTGAGCGTTAGAACAAGGGTATTTGGGGCTGTATCACTCGTGGGGCTGATCTTTCTTCAGTCCATTGTAGGATGTGAGGATGCTGAAGGGGTCCCCCAGATCATCCGTCAGCAAGAGGCTCATCCCAGGATCCCAGTGAGTAAAGCATCTCCTGACATCCTCAAGTACTCAAGGGTGCTGTCAGCACAGAATCACTCAGAGAGATGGACTTTATTAGCACCCCGTGTTGTCAGCCACAGGCAACCAATGTGTTTCAGATGTGGTCCCTCTTGTTTTATGTCTGTGCTCCTCCTTTCCGATGATCAGCCAGAAGAGTATCACTGACCTGCAAGGTTTATGATGATGCAGAATAATATTCCAAGTATGAGGAACTTAGGGACTGCTCTCCCCTGCCACGTGCACCCTCCCATCTAGCAGAATGAGATGCGGAATTGTTGGCTAAACGCCGAGCAATGAACAGTGCAGAGTGTCACTCAGTGCAGCTAAGAACACAGTGCATCCGTCCATATTGATTCTCTCGGAATGTTATCTTCGAGTGTTTGCTATAAAGAACTAAATCACATCAGGATTGTGATTTCTAAAGTTTACACCGTAGCCTGATTGTAAGGTGACAGCCAGGAGCAACAGCACAACTGAGTGACACTGTCCTCTACCTTGGGCGACTGGCTTCAATTTATATCCTGCCACTGCTTCAGTCCCGCTATGTATGTCTCCCCACTGACTGCATGTAAATATGTACAAATTTTCACGAGTGAATCATAACGTCATCAATGTTGCATTATGAACATGTAAATGTTATGTTCAATCAAATGGTACCTCTTAGGCTGGTGCTGTGACATATAAGGCTAAGTGTCCGGCTGCAGCGTGACATGTTAATATGCACAGTAATTTGAGACCAGCATGCTGCAAATCTCTGTTTTATCTCCCTTTCGAATAAAAACAAGCACAACTTAAAAAAAAATCCCTCCAAAATTCTGTGGAGGAAGTGGAAGAAGGTATGGGCTCTGCGAGCTGTGTTGGCACGGCCGAGATGACTCTGTCTTGGATAGGCAGGAGGAAGAAGCTGGTGAGCGAGTGGCAGGGAGTGTGTGCGCAGGCTGGGTTTGGCTCTCATTCTTATGGCACACTGTCAGCTCCATGGCTGCAAACAGGAAGATGCCATGTACATCTTGGAAGGTCTCATTCGTACAACAAACATAGCAGCAGCAAGTACAAAATGAAACATAATCAACTAGTGTGAACACGACTGGAGGCCATTGCTCAGTGTGAGAGCACAGTGTGAGGGCACAGTGTGAGGGCTCAGTGTGAGGGCTCAGTGTGAGGGCAGTGACAGTGCGAGAAGATTCCCAGTTCACACTCCAGCAGAGGGGAACGAGGTGTGCACCACCTGCTCTGAGAACATCCATACCCGGGATGGGTGAGGAGGTGCTGGGGACTGAGCAGGCTCCCGGGACACCAGCACCTGCATCAGTGCTCAGGATCGTTATCAGTCCTGCCCTGATAAGGTCTCCTGCTAAAGCTGCTAGGAAGTGGTAGGAGATGGCCCAGACACATGGGGCATTGCCATCCACACTAGAGAACTAAATGGAGGCACTGGCTGTCTTGGGCATTCGAGAAGACAGAAGATATGCAAGATATCTGAGTGTCTTCTCTCCCTGCCTTTCACAAATATCTCTCTCTCTCTCTCTCTCTCTCTCTCTCTCATTCATGTCATTGTCAACTATTCTTTCAAAAAATTGAATATGTGAATAAATATTTGGTGATAATTACATAGGTGGATCGTGGGTCGGGTCTCGCTCAGGAGTGAGGAGACAGGAGGCAGCCAGAGCATCAGCATCCCAGGATCCAGACTCAGAGCATGGCTGTGGGATGGAGACAGCGCCCGGGAGCTGCAGAGACCATCTGCTCCCTCAGGGCTCCGGGCCTTATAGGGATGGTTTCTGCCATGTGGCCAGCAGGGGATGCTGTAGGACTGCCCTGTGGTCCCCATACAGCTGCTCAATGAAAACCATTCACACAAATTAAAGCTGAGCACCTGGCTGGCATCTGTACCCACTCATGGGGAACAAGCAGCTGTGTGCTCTCAGGCCTGGCAGAGTTCAAAGAACTATGTCATCCTCTTGCCTCACTCCTGCTTCTTTCCGGGTCTTCCATTGAGTGAAGCAACCCTCGCTCTCTTCAGCCTGCAGTGGGAGTTTAGATCAGCTACATGACATGGGAAGGACCTGACAGTCCCTGGGTGGAGACACATTTGCATGAGCAGCCACTCCTCTGGCACAGTGGCAGAGAAAAGGAGGCCCGGGGCAGCACAGCCACCATGAGTCTCAGGAGCTGTGAGCATCATGGCCTGGGCTCCTCTCCTCCTCCTGCATTGCACAGGTAGGCACAAAACTCAGCGTTGCAGCATAGCAGCCCATCAACTTTCATATATTTTGATTTTCTGCTTTATTTTGATAAATTTGTCTCAGTACTGAGTGTCTATGCTTCCAGGGTCCCTCTCCCAATTTACGCTGACTCAGTCACCCTCTGCATCTGCCGCCCTGGGAGCCTCGGCCAAGCTCACCTGCACCCTGAGCAGTGCACACAGTTACTATGCAATTGCATGGCTGCAGCAGCAGCCGGGGAAGGCCCCTCGGTACCTGATGTTGGTTTACAGTGATGGAAGCTTCACCAAGGGGTCCGGAGTCCCTGATCGCTTCTCAGGCTCCAGCTCTGGGGCCAACTACTACTTAACCATCTCCAACCTCCAGCCTGAGGATGAAGCCGACTACACCTGTGGTTCCGGTGATAGCACAATGAGACAGATGAATGGAGAAGTGGCACAAAAACTGTTCTCTCTAACCGTGAGGGCTGTCACATGACTCCCAGGGAGCCTGAGGTCGGGTCCCTCAAACATTTCTTTTTCTGCCATGTACTTTGCAGAAAGAGCACTGCGTGTCTCACTATTCCTTCTTAGAAGTATATGCAAATTGTAAGAGCATATCCGTGGTGATGATGAGACCACATAAGGTCCTGCTGCCCTGTGGGGACTGCCCGGTTACTCTCTCGCCTGGCAGTGAGTTTTCAGGAGAGTATCAGGTCTGAATTCCAACACTGGGGCTCCATGAGCACTCCACCGCAGCTTCTTCCAGAGTCTCTTCAATGCCCACGCATAGATATCACCCTAATTAGCTCTGACGTCAGACATTAGGACTTTACACATACGATGGAGAGAACAATGTGCCTAAATGAGGCCAGAGATTAGGACGTGTGTGCCTGGTAGAAGCAAATGCTTGCGATCAATCCTTGTCTTCCTCCTAAGGTTTCCCTGGACTTCAGAGCCTGGAGTAGAGGGTGTGTGATGAACAGTGGGAACTGTTTCTGTTTGGAAACACATGAAATTAAGATGTAGCAATTTCTAAAAAGTATTGGCAGGAAGAGGAATCACCATTGAAGTCACCTCAACAGTTGAGAGCCTGAAGAGTGGCTCTTGTCAGTCATTCTGAAGCACCCGGAGCATCAGCATCCGAGATCTAGATACCAGACCCTGGCTGTGGAATGGAGACAGCACCTGGGAGCTTCAGAACCAGCTGCTCTCCTGGGACTCTGGGCCAGGAGGAGGTTTTGGCCTTGTGGACAGCAGGGGACACTGTGGGACTGCTCTGGCCTAGGGCTGGACCCCGTGCTCAGTGATGGGGACTGAGCATCTATCTGTGTCTCCCTCCCCTGAAGAAGCACCTGTCTTACAGGTGCTTACTCTGAGGATGCCCCCGGGATTAAAGCAAACCGTCACCCTCCCACCTTCCACCTGCCTGCAGTGTGAGCTGATCACAGTCCTAGAGCTGAGGAATAGCCCGGTCAGTCCCTGGGTGGGGACACATTTGCATGAGAAGCCCTTCCTCTGGCACATTGGCAGAGAAAAGGAGGCCTGGGGCAGGCAGCCCATTGTGAGTTCAAGGTCTGTGAGCAGCACGGCCTGGGCTCCTCTCCTCCTCTCTTCCTCTCCTCCTCATTCAGTGCACAGGGAGGCACAGGCCTGGGTAACCAGGTCCCAATCTGCAGCAGATCCCTTGGTCAGACCCCTGAAAAGTGGGACCCTGAACTCTGCCCCTCCTCTGTGTCTGTGTCTGCAGGTTCCCCCACTAGCCTATCTCCATCAGCTGGCATGCTACCCTTTATCTCTGGATGGAGCTGTCAGACTCACCTGCACCCTCAGCTGGGGCTACAGTGTTGGGAGTTCCCACATATATTCACACTAGCCAGTGCCAGAAAACTTCCCAAATATCTCCTGAGATACTATTCAGACTCCCGGAAACATCAAAGTGCCGTGATGCCCAGCTGCTTCTCTGGATCCAGAGACTCCTCGTCCGATGCAGGCATCCTGAGCGCAGTGCTAAGATGATGATCGTGGTCGCCTTAATCCCCAAGATGCTGACAAGTGAAACCATTCCCAAATATCCCCAAAGACACATGGGTGCTGTCACCAAGTCAGATGGACTTTATTAACATCTTGTGTTGTCAGTAACAGAGCACCGTTTGACTCTACACACCAATTATGTCAGACACATGATGAGTCAGAAGAGTGGTGTTGATTTGCAAGGATCATGTTGATGTATAGATAATAATCTAAGCACAACTTGCAGTCATTTACAATATTCCCCAAAGCAGAGTATGAAGTAGAATTGTTTTCCAAACTCTGTGTGCAATGAATGGTTTAAAGTCTTACACAGTGCACCTAAGCATATAACACATACATGCTTGTTGATGCTCTAAGGGTATTCTTGAACTGTGGGATATAAGGTTGGGCTAAATAACACCAAGATCTTGTATTCTAAAATTTACACCTTAGCCTGGTTGCTAGGCAGCAGACGAGCCAACAGAAGAACATCCAGTACCTCATCATGAGATGGAAGAAGGACAGTTTAAACAACGCTCCTGGCCAGGTCTTATAGCAGGTGTCTAGCTCTGTGAATACACCGAGGTGGATCTGGTCAGCCAATGGCCCACGAAAAGATTTCCTCAACTCCTGTACAATGAACCTGCAACATCTCAGAACTATCAAAACCACTCAGCTGACACTCTTGGAGCATTCTTACCCACCTGGAGGTCCTTCTGGCAACATCAAACAGCCCTCCCCATTCCAAGTTGCTGATGTATTTTCACACCAAGGAGTGGGTCCCCTTGCCTTCCCCTGTGAAGAAAAAAAAGGAAAAAAGAGGAAAGAAGTGGAACATATATCTCTTCCCACCTACCTCCACACTATGACAACCCCCGCCAGAATCAGAGGGCCTGATAGGCATTCATTCCTCTCGGCTATGAAAAAAATATTAAAAATTAAATATACAGAAAAAAAATCACAAACAGAATCCCACACTATCAAACATGTGTGTTGCTGCAGGGTCCTGAGAGCTGAGCCCAGGAGCTGGTGCTCAGGTGTCTCCACTGGTGCCTGGGGCTGCAGGGTCCCGTGGGAATGTCCAGGAGGTCCAGGGACCAGAGAGGAACCTGAAGTCTCACCCATGGCCTGCAGGGGGCAGCATGTCTCCATACTAGTGGGTCTGCATAGAGGAAAGTACGAATGGTTTGAACCTCTGAGTCTGGATCTGGATCAGGAGCTGTGATCGCTGATAGGGTGTCCACCCCTGGGACCACTCGGCCTTGAGTCTCTTACTTTCAGACTTGCCCAGATCTTAGCAGGAGCTCATTTAATGCAGGCCCCACCCCAGGGACACCCTCAGAATGACGATAAACCTCAGGATGGAGAGGGGAGAAGCAGACCCTGGGCGGGGATACAAACCCAGGCTCAGCATCTGTTCCCCCATCCAGGGCACAGGCTATGGGAGTCTGGGGTCCCTCTGGAGACTCTGGCTGTGTTCCCCGCGGTCTGGATAATCACTGCTGGCTCCACTCTCATTGCACAGCAATGAAGAACCTCAGCAACCCAGGTCAGGCACAGCCTGAGTGTGCCCCTCTGCTTGAAAGAGCTGCAGCCTCTGGGTCCCGTCAGCTGCAGGCATCTGTGTCTGAGCTTCTGTCTCTCGGCCTGGCTGTCTCCAGTCCCTCCCTGTCTGCATCACAGGGGTCATTGTCCAGATCTCCCTGCTGCCCGAGTCGTAACATCAGGGTTGCTGGCTGTGGTGTTGATGTATCGGGACAAGCGGGAGGGCCCTCTTAGTATCTCCTGAGCTTCGATACAGAATCAACAGCACACTGGCATCTAGCATGCCAGCTCTTTCTGAGGGCACAGTGGTGGATGAAGGCATTCAAGGAAGCAAAGGAGGGTAAATGAGACTCAGGAGTCAGGCGAAGAATGAAATTTTCTCCCTGGCCAGCAGGAGGCGCAGTACGCTCATCTCTGGGTTTCTGTGCTGGCCAGCTGTCCTCAGCTGATGTGAGACCTCAAGGCTAAGTTTTCACTACCTGCAGGGACTCAGCAATGTCCTCTCCTCATCTCATCAAATGCCCTGATTGTGGGTCTGGGAGTGTATCCATCTGTTGTTTCCATGTAGGTGCAGCCATGGGATAAACAGGTCATCCTGCCAGCTTTCAGGACATAAAATCTGTGGGTGACATGGGGCAGAGAGATGGGTAGGACCACATTTGCATTTTTAGCTCCTCCCAGGCTGGAGGGGCTGAAATAAGAGAGGCCTGGAGCAGTCAGGACACAGGGGTGTCACCTAAGAAGGGGCTGTGAGCATCATGGCCTGGGTTCCACTCCTCTTCCTGCTGCTTGCTCACTGCACAGGTAGGTGCCGGCCTGGGGGTCCAGCTCCCATCCTGCACCAGATCTCTGGCTCAGACTGCTAGACAATGGGAACCTGACTGCTTCCCTCCCCCTGTGTCTGTGTCTGCAGGTTCCCTCTCTCAGCCTGTGCTCACTCAGCCGCCCTCCCTCTCTGCACCACTGGATGGCACTGCCAGACTCAGCTGCACCCTCAGCAGTGGATACAGTGTAGGAAGTTATGGTGTAGCTTGGTTCCAGCAGAGGCCAGGGAGTCCTCCTAAGTATCTCCTGACCTACAACCCGTACAAAGATAAACAGGAGGGCTCCAGGATCCCCAGCCGCTTTTCTGGATCCAAAGACGACACAGCCAACGCAGGAATCCTGAGCATCTCTGGGCTGCAGCCTGAGGATGAGGCTGACTATTACTGCGCTACAGCTTATGCCAGTGAGGACAGTATTGGTTTGACACAGCGCTTCAGATGACGAGGAAGTGAGACAAATACTTCCGCACTCACAGACCCCAGTGCTTTACCAAGGTAGATGTCTGTGCCAGCTGTGCCCAGGGTTAAGAGAAAGAGACACACAGGATAATGCCTACACCAGAGCTGATGGGGAAGATAAAGGGGGAGGAGGTGACAGGTGCATGGCACTGCCCCATGTGGTATAGAATGAATGATTGAGAAGAAACCCTGTGTCAGCTGCCGGGAGTACTCAACAGCTCATCCATATCACACACACAGGTGCTCATGGGATTCCAGAATGTAAGCTATCATCACAGTCACACACAGGGGCTGTCTGTGAGGAGCACGGCCCCCTGGCACAGCTTCCACTGATTCCCAGCGATAAGTACCCTTCAACACTGCATCTCCTTTCTCCTTGTCCTCTCGGTCCTCCCTGTCCCCTTGCTCTCTCCTGCAAAGATTCAGGACTTAACTGTATCCACATGTTGTTCACAGTGAGCTCTGAGCAGGCTTGGTCACGTTTCCCAGTCTCCAGGGATGGAGATCCTACAAGTCAGTCTGCCCGGAGCCCTGACCGGGATCCTGATGCTCTCAGCTCTACCCCGATTCTCTGTTCTCTCCCTCAGTCTCTCCGATCCGACAACTGGAAGCAAGAGGGACTCTGTTCCTACTGCAAAGATGGACACAGGAGCTGCAGCCACTGCTGGACCTCATCCGGATCACTGTGACCCCAGACCCCTCAGTCTGTCCTCTCCTGCCCTTCACCCCCACCTGCATTCTCTTCTGCTGTTCAGTCCCAGCGGCTGTCTGCACCTGTCCTTCATCCCCGGTGCTTCCATCTTAGAGCATCCTCTGCCTCCAGATTTTGGAATTCCACCAGAAACACTATTCTGAACATCCTAGGAAGTGGCCTCCGAGGTTACCGCAGAAATGCAGGTGGGCTCTTCCGCCTGCAGCCCCACATTCATGGCACAACAATCTCCAGCGCAGGACTGAAATGTGTTTATAAAAATGGCACACCTGTTACAAGAGCAGAAGACATCAGCGTTCCATTCGTACTTCCACCACGCCGCGTCTCCAACATTAATATATTTTGTAAAAGCACAATGTCAAAAAATCACAAGGATCAGTATGATTTCATATGAGAATAACATCATAAACACTACTCCAAAGATTTACTTATGTATGTAAGTGAAAATCAGACTGGGAGAGACACAATGAGAGAAAAAGAAGAACGCTTCCATCTGTTAGTTAACTCCCCAAATGTCTGCAACATGCAGATCTATAACACAGTGCTGTGTGGATCCGGTAATTCTAGTCCCCCTGTCCACCTGGGAGAGAGAGGCCTATGGAGCCAACCTTCTTCCACTATCTGCCCAGTGGACTCTCAGGAAGATGGACCTGAAGCTGAATAGACTCTGCTAAGGAATGATGACGGCACCACATTGGCATAACCCCCTGCTGTGGAATAAATACATAAGAAGAGACAAATCATATACGCACACTGCATATATTCACAATGCTAACAAATACGTATTCTATACCCATAGACAGCAAAGCGTGATACTTGCTGTGTTAACTCAGATTCCACCAGCCCTGTCCCCACCTCCCAGAGGTCAGCATCTGGGACACAGATGAGGTTTTGTGGGCAGGTTCATCATCACAAAAGTGTGCACTCTTACTTGTTCCACTGGGTCCCAACACTCAGTGTCACACCCTGGGAACCCATCCATGCTTCTGCTGTGAGCTCTCCATTCCTTGTCATGGCTGCAGGACCCCACTGCTCACACACACAGGCAACACTGCTTGGCTGAATCATCCTTCTGTGTGCGTCGATCTGCACGTGACCTGTGGTAGAACCGTTCGTTCTCCTGGAGGAATCTCTGAGAGCAGAATTAGCCCCAGACTCTCTGCTTCCTAAAAAAAAAACCCCAGAATGGCCGTCAGCCCCATCAGCCGAGTCTGTCTACACCCTGGAGTCTCCTTTAGCAGATTCCTCCAGGTCTTCCAGACTCTGCCCCACTCAGCTGCTGGAGACGACTGGGCAATGCAGGTGCACAGTGTGGCCAGCGGTGCATTACAGGGGAAGCAGGAAGATGAGGGCTGTGCAGTCCCCTCACTGCCCCTGAGTGAGCTTCCTGAACCCCAAGAATCAAACAAATGTGTCTGTAGAGGCTACTCCTAACCTGCAGAGTAGTAATGGGAGGAGACCGTCCTCCCATGGTGCTTATCAGCCCATCTACTAAAGTCCTTGTGCAGTCACTGCTGTGTGTGAACCTCAGAATAGGCCCCTGGGTTGAGAGCAGGAAGAGGGAGAGGAAACTCATTTGCATAAAACAGCCCCATCTCCTGCTGATGGGCCTGGGGAGGCAATAAAAGACTGAGGTGCACAGACCCTGCTGAGGAACTCTCCTGAGTGTCCCCACCATGGCTTGGATGCTGCTGCTCCTTGGGTTCCTGGCCCTCAGCTCAGGTCAGGGGGATCATGAGCATCCCGGAGAAGGTCCTGGGAGGAGGCCAGCGTGAAAGCAAGGGCTGGGGGGACAACTGTGTGCACAGTCGTAATTGTGTCTCTTTTATCCCTTTCAGGAGTGGATTCTCAGACTGTGGTCCAGGAGCCATCATCAGTGTCTGTGGCTCTCGGAGGGACAGTCACAATGACGTGTAGCCTGAGCTCTGGTTTAGCGACTAAAGGGCGCAACCCAGGCTGGTTCCAGCAGACCCCAGGCCAGGTTCCCCACCAGATCATCTATAGCACAAACAGCCGCCCCTCTGGGGTCCCTGGTCGCTTCTCTGGCTCCGTCTCTGAGGACAATGCGGTCCTCACCATCACTGGGGTTCAAGCAGAGGATGAGGCTGACTACTTCTGTGTATTAGAAGTAGGCAGTTACATTGCACACAGTGATACAAACCCATGGGGAAGTGTAACAAAAACCAATTCTCACACAGCCAGAACGCTCAGCCCTTAGAGGCAGGGTAACAAAACTGCAAAATTAGTCGGCACTACGATGGGAAAGGGGTGTTCCTTGGCCCCTTTCTTATTCCTAGTGATCACCAATGTTTGTACCTATGGCACTTCCAGCTTCTCCGTTGTGTCCATTCTTCCATGAGACCACTGCAGCACTGCAAAACATGGAGCAGGTGGACACAACTCTAAGAATGTGCTCCACGAGCAAGTGTGCTGCAGAGAGCGGCTGAGGAGGTATGTCAGCTACCACGTTCCTTATAAATATCCATTGTGTTTATTCTACTTACCTAAATGGCAAAGACACAGTGAGAAAGAGACAGAATCACACCCAGAGAGATAAAGGAAGAAACACATTTCTAAGCTACTGGTTCACTAACCCGATTTCTTAGTGGACAGACTGAGCAAGGCTGATGCAACAGCCAGGAAATCCACCAAACTCTCCTTGGCAAGGATTCACCTGTTGCTCCCCAGAGTTCACAGGAGCCGGAAGCTCCAGTCAGGAGAGCAGCCAGGACGTGAGCGCAGGATGGACACTCGGATAGGAGATGCAGAAGAGCAAGTGAGCAGAAGAGCTTCATATTGTCCTTGCCCAGTACCATCCCTGACACTCTGTGTAAATGAGAACTCAAAGGGCATCACATGATTATACCAATAGGACAACATATCTTTGTCTTAGGCAAAGCTAAAATCTTGAGGTATACACAGATCTCATGTTCAACTCCTTGATATCCAGTGACTCCCAGTGACTCATGAATAATGGAGAGAAAGCAGAGAAATGGATGAGGGTTTGTGAGCTGTATGTCCCACGAGATAAGACTGTACCCTGGAAGCAGCAGGTGGAGGAGCTCAGGAGTGAGTGTGAGAATGTGTGTGCCAGGCTGCGTTCACTCTGGTGCAGAGTGGGGCAGTGTGAGCTGCACAGCTGCAGACCTGAGCATCCAGGATGCCGCCTCATTTCTCACCAGTAAAACAGGCATTGTAGCCTGAACAGAGGAAGGGAAATAACATCAATATATGCGACCCAGCTGGACGCATTGCTTTGGTCAGTCTGCATGGAACCCTGCACAGCCTCATGATATTCTCGGCCTTGCCCTGCATGGTTGTACTTCTCCACGCCCTCACTCTTTCTCTCTGATCCCAGAGCAGGAGGCCCGAGGGACACTGCCTCCTTTCTGTGAAGGTTGATGCAAGAGCAGCAGGTGCAGCTGGGCCTCACCCGGATACGTCTGACTGCAGATCCCTCCGTGTGCCTCACAGCTCATCTTCCCTCGTGCCTTGTTTTCTGCTGTCGGTCTCAGCAGCTGTCTGCGCCTGTCGTGCATTTGCAATGTTTCCATTTTGTTTATTTTTTAAAAGATTTATTTATTTATTTATTTATTTTGGAAAGTCAGATATACAGAGAGGAGGAGAGACAGAGAGGAAAATCCTCCATCCGATGAATCACTTCCCAAATGGCCACAATAGCCAGAGTTGAGCCGATCTGAAGCCAGGAGCCTGGAGTTTCTTCCAGGTCTCCCAAGCGGGTGCAGGGTCCCATGGCTTTGGGCCGTCCTCGACTGCTTTCCCAGGTCACAGGCAGGAAGCTGGATGGGAATCTGTGCCTACATGGAATCCTGGCACGGTATGCTCTCCACGTGCTTGTTACAGGGTTGAAAACTCCAGAGCGATGATGATCTATGAGATAAAAGAAACCTTGGACTTACACACTGAAAAGGACCCACTGGATTCCGTCTATCAGGAAAGCATCCTTGGCAGGCATCCTGGGTGCCAAATGCTCCTGCTGACCTGTGGAATTTACGCTGCTCAAGGTCAGCTTTACTTCTCCAGATGGAACCAGGATGCACATTCAGAACGCGCCCCGTAATGGGAGATGCAGGCGTACTTCACTGCTTCTTGGTGATCATACCAAACGGCTACCCTCAACACGTCACTTACATAAAAACCCATAAAAGCACAAATGTTGCATTATGAATGGATAATTTTCGTGTCTGATTTTTAAAAAGTCCCTATTGGGCTGATGTGTATCAACATAAGTCTCTGAGGTAGCACAGGCACCCCCCGTATCAGTACAGATTTGAGTTCTCACACCCCCAGTTCTGCTCCATATCCCTGCTAATGTGCCTGGGAGGCAGCATCCTGGGATGCAGGATTCCCCCTGCATCCATGTGGGAGACCCTCCAAAAGTGTCCTGGTTCCCGACTTTAGATTGGCCCACTTCTAACAATTGTGGCCATTTGGGGCATGAAGCGATGGATGGGAAATTTCTCTCTCTGTGTCTATGCCTCTCTCCGTGTCACTCTGCCTTTCAAATAAAAATGAAGAAACCGTTTTTGTTTACAGCTCCTATTGAGTCCTGTCCAGGAAGTGGAGGGAGGGATGCAGGCCTGTGAGCTGTGTATCCGCAGATGAGATGAGTCTATCCTAGAAGGAGGCGGGTGGAAGAAGCTAGTGAGTGAGAGGCTGAGGGCACTTGTGTCATGCTTGGCTTTGCTCCTGTGTTGTGTGGGACAAAGTCAGCTGCAGGGCCACAAACTTGAGGATTTCTGAGCTTCTTGCCAGGTCTCACTTACAGAACAAATGTAGTTGGCAGCATGAACAAAAGTAAAACATAATCAAATAGCATGCACACAGCCGGAGGTCATTGCTGTAGGGCACAGCATTACAACACTGACAGTGGGAGCAGATTCCCAGTCACGTGGAGGGGAAAGAGGTGTACATTACCTGCTTTTGAATGTTCACATGTGGATAGGTGCTGTGGGGCAGAGGCCAGAGCGGCCACCTGGGACACCTGCATGTGTATCACAGTGCCCAGGATCCATCTGGTCCTGCTACAGATGAAGTCTCCCGCTGATGTCACTAGGGGGCAGCAGGCGATGACCCAAATACCTGGGTTACTGTCATCTACAATACAGAACTGGATGGAGTGCCAAAATCAGGGCACTAAATGACTTGGGCATACAGAAGACAGTAGTGAAGTAGCTATGTAATTATTAGATCTCTCTCTCTCCCGGCGCATTCAAGGTGAGGACTTTAACCACTACATTATTGCATCAGACCTTGATCTCATCATTCTTACTATTTCATATTTGGAGCCACAATTAGAAAAGAATCCAAAGAAAAGTCATCAGGGGCTGAGATGCAGGCATGGAGGGAGACCCCAGGTGAACGTGGTCAGGGGCACCAACCCACAGAGCATGTTTCTCTGGGACTCTGCACATCACACCCCACTAAAGACTCAGCCTTGTCACCGCCTGTACACACTGCACAGAACACATGCAGGCACAGAGGACAAAGTGAATCCACCTACATTGGAGTTCCAAAGAGAGAAGCAGGTGCGAGGCAAAGAAGGCGATGTTTGCACTGTGGACATTTTCAGCTCTGGGTCCAGTGAGAGGTGTGAATTAGAGCTTTGACCTGAGGCTGCCCAGGAGAGGTACATGGATGTCTGACCCATGACCTTGAGCATGGGATGGATGGGACCCTCTGGGATCATGAGACACATCCCAATGAAGAGACTGCAATTGATCTGTTAGGACTGAGTGAGGGAAGCGGAGGGGCAGTCAGACGGTGGGTGGGAGGACGTCTGGACACAGGAGATGCCCTAAATGGGCAGCTATAATGTAGAGAACTGCCTCCTGGGTAACATTTCTCTAAGCATACTTCTCTATGCATACTTACACATCACAAGCTACGTCAACCAAGTGATACACCCAGAGCTCTGAATACACAATGCAGCGAGTAAAAATCTTCATTCAAACCCCAAGTAAGAAAACACACGAGGAGAGAGTGACAAGTTTCTGAGCTCTGTGTCCCCCCCCCGCCGCCCCCGGGGAAACGACTCAGCCCAGGCAGCAGTGGAGGGAGAAGCCAGGATGACCAAGAACATCAGTGCCAGGCACTCCCACACACACAGGAAGTGTCGGGGTGAACCCATGCCTGCAAATACAGGATTTGCTGTACCTGCTTCCATTTGTCCAAGCAAGAAACAAGTCAATGACCCAAACCTGAGGAGCTGGAAGTCGAGTGTGTGCACAGAACTGGGTCCAGGCTTCCAGGGGGGAGAGACGTAACACTAACAAGGGCTGTGCATCTTCACCACGCTCCACTGAAGGGATCTGATGCTGCCAGAACTTTCTCTACTGCACCGACATCTCTCCTTTTCCTCTTGTGCACTTGCACTTTCAAAGAGAAGTGTTTCCAGAGGAAAAAGAACCTAAAGCAGCAGTGAACAGTGCGTTGCAGACAAATCACATAAATCCAACCGCAGATAATTGGAGGAGCAGACGCCAGGGGAGCTATGGTCAACAGCTGGGCTCTCAGGGCTCTAGTGGGTGTTGTGAGGCTTAGAACCAGGAGAGGGCACTCTTGGGGCTGTCAAGCGGTCCCTAAACAGCTACTTGGCATCCATCATCCCAGGGTGTGATGAGCTGGGACTAGCCCTGTGCTGGTGTACTCCTAGGAGTCTGGGACATAAACTAACCAACATGAGTGTGTTTCTAAATGTCTGTGTGTTTCATTTATGGTAGCCTCCATAGCCACTCTCTAGTCCTTGGGTCTCTCCCTTTCCTGCCGAGTCTTTCTCCCTGTAGTCTGCTTCTCTCCTGGATGGCGACACTGTACGTCAGGTTCCCCAGGAGAAGGCCCAAATGGAGAACTGTAGAGTGAGCTGAGTGTGGGACTGCCCTGAACAGGGTTCTGCTGGGAGTGGGCAGTGGCCAAAGCAGCAGTGGAGGCAGATGCCTTCATCAGGACCACCTGACTCCTGGGCACAGACAGGTTGGAGCAGGGTCTGGACAGCAGGGGGAGCTGTGGGGCTGCCACTCAGGAGCCTGTAGGGTTCTCAGCTGGGAGATGGACACCTGGGTCCTGGTCTCTGCTCAGCAGACACTGCAGCCTCCAGCTGGTGTCTCTCTGATCCCTTGGGGGAACCTCAGCCAAGCCCCACCCATCTGTTCTCTCCCTAAGTGACACCAGACAAGGACGCTGGACACAGGCACAGGAAGGGCAGTAAAAGAAAAAATATTTGCATAAAGGGTTGCTCTCTCTCTCTCTCCCGTGAGCCTGAGAGTGGATAAGAGGTATGCAGTGAGTCTGCCCAGCAGAGTCCTGGGAGTCTGCACCATGGCCTGGACCCCAAGTGGCCTGCTCTTCGTCCTCCTGCACTGCACAGGTCAGGACCGACCACCTACCTAAGCATCCCACATCCTCAGGGAAGAAATACCCTTTCCCAGTGTCCTTCCCCCAGGACATAACATATGTCTGTGTTTCCAGGATCCCTCTCCCAGCCTGTGCTGACTCAGTTGCCCTCTGCATCTGCCTCCTTGGGAACCTCGGTCAAACTCACCTGCACCCTGAGCAGTGCACACAGCAGCTATGCCATTGCATGGCTGCAGCAGCAGCCAGGGTAAGGCCCCTAGGTTCCTGATGGAACTTAACAGTGATGGAAGCTTCACCAAGGGGTCCGGAGTCCCTGATCGCTTCTCAGGCTCCAGCTCTGGGGCTGACCGCTACTTAACCATCTCCAACCTCCAGCCTGAGGATGAAGCCGACTACATCTGTGCTACAGGTGATAGCAGTGGTTGCAGACAGTGAGGCAGATGAATGGAAAAGTGGGACAGAAACTGTTTCCTCTCTTCTACCATGAGGCTGTCACATGACTCCCAGAGAGCCTATGGTTTTGAACACTGAAACATGTTTTTCCTCTGGTTTTCACCTTGCAAGAATGCCATGTATCTTATTTTACCTGCCGAGAGGTGTGTGGGAATGCGGCTTCCAGGCCAGGTCCCAGTGCACAGTATAGATGAGTAGTGGTGATGAAACCACACGAGGTCTGGAGGCTACGGCAGTCCATCGGAACCCACAGAGGACACCTGGTACCACAACAGAGGATGGAGGACAGAGCAAACCATTCAACTACCCCAGCCATGTGTTGGCAGTGAAAATCTGGGCAAACGGAGACTCTAAGGTGAACTATGTCAGCCAGTGGATTCTGGAGAGAGATTTTATCGTGCTTAGAATGGTGAGATTGGCTGCAAATCAGAACAGTTGAACTATCAAAATCACTTGAGCAGGACCCTCGGGGCATGCCCCACATCGGGGACCCTGGAATGGGTGGGGCTTCTCCCTTTATCTCTCCCCTTACCCCAGATACAGAAAAAAAAAATAATGTGGAAACAATGGTCTCACCCACTTTCTTGGAGTCCTTGGCCCTTTGTGCCCTAATCAACTATGTAAAAATTATCAAAATAAAATAATTGCAAAAAAGAGAAAATACACAAGGTCCCGCTGCCCTGTGGGGATTGCACTTTCAGTTCAAGGGCGTGTGAGTGAGTTTTCAGGAGATTCTCAGGTCTGGGATCCAACACTGGGGTTCCCTGAGCACTCCACTGCGACTTCCTCCAGAGTCACTTCAGTGACCATGTCTAGACATCACTCTAACTTCAGATATCAGAATTCTACCCACATGATGGAGAGAACAGTGTGCCTAAATGAGGAGCAAGATCAGGAAATGTGTGCACGGCAGTAGCAAACGCCAGTAACCCTTGTCAGCTTCCAAATTTTTTTCTCTTGTTTTCAGAGTCTGAGTTGGGAAGTGAGTTTCAAGCAGGGGAAATCTTAGCAAGGCAGATGAAGATGGGAACTAAGAGGCAGCAAAGAAAAAAGAAAATAAAAAAGAAGCAAAAAAGAAGTGAGGGAAGAGGAATCTCAGCTAACGTCGCCTCAAGAGTTGAGAGTCTGAAGAGCGGCTTTTGTCACTCCATCATTCTGACTCATCTTTGTGCCCTGCAAAGGGATTTCATGATGACACAATGAGGGCATTATCAGATTTATAATGACAAACAGCACATTTTGCTTTAACTAAGCACAGCTGCTAAGACAATGTGGAGATCCGTTTCCACTAGGGTTCTGGGAAAAACAAATCTGAAGCTAAGATCATGGCTTTTGCTATTTTGGGTTACCTAGATTCCAGTTCTGCGTTTTTTAGAGAGGGAGGGATTAAGTCAACACTATGCCCTTGGGAAAGGGCAGAGACAGGAACAGGGTTTACAGTGACAGGGAAGGTGACCAGTAGGACAGAGGTGATCCCACAGAGTCGGGGGGGAAGGATGTGGGCAACCCCAGGGACTGAGCAGACACAGGGAGCAGGTGGATACGATACAGACTTAGAAATAGATTTCTCTCACCACTCTGTGTTATATGCCTTTCAAATAAACACAAGCAAATATTTTTTTTAAATTCCTCCCAAATTCTGTAGACGCCATTGAAAAAGGGATGAGGGTTTGAGAGCTGTGTGTCTACAGACACAATCAGTCTGTACTGGAGGAGGCAGGTGGAAGAAGCTGGGTGAGTGATTGGCTGAGAGAGTGTGCAAGACAAAAAGTAAAATATAATCAAGTAGTGGTCACACAGCCGGAGGCCATTGCTGTGGGGCACAGCATTACACCACTGACAGTGGGAGCAGATTCCCAGTCACGTGGAGGGGAAAGAGGTGTACATTACCTGCTTTTGAATGTTCACGCGTGGGTAGGTGCTGTGGGGCAGAGGACACAGGGCCACTCAGAACAGCTGTGTGTGTTTCAGAGTGCCCAGGATTAATCCTGCCATGCTTCAGATAAAGTCTGCTGCTAATGTTCCTAGCTAAGGGGGCAGCGAGTGATGGCCCAAATATCTGTATCCAAGCTATTGGCACTGACTGACTTGAACATATGGGAATTGGAATCACAAAGCAATTATTGCAACTCTTTCCATTTCTCTCTCTCTCTCTCCCTCTCTCCCTCTCTCCCACTCTCCCTCTTTCCCTTCTTCCCTCTCTCCCTCTCCCAATTCTTTCAAAGAGACTGATTTTGTTTACAACATGTAGGCAATAGAAATAGTTAATTATGTGCAAGTTTGCAGGCTGCATCAAGTCTTACTCAGGAGCAATCAAACACAGGAAGCACCCAGAGCATCAGCATCCCAGGATCCAGACTCAGAGCATGGCTGTGGGATGGAGACAGCGCCCGGGAGCTGCAGAGACCATCTGCTCCCTCAGGGCTCTGGACCATGGGCGGCAGTCTGCAAGGGATCCAGGAGGAGGCGCTGTGGGGCTGCTCTGTGTTGCCTTGCTCAGTGATGGGGACTGAGCAGCTGTGTGCTGTCAGGCCTGGCAGAGTCTCACAGGTGCTTCCTGCAGGCCTCCCTCAGGAGTGAAGCAAACACCCTTGTTCCTCAATCTGCAATGTGGTCTGAAGCTGCCACAGGGCTTGGGGCAGGACAGGGAGATCCCTGGGTGGTGACACATTTGCATGAGCAGCCCCTCCTCCGGCACACGCTGGCAGAGAAAAGGAGACTGAGGGCAGCACAGCGCACTGTGGGCTGAGGAACTGTGAGCACCATGGCCTGGGCGCCTCTCCTCCTCCTGCTCCTCCTGCACTGCACAGGTAGGCACAGGTCTGGGGGAAGCAGCATAACAACCAGTCAACTGCTATCTCTTTTGTCTTGTTTTGATAAGGTCTCCTCACTGCTGAGTATTTATGTCTGCAGGATCCCTCTCCCAACTTACACTGACTCAGTCGCCCTCTGCATCTGCCGCCCTGGGAGCCTCGGCCAAGCTCACCTGCACCCTGAGCAGTGCACACAAAACCTATACCATTGCATGGCTGCAGCAGCAGCCAGGGGAAGGCCCCTCGGTTCCTGATGAAACTTAACAGTGATGGAAGCTTCACTAAGGGGTCCGGAGTCCCTGATCGCTTCTCAGGCTCCAGCTCTGGGGCTGACCGCTACTTAACCATCTCCAACCTCCAGCCTGAGGATGAAGCCGACTACACCTGTGCTACAGGTGATAGCAGTGGTTACACACAGTGTGGCCAATGAATGGAGAAGTGGGACAGAAACTACTTTCTCTCTTTCTTCTACTATGAAGGCTGTCACATAACCTTCACAGGGCCTGAGGTTCTTGGACACTCAAATATGTATTTTCTGTTTTGTACATTGCAAGAAGAGCACTAAATGCCTTACTATTCCTTCTTTGAGTTATATGGGAATTCTAAGAACAGATCAGTAGTAACGATGAGGAAGAGCATACATGTGGCCAGAGATCAGGAAGTGTGTGCATCGCCGAAGCAAATCCCTGTAACTCTTTTCTGCCTGCAAAGGTTTCCCCTGGTCTTCAGAGCCTGACTTGGAGGTTGAGGGACAAGTAGGAGAATCTATGTGGGGAAGATGGAAAGTGAGATGCAGCAACTTAAAAACAAACAAACAAATAAACAAACGATTGGAGTGAAGAGGAATCCCCATTGAAGCCACCTCAGGAGTTGGGAGCCTGAAGAGTGGCTCTTGTCGCCCCATCATTCTGACTCATCCGTGTGTTTGCATAGGGATTTTGTGGTGATTCTATTATGCATTGATCAGAATAGCAATGGTAGCATCACAGCTTGACTTAACAAAACTGCTAAATGAATGAATGAATGTGGATCCACCCCCCACTAGGACCCAGGGAGAAGCAAAAAAAAAAAAAAAAGAGACAAAGAGGGCCTGGTGGCGTGGCCTAGTGGCTAAAAGTCCTCGCCTTGAACGCCCCGGGATCCCATATGGGTGCTGGTTCTAGTCCCAGCAGCTCCACTTCCCATCCAGCTCCCTGCTTGTGGCCTGGGAAAGCAGTCGAGGACGGCCCAAAGCCTTGGGACCCTGCACCCGTGTGGGAGACCCGGGAGAGGCTCCTGGCTTCGGATCGGCATAGCATTGGCTGTTGCGCTCACTTGGGAAGTGAATCATCGGATGGAAGATCTTCCTCTCTGTCTCTCCTCCTCTCTGAATATCTGACTTTCCAATAAATGGGTAAATCTTTTTTTAAAAAATGAGGCAAAGATCATGGATTTTGCTATTTGGGGTCATTTTGAGTTTCGAGTTCAGGTTGCTTGGAGTGGGAGGGCTTAATCAAACAAACACTTTGTGATAGAGCAAACTAGAGGAACATGGTTCGCAGGGATGAGGCAGGTGAGCAGTAGGGCGTGTGGGATCCATGAGAGAGGCCGTAGGAAAGGGTATAAGCTCCTCCAGGTAGTGAGCAGATACCATGGGGAGTAGGTGGACACAATGCAGCTTCTGACAGTCTGTGAGATCCATTGCAGGTGCACTGAAGAATGGAAAGTCAGGGCCCGGCGGTGGCGCAAGTGGTTAAGGTCCTCACCTTGCACGCCCCGGGATCCCATATGGGCGCCGGTTCTAATCCCGGCAGCCCCGCTTCCCTTCCAGCTCCCTGCCTGTGGCCTGGGAGAGCAGTCGAGGACGGCCCAAAGCTTTGGGACCCTGCATCCGCGTGGGAGACCCGGAAGAGGCTCCTGGCTTCGGATCGGCATAGTATCGACCCGTTGCGCTCACTTGGGGAGTTAATCATCGGACGGAAGATCTTCCTCTCTTTCCAATAAGAAAATTAAAAAAAAAAAAAAAAAGAATGGAACGTCAGCCACCACTTTGGTCATAATCTTCTGTTTGTTTATCTAAATGTCATCGATGGAGTGAGAAGCTTAACTTGAACGCCTGGCAAGTCCCCTGAGCTAAGACCTTGCATTGCCACACAGGTGCTTCCTCCCGGGGCTCCCCAGGGTGTGAAGGAAATTGTCACCCTCCACCGGCCTACAGGGTGGACTGAGTATCAGCTCCAGGTCTCAGGGTAAGGCTGGGCAGTCAGTGAGTGGGGACACATTTGCATGAGCAACCCCTCCTCTGGCACAAGCTGGCAGAGAAAAGGGGGCCTGGGGCAGCACAGCCACTGTGGGGCTCAGCGGCTGTGAGCACCATGGCTTGTCTCTCGTCCTCCTGCTCCTCGCTCACTGCACAGGTAGGCACAGGTCTGGGGGACCAGCTCCCCCCTGCATCAGACTCCGTACTCAGACCCTTGGGGAATGGGGCCCTGACCTCTGTCCCTCCCTCCCGTGTCTGTGTCGGCAGGTTCCCTCTCTCAACGGTGCTCACTCAGCGCCGTCTCTGTACCTCTGGATGGAACTTCCAGACTCACCTGTACCCTCAGCAGTGGCTACAGTGTGGGTAGTCATGATGATACAGCTTGGTGCCAGCAGGTGCCAGGTAACCCTCGTGTATTAACACACAGACGCATATAAGCAACAAGACACTGGGGTTCCCAGCCACTTCCCTGGATCCAGACACCTCAGCCACTGCAGGCATCCTGAGCATCTCTGGGCTGCAGCCTGAGGACGAAGCTGCGTATTGCTGTGTTAACTGGTACAGCAGTGCTTCTGACAGTGACACACATGGAGGAAAAGTGAGACTAAAATCGTGGGCCCTGGGCACTTTACAGTAACTCTTTTATATTGAATTACACTCCCCCTTTCTTATACGCTTTCTCTCATCGAAAATGTAACCCAATATTTCCTGGTAGATTTACAAAGCCCAAAACTAACCATCATCAAATGAATGAAAGGAAACTGCAGCCACCAGCTAATGCTCTCAGCTAATGCCTAATGCTGCCGTCTCATCATGCCTGGGAGGTGGCTGTCACCGTTGCTTGTCACCCTGAGTCTCCCCGATCGGCGCCTCCTTCCTGTCTGGGACATTTCCCAGGGGCCTTCAGTGCACCCCCAGACCTCCTGTCCATTGCATCGTGGAAAGTCAAATGCACCAAAATGAGATTCAGATGATTGAGGGGGAAGGAAAAATGCAAAGAAGCTACTACCATGAGTCCTGGAGTTTAAAGACTGTCTCATCCGATATTCATTAAACAAAAGTGCAGGCGTCCAAGCACTTGGGCCATCTTTAGCGGATTTCCCAGGTACATTATCGGGAAGCCAGAGCTGACACGCAGCAACCTAAACATGAATTGCCAAACACACGGGATGCTGGTATTGCAAGCAATGGTTTGATGCACTGTGCAGAGTGGTGGCCCTTCCAAGGTTTTCTTCTTTTCCACTGGGGTCTTCTGATTCAGTATGTCATCCTGTGGTCTCTGGTGGGTGCTCAACCAGACCCTCAACAACCTGTCTCCCTCCCTTTTTATTTGGGGAGTGGGGTGGTGGGGGAGGGAATGACCCGGCCCTGGTTGACTTCTTATTAGAAACCCCTTCTCCCTCCCTGTCTCAGGGAGCATCTGGCTCACTCTGTGGCCACAGTCACCTGCCACGTGTCACTGAGTCCTCCTTGACTCACCATCTCCATGTTCCCCTTCCGCCCACAACATTCAAGATGCTGTTTCCCCAGAGGCGTACCATTAAATTGTCCTTTACCACCCCAATGCACTAACCGGAAACAGCATACTGTGGTTACTCCGATGGAAATGACAAATCTCTTTAGCTGCATTAAGTGTGTTAAATGTCAGCTGATTTTATAAGGCCTTTTCCCATTCTTGAAAGTTCCATAAACATTTCACTTCTGACTCTGTAAATGGTATTTTCTGGGAACAAATAAACATTTGCCTGACACCAGGAGAGGCATCCGCTGCACTTCTGCCTGCAGGTCCCTGCTCTACACTCAACTCACGTACTGACACCTCTTCCCCGGCTCTGTGGCCTCACAGTGACCATGCCCTCCGACTTGGCCACTGATAGGATTCCTATGGAGACGCTGTAGTCTTCCCAATGGGCAGCAGGGGGCGCTGCGGGGCTGTCTCGAGGCTGCACAGAGGTCGCCCACAGCTGTGCACCCCAACTCCCCAGGGTTGCCGCAGTGGGGTCTGCACTTGGGGCTGCAGATCCAGCAGCTGTGGGTTCTCTGGGTGTGGTCCCAATGCCTGCCTCTCCCAGGTCCTGCCCCCAAGACTCCCATCCACCAGTCCCAGGGCCTGAATATAGATATGGGCAGGTGTGGGGTTGGCATTGCATAGGGCTGCATTTGCATTGAGCCCTCCTCTGTGAGGCCAGAGAGGGGATAAGAGCCCTGGGACATCTCACTGCAGCCCTGGAGCTCAGGAGGCTGTGTATCCACCATGGCCTGGGCCCTTTTCCTCCTGCTCTTCTCTCACTTTCCAGGTAGGTACTGGCCTCCTGTGCTCTGGGGCAGCCCTGGGGAACCTGCGTCTGTGACCTTGGTCTTCACCTCACTGATAAGCGTCTGTGTCTTCAGGTTCCCTCTCTCAGCCTGTGCTCACTCAGCCACCATCCCTCTCTGCACCTCTGGGTGGAACGGCCAGACTCACCTGCACCTGGAGTAGCGGCTATGTTGTGGATGGTTACCATGTGTCCTGGTACCAGCAGGTGCCAGGGAGCCCTCTCCGGTATCTCCTGAGATACAAGTCAGACTCAGATAAGCACCAGGGCTCTCCAGCCGCTTCTCTGGATCCAAAGACTCTTCAGCCAACGCAGGCATCCTGAGCATCTCTGGGCTGCAGCCTGAGGACGAGACTAACTATTACTGCGCTACACATCATTACAACAGTGGCCATTACACAGTGCTCCGCGAGCATAGGGAAGTGGGACCAGAACCTCCCCTGAGTGTCTCTGGTGACTGTGCTCACTGATGCTCTAGCTGAGGCTCCGTCCACCTGTGGAGATCACTCTAGGGACACTACGTGGGCAAGAACATAAGTTTCTAGAATTTGTAGAATCAAACTGTAATAAAAAAGATGTGAGAAGTCACATTCATGTTGTTCATCTATGTTCTTGCACCCCGATCGTGTCCACAGTGGCATCATAATCAGGCCTCAGGGCCTAGAGTCTCTGCAGGGAGATGAAGGTAAGAACAGAACGTGCTGGATCCCACTGTGACCAGCCCGATGGGGTCCAGGCCTGATAAAGATGAGGTTGTCTCAGATCTTCCTGTGGGCCCCCTGGGAAAAGAGCAATAGCCCTGCCACCCATGATGGTCGTCGGTGCACAGAGATGTGGCCACATGTTCTTGGGGTGGGGGTTGCGTCTTACAGATTGTGCAGTGGGACCGTAAAGGGAAGACACACGTGCATGGAGAATGGACAGCGGCTGTGCTGCAGGACAAGGTCTCTGGAGGGGCATGGGATCTGGGATTCTCTAACGAGTCCCAGGGTGAGCATGGTTAGTGTCCTCTGCCTCATGCCCACTGTCCCAGCTGCTGTCCTCCCAGAGTATCAGGGTTGTGCGGGTCACAGAAGTTACCCGTGCTCTGTGTCCCAGCTGACGGGAAAAGTGCACAGGGTAATCTCAGAAGGGGCTTGAGCTGCCCCAGACAGAGCAGATTAGCAAACTCAGCTCCACTCTGCCCAGGGGTACAGGGAGTGGGGGTCTCAGGGAGTAGACTCAGAGGTGCACCCCCACATTCTGACTCCTCCCTCCAACACCCTCACCTGTCTCCTCTCTGTGGCTCAGGCTCGGCACTGATTCACACCCACACAGCCCGGCCCGGCCCAGCTTAGCAAATGCTGTCTCTGAAACAGCATGTCTTCAGGTTGCAATGTGACAGACTCAGATATTCACCCTGGGAAAGAAATCGCCACCACCCAGGGCCCACGTGGAGGGAATCAGGAATCAGACGTTGACCCCCGCCTCTCCCCCACTGCCTCTCAGACCTCACTTGGTTTTCACGTTTGCTCTGGAATTTCGGCTTGGGATCAGCCATGTTGGCATTTGACCTTAATCTCTATGTCCACAGTCTTGCCTGTAAGTAAAAGGTTGACCAGAAGCAAGCCTACCAAGGCTAAGTGGGTAGATCCCACGTGTCTGTGAGAACCCCTGGAGCTGTCTTAGTACCCAATGAGTGTCAGTGAGGCAGCCACTCTTCCCCTGGCCTTCCTGGCCTATCTTAGCACAGGGAGCGCCATCAGGGAAGCTGAGGCCCCAGGGGACCTGCCCTCAGCACAGGAAGCTGGGCAGGGTGTTCCCAGAAGGAGCAGCTGATGCCGAGCTGAGGCTGAGGGGCGTTGTACCTGCAAACGCACAGCTGATCCCTTCAGGGAAGAATCACATGGTCCTTGAGGATGACGCCAGCGTCCCACTGTAAACAGAAAGACACTGCCTGTGGGCTAAGAGTCATTCCAGGACACAAGGATGGACTCAGTGGCCTCCAGGGAGTGCTGTGGACAGACAGCTGGTCAACCTGCCTCATGCACTGCACAGACAGCTGAGTGTCCACAGCAGAGATGCGTCTGCACAGGGAGGAGCAGGTGGAGGAGCTGGGGAAGGAGTGTCTTCAAATACAGGGTTTTCAAAGTTGTCTCAAAATGATAGGCTGAATGTTTTTGAATATTCGTATCACAGTGAGTAGGTAGAGAATTTTCTATTTTACTTCAATGTAAAAAACTACGAAGCATGAGTGATCTCCCGCAGCGATGGACTTGGTGCACGGAGCCGATAATAACACGCGTGGACCCTGACTGATGGTCAAAGCCGAAGTTTATTAGTGGCATCAGACTTAATACACTGAGGGTTATATTGGTTAAGAGAGGAGGTATTGGGCCCGGCGGCGTGGCCTAACGGCTAAAGTCCTCGCCTTGCATGCACCAGGATCCCATATGGCCACCAGTTCTAATCCCGGCAGCTCCACTTCCCATCCGGCTCCCTGCCTGTGGCCTGGGAAAGCAGTCGAGGACGGCCCAAAGCTTTGGGACCCTGCACCCGTGTGGGAGACCCAGAAGAAGTTCCTGGATCTTGGCTTTGGATCGGCATAGCATCGGCCGTTGCGCTCACTTGGGGAGTGAATCATCGGACGGAAGATCTTCCTCCCTGTCTCTCCTCCTCTCTGTATATCTTACTTTCCAATAAATAAATAAATCTATAAAATGTCACTGACCCTGTAAATATATGCAGTAACTACTACAGTTCCTCCAAATGCTTTAAAAACATGTCCAGAGAGACAGAAATATCCACATCACAGCATTACACTGCTCACTGTAAGTACACAGAAGACAGAGTGAAAAAGACTCTAAGGGCAGGCATGGCAGACGATATGTTCACCGCTCAGCATGCCTGCAGACCTCACTGCAGTGTTTGGTAAGTCCTGCCTCTGTCCTGCCAGTGTGCACCCTGGGAGGCAGCAGTGATGGGAGATCCAGATGGAGCTCCTGGCTCCTGGCTTCCTCCTGGCTCAAAGCCGGATGTTGCAAGTATTTGGGGAGTGAGCCAGCAGATGAGTTTTTTTCTATCTTTCCAGTAAATAAATGAATAAATTGTTTTTAAAAAGACCAAGAGCCTGCAGGCCTGTAATAATAAAAGGCATCCATCATCATATTTAATATTTACCAATATAATATTTACCAAGGACAGTGCTTTAAAAATGCTTTTTTGTGGGTCCGGTGCGGTGGCCTACAGTCCTCATCTTGAATGGACCAGGATCCCATATGGCAACCAGTTCTAATACCGGCAGTCCTGCTTCCCATCCAGCTCCCTGCTTGAGGTCTGGGAAAATAGTCAAGGACAACCCAAAGCCGTGGAATCCTGCACCTGCATGGGAGACCCAGAGGAAGTTCCTGGCTCCTGGCTTCAGATTGGTGCAGCACCGGCCATTGCGGTCACTTGGGGAGTGAACCAGTAGGTGTAAGATCTTTCTCTCTGTCTCTCCTTCTCTCTGTACACCTGTCTTCCAAAATAAATAAATAACGTAAAAGTAGATCAATACTAAACAAAAAAGAGATGCTGACTGGGATGCCTGTATCTGATTTTAGAGTGTGTAGGTTTTGAGTCCTGGCTCCGCTTCCATTTCCAGCTTCCTGTTAAGGTGCACCTGGAAAGGCAGTATTAGTAGTTCAAGTAACTTGGTCCTTATGACTCACATGGGAGACCCACACTGAAATCTTGGCTCTTGGATTCTGCCTGGCCCCGTGTCATGTTGTTGGCATTTGGGAAGTACACCTTAAGGGATAGAAGATCTCTCTCTCTCTCTCTCTTTAAATATTTATTTAATTGGAAAAGGCAGATATACAGACAGGAAGATCTTCTGTCCGATGGTTCACTCCCCCAAGTGGCTTATTAGCAAAGCAGATTTACTAAAGAGGAGATAAAAGAGCTTCAATTCCTTGGTTCCCCGCCCTTCCCCCCCCCAAGTGACTGCAATGGCCGGAGCTGAGCCAATCCAATCCCAGCAGCCAGAAGCTTCTTCCTCATCTCCCATGTGGGTGCAGGGTCCCAAAGCTTTAGGCTTTAAGCTAATAGAATTGCTTTCCCATACCACAGAGAGATGGAAGCCACGTGGAGCAGCTGGGACACAAACCAGCAGACTCCTAGCACAGGCAAGGCAAGGACTTAGCCACTGAGCCCCAGTTCCTGGGGCTCATGAAACCAGCCCCCATCATGCACGTGGGTCCCAGGATCTGAGCCAAGCTATCTGAGCTCTGCCAGATCTCCTGTCCCTGGGACTCATGAACCTGGCCACCCCCCGCCCCCACTGGACCCAGGCTGGCATGACTCGCTTCACCCCAGCATACACAATCTTATTGCGCAGCCTGCCCTGGTCTAGCCTGCCCCGATTCCAGCTCCTGCTGGTGGGTGCTGCAGCCTATCCCAGCCCAGCCTGATTGCTGTCCCAGCCCTAATGTGAACTGGCTGGTGTTGTAGTTCCATCTGGATCCTCCTGCCCCCTGTCCTGGTTCTCAGATCTGCCAGTGGGTGTTATGAACTGGCTCAGACTGATCTATCCCCAGACCTGATCCATATGTATGCCAGTGAGTACTGTAACCTCGTGTCCTCTGGGCTGCTCCTTGCCTTGCTTCTTGGGTTCACCTGCAGGAACTGCATCCCGATGAAGGAGTTTTCCAAGCACCTCTATTGAATCTTCCCAGTGGCAGTTCTTTTGTACACCAGTAGGGTCCCCGGCCCAGGCTGACTGTCCACCTCCTGTTCTAGTGAGGACAGTGGCCTTGCTCAACCAGCCCATACCCATTCTGGTTTTTGCAGCCCAGTGATACCTGGTCCGTGCCCAGACACAGCTTTCACATGGTCCAGCAGGAATCAAGGCTGTTCCACATCCAACCTGGCTCTCATGAGTACCAGTGGGGGCCGGTGCCTAGCCCAATCTGTCGTTCCCCAGACCCAGGGCATACCTGCACTGGTGGAGGCTGTAGCCATGTCCAGTCCAGCTTGCTGCCCCCAATTCTACTCTCATCTCCACCAGTGGGAATGCCAACCTGGCTGGGGCATCCCCTTAGCTCCTGTCAGGGCTGTTCCTATCCGCAGTTCTTGGGCAAGCCAGCAGACTGCAGTTCAACAGGGATGAGCCCACATTTCCCCCACATATTCTGCTGTCAGACCCACTTCTTTGGCTTTTGTTCTCCCCTCCAAACCAATTTGGTGTTAGTCCCCTACTGACACACACATGTTATAGACTTGTCTATGGAAGTCCCTCAGCTGTAATTCCCAACCTGGGTATAAAACCACAGGTTATCACTCACTGCCACCTGTGTAATCCTGTCATACCCCTGCAAATCAAGACTCCTCAAACTGCAAGGGTGCAACGCTGGGCAGCCCAGGCACCAAAGGCACTGGGTGAAGCTCTTCAGGCTGCCCAGCCCTTCTGGGGGAGCCACATGGCTCAGCTACATGTACTCATGTGGATCAAAAAAACTTCCAGGATGGGTGGTCCCAGAAGCCCACTGAGCATCCCTTCCCCAAGGGAGCCAGTGTGCTCAGTTGTGTGTACCTGCGCTGGTTAAAAAGCCTCCAGGCTGGGGGTCCTGAAGGCCCAGCGCGAGCTCCCCTCTCCAAGGCAGCCCCATGGCCTGGCTGCAAGCACCCCCGCCTCCAACTTTCTTTAAAGATTCTAATTGCAGAAACAGAAATCCTTTAAGCAACACTTTAGAATTCATTACCTTTAATAGTAAATCACTTCTCATCAAAACCAAGAACAAGAAAATGCATCAACTCCATCATCAAATACATTGATAGATATTCCAGCCAATAAAGTAAGACTAAAAAGACAACACAGTTGGTAAGAAGCTTACAAAATGGCATTAAATAAAACTGAAAACATGTCACGTTACTGATGGGAAGAGGATGTAACAGAAAATGTTTTTGCCCATAACATTTTAGTACTGGAACACTTCTATTTAACACTTAATGTTTGGCAAAATTAATACATTTTATTGAAAAGAAGCAAGCAAAATACACAAGGAGATTCACAAAGGGTAATAACAAAATAGCAATTCTGACAGGTAGTCAATATATTTTTAAGCAAAACAAAGTGACACTGCCTTAAAAAAATAGAGCACTATTGATAGAAAAACAGAGAAAGCTCCCGAAAGAACTCAACTCACTATATCCATTTCTCTTTTGGCTGCAGGCACAGTTATCATCTCAAGGGATCGCAATTCTAAGACAGAAACAAGTCCATCAGGACAGTATCACCTCACCTTTTTCTGTGAAAATCTGGGAAACTTCACTAGATTATAGAACACAGAAAGGAGCGGGAGAGGTAAAGTGCCTTTACGGAAGTGGAGAACAAGGCAGGAGTGGATTGGAAGGGAATGAGAATTTTCGTCAGTGTCATTCTAAGAAACTTGGTGATGCTCAATGAATCAAAGCAAAGTGTCAAACCACTCAGTGAGGTAGCAAGCCATGCAGGCCTAGGGCAAGAACATTCTAAACGAGAACAGCATGTGCAAAGTTCTTTGGATCAGTAAGAAAACTGGTTTGCTAAAGGCAAAACAAGGCCAGCGTGTCAAAATAGTGCATCAGTGGGGGAAGATGGTAGAGACGCATGGCGCAGAATGGAAGAGGGAAGAGGTAGGTAGGGGCCAAGACACTCGAACCTCTAGCTGGCAGTGACGATCTGCATTCTTCAGGGGCATGCTTTGCAGAAGGCGGGGAACGTTTCTTCTGCCATGGACCATTTGGGTATGTTTCACACCACTTACAGGCCTTACACAACTATCAACTTCAAATCAGCCTGCTGGCGATTTACTGAATTCCAAGTCCCATCTGCAGTTGGTTGCCCTGCCAGGGCCAGAGCACATGAATTTGCCAGCCTGATGTTCTCCACCCCTGCTTTAGAGAAAAAGCTCAACAGTAACCGAGTTAGGGATTCTAAGTGATCATAACACAGAACTTAAACATTTCTTACTTTCACTATGGAGTAAGGGTAATTAAGTAGATTAAAAAAAAAAAAAAAACCTTCAGATCTATTTATGAACAGCAGGCGTTTCCAGGTGAGAACAGAACCACACACGCACACACATTCTATACCTAGAACGAAGGGCTCAGGCTGTGATTGATTAAAGTGCCGTGGCGCACACAAACTGAACAGGCCTAGTAATATGGTCAAGATGCAATGTGTACACCCAGCCACGCGTGTGCCTCTTCACTACCATCTGCAATCCTTCCTCCTCTGATTGCAAGAGGATGCTCAAGCCGTGAGGTGTCTTGTGAACGCTTAGGAAGCTGAACTAGAGTTGGAAAGGAAAGAGCAAAGACAGAGGGGAGGGTACCTTTAAAGAGAAGAAGGCAAGGAATAATTTCTCCAGACCCAAGTCACAATCAGGATGCTGGAATCCTTGACTGGTGAAAGGAGCTCGCTGCCCACCCGCGTCGGGGTGGAGTAAGGGTTGGCAAACTAGGTCACGCCCAGGGAGACAACCGGGAAGCCCCGAGGCCAAAGCCTCTAACGTTCGGGAACTAATACTTCACAGGGACACCACAGTTTTGGGAACAGCCCCAGAGAAGGACAAGGGGAAAACATCTGCTGGGAACACAGTGAGATTAGCTAGTTGGATGTATTAGAAAAAGGGATATTTAACTCAAGACTTGATACTTTTCAAGTATTGAAGTCAACAGTAAGTGGGACATTACTTGTACACTGGAGTGTATCAAATAAGACCCAAACAGTACAATAAACTGGAAAAACAACACAAAATGAAACAAATAGCAGTTATAATACACTCAACTCTAAGGCAAGATTAAAAATGTCGAGGAAAATCCCTAATGAGTTGATTTTTAGTCACCCGGGACTATTTTTGTCCTTAGTATCCTTTCTTGGACAAGCCCCCACTCCAGCTTGACAGTGGGAGGTCTAAACTTAGCCCTGATCATGAACTGGACAGCTGTCACTTCTTTGGCCCTTTTCAGTTAAACACTGGGTCCTGAACAGTTCAAACTATGGACCGTTACGGACCATAACAGGGCTTCTGTCCCTCAAGAAACTTAACTCGCTTACTGCTGTGGCTGAGAGGGGTATGGCCAGTTCATCCCACTAACAACAGCTAGCCAGAAGGGAGGGGAAGGTATGAATGAAGATTTCCCTTTAGATAACTCCATGGTGAACCTGCTAACGCTGGGCTCCATCTACGACCAGCCGCTATTTTATCCAATTTCTAGGGGAGCTCCTCAAACAGATGCTTTGCATTCTTAGTTTTACTAAGAATGGGTCTCATTCTTGGATGTTCCCCAGTTAGCTAAAGGTACTCTGAGGTAGTGGTTCTTCTGTCTTGGTTCCAAGACTGTATGTAGCGTCTGTGTCTTTCAACTGGGACAAGGAACCACGGCACTCCCGTGACTAGTTCCACCTTCCAGGTTTCCATTCATGCCACAGACTCGCAGCCTGACACCTGGGCTTTCAGAAACAGGTTATTTTACAACAGCATGGCAGAGGCACTTCTTGGAGCTCAGGAGCAAATGGACTAGTTTATGACACACACATCCTAGTCGGACTCAAGTTCATAGTGAAATCTTAACACAGAAAAAAAGTTAAAATAAATTAAATACCTCAATAACTACATACATTCTATACTCGGAAGAAGTTTCAAGCTTAGAAGTAACACAAAATATCAAAATAATAAATAGGTCTATACATTTTCCCCCTCTCTCTCATACAGAAATACCTTTCATGTGATAAGCCAGATAATATGAAAACCGAGTGATACATTAAAAACTCAAAACTCAGCTCTACCAATGCTGAATATGCATGAGTATAACATACAAAACTTCAAGTAATCATTGAGCTTCACCATTTTGGATGCTACTGAATGTATGTTTAAATTTCTGTCTGCATGGGCATATATATATATATATATATATATTTGGACTGGAATGCTCTTCAGATTTTCCAAAATCTCAATTAGTGGGGGTTTTTTGACATTCTGCTTTTAGACCTGGGCGGTGACGGTGCACAGTCAGATGTGCTCACGGTAACAGAGGCTACTTGCTCTGACTCTGCTTGAGGAGGTTCCAGGGACACTTGAATGACAACTTTTGTTTCCGGAGGTAATCCTTCTAGCTGCTTAGGCATCTTAAACATTTGATGACACTGGGTCTTGTGCTCCATCTTCTCCTTGAAAGTCAGAAACTGTAGCCGGCATTTGGAGCACTGGTGAACAGTCCTCTCCCAGTGCCCCCTGTAATGACACATGTATGGTGATGCTGTTTTGAACATTTTGAGACAAAACGGACAAAGCAAGTTCTTGGTGTTCTCATGGCACGTTCTAAAATGAGTTTCCACATCCGCGAAGGCTGACGATCGGTAACTGCAAACCTGGCACACGTACGGCATCTCCCCCGGCTTATGGGTGTCCTTCATGTGTTGTAAGAGGACCTGATCTGTTTCAAAGGACAATTCACAGATTTTGCAAACGGCAGACGGCTCCTGGCTAGTGTGCACTCTTTCAATGTGACACTGCAGCAGGAAGGGGGTGGGAAACTTCCGGTGGCAGTGCTGACAGGTGGTGTGGCTCTCCCAGCTGTCACCCCTCTGCTTCTCAAGTTCCAAGTGGTGCCTCACGTGATTCATAAACTTAATGTTCTTGAGGACTTTCAAGCAGCTGAGGCATTTAAAGGTGGTATGAGTTTTCTGCTCGGACGGCCCATCTCCCTGATGCTGACCGTAGTAGAAGTCGTTCAGTAACATGATCAGGGTTTTTTTCTTGGGACCCGGGGCCTGATGTTGACTTGCTCCACTCGCACAGTCTGGTTTGGCCACGTCATTTTCCTTACCGACATTTACAGGCTTGGAATGGACACTATCCTTTGAAACAGCTGTTGGAAACGGCACTCCACTCTGAACAGGGTTTAATGAGGTCTGAGCACTGTCTGAGGGTGTGCTTTGCTGAGTATCCGAAGGGGAAGTACCTGCAGAAGATTCCTCCGTTCTATCGTTAAGTTTAGGCCTTTTAGGATCTGTGCCATTTACTTCCGAAGCAGAAGGCTGCTCTGACACACAAGGGCTTGCATTCTTACTTCCTACTGGGAGTGCTGCTTTTACTGGATTTGACAATGAACTTGTGAGTGTGACCAAAGGAGGGCATACCTTTGAAGAGCTATCAGGCACGACTTGTGGTGAATTCTTTTTACATTCCTGCTCAGGTTCAATAATAATAACAGGGCTGTCTGTTGATCTTGATTCAGGCTGAGGAGCAGGCAGCACGGTCACTGCTTCCGATGCCTGCGCCCCCTGACTTGCGGGCTGCTGCCTGCGAGCTAAGCCTCTTCTAAGGTGACCATACTTTTTTCTCCTCGAGCATGAACCTGGGGTGACTCTGTTCAAAATATTTGAGACAACTGGTTTTGATTTTGAAGTCACCCCCACAAAGATCAGTTCAGCATCTTTATTTACCTGCTCAACCCCAACAAAGATGATCTCGGCATCATCATCTCCTCCTGGCTTGGATTCTCTCATTCTCTTACGTGGTTCTTGCTCTTGGTCTTCACGTAGCATAAGTGGCTGTTCCATTTTCTAATTTCTTTTTTTCTGGAAGGATATGGCCACAAGTGCCTGTGCTTCTTTTACATAAATTGTCACCTAAGTACAAAACATAGAGTACAGAAAAATGCATTCTATTATTTAATTTTCCTCCAAAAATCCTAAGGTAATTGTAAGTATCCTTATTTTACCAAGACACTGGACTCATGGGAGATAAATGAGAAGTTAAACTCTGCGCTCCAAGGTCAGCTCTCTGTGACTATATAATCACAGTCTCACAGCCTTGCCCTCTACTAATTATGGTCTCTTCCATTTAGAGAATCTTCCAGTCATCAGGTGAAATCACGCAAAACGCGAGGGGTTTTGCACTAGCTTTGTTGGGCAGTGCTTCAGACAGATGGGCCTGGAGGACAGAATCAGGCTGGAATCCACAAGCCCTACATCGACTGCACCTTCTTCAGTAAGCATTTTACTTCTCAATGTGTATCAGTAACTTAAAAGGAAAAATTCTTATTTGTGAGATTTAAGAGGACAAACTATTCAATGGTATCTTGATCTATGGTAAAATGGGAGGCAAATTATATATCATGCAAAAAAAAAAAAAAGATAAACTATTGAAAATAAACACTTGGGTCTGATGTGGCAGCCCAGTGGCTTGTATTGCATGCACCAGGATCCCATATGGGAGCTGGTTTGTGTCCCAGCTGCTTCCCTTCCAGCTCCCTGCTTGTGGCCTGGGAAAGCACTCAACGATGACCCAAAGCCTCGGGATCCTATGCCCACATGGAAGACTCAAACAATCTCCAGGCTCTTGGCTTTGGATCAGCTCAGCTCTGACAATGGCAGCCACTTGGGCAGTAAAACAGCGGATGGAAGATCTTTCCGTCTCTCCTCTCTGTAAATCTGACTTTCCAATAAGAATAAATACATCTTTTAAAAAAGAAATACACAAAAATGGAAAAATACACCTGATGCATACAAATCCACTGAGTACTGATGCATGCATACTAATTTCATAATGAGGTGTCAAATATAGAGCCAGAGTATCTACACATGATTAACTAATAGCACGGCGCAAAGCCAATCGCAAACCATACACCAGGCAAAACGATGAAATTCTGTGATGATCTCATTGTGACTTGAGGCCCTAATAATCCATTCCCTGATGTCTATTAAAGAGCTCTTTCTGGTCCTCACTTCCCTAGTGAATATGAAATAATAGTTCTTCCCTCAGTCCATCACATTCTCTAACATGTGGCAGACAATGATTCTGTTAAAACCGTTTCAGATCGTACCAGCGCTCAGCTCAAAACCAACAACCTTGTTAGCCTTTCCCCTCCATGTTTCTAACCTTTTTGTCCTAAAGTTGTTCTCATTTTCCCCTTCTACCGCTGCAACTTCACTCAGCCACACTAACCTCCTTCATATTCCCTGAACATATGAAATCTATTAACTGCTTGGTCTCTAAGAATTAGCATTTTGTTGGATTCTTTCACTTTGTTTCTTTTACTCTATTAAAAAAAAAAACTATTGAAATGTTCCATCAAATTAATCACAGTACCTTATAAAAAATATTCTAAATAACATTTGGTATCATTCTAACTATTTAGATTTCTATTCTGTTCATATCCTCCCAGCCTCTAAATTTAGGCCTGCTCGTTGTTTCGTTGTTTACATACCTGTCATAGATTCCACACTGTTCTGTCTCTATCTCTCTGTCCTCCAGCTACACAGCATGCCACCACTGGATGGATCTTAGAGCACTACAGGAGTTACATGTCCTAAATGTCCTGATTCCTCCAAACTAGATTTTAGATTATGCTACAGGCTGAACTGCGTCTCCCTGCAATTTACCATGTGGAAGCCATAACCTCTAATATGATGATATTTAAAGATGAAGCCTTCTGGAATAAGGTTTAGCTGAGATGCTGAGGGCAGGAGCCTTACAGTGGGCTAGTGCCCCCAGAAAGAGATACCACTGACCTTGCTTCCTCTCTCTCTGCCATGTGAGGACACGGAGAGCAGTCATCCACGCGCCAGGAGGCAAAGCTTCAGTGGGAAATGCCTTGACCTTGGACTTTGCAGCTGCCAAACTGTAAGAAATAAATCTGTTTACACACACATACAAGCACACACACACACACGCCAGTAACACTGCTCAACTTTCACACAGCTGGTCTTGGTTGTATTTTAGGCTGCTGATTAACTCCTCATCCAATCGACCGTTCAAGGTGAGCAATGAGGATTGCAGAGGAATCAGAAATAAAACTGTCGAGTTAATGAATGTGTTCATTCAGAATAAGAGTAATATTAGGCCATAGGAGTTTTTTCTTCTTTAAAGATTAATTTTCATGTACTTTAAAGGCAGAGTTAAGAGAGAGGAGGACAGACACACACACACATACGGACCTGCCATCTGCTAGTTCACTCACCAAATGAATGCCTGCAATGGTCAAATTGGGCCAGAAGCCAGGAGAAACTTCTGGGTCTCCCATGTGGGTGCAGGAGCCTAAGCACTTGGATCACTTTCCATTGATTTCCCAGGTGCACCAGCAGGGAGCTGGCTCATTAGTGGAACAGCCAGGGCTTGAACCAGCACCCATATGGGATGCTAGCATCACAGGCCAAAGTTTAACCTACTATACCATGGTGCTGGCCTTAGGAGCTTTCTTATCACTTCTTTCCTAAGTATCCAGAGTCCCTTCTATACAAATGTCCATCAATGGGTCAATGGATAAACAACTATTTTCGGAAGTCCATACATGTGAAGAACTATGAGGTCTAAGAAGTTTGCTCTCAAAAATCAAGTTATAACCCCAAGGAAGTCGTTCGAGGCTATGGGAAGTCCCAAAAGCAGTACTGCTTTGCCAAGCCAAATAACAGGTCAACAGGAAATGACAGACCTCCATGGTTATTCCTATGCATTCAAGCAGTAGCACTTCCACTAGATCTTAGTAACAGCAACATCAGCTTTGCTTGGATATCAGGCCGTCTGAGACTCCTCTGGCACCCTGTCGCCTTCCTCGCGCTCTCATCATCCATCACTCTCTTTACTCCACTGCCAGCAGTCCAAGCTCCTGCCCTATTCCCCCGCTTTCTCATTCACAGTGCTCCTTGTCCCTTCCTCACCAGCACCTTCACGCATTTTCTGTCTCAGAATTTAATGCCAGGGCTGAAGTTGTAGCATAACAGCTAAAGTCACCACCTGCAGCACTGGCATCCCATTTGAGCACTGACTCCTGTTCCAGCTTCTCCACTTCTGATCCAGCTCCCTGTTAATGACCTGGAAAAGCAGAGGAAGGCAGCCCAAGTCACTGGGCTTCTGCTACCCACATGGGAGACCCAGGAGCAGCTCCTGGCTCCTGGCTTCTGACCAGCCCAACTCCGGCCATTGCAGCTATCTGGGGAGTGAACCTGTGCATAGTTCTTTTTGTCTCTCCTCTCTGCAGCAATGAACATCAAACAAAAACAAAAATGTTTATTTTAAAAAGTAGAGTTTAATAACCATTAAGCACAGAACTTTCAAGAAAACAAGCACTTTACAATAATCTTAAAGGTTCAGGAAACATTTGCATTCCATTATAGGGCAATTAATTGTAACAATTTTTAATAATTTTTTACTTCATAAACAAGCTCAGGATGGTAGTTGAGTATAAAACAGTAAATTAGCCGAAGATGTCAAGAAAGGGGCTGCTATTAAACCAAGCTAGTCCCGACTTCCACTATGAACAAGCCGGATGGATAAAAATAAAAAATTTACAGATCCCACACCCTGTTTCCACACGTGCTACCTCTGACCTCTTCTCCCTTAACTGTAACCTTCACTCAGTCAAGGTAACCACAATGGCTTTGTTTCTAGCTCCTTTATTCTCTCCCTGACAATCCTGTCCCCACTGCTGACACAAGGACATTTTACCTCCTTCAAAGTCACATCCAAATTCACCCTCTCCATCAAATCATCCTGGACCACTCCAAACTCTAAAACCATAGGGGGGTTGGAATTGTAACACAGTGAGTTAACACAGTGTGATGCTGGCATCCCAAGAATGCCAGTATTCCAATCCAGCTCCCTAAATGCATCTGGGAAGGCAATGGAAGGCAGCCCAAGTATCCTGATTCCTGCCAGCCACTTGGGAGACCGAAATGGAATTCCAGGATCCTGGCTTCAGCTGGCCTATTCCCAGCCAGTCCTAGCCATTGTGGCCATGTGGAGAGTGAATCGCTTTATGGGAGATTTTTGTTCTTCCTCTCTTTTTCTAACTTGCCTTTCAAATAAACAAATCATTAATTGTAAATAAACAAAACTATAATATTCTTACCTCTCCAACTTCTGAACCTCTAGCTCTGGCCACTGCGGCCACTTGAGTGAACCAGTGGATGGAAGATCTTGGTTTCTGTCTCTTCTTCTCTCTGGAAATCTGACTTTCCAAAAAAAAAAAAAAATTAGATCTTAAAAAAACAAATGTGGCACAAGGGGCCAGTGTAATGTTGCCCTGCAATGACAGTGGAGTCTTGTTCTTCTCTGCTTCCACTGCAGCTCCCTAATGATGCAACTGGAACGTCAGTACAAGGTGGAACGAGGTAGGCATATGGGAGACCAGGATGGAGTTCTGGTGCTCGGCTTTGGCCTGGCACAGAGCTGGCTGCTGCAGCCAGCAGGGATGTGAACCAGAACGTAGATGTTTCTCCCTCTCTCCCCCTCTCTTCCTTTTTTCTTTCAATCACTTCATACCCTGTCACTCAGCCTTTAAGCAAATAGATTTTTTTTTAAAAAAGACAGACTGTGGTACTAGCAATAAGGAGATAAGCATAGATCAGAGTGAAATTCAGAGTCCAGAATTAAATCAATATATAAACAGTCAATTGATTTTCTGCCAAATTACCAGACAGTTTTGAGGGAAACGGAATACCTTTCCAAAAAACAGTACAGGATGACTGGATAACCACATGGTGCTCCCTCACCTCATATATGCAAAATATAACTCAAAATGATCACAGGTTTAGATTAAGAGCTGCAACTAAAAAAGTACTTTGAAAATGACAACCAAATGACCAAGAAAAAAACAACTTCACCAAAATTAAAACTTCTGGTGCTTCGGGCCCAGTGGCGTGGCCTAGCGGCTAAAAGTCCTCGCCTTGAACCAGCCGGGATCACATATGGGTGCTGGTTCTAATTCCGGCAGCTCCACTTCCCATCCAGCTCCCTGCTTGTGGCCTGGGAAAGCAGTGGAGCACGGCCCAAAGCCTTGGGACCCTGCACCCATGTGGGAGACCTGGAAGAAGTTCCTGGTTCCTGGCTTCGGAACTCAGCGCAGTACCGGCCGTTGTGCTCACTTGGGGAGTGAATCATAGGACGGGAGATCTTCCTCTCTGTATATCTGACTTTCCAATAAATAAAAAAAACTTAAAAAAAAAATTCTGAAAACACAACCTTCCAAGGGAGAGGGTATCTGCAAATCATGTAAGAGACTTCCATCCAGAGTGTACAAACACCTAACCCCCCAAAATTCAATTTTACAATGAACAAAAGACTTGCACACTTCTCTGAAGGCAATATACAACTTGCCAATGAGTACATGAAAATATATCCAATATCACTAACCGGAGGAAAAAAAAACAGAAAACAACTGTTGGCAAGGATGTAAAAGAAACTAATTCTTTTTTTAAGATTTTTTTTTTAAATTCTGTTGATCATCTTTTACATAGTTGATTAGGGCACAGTCAAGGGCTACAGGAAAGTGGGTAAGACCACTGTTATATTATCTTTTTTCTTTCTTGCATCTGGGGGAAGGGGAGAGACAGGGGCAAGAGTCCCACCCAGCCTCTCAACCAACCCAGGGTTCCCGAGGTGCCACATGCTCCCAGGGCTCCGCTCAACTGGTTTTGATAGTTCAACTGTTCTGAATTGCTGCCACTGTCACCTCTCAAAGCACAGTGAACTCTCTCCGGAACCCACTGGCTGACCTAGTCCACTTTAGAGTCTCCATTCGCTTAGATTTTCACTGCCAACACTTGGCTGGGGTAATTCATTGATTTGTTCTGTCCTCCGTCCTCTGTTGTGGTACCAGGTGTCCTCTGCAGGCTCCAGTGCGCTGCCAAATCCTCCATTTGCATCTGGATATGCTGTTCACTGCTCTGACTGAGCCTCTGAGGAGACCCAGCTCTGACACAAGCATTCCATGGTCAGACCATGGGCCCTGCAGTTCTCTCCATGGTTGAAGCACACACAACAATCACGTCTGGGATTGCCCCGGATGAGGTTTCATTGAAGATCCCCCAACGGAACCACTGGACTCAGAAACTAATTCTTATACGCTACTGTTGGATTGCAAAACAGTATGTAACTGCTAAGGAGAACAGTGCAGAAGAGCCTCAACAGTACACAGGAGTCTACAGAGGACACCTGGTACCACAACAGAGGACGGAGGACAGAACAAATTGATTAAATGTCCCAGCCAAGTGTTGGCAGTGAATAACTGGGCAAACGGAGACTCTAGGATGGACCATGTCACCCAGTGGATTCTGGAGAGATTTCATCTTGCTTAGAGCAGTGAGATAGGCAGAACTCAGAATTATTCAAATTCAGAATCATTCAGAACTCAAAATTAATTCAGAACTGTTGAACTATCAAAACCTCTTAAGCAGGACCTGTGGAAAGTGCTCCACATCAGGGGCCCTGGGATGGTTGGGAAGCTGGGAGTGGCTTCTCCCATTATCTCCTGCCTTCCCCCAGATACAAGAATATGGAAATGGTGAATTCACCCTCCTTCCTGTAGCCCTTGACCCTTATCACCTTAATCAACTATGTAAAACTCACAAAAAAAAAGTCTCTGCCCCCCTCCCCCCCTGCATAGCAGCTAAAGTCCTTGCCTTGAATACTCCAGAATCCCATACGGGCACCAGTTCTAATCACAGCAGCCCTGTTTCCCACCTAGCTCCCTGCTTGTGGCCTGGGAAAGCAGCCAAGGACAGCCCAAAGCCTTGGGACCCTGCACACATGTGGGAGACCTGAAGGAAGTTCCTGGCTCCTGGCTTCGGATCAGCGCAGCGCCAGCTGTTGTGGTCACTTGGGGAGTGAATCATGGGACAGAAGAAGATCTTCATCTCTGTCTCTCTGTGTATCTGACTGAACAATAAAAATAAATCTTTTAAAAAAACTGACCACTGCATTAAGCAATATGGAACTCACTCGTAGGGGAAAAAAATGGGTTTAAAAGGAGAACAGAAGAATTAGAGGAGCAAATATGACCAACTCTGGAGAAATATTCTTCTAACGACAAGCAAATACAATATAAACAAAAGGGGGATGGGTCAAGCAGTCAAAGTCGATATCCTTGCTACTCAATGATTCAGAGACAGAAAACTTAAGACAAATCAGAATCTGCTAGAACAACAGTGTTAACTAAATAAATAAGAGCATAGTAGAGATTTTGATCTTAACACAGAGCCAGACTCACCCACACTAAAAGGGCAGTACCACAGATCACATGAAGAAAGCCTGGAGGGCTCGGTGACATGGCCTAGCAGCTAAAGACCTTGCCTTGAACCAGCCGGGATCCCATATGGGCGCCGATAGCTCCACTTCCCATCCAGCTCTCTGCTTGTGGCAGGGAAAGCAGTCAAGGAAGGCCCAAAGCTCTGGCTGGGATTCTGCACCCGTGTGGTGGACCTGGAAGAAGGTCCTGGTTCCTGGCTTTGGAACTCGGCGCAGTACCAGCTATTGCACTCACTTGGAGAGTGAATCATTGGATGGAAGATCTTCCTCTCTGTCTCTCCTCCTCTCTATATCTGACTTTGTAATAAAAATAAATAAATAAATAAATAAATAAATATACTCCAGGTAATTTCCAATAAAGCCAAATTTCTTTAAAAAAAAAAAAAGAAAGAAAGGAAGGAAGGAAGCCTGGAATAGTGCGTAAATGGGCATGAGAGTCTTCAAGACGGTCTCAACGGAAGCTTAGCTCGGGACAGTCACATCTCCCACTAGTCCTCCCCTGACAATGTAGACATTGCAACAGAGTTGGCCTCAGGGACCAACCAATGATATGCCAGATTGAAACAAAAAATATATATATATTCTTGTTCATCTTGGGTACAAGTTCTCCTGTATCATCCCTTCTGGAGGAAACCCCGCATGATGATGCAAGCAGCCCCAAGGAAAGGAACACAGAGCAAGGAGCTGAGAGATTGGCAATGCGGCCAAACGCTTCCCCGCAGCCTCATAAGAGATCCTGAAACGCAAACACCGGGCTAAGCCACTCTCCGATTCCAGCCCCTCATAAACTGGATTCTTTTAAGCTACAGAGCTTTAAGATAATTTGCTACTCAGTAATAGATAGCTAACAGATGTACTGGATCTAACTGAGTTGTAATCACAAATTACTGGGCACAGAATTGTTCTATAACCTCCCCTGTTGGCATGAAATGAGTTCAGAGGGCCTCTGCTGCCCATGTGCATGCATTTACCTCCTGAAATATGGTCCTCACAAAAAGAAAGCCTAAAAATGAACAAGCTAACTCCATTTTACACTGCATATACTATTACCCTTTATGAACCACTCAGTGCATGAGATGCAATCTCAGGGTATGTGCCTCAGCCCACTCGAGCCTCGTAACACGATAAAGGCAGTCGGTCTGACCGAATATCAACCTGCTCTTAGTTCTTTTTTTCTCTCAAGAAATCAGAAGAATGAATGCTGCCGCCACCCCCACCCTACCCCCGCTCCTTCCTTCTTAAGGAAGCACTTTAGGGACCTGCAGAACTTTCTTAAGTGTGGAGCCAGAGTGTGGCACAGCCCGCTGAACAGGCACCAGCATCCCGTATGAGCTGCTCCACTTGCCATCCAACTCCCCGTTGGTCCCCCCCTGAGAAGGCATCAGAAGCCGGCCCAAGTGCTGGGACCTCTGCCATCCAATACGAAACACCTGGATGGAGTTCTAGGCTCCTGGATCCCACCCCCACCAAGCTACAGCTTCTACGGACACCTGGGGAGTGAGGCAGCAAACTGGAAGACAGCCCTCCATTGGCCATAACTTGCCACATACACTCAAACGCCCTCATTTTAGCCACGTTTTAGCACCCAGGACAGAACAAAAGCAGGAAAAGTGAAGGACACGCGCCACAACCTAGGTCCTTATTGCAGAACCTCCTCTCTTCTTACCTACGGTTCTGAAACTTGGGAGAAGTCCAGAAGATCTAGAAGCGATCACATCCTTGAAGTAATCAGAGAAAACACTTAGGGTTACTTATCAAACAGAAATGTTACACCCTATTGCCTCCCTCACATGGCCTTGGGGGTGTTTTAATCAAGCACATCCCAGTGAAACCAGAAAAGACTACTTAACTCCTTTCTCCCAATCTCAGCTGAAAAAGAGAGAGAGAGAGAAATATCCCTAAAGGGCCTAAAAACGCAGCCTTAGTCTGGGCAGTAAGGTGGGCTTCATGAGGGTGAAAGGCACTGTGACCAACGTCCAGGCCCACACACAGCACACAGCAAACTAAGCACCATGCATAGGGCAAAGGCATACGTTGGCATACGAAAACACTTTAAATGCCTTAGTATATACAGCGATCTGCAGGGCCCCAGGATGGGGGTGGGCTGGAGTTTAAAAAAAAATATATATATATATATATAATAAAAAATAAAATGTAAAAAGTTGGCTTTAGACTTACAAAAGCTTTTCGATTTTTTTAAAAGTCTTTAAGCTTATTAAGGGGCTTGATGAGAAAAAAAAAAAAAAGAGAGAGAGAGAGTGAGAAGAAACAGGAAAGGGAGAGGTGGGGGAGGGGGACGAGGAGGAATGCGCTGGGAGCCATGACAGGCCCCTGGTCCGAGAGGCCCCGGGCTCCCCAGCAAGCCCGGCGGGCAGCCAGGACTGCGTGGGCAGACTGCGGGAAAAGAGGCGCGTGCTTGGAGGTTACGGCAACGGGCAGCGTGGGAGGCGACGTTGGGAACCGTCGGGGGGCTAGGGAACCGCCAGCTAGCCACCCCGGCTCACCCCGGCTTAGAGACCCTCGGGGCTGCGGCGCTGGAACCCCTCCCCGGGGCGCCCCAGGAGCACGCCGAACCCCGCCACGCCCCCTCCTGCCTTACCAGGCCCGGCTCGGCCGCCACTCCTCCTCCGGCCCACGAGCGACCGCACAGGCCCCGGCGGCGCTGGCGGGGCCAAGCCCACAGTCACGCCGACTCCTCCGGCCTCGGGCGCCGCCGCCGCACGCGCGCCCAGGCCGACCGGTGATTGGCTTTCAGGTGACCGGCGCGGAGGTCGGTGAGGCAGGCTCTCAGGACTCTGCGAGCTGATTGGTCAGGAGGCCCCGGGGTGGGCAAGACCCCGGGGTGGGCGCATGCGCGTGGTCCTGCGACCCTGGCCGGCTCCGGCTACGCCTGGTCTGGCTGTGAGGGACCGCGGCTGACCGACCCGCTGAGCCCTCCCCACCCAGGCGCATGGATGGTGGAACATGGCGCAGTGGGAGGCGGGCAGCGCTTAGAGCTGGAAGTTGGCTTCTGATCCCGAAGGGGGGTAGTTTATCCCCACGCCCCCAGGTGTCCCCCCGTCATAACCCTCATTAATGACCCTTTTCCATGAAAAAAAGCACTCGCTGGTTACCGGTGTACTGGATCAGGCAACTTAGCCAGAATTCACCCCCATTCTCTAAGTTGTTGTCAGGCGCCTGTCCAGCCTGGCATCCATTTTGGCACTAAATTCTGCCTATACTCAGGAAAGCACACAAACTTTACAAAGAAAAAAAAAAGTATTTATTTGAAAGGCAGAGAGAGAGAGAGAAAGTTGATCTTCCATCCTCTGAGTCACCTCCTACATATTTGGACACAATGGCTACCGCCCAGCCAGACCATACATAGCCAGGAGCCAGGAATTCTCCTGGAGGTCCTGCCTGGATGTCAGGAGCCCAAACATTTGAGTCATCTTCTGTTGTTTTCCCAGGCCATTATCAGGGACCTGGATGGGAGAATTATCAGTACACATGACTTGGAATTCTTTGTTATTCAAAAATGAATGAAATTTCAAATTTAGTGTCTCTGTGGTAGTAGCCACATCCCAGTGGCTTAGTGGTCACATGTAGCATATTCCATCTCTAGTATACAGAAAATTCTGGACAGCATCGACTTGGACCACATCTTTACCTTTTTTCTTTTGTGCAAAGACACTTGTCCCCGGATATCCATGGGGGATTGGTAACCAGGTTCCCAGACAATGACAAAATTTGCTGATTCTCAAGGCCTATATGTAAAACGGCACAATGCGCATATTTGCACATGATCTGTGCACATCTCTATGTATGCTTAGATCATCTCTAAAACTTCAGGCTGCCTAAATTCTATGTACACAGTTGCCAGACTGTATTTAGGAAGTAATGACAAAAAGACGATCTGTGCATGTTCACAGTTAACATACTTTTTTCCCCCCCGTCAAACTTCCTGTTTCTTTAATCCTCAGCTGAATGCAGAGAGAAGTGGAGGGTCAACTCTATGTGTATATAGAGATTCAAACTTCCCAAGACGTACTTCAGCATTTCCCAAAAATGTTATGATTGTTGGCAACATTACTCATGTCAACATTTTCCTCTTTTCCTGCTAATGGCTTGGGAAACAGGGTGGAAGATGGTCAAAGTACTTGGGCCTCTTGAACCTATTTAAAAGACCCAGACAGAGTCCCAGGATATTAGTTTTAGCTTGGCTCAGCCCTGGCCATTTCAGCTACATGGGGAGCGAATCATGAAATTCCTAAGATTTGAAAGATATCTCTCTCTCACTCATTCTCTCGGTAACTCTTTCAAATACATAGATATTTTTTTAAAAAGAGCCAAACAATGAGCCTCTTTCAAATAAAATACATAATTTTTAAAAATAGGGCCCAGTGTAATAGCAATAGGAAGATCTTCTGTCCAATGATTCATTCCCCAAGTGACTGCAATGGCCAGAACTGAGCCGATCCAAAGCCAGGAGCCAGGAACAATTTCTGGGTCTCCCACACAGGTACAGGATCCCAAGGCTTTGGGCCATCCTCCACTGCTTTCCCAGGCCACAAGGAGGGAGCTGGATGGAAAGTGGAGCTGCTGGGATTAGAACCAGCGCCTATATGGGATCCCGGCATGTTCAAGGCAGAGCTTTAGATGTTAGGTCACTGTGCTGAGTCCAAAATAAATAAATCTTTTAAAAAATTGACAAACATCCACTTCCCATTCTGCTCTTTGCTTATGACCTAGAGAGGCATTGGAAAATGGCAGAGCCTTGGAACCTTGCGCCCACATGGTGGACCCAGAAGAAGCTCCTGACTCCTGGCTTTGGATAGACTCTGCTCTTGTCATTGCAGCCATTTGGGGGAGTGAACCAGTAGAGGGAAGATCTATCTCTCTCTCCCTATAAATCTGTCTTTCCACCAATAAATAAATCTTTTTAAAAATTAGCGAAACAATGAGCCTCAACTTCCATCAGTTGTAAAATGGAAATGTACAGGGCCCGGTGGCATGGCCTAGCGGCTAAAGTCCTCGCCTTGAACGCCCCGGGATCCCATATGGGCACCAGTTCTAATCCTGGCAGCTCCACTTCCCATCCAGCTCCCTGCCTGTGGCCTGGGAAAGCAGTGGAGGACGGCCCAAAGCTTTGGGACCCTGCACCCGCCTGGGATACCTGGAAGAAGTTCCTGGATCCTGGCTTCGGACTGGCATAGCATCGGCCGTTGTGTTCACTTGGGGAGTGAATCATCGGATGGAAGATCTTCCTCTCTGTCTCTCCTCCTGTCTGTGTATCTGACTTTCCAATATATAAATAAATCTTTTTTTTTTTTTAAAGCGTTCTTCGAGAGTTTTTTTTTTTTTAAGATTTATTTTTATTATTTTTTCATTGGAAAGGCAGATATACAGAGAGGAGAGACAGAGAGGAAGATCTTCCGTCCGATGATTCACTCCCCACGTGAGCGCAACGGGCCGATACTATGCCGATCCGAAGCCAGGAGCCTCTTCCGGGTCTCCCACGTGGGTGCAGGTTCCCAAAGCTTTGGGCCGTCCTCCACTGCTTTCCCGGGCCACAGGCAGGGAGCTGGAAGGGAAGCGGGGCTGCCGGGATTAGAACTGGCGCCCATATGGGATCCCGGGCGTGCAAGGCGAGGACCTTTAACCACTTGCGCCACCGCGCCGGGCCCAAATAAATCTTTTTTTAAAATGGAAATGTATAACTTTTTTCTACTTATACAATAGAATTCTGTCCCACCATGAAAAAGATTGGGTTACAGCCACACAACAGGAATGCACCCCACTACCTTGACATCAAAGACAAGCATCTGTTGTGAGACTCCATTTATTAAAAGTTAAAAATCAAGAAAAATTTGCAGTGGTAGAAACCCTAACAGTGGTTTCTTGGTGGGAAGGGGCTTAACTAGAAAGGAACAAGATCTTCGAGTCACTTCTTGACAGTAGGGACATGACACGAGCGATGCCACTGTCAGAGCAGACATTTGATGACATCGCTTGTCAGCGTTTGAGGCCATTGTGTATAACTGACCTGGCCCCACCTACTTTTGCTGCTGAGAATTCCAGTAGGTTCAAGAGAACTTTTTAACCAGAACTCTTGCCGCAAGTGAGTCTGGGATAACTAAGAGTTCACACGCATCCTCTTTGTAGTTTTCACAGGTGACACCAAAGAGGGAGCATTGCGCACAACAATGGATGCCACACCCTCTGATTGTGGTTGGATTGAGGTCTGAATACGAATCTCTGCTTCAGGAGACAAGTGGCTCAGGACCTCTGGTTTTTTGAAAGTCTGGTGGTGTTTGAACTTGTGTTCTGTCTCCTCCTTCCTACTCAAAAACTGTAGCCGGCACATGGAGCACAGAAAGCCTTTCTTGCGTTGGTGCTTACAACAGTGAGCCATGTACGGTACTGCCCTTTTGAAGATTTTGAGACAAAACGGACAAAGCAAGTTCTTGGTGTTCTCATGGCACGTTCTAAAATGAGTTTCCACATCCGCGAAGGCTGACGATCGGTAACTGCAAACCTGGCACACGTACGGCATCTCCCCCGGCTTATGGGTGTCCTTCATGTGTTCTAAGAGAATCTGATCCGTTTTAAAGGACAATTCACAGATTTTGCAAACGGCAGACGGCTTCTGGCTAGTGTGCACTCTTTCGATGTGACACTGCAGCAGGAAGGGGATGGGAAACTTCCGGTGGCAGTGCTGGCAGGTGGTGTAGTGCTCCCAGCTGTCACCCCTCTGCCTCTCAAGTTCTAAGTGGTTCCTCACATGATTCATAAACTTAATGTTCTTGAGAACTTTCACACAGCTGAGGCATTTAAAGGTGGTATGAGTTTTCTGCTCGGACGGCCCATCTCCCTGATGCTGACCGTAGTAGAAGTCATTCAGTAACATGATCAGGGTTTCTTTCATGGGACCCGGGGCCTGATGTTGACTTGCTCCACTCGCACAGTCTGGTTTGGCCAGTCCTGCAAGGTCGTTTACTCCCTTTGAGTGCCTCAGACCGAAATGTGTCTTCTCATCAGTGTCAACCCCAGAAAACATCATCCTGTTCTGAACATGAGATGAGAGGCAGACATCTTCTGAATGTGTATCTCTGTCTGTGACCCAAGAAATGCCAGAAGGAGCCACTGCTGGACAGCCTGCCCTTGGGATTCCATCATCAAGTTCAGATGTTCTGGAATTCCTGTCATTTCTCTCCCAAGTGGACATGTTCTTTGAATCACACAGACTCTGGCCTTGACCCCCGATAGGGAGAATAGCTCCCACCACAGACTGTATCCTTGGGGTAAGTGATTCTGAGTACTTGCCAGCATCCATGTCAGCTGAGCTCATGTTATCGCTGGTTTCAGATGGAGATTCAGTAGTCATGGAGCTACCTGCTGAACGCCACCGAGGCCGAGGAGCTGGTGCAATGGCCATTCTGTTTTCAGCAGGGGTGACATAACTTGCAAGCTGGGAGCAGTGAGTAGGATCTGGACTGAGGAGGCCTTTCTGTCTTCTTGAATATGATCCCGGAGTGTCTCTATTCAGAATCTTGGAAATGGCTGGTTTGGAATTGGAAAATGCCTTGACAAAGACAATATCGTCATCTTTGCTGACGTGTTCCACTCCGACAAAGATCAAATCGTCTTCCTCTTCCTCCTCCTCCCTCTGTGTGGATTCTCTCTCATCTTTCATCAACTTGTCTGGCTTTTGTTCTCTTGCACAGAGCGAGAGGAGGTGGGCCATGTTCAAGCTGCTTCTTGCTTGAAGCACGCGGTCCCTTCCACAGCAATAATGTCTGTACAAATTACTCCTTAGGTGTGACTGACCGTCACCGTGATTTCAAAAGGCACTCTTATCTCCTCCTGGTAGAACACTGCGGCAACTATTCACATTTCTGTTTCCCGCAGGAGAAAAGAAGCATGAGTCAGTTAAAAGGACATAGTTCCAAATCTGCCTCTCCCTCCTCCCTAATTATGTCTTGAAGGAGCCAGATACCTGCTTGTAGTTCTGCATCTTTATTGCCTCATTGGCTTCCTCCTACTCCCAGGTGTACCGTGGGGATCTAGCATTAAAAATATATATATTTATTTATTTTTATCTTAAAGTCAGATTTGCAGAAATAGGAGAAAGAGATCTTCCATCTGCTGATTCACTCCCCAAATGACTGCAACAGCCAGAGCTGAATTGATCCAAAGCTGAGAGCCAGGAGCCTCTTCCTGGTTTCCCACATGGGTGCATAGACCCAAGGACTTGAGCCATGTCCCACAGCTTTCCTAGACCACAAGCAGAGATCTTGATCGGAATGGGGCAGGTGGAACTTGAACTGGCACCCATTAGATGGCAGCCCTAGCAGGCGGAGGATTAGCCCGATATTCTGTCATGCCGGGCCCAGAATATCTAACGTTTTTCACAAACCTTAAATTCTCAAAAACCTGATACTCACAGGAGGCAGGGTGTTAGGTGCAGTTGCTTGAGAAGCTTGAGAAGCTTGAGAAGATACTGCTTGAGAAGCCCACCTATCATATTGGAGTACCTTGGTTCAAGTCCTGGCTCTATTTGAAATTCCAGCTTCTGGCATGCCCTGGGAGTCAGTGGTGAGGAGTCAACATTTTAGGTCCCTGTTACTCATACAGGTAGACTGGATTGAGTTCCTTGCAGTGGTAAGTACTGCACTTTGTATCCAGCTCCCTGAGAAAGCAGTGAATGATGGCCTAGCTCCCTGGGCCGCTGCCACAGATGTGGGAGTCTCAGGTGGAGTTTGGGACTCCTGGCTTGAGCTTGGCCCACTCAGGTTTTTTTGTTTGCTTGTTTGTTTGTTTGTTTTTTCCATGAATGCAGTGAATCAGCAGAAAAAAGATATCTCTCTCCATTTCTGACATTCTACTTTCAAATAAATAAGTCTTTTATAACAATGGCATTTTGGCAAACAGTGGTTTAAAGCAGTGACTGGCAAATCAACCCTCCCCATTTCTACACAACCAACAAACTAACAATTAAAAAACAACATGTAAAAACATGTTTTTAATGTTTACATTTTCTTTTAAATTTGGGGAACAACAACAACAAACAGTCTGTTTCATCTGAAAAACTATAGTATTTAAAACTTCAGCATCTGGGCCTGGCATAGTGGCTGAAGTCCTCGCCTTGCATGCTCTGGGATCCTATATGAGTGCCGGTTCATATCACAGCAGCCCCACTTCCCATCCAGCTCCCTGCCTGTGGCCTGGGAAAGCAGTCAAGGACGGCCCAAAGCTTTGGGACCCTGTACCTATGTGGGAGACCCAGAGGAGGCTCCTGGCTTCTGGCTTCAGATCAGCTCAGCCCCATTGTGACCACTTAGAGAGTGAATCAGCAAACAGAAGATCTTTCTGTCTCTCCTCTCTGTAAATCTGACATTCCGATAAAAAGGAAATAAAATTTCTAAAAAAAAAAAAAACAACCCTCCGTATCCAAGGTACATTTTGCTGAAACACAACTAATCTAGTTCTTAGCTACAGTTGCTCTAAATCAAAATGTTAAGAGTAGCTGATGAGACCACATGACTCAATGCCTAGTTGACAGCCCCATTCTGGAAGGAGCAACAGTGGATCTACCTGGTGGCACAGCTAGCGAATCCTGAGCCTGAGGCACTGACATCCAATATGAGTGGCCAGTGCGGGTTTGTGCCCCAGCTGCTCTACGACTGACTCAGCTCTCTGCTAAAGACCAGGGAAGGCAGCAGCTAGCCCAAGGCCCTTGAGCCATTAAGCCCACGTGGGCCACCCGGAAGAAGCTCCTGATTCCTGACTTCTAATCAGCTCAGCTCTGGCTGGTTGCTGTCTTTGGCGGGGGAGTGAACTAGCAAATGGAAGATTTGTGTCTCCCTCTCTAATTCTGACTGTTGAATGCAATAAATCTATTTTTATTAAAAAAAAAAAAAAACAGAAGAAGGGCCCGGCAGCGTGGCCTAGTGGCTAAGCCCTCACCTTGAACGCGCTGGGATCCCATATGGCCGCCGGTTCTAATCCCAGCAGCTCCACTTCCCATCCAACTCCCTGCCTGTGGCATGGGAAAGCAGTGGAGGACGGCCCAAAGCCTTGGGACCCTGCACCCGCCTGGGATACCCGGAAGAAGTTCCTGGCTCCTAGCTTCGGATTGGCATAGCATCGGCCGTTGCGTTCACTTGGGGAGTGAATCATCGGATGGAAGATCTTCCTCTCTGTCTCTCCTCCTGTCTGTATATCTGACTTTCCAATAAATAAATAAATCTTAAAAAAAATTAAAAAAAAAAAAAACAGAAGAAAGGAAGGAAGGCCAGGTGCGGTAGGCTCGTTGCTAATAGTCCTCGCCTTGCACGCGCTGGGATCCCACATGGGCACTGGTTTGTATCCCAGCTGCTCCACTTCCCATCCAGCTTCCTGTTTTTCCCTGGGAAAGCAGTCGAGGACGGCCCAAAGCCTTGGGACCCTGCAACCGCTTGAGACCCCAGAGAAGCTCCTGGTATCAGATTGGCTCAGCTCTGACTGTCACATTGAGGAGTGAACCAGTGGATGGAAAATCTCTGTCTCTCCTCTCTATGACATCCACCTTCCCAATAAAAACAATAATTGAAAGAGAGAAAAGAGCAAATAGAAAGTTACTGAAACTTCTCAGCTCACCAGTTCTTAAGGTTCAGTGAATCCATACAGCACAGAATATGCTACTTCGGGGAGGTGCAGATGCAAGCTGGAGAGTCGGTAAGTTCACCTTGCTGCGCTTAGGGGTAATGCGCTCTGCCACTCTGCTCTTCTTAAAGACTTTTCGGTAAACTAGTGGTTTAAAATTTTTCTTAAAAAAAATTTTTTTTTTAAGTCTCCTTTTTAAAAAAAGCCCCGTAAAGTCCAGTCCAAGGCACGTAAAATCGGGCTCCAATTGCACTCCTGAGCCAGTTGATCCTGATTGAGGCTGTGGGGCTCAGCGATCGCGGGAAACTTTCTTCCTCTTTGTTCATCAGCACTCCACCTCCTCCAGGACGCCAGCCTAGCATGGCTCCCTAAGCTGTTAGGGATCAGCAGCAAGGCAGGGTCAGGAGGGACCCACACAGCTGCGCCAGCAGAGGGAAGGAGATAAAAAGACCGAAGTCTCCTCAGGTGCGGGCGAGTGCGTGTGGAGCGCAGCAGCTGCCCTCGCGCAGGCTCCGCGGGGTCTGCAGGAGAGCAGGAGGACCTGGCGTCCCTCGGATTTCCAGGCGCGCAGGCACGATCCACACCGAGGGATCCACGCCGACGGACTTTCTCCGGGCAGTTGTTTCATTCCATGTTTAATCTATTTGCAAGGGTGAAAGGTCATATCCTGGTTCCCGAAGGTCATTGCTTACTCTCCACCCCCTCCTTCTTCACTAGCCCCTCCCTAAGAACATTCTTCATGGGATCTAAGGCGTTCCCTTCTGCTACCATAAGTTCCCTTCCAGCATGCATCCTAAGACGGAATGGAAAACTTCAAAAATTCTTGGACAGGCAAGAATTATTTATTTCGATGTCTACCATTCCTGTACATCTAACATTGAAACAAAAAGCTGGAGGCTGGCATGATAGCTTACCTGGCTAATTCTCCACCTTGCAGTGCCAGCATCCAATCTTTCCTTCCAATAAAAATAAATAAATATTTCTTCCAAATAAAAATGTTTGAAAGTGCCATAATCCCATATAATTTGAAGGTTACATCTGGGATCTGGTATGATGCAGCGGGCTTCCTGCAAGGCGAACCTTCCCTGTGGGTGCAGGTTTGGAGCTCACCTGTTCCACTTCCAATCTGCTTCCCTGCTAATATCCCTGGGGAGGCAGCAGAAGATGGCTTACGTGCCTGGGCCCTGTCCCCCATGTGGAAGAACTGGATGGAGTCCCAGGCTCCTAGCTTCAGCCCGGGCTAGCTCTGCCAATGAGGCCATTTAGGGAGTGAATCAGCAGGTGGAAAATCTCCCTCTGTTATTCTGCCTTTCTGCTTTTCAAATCCATCAACCAATCTCTTTAAAAAGGCTCAAAGGTAGATCGCATCTAGCTATTTTACCAAAGCTATTCTGAATTGTTTATGTATTTACTTATTGAAAGGCATAGACAACAAGCACAAAGTGATTTATCTTCACTGGTTCTCTCCCCGACACGCCTGCAACTGCCCAAGCTGATCGAGCCAGGAACTCAATTCTTTTATTTTTTAGTATGTTTCTTTTTCTAATTTCTTATTATTTCATTTTAGTTTTACTTCTTTTTAAAATTCTTATCATTGGGCCAGGCATCTTGCTCAACTTAAAAAAAAAATTTATTTAAAAGGCAGATTTACAAAGAGAGATAAATCTTCCACCTGCTAGTTCACTCCCCAAATGGCTGCAAAGGCCACAACTGAAGTGGTCTGAAACTAGGTTCCAGGAACTTCTTTCTGGTCTCCTCTGTGGGTGCAGGGGTGCAAGGACTTGGGCCATCCTCCACTGCTTTCCCAGGCATATAAACAGGGAACTGGACCTGAAGTGATACTGTTGGGACTTGAACCAGTACCCATATGGGATCCCAGTGCTTACAAGGCAAGAATTTAGCCATCCAGCCATCATACCAGGACCCACAGTCCCACAGTGGATCTTTAAGCACACTCTCCCACCTATGCAGTGTGCTAGCTGGATGTCTGTTGACCTAATTGTTACACATTTGGCACGGTTAACACACAGGTAGGTGTCCACAAAAAAAAACAGCCAGACAGGCCTCACTTACTTTCTGTAAAGCACAGAAAGCTGCGTTCTGGAAGTACTGATCTGTTTTGAAGTCCTGAGCGAGTTCTTGCACAAGAAGCTGAAAGAGCAAGTTTGCAAATCAGAAGCCCAGCGGACTTCTAATAATGTCTAATTTTATGGAGCACCGTATTTCCAGGCCTCTAATGGTGAGGTGTCTTCACCTGTCCAGTAGAGGGCACACTCTTACAAATGTAGCCAGTGCTTTCTGGGTGCTTTACCACCATTGATTTGCAGGCAGTCCGGATTTGTGCGAGCCATAGTATCAAGATGTGCTTACTTGTCCTTTGACCGGAGCTCAGCAAGCGAAAGGAAGCACTGGGGTTAGAGAGTGATGGCCCACATTTTGTACACTTTTAAGAGACTCCCTGTTCTCAATCCAAGCCTAGCTACCCATTAGCCCATCTAACTGTCACATTACGAACCGACTTCATTGTCCTAAGGGAGCCCTTGTAACATGAGTCACATGCCCTTTTTTCATACTCAAGTTTATTTACTTTTTTTCTTCCCTGCTTTCTCACACAGGATATCCAGGCACTATCTTTACCTGCACTAGAGCTGGAATTGGCCACTTCTCCAAGGAGTCCTTGTTCCTTTTCCTGGGACGTATGATATTTAAACTCCAAAATCTGTTCCAATCAAAATTCTGTTGACTTTTTCCCATAGAACTAGGGGGAAAAAATCCTAAGGTTCCTAAGGGACTACAGAAAACTCTGAAAAGTCAATGCAATATTGAGAAAGAACAATGTGGGAGGAGTTACATTACCTGACTTCAAAACATACTACAAAGCTGTGTTACGGAAAACTTTAATGTTACTACCACAAAACCAGGCAAGCCGATGGAAAAGAATGGGAGAGCTCTCTCTGTGTTCCTTTGTGTCTGCTTTTCAAGGAAAAAGTTATATACATACACATATATATTTAATATATTCTATACATCAAATTTATTATATATAATACATAAATTATATGATATGATATGATATATATATTTACACACACATATATAATTCAGTCCTTAACATCTTGCTTAGATGAGATATCTTTAGCAAGTTCTTCTGCAAATTACTATTTATTTCATGAGTGAGGTTTGTAACCGGCACTGATTCCTGCATGAATTGCCAAAAAGATACATTTTGCCAGACTGAGAGAACAAAGGGCACAATTTAGTTCAGAAAATTGTTAAGAGAATAGGATTTTAAATGTCACAAAAATGGTGTGTGAAGTGATAGATATGATTCATTTTTTTAAAAAAATTTTATTTATTTGAAGGACAAAGTGACAAAGAGAAAGAGATGGCAGATCTTTCATCTGCTGACTTACTCTTAGGTGACTTACAAAAGCAGGAACTATACTTTTTTGTTGTTGTTGTTAAGGCTAAGAGTCCAAGATTCCAACTGGGTCTCTCACACAAATGACAGGAATTTAAATACCTGAAACTCCAGCCATTGCTTCCCAGGAACATTATTAAGGAGCCAAATTGAAATTGGAATAGCCTGGACTTGGGACTCCTGCACTCCTTATGCCAGTGTCCCAAGCAGTGACTTTAGTTGCCTTGCCACTGTGCCTACCCCAATTCCTTGCTTTAATTATTCCACATAAACCAACATCACACTGTTCTCTTTAAATGCAGCTGGGGCTCCATGGTCTCATGCTTTGCTTCCTTGCATTCAACCAACCTTGGATCAAGAATATTTGCGGGGGAGGAGTGGGAGTGGTCCAGCACCGTAAAGTGTTAGGCTAAGGCTCCTCCTGAGGCGCCAACATCCTTTAAGGGCTCTGATTGGAATCCTAGATGCTCTGCTCGCAATCCAACTACTTGCTAAAAGCCTGAGAGAGCAACAGAGGATGGTCCAAGTGTTTAGGCCCTGCACCCACATGGGAGACTCAAAAGAAGAAGCTACTGGCTCCACCTATTGCAGCCATTTGCAGAATGAACCAGTAAATGGAAGATTCTGTCTTTCCTCTCTGTAAACTCTACCTTTCAAGAAATAAGTAAATAAAGGCTTTTTAAAAATATATTTGGAGGGAAATTGCCTGTGCATTAAAAATGTAGTTTCTTCCTTGTTTTTATCCCCTAGACAACCTATTGGAGTAACTTTGTACATAGTATTTACATAGTAGGTGTCATAAGCAAGCTTGAGGTGATTTGAAGTTTTGGGGAGGCTTTGCATGGGATCCATGCAAATACCACACCATTTTGTCTCGGGGCCTTGAGCATCTGCTGGTTTGGATCTTTCAGAAGGGTTCTGAAACCCATGGACCCTTGACACCAAGAAACAATAAGAAGTCACTTTTGCAAGACACCTCATCTAAGATGTTGACTTTTCTGGTTCCCACCAGGCTACACAAAGGGATTGCCCCGGGATCTTTAAGGAACTCCAGGGCCAAACTCCTGCCCCAGGCCAATCAGATCGGGATTAGAGCCCTTGCTTTTCAGATCGGGAGAGGTCTTGGGCTCCCTGCTGAGATAAAGACCTTTGAGGGTGGGGCACAGCTCATTTTCTCTCCCTACTTGATGGGAGAAAGTTTTGCAGAGTCCTTTTAGAGTGTAGGGCTCAAGGTGTATAACCTTCACTCTTCTCCCCTTAACCCTCACAACATTTTGAAATCCTGGTCAGACCTGGAATATGGCTGCTAAAGACTTGATGACAATTAGCAAGGAACTGGATCCGAGCAGCATGGACTGGGACCTGCACTCCAATAAGGGATGCCAGCATCACAAATAATACTTTAGCATGCTGTGTCACAGTGCTGCCCTTTTTAATCCTTCATCTTTTCCGACATCGGGAAGTTACTGATTTCTCCCCAAGGCCATTTCCCAAGACAATGCGATCTTTCCTTTCTACTACTCAGAATTCAAGCCTTCTTTGTCTTCAGTCTCTGGATAATTTCCTGGATGTGTGTTAGAACCCACTCTGTCTATATCTATATCCTCCAGCCACTATAAATTCAAGCTGGTGAAGCCTCTTTTGGGTGAATAGTCAATGCTAGACCGCCTACTGTGAACGTCCTATAGCTTCCTGATGACCAAGAGGCTTCTATCCTCACAGGGCCTTGGATAGCCAAGGTCTCTCCACCCGCTTTGTATGACTCTGCTGACCCAGAAGATCTCTTGTCAGCCATATTCAACTTGTGAAGAACTCGTAGCAGGAACTGGCTTTGGTGCAGCAGCTAAAACACCACTGGCAGTGTGTTTGCATCCCATATTGGAGTCCCTGGGTCCCATGCTTGACTTTTTTTGTGATTCCAGCTTTCTGCTAATGGCCACCCTGAGAGGCAGCAGGAGATGACTTAAGTTGTGTTTCTGTCTCCCTTGTAGCTTCTGACCCTGGATTCAGCCTGATCCAGCTACAGCTGTACAGATTTAGGGAGTGAGTGGGAGTAGGAGACATCTCTGCTTGCCTCTGTCTTCCTGCCTTTCAAATAAATTTTTAAAGATTTTTAAATTTTTATTGGAAAGTCAGAGAGAAGCAGAAACAGAGAGGAAGATCTTCCATCTGCTGATTCACTCCCCAGTCAGCCGCAATGGCTGGAGCTGAGCCAATTGGAAGCCAGGTGCCTGGAGCTTCTTCTGGGTCTCCCACATGGGTGTAGGGTTCCAAGGCTTTGGGCTGTCCTCGACTACTTTCCCAGGCCACAAGCAGGGAGCTGGATGGGAAGCGGGGCCACCAGGATTAGAACTGGCATCTATATGGGATCCTGGCACGTACAAGGTGAGGACGTTAGCTGCTAGACTATCGTGCTAGGCACTCAAATAATGTTTAACAAAATTTTTTTTAAGTTAAAAAAAATCCTCAGGACATCAATACCACAGCTTTTTGAATTTTTTTTTTCCTAGTGGCAAAGAGACAAAGAGTTGAATAATTTTATTTGGGTGCCAAAGTTTTAAAAGTTATGCAGAATTTTCTCATAACATGTATTTTTAAGGAACTTTTAAAGACCTTTTGTGTTAGAAACAAAAGAATCTCAAGGATGAGAATTAGTTAACCAGAGTAATATGGAAGAGTCCAAGGTGATCAAGGAAGAGTACTGATGTCCATTAGAGGAGATACTTATGTGAATGTTAATCTTTTTAAATTAATGATCTTTACTTATTTGATTAAGGTGCAAAGGGTCAAGGGCTACAGGAAAGTGGGTAAGACCATGACTTCCACATTCTCTTTTTTCCTTCCTGTATCTGGAGGAAAGGGAGGGACAAAGAGAGAAGCCACACCCAGCCTCCCACCCATCCCAGGATCCCCAATGTGGGGCATGCTCCAAGGGCACTGCTCAAGTGGTTTTGATCGTTTAACAGTTCTGAATTGTTGCCAATCTCACCATTCCAAGCACGAAGAAATCTCTCCAGAATCCACTGGCTTATACTGTCCAGCTTAAAGTCTCCACTTGCCCAAGTTTTTTCACAGCAGTTGATGCTCAGTTGTGAGCAGAGTGACCTTTCTCCAGATGCCAAGTGTGCCAGTGAGCTTGGGGCATTCTAGCCTCCAGCTGTCAGAGATTATCATTTAACTGTCACTATAACTATTATTATTTAACTATACCAAGTGTTTGGTTCCTTTCCTTCTTTGTCTTGCATCAGGCAGCTAATGCACTGGGTCATCCGTGTCTGGGTACCTGGACACATGCTTCAGGTAGACAAGTGCGAGTGAGCTTCATGGCAACACTGTAGTCTGTGTTTTGTTATTGCTGTGTGGTAGTTGAAGGACAGGAAACTGAAACGCTCTATCTTTGCTTCACCTTTGCTCTTTGGCCCCTGGACAACATGTTTTTTTATGTACATTTTTTTCTGATTTTTACATTTTCTTTCATAAATGCTGAAAGGAAAACAAACAAGCACAAATAATTAAAGGAGCAAGTATTGCAGCATGGCAAGTTAAGCCACCATTTGCAGTACCAGCATTCCATATGGGCACTTGTTTGAATCCTGGCTGTTCCACTTCTAATACAGCTCCCTGCTTATGGCCTGGGAAAGCAGCAGACAATGGCCCAAGTTCGTGGGCTCCTGCACCCTTATGGGAGACCTAAAAGCTACCCCAGGCTACTGGAATGGACCAGTAGATGGAAGGCCTCTCTTGCTGAGTACCCCCTCCCAGCCCTACTCATAACTCATTTGGGAGGTGGAGAGATTTTTCATTTATTGGTTTCCTCCTCAAATGGGTGCAATAACTAAGTGTGGCCCAGGTTGAAGTCAGGAGCCTGATACTCCATCTATGGCCTTAACATTTGGTCACTCATTCCTTCACTACTTTCCCGGGTACATTAACAAGAAGCTGCATCTGAAATGGTGAGCCAGGATTTGAGCCAGCACACCAATATAGGAATTGGGCATTAAGTCCTTGTTGGGACTTAAGCCAGCCAGCTAGCAAGGGGAACAGGAGAGGAGAAATGTGATGGGAAGAGGCTAAAGAAGGGTCTAGCTGCAGTGTGTACACACAGGAAGCTGCTGACAGCCAACATGTACAACAGTGGCCAAGCCTCCAGTGAGAGGCTCTAAAAGAACAAGCAGAACCGGATTTGCTCATACCTGGGGCAATGCTGTGGAATGGGCCCTGTCCCTGGTCTGGGTGTATGGCCCTTTCAGCAAGGCTGTGCAGTGGGGGAAGTGAAGCAGCCTTGGGACAGGATTCAGTGGCATGGAGAAAACGTAGCAGGCAGGCAGTCCTTTTTCCTGGAGTCAGGCCAACTGCCCAGTAGTCAGGAGCTCCCACCCCACAGGATCACAACTTCTTTTCTGTTAGATACACTGCCCCGCATCGTGCCCCACTCCCAATGCCAATCACCAAGCCCTGCACTCACCTGCTTCCACCTACATCCTCCCTGGGACCCAGAAGGGGTTTTATTCACTCCAAAACCCAGCGAGATTTTATGAGAAACTCATTCTCTCACCCATAGAACTATGACAGATGCTGTTTTCAGTGTGGGGTGCAAATACTAAGTATGAGGTGGAGCAAGATTATGGTATAGCTGGTTAAATCACTGCCTGCAATCCATGTATCCCATATTGCCACCCATTTGAATCCTAGCTGTTCCACTTCCAATCCGGCTCCCTCCTGTGCCTGGGAAAGTCTTTGGGTCCCTGCCTCCACATGGGCGATCGAGAGGGAGTCCTAGGCTCCTGGCTTTAGCCCAGTTGTGGCAGTCTTACAGCGAGTGTGCGTGTCTCTCTCTTTCCCTTCTCTGTAGCTGTTCTAAGTAAATAAATCTTTAAAACTAAGGATCCCAAATGAAGGATGTAATGGAGACCAGAGTACCAAGAATCAAAGAAAATCTGTAGAATGCATCTCTCCTTCTGAATAAAAATAAGCCCCCAATAAAGCTGTTAAATGTACTTAGACAACACAATACTAGAATCCCTAACATTGCTTATTTTTTTTAAGATTTATTTTTATTATTTTTTTATTGGAAAGGCGGATATACAGAGAGGAGAGACAGAGAGGAAGATTTCCCGTCCGATGATTCACTCCCCAAGTAAGCGTAATGGCCGATGCTATGCCGATCCGAAGCCAGGAGCCTCTTCCGGGTCTCCCACGTGGGTGCAGGGTCCCAAGGCTTTGGGCCGTCCTCTGCTGCTTTCCCAGGCCACAGGCAGGGAGCTGGAAGGGAAGAGGGGCTGCTGGGCTAGAACCGGCGCCCATATAGGATCCCGGGCATGCAAGGCGAGGACCTTAACCACTGCGCCACTGCGCCGGGCCCCCTAACATTGCTTATTGCAAAGTCATGACATACATAAAGAGCAGAACCCTGGAGTCAAGACTACAGCTGGAGGAATATATTACTGTAAAACACAGGGGACGAGGGGGAGAGAAGAGAGGGGGAGGGAAGCAGGCAAAGTGAGGAAGTTCTATACCCACAAAACTGTGAAATAATAATAACCAATGAGGTCAACATTCCGCCACAAGGAGCATAGATGTCTATAACAGGGCACAACTGGATGGGGCTGGATGGGTTGGGAGTGAGGGAGACCTAGGGACTCCAGCCCTTCTACAGGATGGATGTCCTGCCTTCCAGAGCCAGGGGTCTGACTTGTGCAAGCCCTACACTGGTGCAAAGGCCCAGATACAGAGGTATGTAGGTCCCCTGGAGAGGAGTGGGCCCAGTGTATCAGCAGGTTTGGCAGTGAGGGCCCCTGTGAAGAATGCTTTGCTTCATAAGCACTCATGACTGGCCGGCAGCTAGCATGTTCCAGCCTCTGGGGATGCACTTTGCATGCACAGATCCAATGAACAGTAACAAAAGTGCACAGGAGGTAACAGGTACCCAGCGAAAAGCCAATTGGACCTTGGTTGTGACTTGCTCACTCAGCACGCGGAAGCATCCTGGATGCTTGGTGCCTTCCGCTTGAGTCAGCACCCAAACATTCCCAGTCCAAACCGAGGAGGCAGGCCAACATCTCAGATGGGACACATGAAGGTTCACATAAAGCTTTTTATTTCTGACCATTTCTTCATAAACGTTCATACAGAGAGAATTTCCACATGTAATTTCAAGTCCAAATTTTCATCTAGAAATGCATATTCACGTTTCTAAATCAATAAGATGAATCTCTCTAACCCCCCCCCCAAAATGCAAGTAAACAATTGCTCCCTCTACCTCCCCTCATCTTTTTGCTTTTTCCAGATCAGACTTAACTAGGGTCTGAAACTGTGGTGCATTCCCTTCAAAGATCCTTACATCCTGAGCTTTGATGTGCACCTGCCCAGAATGAGGCAGTGGGTGCATACGCCATTAGGTTGACCTGTAACAGGGGCACAGGATGGGCTCTGGATCATAGAAGGTCCTGTCCCCACAATGAGGACAGGGGTTGGCACTGAACCAGAGCATGCCGGGCCGCCCAAACTTTTGAAGCAGCTGCTTCAGCTTGGCATGCAGGTGGACAAGCTTGCCCAGGTTGAGGGTGCCTTGCTCATCCTCGTAGCTCTCCAGCGGAGCAGGATACAGCACATGGCTGAGATGACTCAGCCCAATGGTGTGCTCCAGGAGCTTCTCCAGCACGACCATGGAGATGCGGTTACCACAGAAACTAAAGGTTGTGAGCTGGGTGCAGCGGCTCAGAGCAGGCAGAATGATATTGAACTCGGGATCGGTGATTCCACAATCATCTAAATCCAAATCCTGGAGGCTGACACAGGTGTGCTCGAGTAGGACTCCCAGGGACTTCACGCACTCTTTGGTCAAGGTGATGCTGCTGAGACCCAGATCTTTGAGCTTACGGAGGTTGGTGCACAGGGACATATGCTCCAGGTCTAATTCCGTAAGCAGGCAGTTGGTGATGGACAAGGTCTCCAGTGGGCTTGATAGGCACCTGCAGCCAAATAGAAAGCAGTGAGTGCCAGGGAATGGGACTGTGTTTGCAAGGGGTTTAAGTGGGAGAGAGTTCAGAACCCAAAGTCTTCCTAATGAGAGTCAACCCCAGGAAGCTGTGCTGTGAAAGGGCGCTTAAGTGAGGCCACGTTTAGCAGTCCTTTCTGCCTAATTTACTTGTGGCGTGATGGGATTGGGGGAAAAATGAATCTCAAATGCTCCCCAGGAAGGATGACACAGGTTTGAGAGAGAGGGGCCCACACTGAGAAAACAGGTGAGTGTTCAGCTTACTATCTAAAACCTCACGTTAAAGGGGAGGGAGTTTCTCTTTTACAATGCCCTCATGTTGCTACTTTTAGAAGTAATAACTCGGGCATCACTACCTAAGGCAAAAGCTCAGAGTCAGCCCCTGCCAGTCCCTAAAGCCCCATTATATAATCTGTTATCAAGGGGTTAACTGTTGGTAGCAATTCCACTAGTTCACACCTCTAGAGGTGGCTCATTGCCTTTGAAATTCATGCTCCAATTTAATCCCCATTGTGATATATCAAATGGTAACTGGGTCTGCCTCATAGACAGATTAATAGATTTTCTCCAGAGCCACTCTCACTGGGTATCGCACACATGCACCTTGTCTCTTTGGCAAGCACTCTCTGGAGTGCTCTGGAGCTCTGCCAGCAAGAAAGTCATTACTGGATGTGGCTAAACTTTGGACTAGAACTGTGAGGCAGAACCAACCTCGAGTCTCTGTAACTCACCCAATGGATGCTGTGTTACTGACCTCCACCCTTTATCTGGGTAGCCATATGGCAGCAGGCTTGGGGGTATACCACAGTGGACAAGATGCTGTGCTGACTTTAGAGACTTCCCTCTCTCACACTGTCAGCAGCTAGCACACAAGAGGTGCCTGGTACTGTCCGCCAAGACAAAGAAGGGCTTACCCTGGTCTGCATTCCTCACCTCAGCAGCTGATTCAGGCGGCCTTTCAAGAAAGAGATAGAGTCAAGGTAGAGCTCCTGAAGATGGTGCAGAGTGAGGAACTGAGAGGCGAACCGGCCAACCCACTCCTCTTCCTGCTCAGGAGATGCACAGGGAAGTAAGTGGATGTGAGAGATGAGGAGGCGTCGCAGATTAAACATGTGCCCCACGAGAGGAGCAAACTTCCCCAGTGTGGACAACTTCCAGGTGCAATTCACCTCTACATCCTGGATAGATTCTAGTTGCACCATCTTCAGAATCACCTTAATATCATGCAAAGGCATCGCAAAAATCTTCAGCTTTCTACACAACAGGCGCAGCAACCCTTTCTTCTTCTTGACTTTCTCAAGGAGGCAGTCCAGCACTTCATCAAAGGTGTCTTCTTTGAGGCACAGGTCTACAAGTACCTCCATGGGAGCCACGGTCTGCTTCATGCCTAACCAGGTGTCATCACCCACTTTCTGCTTCTTCTTTGGAGGCTGGCCTGCATCATACTCAGCTTTGGACCATACGCTCCAGAAGTCCTGATGAGCATTTCTGCGCAAATCCAGAACTTGCAGTTTGCATTTCCTGTGGCGGAGGAATGAATAACTAACTCAGAACCCAAGGGCGAGTTATGGAATGTTCTTTCATTCCATATCCCAGCCAGCAACTGCTCTCTTCCCCACTGGGACGCTCCTTCTTCAACTCTGAATCCTCCTGGATTATCTGCTCCCACCACAGAATCCTTTCCTCGTCCACCAGGAGGGAGCAGGTGCAGAAGCCTAATCCAGTTCTCCACACCCAGAAGCCCCTTCCTCTAACAGCCCTTGGCACAATTGTGGTTCTCTATGCTCCTTGACTCTCACTCTGATCTTGCTCCATCTCCCAAGGTCCTGCTTGCTACTAGACCCCCCCCCCTCACCTGGAGCAAATCTCCTGGACGAGCAGGGCATCGATCCCATCAAGCACAGCTTGAAAGGTCTCCTTCTGTATTTCTTGTCCCTTCATCAAAGCCCCCAGGGGGAGGCAGGCAAAGGGCCAGGCATGCACCATCGCCTTCAAAGTATTTCTAGACTTCTCATTAAAGGCTGCCAAGAAGAGTGGTGGGAAGAGCTCCTTGGGCAGCTCCTCCAGAGCGGCGATGGCCAAGGACTCATTCTTCAGCAGGTTCTTCCCTGCCAGCTCCAGGAGCGTTGGTGGGGCCAAGATACTCATCCTGATCAACTGGTTTTGAAAGGGATCCTGCAGAGACACATGGGAAACAAATGGGCATTCTTCTTGGACCAAACACAGGCAGTACCAACTCCCCACCCTTCAGAGGGAACAACTCAGAGGCACAGTCATTGCTCTGGCAACAGCAGGGGGAGGGTCCTCAATGCACCCTGATGGCCACCAAGTCCCAATTCTGCTTGTGTCAACAGCAGGATGAGCGTTTGGAAAATTGCCGAGGAGAGGGCAAGGTGACCACTGGCCTCATCCCAAATCCACCCAGTTTCACTTACTTATATCTCCCACTTCCACTCCTTCCCCTCAGATGGGCAAAAAGAAGCCTGGAGAATAACCGTATACTTTTGGGGTAAAATGACTTATCACTCAAGGACAATGGAAGGGAAGCATCACACAGTCTGGCGAACAAATCACAGATCTAACAAACAAATCACATGGGAAAGATAAGGAATACATGTATTTTGTGAAAAAAATTTCCTCTTAAATATTCCATGGAATATTTTTGAATGTTTTTGAGGAGGGTGGATTGGGGAAGAGATAACTAGTAAAGTCACAAAACCATGCATGTAGTCACATATGAAGTACCTAAAATGTCATTAATTAAATTCCCAATTAATTTTATGTCTTTTCTCATTTCTAAAAATCACTGTCTGTTGGATTCATCATTGTGGCGGCATAACCGGTAAAGCTGCCACCTGGGACACCAGAATTCCATATGGGCACTAGTTTGGGAATCCCAGCTGCTCTATTTTTGCTCCAGCTTTCTGTTAATGTGTCTAGGAAAATCAGCAGAAAATGCCCAAGTGCTTGAACCCCTGGAGACCCAAATGAAGCTCTTGGCTTTGGCCTGGCCCTGCACTGGCTATTATAGCCATCTGGCGAGTGAACCAGCAGAAGGAAGATCTCTCCCTCTGCCATGCTGACTTTTAAAATACATGAACAGATTTGAAAAACAAACAAGCAATATCTGTTTAACTGGGTAAGAAATTTGTGGCCTAGGACATCATTTGATCTGCCTCTGGCAAGCCAATCACAGGTGGGACTTGAAATTTAATATATTTATAGGAGGCTAATTTTCAGTTGGTAATTTTGTATGGCTCACAAATGATGTCATAAATACCTAAATGGTTCAAAACCCTGATTTAAGGCATTCATATGTTTGGAGGCATGCATATGGATAGCAGTTCAACTGTCACTTGGGACACAAGGCCCAGGTTTAGATGCTGGTTCTGCTTCCAATTTCAGCTTCCTAATAAGGCACAAGCACAATTTCAACAACGACACTAAGACTATCCCTAACCATAATGACAGCACTTACCATAACCCATACGTCGAACCGTAAACATAGCACTAACTATAGCCATAAACCTTGCCCTAATTCTAACTTTATCCCTAGATTTAACCCTACTAATCTGACTGATGCCAACTCTAATCCTAACAAAAATACCAACTTTAACCCTACTCATACACCAAGCCCTAACCTTAACACTAACTTTAACCCAAACCCTAAATCTAACCTTAATGCGGGGCAGGGGGTGGGGCCATGTAGGGGCGGGGCCAGGCAGGGTATGGGCGGTACTAGACAGGTCAGGGGGTGGGGTAAATGGCAGGGCAAAAGCGGGGCAAGGCAGGAAGGGGGTGGGGCCAGGAGAGGGCAGAGCTAGGAAATATACAGAAATAAAATATTTTGTTCTAGAGTCAAAAGCAAAACTCATCATAAAGGCAAGAAGAGGAGAAATTCCTGAGGTGTGCAGCGTTAGCCAATATGTCCCGAGCAGACCTTGGCTTGGAGGCGGGAGGCCTCGGGCTTCCTACTCACCGGGCTCAGCGCCCTCTGCCCACGGCTCGGGAAGGCTCGCAGCATCAACTCCAGAGCGCTAGGCCTCTGCGCCTTTCATCTGCTTCTCAGCAGCTCTTCTAAGACCTTTCCGAGTATCCCTTCCCCAGGAACTCCACATAGCCAATGAAAGACTGAAATCTGATTACACCACAGGGAATTATAGGTTTTCGATTTCAAATTCAACACATTTGTGAAGGGGGGGTCAAATTGGTAGGTTTGATCATTGCGGTCACTTGGGGAGTGAAAAAGCAGATGGAAGGTTTTTTCTCTGCCTCTTTTTCTGTGCAAAATTGCCTTTTCCCCCAAAAAATTTTTTGACTTAAAAAAAAAAAATCTTTTCTTCTCTTTTTTTTTTTGGAAAGGCAGATATACAGAAAGAAAGATTTTCCAACTGTTGGTTCACTCGGCAAGTGGCCCCATGGCTGCAGCTGCGCCGATCCAAAGCCAGGAGCCAGAAACCTCCTCCAGGTCTCCCACATAGATGCAGGATCCCAAGGCTTTGGGCCGTCCTCCACTGCTTTCCCAGGCCACAAGCAGGGAGCCCAATGGGCAGCGGTGCTGCTGGGATTAGAACCGGTGCCCATATGGGATCCTGGCGCTTGTGCAAGGCAAGGACTTTAGCCACTAGGCTACCAAGCCGGGCCCTAAAAAATCTTGAAAACACCCTCCAGTTACTCAGCAGGAGGTCATTTTATCTCAGACACAATGCTATCTAGATCTACACAAGGGATTGATTACTTTTTCCTAACCAATCAGGACCTGTCTAAAGATAAGGTCAACCCCAGGCACACCCGCTAATCCCAAGGGATATGCTTTTATTATTTGGTTCTCAACTTTTTGCTTACTTGCTCTTCAGGGTCAAAGGCAACCAGGACTTTTGCGGGCACCCTAGGATAGTCCAGAGGATACGCGTCTTACCTGATAAGGTCTTCTGAGCAGTCTGAGCCTGTCCTGGGGTCCACCAGTCCGTCCGTTTCCAGAGGCCCTGTGGATTCGATCACCTGCCGCCACGTAAAGCTGGGTATTTACTAAAATGCTCCAAGAACAAGGAGACTGGGTTTTAACACGCGTGTTCACGAACCCAGAACCCCCAAGAAAAACCTGGACACTGGATCGGGCTGGACACTGGATCTGGTCCCTTTCGGTGGGGAACTCGCCCTTTTTAACCTCCCAACCGGAACCGCCCCAAGATTTTCTCCTCAGTGGAAGAACGAGCTGAACGACAAGCCCCTTAGCTTCCTCCCCGAGTGACCCGGTCCTTAAGGGAACCAGCCACCGGGTCCGCTGCCATATTCTTGACCGCCCACCCCACTCCATTCGCTCGTCCCGAGGATGCTCGCCACCCGCCTGGACCTCCCAGCACCCGGAGAGGGGCTCCGTGCCGAGACCGACTCCCTTTCCAACGCTCCCTCAGCGCCCCAGGAGAAGCTTCTGGGTTCGCTTCTCGGTGACACCTCTCACGCCCCTCCAACTTCCGCCACCGACACCGCGCGGGTAGCCGAAGCCGCGACTTCTGGGCGTCCGTCCCTTCCAGCCTCCATCTCAGAGACAAAATGGGGCTCCGCGAGGCCTGGCGGGGCAGGAAGACAGCTGCAGCTTCTGGAAGGACTACCCCCACTTACCTGAGGAGAAAGTCGAGGGCGGATGAGGTGGACGGGGAGAGAGCGCGAACCCGACGCCTCGCCACAGCGCGAGCCTCGCCAGGCAACCCCCGGGCAAGAACCAGACGACGCTGGATAGAACCAGACGACGCCGGCCCACAGGCACCGAGGAGCGAGAACGCCCCGCCAGATCCCACCAATCAGCGCGCGGCTTCTCCTGACGTCCAGGACCAAATCTCACGAGATCTGGGGATGGAGGCGGGGTGAGGGGGGGCGAGGGGGCGGAGCCCGGGGGTGGGGGGGTGTTGTTTACCAGGGAGTTGGGGAAGGGGACGAGGGTGCTAACTCACGGTCACACCCACCGAGCGGGAGGTGATGGGGTGCGGGATAGATAGGAATGGGGGTCCCTGGGGGATGGACTGGTGGGAGATGGGGGGGAAGGGAATATGGGGCAGCAGGAGAAGGGGCGCGGGAGTGGGGGTGGGGCGGAGACCGTTGGGGATGGACACAGTGCTCAGGAGCTAAGAGGGGTGAGGGTGCGAGGCTCTTTCTCCCTCAGTGGGATGTGGGGTGCAGGGGCTAGCTCCTCACTCTACCCCATCCCTCAATCACTTAGAAAAGGCTCAGACCCTCCCTCACTCTCAGCACGAAGACCCCCCCTCCCACATACACACACACCGCCATAGTTCAGTCACTTTACCCTCGCTCTCTGCGAGACTGCGCTCTGCTTGGCCTTCCCTCAGATTGAGTTTTTTTTTTTAAAGGATTTTGTGAAGAGAGTTACAGAGAGATCGTCCATCCGCTGGTTCACCCTCCCGATTGGCTACAAAAGCTAGTTTGGGGTCCGAAGCTTCCATGGGGTCTCCCATACGGGTGCCCAAGTGGTCATTCTCCACCTTCCCAAGCCATTATCAGTGACGGGTTCTGGAGTGGAGCAACAAGATTCGAGCTGGCATCCATATGGGATATTGACCTAGCGGATGGTGATTTTATAAGTGGCACCATAGATTTGATTTTGGCCAGAAGCTATCAAATCCCTGCTCACGCTCTGCTGTTCCGCTGCCGGACAATCACAGAAAAACCGGTTTTACTAGCATCTTTCGCCACTTTGTGGCCACAGCTATGCCTTGTCCTAAAATCATGACCTTTCTTTACAGCACTACCCTAGACAAGCAGCCTGAGGAGCAGAAAAGGGGTGAGGTGGCCCAGCATTGCCATTCCCCACCCCAACCTCCACCCCGACATACCCTCTGTGTCTGGGATCTGGTGCCTGGGACCAGCATGGGGCACTGGGGTACACACTGCAATCCCCAGGGATGGTTTGGAGGCCTGCTCCAGGTTCTTGGTGCTTGCTGATTCCCAGTCCTTTTTGGAAGGTGGGGAAAGGGAGTCAGGCTTCTGAAGAGATGGGGACTGGTGAGGTGAGGAGAGGGAGATTGGGTCTTAAAGCACCCCACCCCTACGGGCCAGGAACTTTTTTTTTTTTTTTGGATCCTTTTTGGTTCGCCTGCTTGACTCTGGCCTGGAAAATACACAGCCTCCACGGAGCATTTCACTAAGAAAAGAAAAGCATGGCACCATGGGGTTTGGAGCTGTGTGCTTTGTCATCCAGGTGACCCCCAAAATCTCACCATCCCCAAAGGCCGTGATGCTGGTAACGACCATGACTAAAAGTTAATGGGCAGCCTGGTAGAATTTCTCCTGGATCTGCCCTGCCATTTCCCATGGCTCTGGATTCCAAGCTACACAAATAGAAGGGAGGAAGGAAAAAGAGGAACCCACACGCAAGGTCAATGCGCTAGTTCCCATTGCACTTGGCATCATCACTGAGAACCTGGCTTATATAAGTTGTCATTGCTTTTACCTTGAAACTGCAGACTCTTGGTTGTTTTTCTCACCTCTTATCTGATTCAACAGGTACTGGTCCTTGAGTGAATTATATGTGCATGCTTAAAGACGTCCACGGGTCTCAAGGTTTAGGGTAAATACAGGAAGAGAAGACAAAGACCACTGTTTTATTTTAATGTTTAAAGATTTGCTTATTTTATTTGCAAATCGGATTTACAGAAAGACGGATCTTCCTTGCATCTGCTGGTTCACTCCCCAAATGGCTGCAATGGCCAGACCTGAGCAGATCTGAAAGCAGGAATTTTGCGGGTCTCCCATGAGATTATTGCTTTCCCAGGCTATCAGCAGGGAACTGGGTGGGAAGTGGAGCAGCTGGGACACGAACCAGCTCCTATAGGAGATGCTGGCACTTGAAGGTTAACCTGTTGAACATGCTGCCAGCCCCACAGCCACTGTTTTGAAGAGACAAGGTCTAACATTCTCTGCAGAAAATAGGTTGGCATAGAAAGCTACAAAGGGAGTTGGGGTTGTAGCTATCAGGTTAAGCCATGTCTGGGTACTGGTTCATGTTGGGCTGCTGCACTTCCAGCCCAGCTCCCTGCTAATGGCCTGAGAAAAAGCATCGGCAGATGACTCAGTGTTTGGACCTCTGTACTCAGATTAAGCTTCTGGCTCCTGGCAACAGCCTGCCCCAACCTTGGCTGTTTGAGGAATCAATGAGATTATTGTCTCTCTCTGACTTTTCTGTAAATTTTCCAAAATAAATCTTTTAAATATTTCTCTAAAATCTTCTAGCTTGATATTATATTACTTTTGAGATAATATATTTTAAACTTATAATATGTTAAAGATTTGATGCACCACTAAATAGGATTTAGCAAATACAAAAAAAGACTATTTCAGCAAGAATAGAGGCAAGAACTGTAATAGTTAAGTAAAAGACGTTCAGCTTCACTCATGTACAATATATGTTGAAACAAAAATATTTGTATCAGTTTTGCTATGCATTCAGTGCCTTATCAAACTTTGTTTTAAATCTTTTGTTTAAAAAAAAAAGATTTGTTTGCTTATTTGAAAAGCAGAGTTAGAAAGAGGGGGGAGAGAGTGAGGACTTTTATCTGCTGTTCACTCCCTAAGTTTCCACAATAGTTAGAGTTGGGCAAGACTGGAGCTAGAAGCCTGGAACTCCACTCACACCTTCCCCAGGGGATCAGAGGCCCAAACTTAGGCCATCTTCTACTGATTTTCCAGGAGTATTAGCAGAGAACTGGATCGGATGTGGAGGAGCTGGGATTTGAAATGGATGCTGGCGATACAAGCAGCTGCTTAACATGCTGTACCATTGGCCCCTTTATGTCTCTGTTAAACAAATTATTAAGAACTATGTACCATTATAGCTTTAATGATCTTAAACATATTTAAATGTTAAAACATATTTAAATATTCATCTATTGTTTTTCACCTTCTTGGAAGGGAGAGAAAGAAGGAGCACACGAGAGAATTTCCATCCACTGAGCTGCTCAAATTCCTTAACATCAATTTTTAATTACTCAGAACATATGGATTTTTGCTGCAACAAAGTATAAGCTCTTCCTTCACTATCCTACCTACCCAGCAATACCTGTTGTTCTGCTCCCTTGCTTTAGGCCTTGTGTTTAGATTGTATCTCCCAAGATGGCCAACCAGAGAGAAACTGGGGAAGGAATCTCTGTGATAAAGTTAAAAGGAACCAAATTTCTGAGGGTGATACCTGCCCCTGCCTGCTGGCCACCACTCTCAAGATTGGATTTCAGTAAACACCTTGCTTTCTCCTTGCTATGTGTCTCTGAATGTATCCTTGGGTGGGTAGATGGTCTCACGTGGATTCATTTCTCACACATCTGCATGGGAGACCCTGACAGAAATTTCTAGATCCTTATTTAAGTTTGGATCAGCCCCAGCAGTTTCAGCCATTTGGAGAGTGACCCAGTACATGAAAGATGGATCTCTTTCTAATTGCCTTTCAAATAAATAAGGAAATCACTCTCTCTTTTTCTAACAAAATAAATTAAACATATGCGGCTTCACTATAACCTATGTGCAGGGAAGACCCAGGGACTGAACCTGGAGGTCAGGTCAGCTTTGAACTCCACCTAGGAGCCCAAGTTCTTTGGCCTGGTCTTTCTCCTTCAACATCACCTCAACTCTTTAAATATAAATGCAAGATCCATCCATCCTCCCTGTCTCCTAGCCCTTGGGTCCCGGACACCCAGGACAATGGTGGCCAAGGACTGCCAAAGATGGACAGGGTGGGAGTGACCATGGCCACTGTGGGACCCCCTCACATGGCCTCAGGTTCCTTCAACAAGCCCATAACTACACATCACCTACATGTCAGTTACATGTCACTGCAGAGCCTTCTTCAAGGGATTTGCCTGTGTGTGTTTCAGTGTATGCATGTAAGTATTTTCCACTAGGTACACATGTTTCGCTGTGTACATGTATGTGGACACACATATATGCACACAGATATATGTGTGTTCCACAGGACATGTGATATGAAATTGGGAGTCCCAAGTGGCTTCCTAACTCGTGGTACCACAATGCAAACCCTTCTAATTTTATTGTTCAAGGCTTCCTTACTTAAACACCTTGGATATATAGGAAGTTATTTTTTAAAGATTTATTTATTGTTATTGGAAAAGCAGATGTACAGAGAGGAGGAGGAGATACAGAGAGAAAGATCTCCGTCCACTGGTTTACTCCCTAAGCAGCTGCAATGGCCGGAGCTGAGCCTATCTGAAGCCAGGAGCCAGGAGCTTCTTCCAAGTCTCCTACACAGGTACAGGGGCCCAGGATTTTGGGCCATTCCTCTACTGCTTTCCCAGGCCACAAACAGGGAGCTGGATGGGGAGCTGGATGTAAACCAGAACCCTGATTGGATCCTGATACCTGCAAGGTGAAGATTTGGCCACTGAGCCATTGCACCGGGCCCTCAAGTAAACAAGTCTTAAAAAAAAAAAAAAAAAAAAAAAAGCTTATTTGAAAGGTGGGGAATTTGGACTAGCAGCTGCTGGTTAGGAGGTTTGTGCAAGTCCCACGTGGAAAGCAGGTTTTCCTGACTCCAGCTTCTCTCTAATGCACACCATGGCAGGCAGCAGGTGGTAGGTTGGGTACTTGGGTACTACCTGCCCGTATGGACATTTGGGTTGAGTTTCAGCTGCTGATTTTTGGATCTCTCAGTCATCACAGAAATTTAGAGAGTGAATCAGAGATAGATGCTCTCTGCCCCTCAAAAAAATTTTTTTACATACAAATTTATCTTTAAATTCTACTTTCATGGACAACCTTGTATGATAGTCATGAAATTTACAGTTTTATTAAATTGATGTTTTTATTATTACTCGAAAGGCAGAGTCACAGAGAAAGAGGAAAGAGGGATTTTTTTTTTTTCATATGCTGGTTCACTCCTCAAAAGGTTACAATTTTTAGGACAAGGTCAAGAACCCGAAACACCATCTGGCTCTCCCAGATGGGTGACAGGGACCCACTTTTTGCTGCTGCCTTCCCAAGAGCATAATAGGAAGCTGGACCCAAGTGGCGGCTTAACCCACTGTGCCATGATGCTGCTGGCACTAACACAATTTTTAATTATTTCTAAGATTTATCCCTTAATTTGAAAGTCAGAGTTACAGAAAAAGGAGAGACAGAGATCTTCCACCCACTGGCTCACTCCCCAAATGGCTGCAATAGTGAGGCTGAAACCAGAAGCTTCATCTGGGTTTCCCAAGTGGGTGACAGGGACTCAAGTATTTGGGTTACCTGCTGCTGCTTTTCCAAAGGTATCAGCAAGGAGCTGGACCAGAAGTGGAAGATAGGAGATTTGAACTGGCACCCATACGGGATACTGGCACTGTGGGCAGTGGCTCCACTCGCTGTACCACAACACAGTAATTTAAAAAAAAAAAAAGATTTATTTAATTGGAAAGTCAGACACACAAAGAGGAGGAGAGACAGAGAGGAAAGATCTTCCATCTGCTGATTTGCTCCCCAAGTAGCTACAACGTCGAAGCTGGACCAATCTGAACCCAGGAGCCAGGAGCTTCTCCCTAGTCTTCCACGTGGGTACAGGGTCCCAAGACTTTGGGCCGTCCTCAACTACTTTCCCAGGACATAAGCAGGGAGCTGGATGGGAAGTGGCCCCACGAGGACGTGAATTGGCGCCCATGTGCGATCCTATGTGGCATCTGCAAGGTGAAGACTTTAAGTGCTAGGTTACCATGCCAGGACCCACAACACAGTATTTTTCATTGAAAGATATAGGTCAGGTTTGGTGGTGGTGGTATAATGATAAGAGCTGAATGAAGCTTCTATTTAGTGAGCAGGGTCTCAAGACTGGATTAAGGGTAGGGGTGGAGACAGTGGATCATCGTTACTCCCACCAACTGTCAACAGACCGCCTGCTCTTCACAGTGTCCATGGGTTTGAGCCCCCAGGACAGCCCACTGCCGTCAAGTCAGGATCTTCATTTTAACAAGACGCCATAGGTACTCTGAGAGCAACGCTTCCAACAGGCACACAACAGCACACAGGCATGTCATTTTAAATGCTTTACTCATTTGAAAGGCAGAATTAGAGTGAGGGAAACACAAAGAGATCTTCTATTGCCTGATTCACTCCCTATAGAGGCTCCATACCAGGTCAGTATGAGGCTGAAGCTGAGAGCCGAGGAACTATCCGGATCGCCCACATGGGTAGCAATGGCCCAAGTACTTGGATTGAATTCCACCGCTTTCTCAATTTCATTAGCAGGGAGTTGGATCAGAAGTAGAGCAGCCGGGACTCCAACTGCCACTCCTATGGGAAACAGGTGTTATACAGCAGGCTTAACTCACCATTTGAGAGTTGCTCATAGGGCCCAGTGTGGTAGCCTAGCCTTGCATGCGCTGGGATCCTATATGGGCGCCAGTAATAATCCCTGATGGCCCCGCTTCCCATACAAGACTTGAGGCCTGGAAAAGCAGTCGAGAATGGCTCAAAACCTTGGAACCCTGCCCCGGCGTGGGAGACCCAGAAGAGGTTTGGGGCTCCTGGCTTTGGATCGGCACAAATCTGGCTGTTGTGGTTGCTTGGGGAGTGAATCAATGGATGGAAGATCTTCCTCTCTGTATATCTGACTTTTCAATAAAATTAAATAAATGGAGTTTTGGGTCCCTGGATTCAGCTTCCTGTGTTCTAGCTCTTGTAGGCATTTGAGGAGTGAACCAATGGATGGATGACTGTCTCTCTCCACTTCCCTTTCAAGTAGATGAAAATAAATAAACATTAACGAAATAATGTTGTTAGTAGCCACATTTTCAAACATGAAGATAATCATGTACTGTTGACGACTCATTCAGATCACGTTTTTCTAACTCAATGCATCAAAAACATTTCTGGATTAGTCATTAATTTTGTCAAATCAGCAACAAACCTGCAAAAATTTTCAAACAAAGAAGGTTAATTTAGCTCACAGTTTTGTAGCATCAAGTCCACAATTGGCAGACCCATCGGTTTGGCCTTCACTGTGGCCAAAATAAAGTATGGAGTGTGAGACAAAGAATGGGCAACGTGCAGAGCTAGGAAGCAAGGAGAGAGGAACTGAGCCCTCCCCAGGCTTTTATAACTACCTCTGAGGCCATGCTCCTTCCTGACCTAAGGATCTAATCACCTTAACTGGATTACATTTGGACCTTGTTAAGACTGTCAGTTTATGATTCTCGAGCTTTAAGTTCTACAGTCCGTTAGAGAAACAAATCAAATTCAAACCACAGCAATTCTTATTTGTGAATCTTGGCATCTTCTGTGGGCATACTAGCTACAACGACTGCCTTATTAATCCAGAAGGTGTAGGGCATGCTCCCAAAATTCTATTTCCTCCTCAAATATCCAGGTGGTTTTAATCTCTACTGAAAAGAGGTTAAAAAAAAAAAAGTGTCGCTGAAATAGCTTGAAGACATTGGGCGCCAGAAGCCAGTTTGTTCCTTTATTTCAAAGAGTCTCCTCCACAATTATTTTCCTATGGGCTCTGGGGCCAGGAGAAGGGGAAGGAAGGAGGGAGAGCAGGCAGAACAGGTGCCGTACTTTGGTATTTCAGAATCCTTGAGCTTAGGTGTGTATCAGCTCTCAGCTGGGGCTTCTGGTCGCTGCTCCTGAAAATTGGCCTCACCTGCAGGCCATCTGTCTTCGTCAGAGAAGACCGAGAGATGCTGAGCCCAGTAGATGCTGAACTTCAAGAGCCCAAGTGGTAGAAGCAACAGGCCTAGCCATAGTTTAAGTTTCTGGGATTCTGGAGAGAGGCTAGCCCAGACAGGCCATCCTCTTGCTTCACAAAGGCAGGTGGCCCCTTGCTACTTGTGGGGGAAAGACTTTGAGATGAATCAACTGATACATCCTCATCTTGCAAGCGCCAGGATTCTATATGGATCCTGGTTCATATCCCAGCTGCTCTGCTGCCCATCCAACTTCCTGCTTGTGGCCTGGGAAAGCAGCAGAGGATGGCCCAATGCCTTGGGACCCTGCACCTGCATGGGAGACCCAGAAAAAGCTCCTGGTTCCTGACTCCTGCCATCAGATTGGCTCAGCTCTAGCCGTTGCAGCCATTTGGGAAGTGAACTAGCAGATGAAAGATCTTTCTGTCTCTTCTTCTCTCTGTGAATCTGCCTTTCCAATAAAATGATTAAATCTTTAAAGAACAAAAAAAGGTCCTTGTCACGGAGCCACCAGGAAACAAAGTAATGGAGCCACTGCCTCTGCTCACACAATGGTGAGCAGCCCGCTCAATGCCATCGCTGGCACTTGGCAGGAAGGATTCTCAGCATATGAACTTGGCAATGCTCTTGGGAACAAAGGATTCCATTCACTCTTTGGCTTGGAATTGAGCTGAGCAGAACCCAGGTGTCCAATAGGAGCCACCACCCCATGTGGCAACTGTTGTCACTGAAAAGAGCTTTTCCAGAATGAGATGTGGTGCAGAGATAAGACACACACTGGGTTTTGATTAAATATTCACATGCCTTCCTTTTGCATTCATTCCTGTGGCTCCTGGACAATTTGCTGCAAACATCAAATTGTGTTCTTTTTTTTTTTAGATTTATTTTTATTATTATTTTTTTATTGGAAAGGCGGATATACAGAGAGGAGAAACAGAGAGGAAGATCTTCCGTCCAATGATTCACTCCCCAAGTGAGCGCAACGGTCGATGCTATGCTGGTCCGAAGCCAGGAGCCTCTTCCGGGCCTCCCACGCGGGTGCAGGGTCCCAAAGCTTTGGGCTGTCCTGGACTGCTTTCCCGGGCCACAAGCAGGGAGCTGGAAGGGAAGCGGGGCTGCCGGGATAGAACCGGCGCCCATATGGGATCCCGGGCGTGCAAGGCGAGGACCTTAACCACTTGCGCCACCGCGCCGGGCCCAAGATTGTGTTCTTTTCTCTAGGATAGAGCAGGTGTTGACTCAGAGTCCCAGTGAGTCGACTGGGAAGCCAATGCCTGAGTAGCTCAGGATGCTATGATGTGTCTGAGAGAGGAAGACTATTTCCAGGGTTCAGTGGGCTGGAGCCTGGAACTCCATCCAGGTCCCCCTCGCGAGTGGCAGGGGAAGCAATACACAACCAGAGAGCTGAACCATCTCCTCAGTGTCCTCCTGCCTCTTGCTGGAGCCCACAGAAGAAGGGCCGCAGCAGGTCGTAGAACCAGAGGGCAGAACACAGTAGAGTCCTTTTCCCCTCTTGCCGTCTGGGAAACTCAGAGAAACCCCAGAGCCTGACCCATGTCCATACCCTTTCGCAGGGTGTCTGCCACACTGTCAGAACCAGGAGTGGCCTGCCGTGGGGACTTGCCTATTTCTGGATGTCACCTTTGGGTCCCAGGTGGAGGAGAGGCGGAACTCTGTGTAGCCACAGAGGCACTTTTGAGGGATCGCAGGATGATCAACTTGGGAGAGAGATGGGTTTTGACTTGAAGTCCAGCAGGAAGCACTACAGGCAGGACTTGAACCTGGGTCCCCGGACAAGACCAGCTTGCCCTTTTTGGCAAATCCTCCTGCCAGGCGCGCTCTGCCTCATGGCTGCCCCGCTAAACCAGTTCATAACACCTACTGGCAGGTGTGAGAACTAGGACCAGTTTCAGGACAGGCGGGTTGAGTCTCAACATCGGCCAGTTCACATTAAGGCTGGGACTGGGGGCTGGCTGAGCTGAGCCAGGTTGCAGCACTTACCATTGAATACCAAGATGAGGCAAGCCATGCCAAACTGGGCCACAGCATCCACCAGCACACATAAGACCCTGAGCTCAAGGATTCTGAAATACCAAAGTACGGCACCTGTTCTGCCTGCTCTCCCTCCCTCCTTCCCCCTCTCCTGGAAGGGAGGCTACGAACTTCCCTGCTGGGCCACTGCTCCTGTTGATGACTGTGATTTCTAGGACTAGGGCCGGACCAGGCTGGGCAGAGCTACAACACCTATTGGCCTGCATGTGACTTGGGTTAGGAGGAGAACCAGGCTGGGCTGTGACCATATCCATTGATGCATGCTTGAGCCAGAGTAAGTGCAAGCTGGTCAGGCTTTGCTGTAGCATCAGCTGGCAAGTGCTGGCACTGAGAGCAAGTCTTGAAAGGCTAGACTGCAGAACCACCTGGAAAATGAAAGCCCTGGGAGTGGGTCTAATAGGGAAATTGTGGGCACCGCTATGATGGGCTGCAGCGCCCACTGGTGAGGATAGAGACCAGTGCTTGCAGTGGGCATGTCTGGACAGGTAGTGGCACCTGCCAGCCCAAGTGTGGGCTGGATAGTAGTGTTAGTCAAGCTTAGCTAGGATCCAACACACATTGATGTGCATGAGAGCTGAGTGGGATGCAGCACAGGGTGTACCAGTCTGCTGCACAAACTGGCATGCACAGGGACCGGACTGGGAGGTGATCCTGATGGGGTTTATTGGGGGTCTTTCCAACTAGGCTGCAGCTCCTGCTGGTATGTGTGAGGGTCGAATGTGTGGTGGGCAGGAATGAGCTAAGCCACAGCATTCACTGGTTTGCACATAAGATGGGCCTGAGGACATGACTGCCTGGAGAACTACAACCACTAGTGTGTGTGTAGGCTGATGAGGGTGACAGACTGAGCCAGATCTTGCACTGCTTGACACACATAGCAGTCAGGCCTGGGTTCACCCCTGGTGAGGTTTCTTTGGAGATCCCCAACTGGACCCCTGAACTCAGAACTCCAATCACAGGGAAAATCACAGATCTGTGGTCTGACCATGGAATGCATGTGTCAGATCTGGGTGTCTTGGTTTGCCAAAGCCTGTGTACTAGATGGCATGCTCGTGCACATGAGGGATGACAACCGGTCCATTGAGGCCTGCAGAGGATATCTTGTACCATGGAGGGCAGAACAACTTGGACAGCTCTCCTGACCAAACTTTGACAGCAAGTATCTGGGTGAGTGGAGACTCTAAGGTGGACTGTGTCAGCCAATGGACTTTGGAAAGATTTCCTTGATCTTGGAGCAATGAAATCTAGCATCTCAGAACTTTCTAAATCACTTAATCTGAACCTTTGGAACATGCTCTACAATGGGAACCCAGGGATGGCATCGGGGGATGACATCCCCCACCCCTGGATACTGATGCGGTTGGGCTGCTGGGAGTGGCCCTCTCTCCTTCCTTCCCCACCACATACATTGATGTATGACACTAAGATTATCACTCTTGTTATGTTGATATTTTTGCACCTTCATTACACCTGTGATATGTTATAAAAATTTTAAGGAAAAGCTTCCCAAGTGCCCATAAATGAACTCGTCCCCCTGCCTTATGTATCTTCTGTGTCTTCTGAGAAGTCCTTCTGCCCTGGGTCTCTGCCAGAGTCGGTCGTGTGCTGCTACAGCCAAGTGCTGGAGCCTGGAAATCTGAGGAAGACATTTCCATCTTGTTCTGGAGGCTGAGAAGTTAAATATTAGGGATCCAGTGCCTGCCAAGGTCAAAAGACAGAAGGGATTAAGGTCAGGGTTAGGGTTTAGGCTAGGGCTACAGCTAGAGTAAAGGTTAGGAATCAGGGCTCAGGGATTCAGTTAACATTTTGACTCTAGGGTGACGGTTAGAGAAAGAGCAAGAATTGGCAAACGTGGATTTATAACACACCCTCTCTAGTGACAAAGATCCCATTGCCAATTTAGGAGCTTTGATGCTCATGGCCACATCATTTGATATCATCACCTCTTAAAGATCCCACCCCTCCAGCCCTGCTATTACAACCAGTTGGGGAATGCATTAATAGATAGGAGATCTCCCTGCCCTGCCCCACTTCTCTTTAACTGTGCTTTTCAAATAGATAAAAAAAAAAAAATAGGAGGTCAGTGTTGTGCTCAGCAGGTGCAGCTCTCTCTTCCCCCATACTGGTGTCCAGGGATAAAATTTCCAGCACTAGAGTTTGGGCAGTGTCCTGGAGCCACAGCTCCCTAAAGGAGCAGGTAGCCAGCATGCAGACAGGCGAGCACTTGCCAGCACTCCTGCAGGATAGCCTGGTGGTGGGCCAGAGTGGAATCTGGAGCGATGCATTTGTTCTGTCTCACAGAGGGCCATGGCTGAGTCCAGCAGTTGAGAGGATCTGACCATTCAGTGATCTGACTCATCCCAGGGGTTCTGTTGAAGGCCATCCTATGCCCAGGGCAGCATGGATGCGTTATCAGCTGTTACACCATGGGTGAGGCACACCCAGCAGCTGACGGATCTGCAGGCCAGCTGACCCACACTCACTGTAGCCCAGGGGCTCTCAGAACAGGGTGAAGCACAGTGTGCATTCCCCACCACCGTTGTCACCAGGATGTGACATGGGCTGGGGTTGGGAGGGAGGTCACAGGCTTAGCTCTTGTTGTGTTGTTTGCGTGGGAGTCCATGGCAGCTCCTGGGCTACATGTTTTCAGAGGACAGGAGAACTGTGTGCTGTTATCTCACCACGTCGTATGCATGGGGTAAGGGACAAGAGAAACAAGAACAGGGCTAGAGTTGGTTGAGGAGACACACACCCATTTCTGCTACAAAAGGGTAAGGGTGATATCATGGCTGCACAGCAAGAAGAATTCAAGGTTATGGTGGACTCTGAGTGACTGATTTAACTCAGACAGCCACCAAAACATCTTGGAGCCTGGGTGGCTCAAACGCCAGACATTTATTCCTCCCAATTCTAGAGACTGGCAAGTCTAAGACGAAGGGACTGGCAGACATGGTCGCTGGGGAGAGATCTCCCCCTCTCCGCCCCCACCGCCTTGGCTTGAAGACAGCTGCCTTCTGTCTTATTGTGACAGAGGGAAGGGAGCTGGGGGGAGTTGTTCAGAAAGGAGCAGAGCCCTGTGCTGGCCTAGGAAGGGAGGAAGGAGAGGCGGGGGAGAGCAGAGCAGGGATTTCCAGCCCCTCACCCAGATGCATTCCCCGGGGTGGCCAAAAGGGAAGCAGAAGGACTGGATGAGAGAAGAGGTGATTGTGGTTCACCTGCCCTGTGCTGGACAGAAAGTTCTCTGGAGCCTCTTCATGGGGCAAGGGGAGAACAGAACATTCTGAATTCCCTCTGTCTTCACTCATTCCTGCTGTGAGGAAATAAACTCAGGAAATAACCCCCAGCTCAGGCCACATCCTTGTCGTTCTAAAATTGGGAACAAAGCAATGAGTTGTTAGCCCATCCTGCCTGGGAGGAGATGAGGAGGCAAAGACAGGGAGTGGCCACTCCTCTCCTGCACTTGTGGATGGAAGAGGCGGAATGGGGTCTCCCCAGCAGCCTCGCACCCTGTCTTCTCCATGGTCAGAGAAAATAGGGAGGAGAAACATTCTGTTTTCAGGTAGAATCACTGCCATTCATGCAACAGGAAGGGAAAGGACACCTAGGACTGGTCCTTACTACGGAACACTGTTTTAAGCTGATTGTGCCCGGTCCCAGAACATCCTCATCACCAAGATCTATGCCTCAGGTGACTTGCTGTCCAGGGACACAGTAAGACCCAGACTCAAGAGGCTGGTTGGAGTAGGGGGAACAGAGGCTGGTAAAGGAATCAGATGTGCATGGAGGTCCCTGCCTCCCTGATACAGGGGAGGAGGTGGAAAGAGTTTGAAGGAGACAGAGTGGCGAGGCTCAGGAAGCAGCTCTGGGGGCATCTGCGCTATGGCCTTGGCTCTGTTCCTGCTCTCCCTCCTCGCTCCAGACCATAGGTGACCTCTAGGGAAAGGACCCAGGGACATCTCGGCTGAGGCTGTGTCTCCTGCTCTTCAGGCTGCCCTGGCCTGGCACTGACTCACCATAATGTGTTTCTGCCTCTTTGCATGGTCCAGGGTTCAGGCTTCCCTGACTCAGCCTGCGTCAGTATCTTGGTGGGCTCTTGGTGGGTCCATCACCATCACCTGCACTGGGACCAGCAATGATGTTGAATATGGGAACTGTGACTCCTGGTACCAACAACTCCCAGGAAAAATCCCCGAAGTACTGATTTATGAAGTCTGTGAGCGGCCCTCAGGGATCCCCAACTGCTTCTCTGGCTCCAAGTCTGGCACCAAGGCCTCCTTCACCATCTCTGAGCTGCAGCCTGAGGACTAGGCTGATTATCATTGTACTTTACCTAGATATGTTTCAGGCAGCCACACTGTCCACAGTGGTGCAAGTTCATGGGGGAAGTGAGACCATACCCTGCCCTGAGCTCACAGCTCCCTCCTTTCTCTGAAGATAGCTGCTTTCCTGTGCAGAGGGACCTGCAGGCTCCATGGCAATGACATTCAATTCTGTCTCCTCTTGAACCATCGGTGACAACAGGACATTCTACCCCATGTATACCTGAGACCAGCTCCGGCTGACTCAAAAGCTTGCAAAGGATGCGTGTCTCAGTGAGAAGACAAGAAGGAGGAGATGTGGACCCCTATGGCATAATGGACAACTCAGAAAAATTGCCTTTTTATTTATACACAAATAAATATTTATGCACAACATCCAATTGTTTCGTTTTTGCTTCCTTATAAAAGAATGATTACAAAAGCAATCCTTAAAAACATTATTATTATTTTACTTCAGAGAAAATGTTTTCAGCAAGCTATTACTCATTCAAACTTGCAGCGACCTAGCCGAAGCCAGGAACTCTGCGGTTGGCAGCACATGCTGTTACATAGTGACAAGTGGTTTACTTATATCCAAAATCAATTTTAACTAAACGTAAACCTAATATCACTTAGAATATCGAAAGTACAGATTTAAAAGGAAAGCTCATAAAAGAAAGGAATTTATAAAGGCGTATAACATACATTCTTTATTAAATCTTATGATCAATCATGCATTAATTACCATCACCTTCATCTAGTGCTGATTCGATTGCTTCTTGTTCTTTTGTTAAAGGGCAGTGAAACTGATCGGGGCAACTCAGCCTTTCTACAAACAGAGGGCCTCTACAAGAAACTTCTTTTTATCTTTATAAACCGTTTTCTTTCCCAAAATATGAGTGCCAATGTAAAGTAGAAGTTTTAAGCCATTTTGGGGGGGAGTTCACATTTATCTCCTTTTAGAAGATGCCCATATACTTTCTGCTTTCTGTGGTGAGAAACCAAAATGCGTCATTTCATGTGTTGTAATAGTTCGAGGCTGCACAGTAAACAAATTCTTTGTACCTCCATGATTACCATCTGTTCCAAGATATTATCAAGACATTTCTTAAGAAAAACATTACTTACATTAGGGCAAACTCCAGGACAAAGGTGGGCACATAACAGGATGTTTGGAGACATTGTGGGCTCAACTGTACTTTTGTATGCTTTTAGCCTTGTGTCATTGCCTTACGTCTCTAAAGACGTTTTACCATCACATGATTGATCAGTTTGAGGTGTTATACCAGCTACAGGAATCATTTCACATTTGCAGAAAAACAAACAACACTCTCAGGAGAATTCTATGAGGCAGAATAAGGCCAGGCGGGTTGGGCTTTGCCACAGCATCAACTGGCAATTGCTGGGACTGGGGGCAAGTCTTATTAAGCTAGATCGCAGAACCACCTGGAGAGTGTGAGATCTGGGGTGGGGAGTGGGTCCAGTGGGGAGGATGTGTGCTCCTGTCTGATGATGGCTGCAGCTCTCACTGATGAGCATAAGAACCAGGAGTGGGGACAGGCCTGGCTGGACGGGCAGCGGCACCCGCTGGCATGAGTTGTGCATGTCAGTTGATTTGAGTTGGTCTTCAATGCCCAGTGATGTAGAGGAGAATCTCAATGGGATGTGGACCAATCCACTGCTCATGCTGGCAGGCATGGGAACCAGAGCTGGGGGTTGGTCCAGTGGTGATTATTGGGTATCGCTCTGATTGGGTTGCAGCTTCCCCTGTGGTACACGAGGGCTGAATGTGTGTTAGGCAAGGCAGGGCTGGGTCGCAGCACTCATTGGTTTGCTGGAGATGGAGGGCAGAACAAATTGATCAACTACCCCAGTGAAACTTGACAGCAAATTTCTGAACAAATGGAAACTCAGTGGCAGATCGTAACAGCCAATCAGTCTCGGAAGGATTTCCTCATCCTTGGAGCAGCACTATCAGCAGCACCTCAGAATTATTGAAAACACATGAATAGAACCCTCAGAAAATGCTCTGTAGTGGGGAACCTGGATTAGCATTGGGTGGCCCCTAGTCGGATGGCTTTCCTGTGCAGCCACCAGGGGGCAGGATTGGATGGCGGAAGAGGTTCAACAGCCATGTGGGGGACTGGAGGTTCTTTTGAGCTGCTTCGAAGGACAAGGGGAGAACAGAATGTCCTGAATCGTGTGTGTCCCCACACATTCCTGCTGTGAAGAAATAAACTCAAGAATCAGCTCAAGCTCAGGACACGGGCTTGTTACTGCAGAGTTGGGGACAGAGCAACGACTGGGAGCTCTCCCTGCCTGGGGGGTAGACGAGGAGTCCAGGAAAGGCAGGGTCTGCTCCTCTTCTGCACGTGTTGATGGGGAGAGTTTGAATGGAGTCTCCCCTCAGTCTCGCTCCCTGTCCTCTCCCTGATCACAGAATATGGGGAAATGTCTTGTCTTCAGACAAAATCAAAGCCATTGGTGCAGCGGTAAGGAAAAGGACCACCTGGGGTGGGCCCGTTTTCTGGACATTGTGCAGCTCATTGTGTCCAGATATGGATATTCCATGTCAGGAGATCCGTGCTCTCTGCTGAGCCTGCTGCAAAAGGCCCAGAAGGATCCAGAAGCATGTGGAAATGGGGAAGCGGAGCCCCGATGCAGAATGCAGATTTGCATAGGGGCCCCTCCCTCGGTGATGCACCAGACAAGATAAAAAGAGCATGGGGGAAACAGAGCGGTCAGGCTCAAGAGGCAGCTCTGGATCATCCACACCATGGCCTGGGCTCTGCTTCTCCTCCCACTCCTCACTCAGGCCACAGGTGACCTCCAGGGAAGGGACCCCAGGAACGTCTGGGCTGAGGCTGTGTCTCCTGCTCAGCAGGCTGCCCTGGCCTGGCACTGACTCACCATACTGTATTTCTATCTTTTGCAGGGTCCTGGGCTCAGGCTGCCCCGACTCAGCCTGCGTCAGTGTCTGGACCTCTAGGAGGGTCAGTCACCATCATCTGTGAAGGAAACAGTAATGACTTAGGAAAGTACTATGCCAGCTGGTTCCAAAAGCTCCCAGGAGTGAGCCCCAAACCCCTGATTTATTATGGAAGCAACAGGCTCTCTGGGGTCCCTGATCGCTTCTCTGGTTCTTATTCTGGCAGCAAGGCCTCGCTGACCATCTCTGGGCTGCAGCCTGAAGACGAGGCTGACTATTACTGCAGCTCACAGTCAAAGGATAGCACTTCCACAGTGGTTCAAATTCATGGGGAAGTGAGACCAAAACCTGCCCTGCGCTCACAGCTCCTCTCTGCTCAAGGGCACTCTCTCCCCCTGTGCACAACCCACACTCCCACATCCCTTCGGAATCCAGTTCTCTCTCAGCTCTGCTGCGCTCTCACATGCAAAAAAACAAAACAAAACAAAACAAACAAACCAGGAACTCCTCTTGCTACTCCATGGCCCATGGACCTCCATCTTTCTCTCTGTCCATGTCACATGGACCCATCGTGTGAGGCTCCCTTCCGGGATGCAGTGCCTTGCTCCCTACAGTACTGCCCTCTCAAGGTCACCCTCATGGCCGGCACCTTCACAGACCACACCAGGAGCCCAGGCTGGACTGTCTCTGGAGCAGCCTGGTCACTGTTAGGAACCTCCTGTGCAGTCACTTTTCTGGTTAAGGGAAACCCTCCTTGCTGGAATCCTCATCTGCATGGGCTCTTTTTGAATGATTCATGCAATATTTGCAAAATCTGGCAGAGAAATGAGAGAGAATAAAGATACTGTTTCCAAAATACATGCTATTCAATGTGTAGTGTAAATACTTCTTTACTTTCTAAGGATTCAGATAACAAGTTAATACACTCAGGTGCTTACCCCTGTCTTTTTTTTTTAAGTTTTATTTATTTTTATTGGAAAGGCGGATATACAGAGAGGAGAGACAGAGAGGAATATCTTCCGTCCGATAGTTCACTCCCTAAGCAGCCGCAACTGCTGGAGCTGAGCCAACCCTAAGGCAGGAGCTCTTCCAGGTCTTCCACGTGGGTGCAGGTCCCCAAGGCTTTGGGCCATCCTCGACTGCTTTCTCAGGCCACAGGCAGGGAGCTGGATGGGAACCGGGGCAGTTGGGATTAGAACCTGCACCCATATGGGATCCCGGTGCATTCAAGGCAGGACCTTAACCACTGCGCCACCGCGCCGGGCCCCACCCCTGTCTTTTCAAAGGCAGGGAATGCAGGAGTCACCTGTGGTGCCAGGAGCAGAAACCCAGACTCACAAAGGAGAATTAGCTCTGGGACTTACACTTCTTTTTTGTTTGGGGGGGGGAGCGGTGCGGGGGCACTTGAACTTCTTTGGAGCATGGAAGGAAGCATGGAAGTTTCAGATTAGAACTCTAGGCAATGTATTTCTCTTTTCTTGAACTTATTTATCGTGTTGGAAAGGCAGATCAGATTTACTGAGGAAAGGAGAGACAGAAAGAAAGCTCTTCCATCCACAGCTCACTCTCCGAAGAGGCCCTAATGGCCAGAGCTGAGCTGCTCCAAAGCCAGGAGCCAAGTGTTTCTTCTGGGTCTCCCTACACACCCGTGGATCCCAAGGCTTTGCATCCTCTACTGATTCCCCAGGCCACAATCAGGGAGCTGGATGGGAAGTGGAGCAGTGTGGGACACAGATCATTGCCCCTACTGGATCACTGAACTTGCAAGGTGAGGGTTTAGCCATTGAGCCATTGCACCAGGATTAAGGCAACGTATTTCTGCAGCTGACAGTGCGCTCCCTGCTTGGTAGTCATTGAAGCATCATGGGGCTCTGTAGGGTCCTATCTCAACAGGAGTATTGCAGACCAACAGGATGTGGCAGATGTCTTCATTTTCAACTCTGATGCTCCCTGAGCATCGGAAAGTTGAGAGTGAGTTCACTGAAGGGATGCCAGCGCTGGCTCATTTCTCCCACTTTTTTGTATACAATGCCACACGAATCAATGGCCAATGTTATCTTCCTTCCAATTTTGGAAGATGCTTTGTTGTGTTTATTCACTTTGTTTGGTTTTGTTTATTACTTTTTCTCCCTAAACCCTCAGCATGACCCTCTGCTCTGCCCTCTATTCAGGAGGGACTCCATCTCCAGTGGCTCACACAGTTTCCTCTGCACCTGATGGTTCTGGCTGTGTTTTGCCAATATCCATCCCCCACCTTTGCATGCTGGGTACTTGTTTCTGGAACAATGTGTGTCCCGGTTTCTGTGACTGTTTCTGTGTTTGTTGGGGCAGAGTAGGAAGCATATAAGAAAAAGATAAACCACCTCTGACCACAGGTGACCTCCAGGGAAGGGACCCCAGGGACATCTGGGCTGAGGCTATGTCTCCTGCTCAGCAGGCTGCCCTGGCCTGGCACTGACTCACCACAGTGTGTTTCTCCCTCTTTGCAGGGTCCTGGGCTCAGGCTGCCCCGACCCAGCCTGCGTCAGTGTCTGGACCTCTAGGAGGGTCCGTCACCATCACCTGCACTGGGACCAGCTACGATGTTGGATTTGGTAATGCTGTCTCCTGGTATCAACAGCTCCCAGGAGTGCGGCCCAAGCTCCTCATTTATAGAGACAACCTTCAGGCCTCCGGGATCCCTGAATGCTTCTCTGGCTCCAGGTCTGGCAACACGGCCTGCCTGAGCATCTCTGGGCTGCAGCCCGAGGACGAGGCTGAGTATTACTGTGCATCATGTAGATACAATACAGTCAGTGACACTTTCCACAGTGGTGCAAGTTCATGGGGAAGTGAGACCAAAACCTGCCCTGAACTCTCAGCCCCTTCTGCTCTCACCCCCACACATCTCATCTCCACGGATGTAAACTCCTAGGCCCAGGGCACAGCTAACTGAACTTGGTCCTGATGCTAACAGCGTGGAGCAAGAAAGGTGGCTCTTGGTGAAGTTTATTGATCTGCTTCCTACATACATCCTTCCTGCCCACACACCTCAAAGTCCCCTGAGTTCTCTCCACAGCTGTCCCAAGAAACAAGGTCCAGATTAACGGCCGACCGCACAACCAGCATGGGGGCGTCTGACCAGATGCGGACCTATCACCACATCATTCTCACATCTAGTGACGGGCACTCCCATCTGACCACACAGCACACGTGGGGCTCACAGCACAGACAGGCTGTGGTCAAGACCCACGGCTCTGATTCCTGACCCCACCTGTTCCAACCCTTCAACCTTTGTGGTTACTGCATTGTTTGTCTCTCACATGGCTCTGCTTGTAGAGACATCCTGGGAATCTGGACATGGACATCATGGTCATTTTGTTTGTGATGTCCATTGTCCTAGAAGCTTCATCCAGGCCCAAGGGGATTGCTTCTGTGACCGTGGGCATTCAGTCCTGACTACAGAGCATGACCCGAGCTGTGCAACACCCTGAGTGTTTGCCACGCCACAAGGCTTTCTGTGGCTGGGGAAAAAAAACCATGCTATCCCTACCGGTGCAGAGGGCAGAGCTGCAGCAAAGCCCTGACTCATCATTTACCTTTGCCCAAGTCCTGGGATGAGAGCCGAGTTCCTGGCACGGACGGACACAACTTTTCTCTCTCAGAACCAAGATCTTGCAGGGCAGAGCTGGGCATTTACAGAGACAGGAACCACCTCTCCTCCTGGAGGATCTGGAGGTCAGAAGGGAGTCACCTGGAAGCGGGGAGCAAGGACCTGTGCACCTGCTCTGAGCTGGGAGCTGTAGCAGAGAGGAGGGGAAGGGAGAGAGCAGGAATCATCCTCTCCACTCAGCGGTCCTCCCTAGGTGTGGGCGCTTCCATGGGTGGCCACCAGGGGGCAGCATGGGCCTGCACTTGGGGCTGACCCTGTCCTTGAGGGAAGTTCTGACTGCTGCCATGGGAAGGAGGTAGGATGGTCTGAGTCGGCCATGTCCCCACAGATTCCTGCAAGTTCAAGTACGTCGCTACTCCCAGGCCACAGTCTCAGGCCCATCCCAGTCACTGCAAAGGTTTGGAACAGAGCCTAGAGCAGGAACACAGTCTTGAGGAACACTGTGAGTGAGCTGGAGAAGGGATATTTTTACTTGTCTGCACGTGTTCATTGGAAGAGGAGAGACGTGGTCCCTGTGACCTGAGAGGCTGCCTTCACGCTAAGTCACTTAAATGAGAGAGAGAAAAAAAGATCCCTCCAATTGTTCTGTTTCCAAGGTCACTTTCTATCCAGAGCTTCAGTCCCCAGAGTAGAAACTGATGCCAAGGAACGCAGAAAGGGCCTGACCTCTGACTGACGGAAGTGCACGGAGGCAGTGCATACAAAGCAAACAGGTTTGCATATAAGCGCCTCTCTCTCCAAGGCAGGGAAGGGGATTAAGTGAGTCAAGAAGTGACAGGTCTAGTGCTGGAGCACAGAGAGAAGCTCTGGGGGCATCTGCACCATGACCTGGGCTCTGTCCCACCTCCTCCCCGCCACCTCCTCACTCAGAGCACAGGTGACCTCCAGGGAAGAGACCCCAGGGACACAGAGGCTGCGGCTCCTGCTCCTCAGCTACCCCGGCCTGCCACTGACCCACCACAGTGTGTTTCGTCCCCCTTGCAGGGTCCTGGGCTCAGGCTTTCCTGACTTGGCCTGTGACAGTGCCTGGAGCTCAAGGAGGGTCGGTCATCCTCACTTGTGATGGAACCAGCAATGACATTGACAAGCATAATGACATCTCCTGGATGCAACAGTTCCAAGGATCAAGTCCTAAGTCCTATTCATGGAGTAAGTAATTGTCCTTTGTGGATCCCAGATCACTTTTCTGGCTCCAGGGCTGGCACCACAGCCTCCCTGGCCACATCTGGGCTGCAGCCCGAGGACAGGGCTGATTGTCAGTGTGCTTCAGCTAGATAAGTTTCAGGCACTTATCTTGGCTGCAGAGATGCGCATTCATCGGAAGTGAGACCAAAACCTGCCCTTGGGTCTGGCACAACAGCATAGTGGTTAAAGCCCTCACCGTGAACACACCAGGATCCCATATGGGCACCAGTTCTAATCCAAGTGGCTCTGCTTCCCATCCAGCTCCCTACCTGTGACCTGGGAAAGCAGTCAAGGATGGCCCAAAGCCTTGGGACCCTGCACCCGTGTGGGAGAACCGGAAGAGGCTCTGGACTCCTTGCTTTGGATTGGCTCAGCTGCAGCCATTGCGGCCACTTGAGGAGTGAACCATTGGATGGAAGATCTTTCTGTATTTCCTTTTCTCTGTACATCTGCCTTCCCAATAAAAATAAAATAAATCTTAAAAAAAAACACCCACCCTGAACTCACAACTCCCTCCCTGCTCTAGGTGCTTCCCCCACTGCGCCAAAGGGGCTGAAGGCTCCATGTTCTTGACACTTTTCTGTCTCAGCTCTTCTGCATCCTGAGCGCCTCGGTGGGGGCTCTGTCCAGGAAGTGATTGGTGGACAATGATCAATTTGGTGGCATAGCGTGTGACCTGCTGTTTGTCAATGGACTCAGATAGGAGTAGCTCAATCTTAAGCCTATTAGGGTGGATCTGGGGTCCCTTCCCTGGAGGTCACCTGTGACCTGAGTGTGGAGGGGGAGGAAGGGCAGAACCCAGGCCATGTGTGCGGAACCCCCAGAGCTGCCTCATGGGCTACAGCACTGGGACTTCTCCCTCACAGCTCTTTCATCCCTTCCCATGTACTGGAGAGGGAGGGGCCTCCATGCAAATATGCCTCACGCAGCTGCCACTGCCCACCCCCATCATCACCTGATCTCCACCGATTGTACGCATGGGCCGCAGCAAGCCGTGGATACAGAGACTCTGTGACTGCGATTTCTTCTCCCTGGACAGATTGCAACCCAGACAGGGTCATGGGAATGCAGGCAACTAGAGGGATTCGTGGACTTACGGTCATAGAGATGAAGACTTGCAGACAGAGCGATGCCAGAATTCTGGACTTCTTTGCTATGATCTCCGAGACCTGGGGGGCAGTACCACAGGCTGCCTGCAGAGACCAAGTCTCGCCTCTCCCAGTAAACACATGAGAACAGCCGAGTCTCCCTGTCCCCCATCCAACTTAGGTGTCCATCCCAAGAGTAGGTTCCTGGTCTTGGCTCTGCCCCTGTCTCTGGCTCCTATTCTGGCAGGACAGGCTCTCTGACCATCTCTGGGCTGCAGCCTGAGGACGAGGCTGATTGTTACTGTGGGATAAACAGGAGTGGTGATACTATCCACAGTGATGCAAGTGCCTGGAGAAGTGAGACCGAAACCCACCCCAAGCTCACCGCTCCCTCCCTGCTCTAAGATGCTTCCAGCATTGTGCACGGGTGGGGGGGCGTACCCCACCCCTCTCCCATGAGGCAGAACAGGAAGCTCTCGTCTGCTCTACGGCCTGTGAACCTGTCATCTCCCTCTCTGTCCATGTCATGTCCACCCAACATGTGTGTCTCCTCCCTGGGCTGCAGTGAAGCCACCTGTTCCTGCAGCTCTGCTCTCTCTCAAGTCCACCCTCACAGCAGACACCTCTGTCTGCCCTGCCTCGAGTCCAGCACGCACTCAGTCTCCACAGCAGCCTGGTCGCTGCCGGGAACCTCCTGTGCAGTAGTCACTTTTCTTGTTCTGGAGGCCCTCCTTGCATGGCCTGTGTTTAATGAGCAACTCCGAGATTCGAAACTCTGATACAGGAATGGGAAAGAAGAAAGAGAGGAGGATGTTCGTCTTTAATAGTCGCTGCCTGGAACGTATCGTCTTCATGCCCGGTTTGGAAAATTTAATTGCCACTTGGTGCTGCTCCCGGAGGCCCCATCCTCCTTCAGAAGCCTGAGCCCTGTCCATGGTGCTGCCCTGGGTGAGCGTGGACCTGGACTGAAGTGGATCTCCAATGCTCAAGGCAGAAGACATCTCTGGGGGAATTCTCATTCCTTCACAGATCCCCTGATGATCTGCTTTCCTCCATGGCAGAATCAAGAGCCAGATCTGCATCTTTGTCTTTTTGTTGTAAAATCTACTCAATTCCTCCCTTGGAGCCAACTTCCTACTTGCACACCCATGGCTTATACCTGCTCCTCATCAGTCCAGGATCCCATCGTGGGGGTCAGACTCATCCTCTGCTCCTTGGGGGTCAGCCTCCTCTGCCTCTGGCCCAGACTTCCTTCATTGCTTTTCCTCTGTATTCTGTTTATTGTCATTCCACATCCTGCAAAGGAATCCACAGGGAGCTAGCTGCCTTCACTACATGCTTCCTATTTTTGCTCATCAAAATTATCCCCACTTCTAATTTTTCACTCCCTGTTTTTTGTGAGGTAAAAACCAGTCATATTTCACATTAAAGTTTATAATAAGTTATCTTATTGTCAAATTTATCATATGTAAAGAAGAGTTCTTGACCTCAATATTTACATGCACTGAAGAGTGGAGGTGGCACAGATGCCCACTCCCTCCTTGCATTCTCACTCTGTGACTGCTCAGAGGCCGAGGGAGACTACCGGGTTTCCTTCCAGAATCATCCTCACTCTGACCTAAGAACAGGAGCAGCCAACTCACAGGTCAGGGTCAACAAGGGCTCCAGCAGAGGGTGTAAAGACAGCATTCTGCGTGGTAATCTTAGAGCATGAAGAAGAAACTGCAAAAAGTCTCCTTTTTAAGACCTGCGCCAAGGGCTCAGCAAGGGTCTGTCACCATCACTTTCCCTGGAACCAGAAATGATGTTGGATCCAACAGCTATTCCTCCTGGTACCAACAGCTCCCAGGAATGAAACCTAAGCTCCTGCTTTACAGTCAGCACTTGGCCTTTGCGGATCCCGAGCGCGCCTCTGGCTCCAGTTCTGGCATCACAGCCTCCCTGAGCATCTCTGGGTTGCAGCCTGAGGACAAGGCTAACTGTTACCTGATCCTTACTCTCTCCACAAGGGTACAAGTTCGTGAGGAAGTGAGACCAAAACCTGCCCTGAGCTCACAGCTCCCTCGCTGCTCTAAGTTGCTTCCTGCCCCGTGTTGTGGGGGCTGCGGTCACCAGGGCCTTGAGAATTCACGCTTCCAGCTTCCAGCATCCAGCATCATCTCCTCTGTCCCCATTAAATCCAAAAGCTAATTTCCCCATATTTTATCTTCTGTGCTTAGTGACAGTGTCTTCCGTGCATGTTTGCTGTCTGCGTGGATCTGGCAGCCAGAATTGTCTGGGCCGTTCTGTGTAGACAGCTGTTGTACATTGTGATTCTTGGAGAGGCAGACGGTCATCTAGCCAAAAGCTTTGCCTCCACCAGTTCCTCTCCCAAGGCTGATACTGCTCAGGGGCAGGCGAGAGCAAGGAACCCAGTGTGGGTGTCCTGTGTGGGTGGCAGAGACCCAAACATGTGCTCCCAGTTTCTAAGGCTGCTCATCGCACAGCACTTCATAAACTCATCCACCAAATTACATTATCCAGCTACTCATCTCGCCTTACCTGTGTCCCACCGAGGTGCACTATGACCCCTGTGTTGGCTCATCCTCCACCCGGACTGCATCCCTGCCCTGAGCCCTTGGCAGCTCTCAGCTGGTCCAGGGCATCAGGTCCTTGTACCAGGATTGTGAGGGGCAGCTTTGGTTATGTGAGGAATTAGGGATCCTTCCATTCTGGAGAAAGCCAGTAGGGTAATGTGGGAGCCTGGTACAGGTCAGGAAGCACCAAGGGATCTGCTAGGAGAGTGACGGAGGGAGGCTGGCTCAGAATCTATCCTCCCAGCTTCCACTTACAGGGCTTGGGAAGTTCCATGTCAAACCACCAGGGGGCAGCAAGGGACTGGTTTTGCGCTATTACTCTGGCTCTTTGAGGATCTAGAATTTCTCTAAATGGAAGAAATGAAACAGAATTTTCCTAAACCTATTGTATCCAAATAAATAATTTCATATGAATATTATAGCTGTTCCCAGTCCTCAGTCTCAGAACTATCTTACCACTACAAAGACCAGGACAGTCAGTGCCCAGACCATTCTTGCAGCTGGAACGGTCTCACAAGCAAGAACTGGATTTTGCACTGATCATCAAGTGAGTGCCACTGATCATCAAGTGAGTGCCAGACAGATGACTTGCTGATCCTTTGTGGGATGTGGGGACAGGATACAGCAAGGAACAGGGGACCCATGGGGAGATGGACAGCCCAACAAGAGTGCAATCAAGAGGTGTCCAGGCCCATTTCAGGAGCTGACTCAGGCAGTATAGAAATCTCTGCATCTAAAAGTAGCAGTGGTAATGGAAACACAAGAGAATGACATTGACAGTGCAAGCGCTGACCTCAGTACCTGAGTAAGAATCAGAGTCAGAACACCCATGTACCCCTGATAAAAACTCTAACCCAGAAGGGGGAAGTGTCAGGCCAGTGCTGAGCACACAGGAGCCCGGGCTCCACAGGGCCACCCTCAGGAGCCCCTGTTCTGAGACAAGAGCGAGCTATGACCACAGAGGCAGACTGACCTAGCGAGGAGACTTTACAGGAGCTCGCAAGCTGACTGTCCTCTGCTGAATCGCAGGAGGAACAGCGCCAAACTACAACCCTGCGGGGCTTATAAAGGCACAGACAGGGCAGGGTCGCAAAGGTCAGTTTCTCATGAATCGGCTTTAGCTTTAGTTTTCTTACACAAACTTCACATCTGAGAACAGAGGGGGTTTGCAGATACGGACCTGTCTACACAAGAAAAGCAAACACAACGGAATCTTCGAAATTTTTCATCCTACGAGAGGAGAGAGCTAAAGACACACAGCCCAGGAGGGTGAGAACCCCAGACAATTCTGAAGGACACTGAACCTGCACCCCATCGAAGTGCACACCGTAAGGACCACTTTTGTTGTGCTAGATTGCGCAGGACAATGCTATCCCTGGACAGAGTAAGAATCAGGTGATTCCCTTGCACACATAACAGGGAGAGTAGATTTTGGGAGCTCCTGGTGTTGAGTCATCTTTACCAGCAGAGGGCAGCAGAGCTGCACAGAAACAGTGGCCAAGAGGAGGAGGCTGAGGAGGACAGACACAGGGAGCAACAGGTGTCCAAGGTTGGACTGTGCAATGGAGGTCATGCTTTGCATCTCATTCCTGGGGGCTTCAGGGACCCTAGTCCTAGGATCAGGCTGACACAGGATCAGACCGGAACCCTTGAGGAGCCAGGAAATGCTCTACAGGAGCCTGCTCCAGGGCTCTCAGAATGTCAGAGCTGAGATCCATGCTGCAAATCTCCTTGTGGAGAGGGCACCGGGGGGGGGGGGGAGCACACACTGAGAGGATGGGGCTTCCAGGCTCAGGTCCTTTCGCAGGGATCTCTGAATGAACCCCAACACACTCTCAGGACCAAGTCCCACACTGTTCAGCTGGGGTCCTCTCTCCCCCTTGCCATGTTGCCCTCACAGCTGTACAAAGTGAGCCCTCTTATATAAGATGCCCAAGGGAAGAGGGACATTTGCATAAACCCCAACACTCACTGCCCCCAGAGCCCTCACAGGGGATAAGAGAGGCCTGGGGAGCCCCGCTGTGCTGTGAGCTCTGCAGGCAGCGCTGGGAGACTCCACCATGGCCTGGACCCCTCTCCTGCTCCCCCTCCTCGCTCTCTGCACAGGTGTGCTCATCAGTCCCTGCCTCCACGCAAGACAGACTCTGAGCTAGACGTGAATGAACCTGGTGCTCAGCCCAAGAGGGAATCAGAGAGAGACTCCTTGGAAATGGACCCCTGCTCCTCACATCCCCCCTCTCTCTCCTCTCTTGCAGGCTCCGTGGCCTCCTATGAGCTGACACAGCAGCCCTCGGTGACAGTGGCCCTGGGACAGACAGCCACCATCACCTGTGGGGGAAACAGCATCGGAGATAAATATGTGCAGTGGTACCAGCAGAAGCCAGGCCTGGCCCCTGCACTGCTCATCTATGAAGACAGTATAAGACCCTCAGGGACCCCTGAGCGCTTCTCAGGCTCCAACTCAGGCAACACGGCCACCCTGAGCATCAGCAGGACCCAGGCCGAGGACGAGGCTGACTATTACTGTCAGGTGTGGGATGATGATACTCAAGCTCACAGTGACACAGGCAGATGGGGAAGTGTGACCAAAACCCACCCCTGTTAGGGTACACTGTCCTTGCAGCCACACGAGGACTGGGGACAGATATGAGCAGGTCACCCGAGCTCATCCAAGTCTGACACACCCCTGCTACCCTATCCTTCTGTTCCTCCAAGACTACCTCTGTAGAGGGTGGGTCAGGGGTGGGGTCAATACTGAAGACTCAACTTGCCTGTTGTGACTTAACTGGGAAGGAAGTGGAGAGACAGAGGAGACCCCATTGCTGACTGTGGCACCCGGGTCTCCGTGAGTGCACCGACTGCTCCTACACCAGGACCTCTGCTCACACCCACCGCCCCTGCAGGATGCCCTCAGCTGCCCACCTGCAGCCACAGCTCCCAGGGCCTCTGGCTCCTCAACTCCCCTGCAGGGGGCGCTGCAGAGCTGCTCCTCAGGGCTGCCCCTCCCACCCTGCTGCTGCTGGGAGCCCCTGGGAGACACAGAGCTGTCCCCACTAGGCATGGACACTGGCCGCAGAGCCCCCACCAAGGCCATGGCCACTCAGAGGGAGGTCAGCTCTAGGAAGTGCCTGAGGACATCCTGCCAAGTGCCCGTTTCAGGGGACAGTGACCTGGAATCGCTCTCAGCGGTAGCACAGGCAGGTGCACAAGTGTTCAACCCACAGTTCCTTCCACAATAGACACTTCAGTGGCCGGCTGCATCCGCTGGGACCCGCACCTTCTGATTCTCAGCAAGCTTCCACAGTCTATGAGGAGAGGAAGGAAGCCTGAGCCGAGGTAAAGTCAGGCTGAGAAAACATCCTGAGCTCTGATGTGCAATGACAAGGGGAGATAAACACTGTGACAGAGGGAGCATACGGACGCGTGGGCTGGCGCATAGCACCGGCAACTGCACACACACACACACACACACACACACACACACACACACACACACACACCTGGGACTTCGAGAAGTTCAGTGAGATGCACGTTGTCCTTATTCAATTCTCACATCAGCGCTTGAGCCTCTGTGTGCAGCAAGTAAGTGTGTACATATATACAGAATTTATAACACACGGGCACTTTGCCACCTCCAATGAACGTATTCCCTGCTCTCAAATAGCTAATCACGCATTCACATAGCTGGAACGGTAGTACATTAACATGAAGATTTTGAAACCCCCATCGGAGCAAAGTCTCCCATGAGTTCCTATAATGCATGCGTAGCTGCCAGAGCCAACTTCTCCCTCCATTTCTTTATGAATCGTGACACGAACTCTTGCTGGCAACAGAACATCACCCAAACCTGCACGGAGAATGAAAGAAAGTCACGTGCTCCGACATGGATGCTTATAGGACGCCAGGCTGGGTGATGGAAGCCGAACAGAAGGGCCAAGCCCTGCCTTCCTCTCGCGGCAGTGTCCAGCACAGCGCCGTCCACCCACACAGCAGCCCAGGCAGCCGCACCTGCAGGGGGAGAGGGAGAAGCTACAGGCACAATGAGATGAGCATCCAGCAGACATGGACGTGGCCGGGAACCGCACAGAGTGGGTGGCTACACAAGCTTCCCTCAGAGCAATGAGTCTGTGGACATCAAGGGCAAATGGGGAGGAGTCATTCCTCGGGGCCCTGGGTAGTGCTTCAGTGGCCGCATTTAGTGGCCCCACGTGGCTGCTGTCAGGAGAGCAGGAGGGCTGCCAGAAGGGGAAGTTAGGACCCGTTTAGACTCCAGACTCTGAAATAGGCAGAGTCAGTCCAGCACGATGGTTCAGTGGCTAAATCCTCATCTTGCATGTACTCCGGGATCCCATGTCACTGCTTTGTGTCCTGGCTGCTCCACTTCCCATCCGGCTCCCTGCTTGTGACCTGGGAAAGCAGTCGAGGACGGATCAAACACCTGCTCTTTGCACCCACACAGGGGACTCAGAAGAGGTTTTTAGATCCTGGCTTCTGATGGGCTCAGTCCAACCTTTACATCACTTGAGGAATAGGCCAGTGGACATAAGATCTTTCTGTCTGTCTCTCTTTCTCTCTTTATATCATCTGCCTATCCAAGAAAAATAAAGAAATCATTTTTAAAACAAAGTCATATTAAAAGAAAACAAATAAATAGAATCAGAGTGAGAGGTGGGCACTCATTTTCACCTCCCCATCCCAATAGCACCATCTAGTGGCCGTGGCATCTCCCTGCAGCTGGGTGGCCCAGGAAGTGTCTTCCCAGGATATTCCCATCCTGCCTTACTGCACCCCTTGCCTGTATCCCAGGACCTCACTCACCACCACACTGTGTCGCACTTGACACACTACTGTGAACCTCACACACCCAGTCAGGAGCATGGGGTGGGGGTGGCCCCAGGACACTCGCAAGGGCCTTCCTCTGCTGCATTCTCAGGTCACAAGCAGGGAGCTGGATCAGACATGGAGCAACCAGGACAGGAACCGGTGCCTTAACGGGATCCCACCACCACAGTCGAGGCTTAACTTAATACACCCTGACACCAACACCGACACCAATTGATATTTTAGTTTAATAGAAAAATATATGGTTGTCAAACTGTCACACAAAAACGATATTTTCAATGCTACAGAGACAGGAAATAACAGCTGTGGTGAGATAAGTATACAGGAGACTCATGTAGAGGTGGAGGAGGAGAAGGGGCTGGACCAAGGGTGCACTTGCTGCTGACCAGGAAATGCCCATGACCTCCAGCAAGAGTCCAGCCCAAACCAGTCCACACTCAGGCAGCTGGAGAGGTCACCACCCTGCTGAGCAGTGTCCAGGAATGACCGGGACAAGGAGCGCTGGCTCAGGGTTCCTGTGCTCAGCCCTGGGCAATGACTGTGGCCAGTGGTGTCAGAGGCCGCAGCAGCCTGCAACCAAACAAGCAGTGTGGAGGACGCCGAGGCTCCATCTGACCCGGTCCCTGTGCTGCCCACACAGCAGCTGACAAGGAACCCTGCTCAGTGGGATCCCCAAGAGACAGGAGGACATTTGCATAAACCCCCAACACTCACTGCCCCCAGAGCCCTCACAGGGGATAAGAGAGGCCTGGGGAGCCCCGCTGTGCTGTGAGCTCTGCAGGCAGCGCTGGGAGACTCCACCATGGCCTGGACCCCTCTCCTGCTCCCCCTCCTCGCTCTCTGCACAGGTGTGCAGCCCTTGGTACCCTAAACCCTGCCTCAACCCCACAGGACCAGACAGCGACCACCAAGACTCTGCTCCTTGCTCCTCTAAGTCCCTCTTTTTCCCCTTGCTTTCCAGGCTCCGTGACCTCCGACGAGCTGACACAGCAGCCCTCACTCTCAGTGGCCCTGGGACAGACGGTCACCATCACGTGTGGGGGAAGTGATATTTCAAGCTACATTGTATACTGGTACCAGCAGAAGCCAGGCCTGGCCCCTGCGCTGCTCATCTATGGAGACAGTGAAAGACCTTCCGGGACCCCTGAGCGCTTCTCGTGTTCCAGCTCAGGGAACACGGCCACCCTGAGCATCAGCGGGACCCAGGCCGAGGACGAGGCTGACTATTACTGTCAATTGTGGGATATCAGTGACGATGCTCACAGTGACACAGGCAGATGGGGAAGTGAGACACAAACCCTTCACCATCTGAGACACACTCTCCCTGCAGCTCACAAGGCTGGGAACAAAGACATGAGCAGGTCAGACACATCTCTCCCAGGTCGGAGACCCCGGGGTTCTCCTTTCCTCTTCATTTCCACCCAGTCAGCGCCTGTTGCAGGTGGGCAGTATAGCCAGAACCAGCCTATCCAGCTGTGGTGAGCAAAGAGGGAAAAGGTCCTGATGCGAGGGACTGACAGAGGAGACCCACGGCCCCTGTCGGATGCCCTGGACTGCCCAGCTACAACCCTAATGGACAGGCCTGGGGTGCAGTACATTCCACTCTTTCTGGAACATCCACCTTCCATACAGGAGTGCCTGATTCCAGCGCTGGCTACAACACACCTGCCGTCCATCTTCCTGCGAAGGCACCTGGGCAGCAGGTGATGGATCAAGTGCTTGGGTCCCTGCCCCTCATATGGGAAATAAGGATGCAATCCCTCACTCTTGCCTTAAGCCTGCCCTTACCATGGCTGTTCCTGACATTTGGGGAGTAAATCAGAGAATGGAAGATGTGTGTGTGTGTGTGTGTGTGTGTGTGTGTGTGTGTGTGTGTGAGTCTTCCTGCATTCCATGTTATTCTGCAATTCAAGAAATTAAAAAGCAAGATAAAGATGAGAACAGTTGCAAAGGTCTTACCAACCAAACATAGATACCCCACTGATGGTCATTTGGGTGCCAGACAGGGGACGTGCTGATCCTCTGCAACACGTGAGGCCATAGCAAGGAGAGGGAGTCCCAACACAATCCATAACCCCATTCGAAAGTGATCAGTCATGCCCAGGACCACCCAACAGCTGCCTCAGGCAGAGCAGAACTCTCTGCATCCGTGGCAATGCTGACCTCCGTTCATGAGCGAGACTCAGAGTCAGCACATCCCATAGGCCCCTGGAAGACACACGTGCAATCCGGTGACACAGTGTCAGCCAGGCACGGAGCACACAGCAGCCTGGGCCTCTGCAGGGAACCCCCTCAGGAGCCCCTGGAGTCTGAGAGCAGCGAGCTAAACATGCAGCTAAGTCTCAATCGTTCTCACAGCACAGGGAGGGTGAGACCCCAGGAAGCACTGACAGACACTATACTTGCTCCACACTCCCGTGCACACCTGGATGCTAGGCTGGGAAGGGCAGTGCTGGGTCGGGGTGCATCTGGCGCACAGCGAGGCCAGACTCCTGTCCTCACTTCTCAGGATTCAGACACTAGGGGAGGTCCTGGACTGGGAAATTGGCTGGTGAAATTGCACCACCAGCAGGGGGCAGCAGAGCTGCGGCCAAGGAGCAGCACCCAGGAGGGAGGCTGGTGCTGTCCAAGGCGAGGTGGAGAGGAGGGTCAGCCTGGGAGCTAACAGGTGTGAACCAAATCATCAGGACTGAGACAGGAGGTTGGCAATGTCCATTCCGTCCCTCAGCTGCAGGGACTTTTGATCTGAGAGTCAGCCTCAGGGTTACCCAGGTCACTGCCTGGAACCCAGGGGCAAGACCCTCACCTGGGGAGCGCCCTGCAAGGGACCAGTCCAGGGTTCAGCCTAGGAGGTCCGGATGCATCACACTAGAGCATCCATTCGATGGCCTGGGGCACATGTAGCAAGCACAGGTGTGACATCAGGGCTCCCTGGGCCTGGTTCCCTCTCACAGGGCTGGGCCTCAACTACAGGCCCTCTCTTGGGGCCATGATAGTCACACTCCAGCATGAGTCCAGACATGAGCCCTTGGTCTCCAAGCTTGAGTCCAGACATGAGCCCTTGGTCTCCAAGCTTGAGTCCAGACATGAGCCCTTGGTCTCCAAGCTTGAGTACAGACATGAGCCCTTGGTCTCCACGCTTGCAGAGTCAGGCTGAGTCTTCGTCTCTGATGCCTCTCCCCAAGGGTGGGGGACACTTACATAGACCCCCCCCCCCAAACACTCACTGCCTCAGAGCCCTCACAGGGAATAAGAGAGGCCTGGGGAGCCCCAGCTGTGCTGTGAGCCCTGGGTGACTGCACCATGGCCTGGGCCCCCTCCTGCTCCCCCTCCTCACTCTGCACAGGCGTGGCAGCTCTGTTGATACGCCGAAGCTCAACCACAGGACCATGCTCGGACCAGCCCTGACTTTGTCCTCAGCCCAATACAGCAACAGAGAGAGACTCCTTGGAAATGGACCCCTGCTCCTACATCCCCTCTCTCTCTCCTCTCTTGCAGGCTCCGTGGCCTCCTATGAGCTGACACAGCAGCCCTCACTCTCAGTGGCCCTGGGACAGACAGCCACCATCACCTGTGGGGGAAACAGCATCGGAGATAAAGCAGTGCAGTGGTACCAGCAGAAGCCAGGCCTGGCCCCTGCACTGCTCATCTACAGAGACAGTGAAAGACCCTCAGGGATCCCTGAGCGCTTCTCAGGCTCCAACTCAGGGAACACGGCCACCCTGAGCATCAGTGGGACCCAGGCCGAGGACGAGGCTGACTATTACTGTCAGGTGTGGGATGGTGATACTCAAGCTCACAGTGACACAGGCAGATGGGGAAGTGAGACACAAACCCTTCCCTGTAGGGTCACTCTGCCTGCAGCCCTCCGAAGACGGGACAAACACATGAGCAGTTCAGACCAGCTCACTCCGGTCTGAGAGCACTGATGGCCATTCCCTAGAGGCTTTCAGTCACACTGCAGAGGGTGCTCGGGGGCTGGAGTCAGGGCTGGTAGAACCAGGCTCTCCCACACTGGTCAGCTCAGGAAGGTGGGAGCCATCCCCGTGAGGCACCAACCCCATCACATCAGAATCACACTCTCCCTGCAGCTGCTCGAGCACTGGGGACAAAGCCAAGCACAGCCCAGCCCCTGCTCAACCAGGCATCAGACACCCAGGCTGCACATCCCTCCCAGCCCTCAGGCAGGCTCTGCAGAGAGTGGATCAGGGCTGGGGTCAGGACTGGCAAGACCAGGGCGTCCAGCTGTGCTCTGGGTGGGAAGTGGGGAAAGATGCCCTGAGAAGAAACTGAGGTGGAGATTTGCACTGCAGGCTGTGAGGCCGGGATCTCCATGTGTGAGATGATGCTGTCAGTCCAGGACCTCTGCTCACACCCACCACCCCTGCACGACGCTCTCCACTGCCCACCCTCAGCCCCAGATCCCCTGGCCTCCAGTACCTCCACACACAACACCCTGCAGGGGGTGCACCCTGCACAGCTGCTCCTCAGGGCTGACCACCAAAGGCATGGCCGCTCACAGAGAGGTCCAGCTCTAGCAAGTGCCTGAGGCCAACCTGCCGAGTCCCCGCCTCAGGTGAGGGCCCTGTGGCCTCATAGGCAGGGACTGATGACTCTGGGAAACAGCCAAGGGAAAGGCAGGAGAAAGAGCCAGGGCAACTCTGAGAAAACTCACATACAAAACAGGATGATTAGAACCGAGAAAGAAAAGACGTGTGGCCTTGAAGACACAGCATACAAAGTATTTGAAATGCAGCGTCAGCCAGCACAGACGAGAGAACAGAGCATCCGTGGACAGCAGCACATGGTAACACAGCGTGCAGCAGTGCAGCTGGGAACCCCGAAAGCGAGCTGTCTCTCTCTCATCTCTGTCTCTGTGCGTGGGGAGGGTTGCGGCGGGGGTGGGGTTGTCGGTGTGTCTGTCTGTCCCTCCTGCTCTCCATCTCATTCTCCTCTTCAAACAATGAAAATGTAAAGTTGACAACAGTTACAAGTTCTTGCTAGCGACAGGTGGATCCCCAGGGGAGGGCAGGTAGACTCAAGACACTGATTTATCTGTCCCTCAGGGGGATGTAAGATGTAGGGGTCCCCGAGCAGAAAGGACATCCCCACATGAGAGGGGTCAACAGATGCCCAGGCCCATCTCAGGGTCAGCCAGTGCAGAAATCGCTGTAAACAAAGCGAAAAGTGCAGATGGAGACACGGCACAATCATTGTGATGATGGCGATGCTGATCTTACTGCGTGAGAATCAGAGCCAGGACATCCTGTGTGCCCCTGACCACCACACAGACCCAATCCAGGCAGGTGAAGCATCAGATGGGTGCTGAGCACACGGGAGCCTGGGCCTCTGCAGGGCGCTCAGGAGCCCCTGGAGTCTGAGAGCAGAGAGCTAAGGACACGGCTCAGTCTCCTTTCTCACGCAGACCCAGCCCAGGGAGGCGAGCACCCAGGAAGCACTGAGAGACATTTGCAACTGCTCTGCATGCCTGGACACACCACAGGGGTCACTTCCTACGCTGGATTATGCAGGACAATGCTGCCTCTGGCGCAGAACCAACCGGACTCCTCTTTCCACACATGTCAAGGAGAGGGGCTTTCAGGAACCGCGAGCAGGGAGCTCCTGGTGTGGAGTCCTCTCGGACAGCAGGGGGCAGCAGAGATACACACAAACAGCAGCCTGCCCTACAGGAGCCTGGTCCAGGGCCCAGGGTGGACAGCTCCTGCAGAGATGAATTCCAGGGTGCAGATCTCCCTGAGCGGATGATGCCATGGGAGGAGCACCAGCTGAGAGGATGGGGCTCTCAAGGCCAGGGTCGTTCCCTCAGGCTCTCTCCTTAATCACCCTCCCACTCCCAGAGCCACGTCCCTCACTGTCCTGTGGCTGAAACGTCTGTCCAGGGAACAAACAGAGATGTCCTTACCCCTGTCCCCAGGATTCTGGGTCCACCTGTACCTCGCCCGCCCTCAGGGCTGCAGTCTTTGCATCCAGGTTCAATGTCAGGTGGGGGGGGGTGGGACAGGTCAGCCTGGTCCCTAAGTGCAGCATTGGCCCCTCCTATGGGGACTCTGCAGAGACAGGGGGATGATCAAGTCCTCTGGCCAAAATCCTAACCCGGGGATCCAACTTCATGCGGTAACACAATTCACCTCCAGGAAGAACCTCTGACTTGGCACCGTCCAGGGCTCAGCCCTGGGCAATGACCATGACCCCAAATTACAGGCATGGGGGACACAGCGGATTTCTGATCCTGATACAGCCTAGAGACACTGGGAGTCCACTCCCTCTCTCCCCTTTCCCTGTGCTGCCCACACAGCAGCTGACAAGGAACCCTGCTCAGTGGGATCCCCAAGAGACAGGAGGACATTTGCATAAACCCCAACACTCACTGCCCCCAGAGCCCTCACAGGGGATAAGAGAGGCCTGGGGAGCCCCGCTGTGCTGTGAGCTCTGCAGGCAGCGCTGGGAGACTCCACCATGGCCTGGACCCCTCTCCTGCTCCCCCTCCTCGCTCTCTGCACAGGTGTGCTCATCAGTCCCTGCCTCCACGCAAGACAGACTCTGAGCTAGACGTGAACGAACCTGGTGCTCAGCCCAAGAGGGAATCAGAGAGAGACTCCTTGGAAATGGATCCCTGCTCCTCACATCCCCTCTCTCTCTCTCCTCTCTTGCAGGCTCCGTGGCCTCCTATGAGCTGACACAGCAGCCCTCGGTGACAGTGGCCCTGGGACAGACAGCCACCATCACCTGTGGGGGAAACAGCATCGGAGATAAATATGTGCAGTGGTACCAGCAGAAGCCAGGCCTGGCCCCTGCGCTGCTCATCTACAAAGACAGTATAAGACCCTCAGGGACCCCTGAGCGCTTCTCAGGCTCCAACTCAGGGAACACGGCCACCCTGAGCATCAGCGGGACCCAGGCCGAGGACGAGGCTGACTATTACTGTCAGGTGTGGGATACTGATACTAAAGCTCACAGTGACACAGGCAGATGGGGAAGTGTGACCAAAACCCCTTCACCATCTGACTCATACTCTCGCTGCAGCCACAGAGGACTGGGGACAAAGCCATGAGGAGGAAGAGCCTTTCTCACCGGGTCTGAAACCTCAGCTGGCCCTGTCCTCCCTGGCCCAGGCAAGCTCTGTAGGTTGTATGGCAAGGCTGGCATGACCAGGCTGTCCTCCTGTGCTCTGGGAGGGAAAAGGAGGAAGAGGTCCTCCGAGGAAGCACAGAGGAGACCCCATTGCTGACTGTGGCACCCGGGTCTCCGTGAGTGCACCGACTGCTCCTACACCAGGACCTCTGCTCACACCCACCGCCCCTGCAGGATGCCCTCAGCTGCCCACCTGCAGCCACAGCTCCCAGGGCCTCTGGCTCCTCAACTCCCCTGCAGGGGGCGCTGCAGAGCTGCTCCTCAGGGCTGCCCCTCCCACCCCTGCTGCTGCTGGGAGCCCCTGGGAGACACAGAGCTGTCCCCACTAGGCATGGACACTGGCTGCAGAGCCCCCACCAAGGCCATGGCCACTCAGAGGGAGGTCAGCTCTAGGAAGTGCCCGAGGACATCCTGCCAAGTGCCCGTCTCAGGGGACAGTGACCCGAGGGGACGCCAGGTTGTGTCCTGCATTGCAGTCACAGGCAGGTACACAGCTGAGGGTTCCTCTGTTTCTTCACGAAAACCTCTTGTGGCAATGTTTGCCCTGGGATCCTTGTTCCTCAGACCCCCACCGTGAACAACACCTGCACACAAGGTAGCGAACACCCGGAGAATTCCCTGGATTCCATCCGTATCCCTGAGACCCGAGGAGCACATCCCATAGGAAATGGACACCTGAGGAAGAACCAGCCACGGTCATCGTGACTCTGAGGGCACAAACACACACTCGCGAACGTTGCTCACACACACACACACACACTTGTACAAATACGCAAGCACAAAATCAACACATGTGCATATCCAATGCACATTCACACACAGTCACACCGCCGTGCGCACACACACACACACACACACACAGCTCTGACTGTTCCTCCTGTCAGTGTCGCAGGGTGAGCTCAGCTTTCTTCCCTCAGCCCTGGGGAAAATGAGCCATACTGAATCGACTCCCACCACAGGCAGGATGCCTCAATGGAGCCTGAGAAGGGGTCACACTGCTGCCAAAAAGCTTTCCTGAACGCGGGAAATCAAGGCAAAGAGAGAAGTCCTAGACTCCCACACAGTCCCCAAGCAAAACTTTCTCAAGCTGACTTCCTGCCTCACATCCTACCAAAATTCAGGAAACAGAAGCCATGGATACAACAGCCGACCCGTCCGTCACAGGTGGAGATGTCACCAGACATGAGCTTTCCACACCAGGACGCACAGTCGCCGTCATTGGGACCACGAGCCCACGAGGCAGAGAACTGATGAACATGTTATACGGAGCAGAGGAAGGCAAGAAGAGCACCCCACACCACAATGAATATTAAACCAGTACTTATGCACCTCGCTGACCTCCGTCAGTCTGTCCAGGGTTGAGGTGGATGCTGACAGAGCGGCTGAATCCAAGTCCAGGCCCTGCATCTCCACCTGCCTTCACCCAGGGTCCTCCAGCCCGGCCATGGCTCTGCCCTGCTCTACTGCTGGTCTCTGCTGCCCTCTGCTGGACTGTCTTTGGATGGCAGCTCTCAATGCTGCAGAGCACGGAAACTTTGAGGTTAAAGATCTTAGACTTCCCCAAACTTCATCCTCCAGTTTCAGGCTAGTTCCACTCCGTATTCCAACAGGCTGGTTCTCCCCCGCCCCCGGGACTGTCAAGTCCCAGGAATGCTATCTTTATCCCAAGTCTCTGGGTATCTTAGGTAAGAATCCCATCCTCTCTGCGCCTCCCTTTACGCGTCAGTAGAGGGCGCTAGAGGATCTCCGCCAACGGTGATTCTGATGTCTTCAGAAAACGCAGGAATTTCCGCAGGAGAGCTGGGGTGCTGTAGGTCTCCGGGAAACCTCTCAGGAATTGCAGAGCTAGCCCCTGACACTCAGGACTCAAGAGATGCAGACCTCTGTCCTTATCCCAGATCTATATGCTTTTGCATTCCCAAGCCCCAACAGGGAGAAGTTCTAGATGAGATGAGATGGCTTGAGTTTGAAGATGATGGGGGCGGGGGACGGGCAGGGAACTGGGGACACCTGAATCTGGAAGATAGGACTCCTCAATGGCCTTGGAGTTGTGTGGGATTAAGACTGTGGGAAGGGGACTGGGTGGGGGTCCCCCAATACCAAGCAAAATAGAAGCCACTGGACAAGGGTACCCCTCTTCCCCCAAGAGAGATGTGTGAAAGCCCACGGAGGGTTCTGCAGCAAGGACTCTAAGCAGGGGGCCTGCTGGGTGAGCCAGCCGGACTCAGACTTCCCTGTCCAGGTCTGGATCTAGGTCATGGCACAGCTCTATGCAGGAGGGATAGGCCTGGGCAGCCAGAGCTGCAGGTGCACCAGCCGGGGAGACCCAGCCTAGCCATGAAGGTGGTGGAGGGGCAGAATAAGGTGATTCCCAGGACCCAGCCAGCTCCGGATTTCCGACCGTAACCACCATCGGAAGATGCGGTCTGTGATGGCGACATCTACCCAGACACCGTGACCCCAGCTGCCGGGGTCAGGTGGCAGGGCAGAGGGGTAGTCACTTGATGAGTGTTAAGGAGCAGCTGGGGATACTACGTTTAGGGACAGCCCCTTCTTCTGCCCCCAAGCCCTGGGGGGCTGTCCCATGGGGGAAACCACAGCTTCTGACTCCTGGGCAGTCCGTGGGTGTCACAGCCACAGGGAGGGTTGTGGAAGGAACTGTTTCAGCCTGCAGACCCTAAGATATTAGAAGCCCAAGGTCAGAGACAGAAAGGGCCAAGCACTCCAAGTGAAAGGAGGGGGCGTCCCGGGGCTCCCCTGTGCCCCACAGGACTCCATCAGGGCACCCACATCCCTTTTCCATTCAGCATCCTGCCAGTCTCCATGGGCAAGTTGGGGCGCTGGGGGGTGGATTTGCCTAGCACAGCCCTCATTCCAAAACTTCGCCCTGAGCAATGGCTGATCGGATTTTACGTTCACAATGATTGTTGGCAGCTTTGAAAACACTGAGCCTTTTTGTGAAAACCACGGTTTCTTGATAACTTGCCAAGCTTGGCTTTTCAATTTTTCGTTTTGTGAACTGATAACATGATTTATTATAGTTACATAAGTTAGAAACAGTTCGTTCTATACACTACGTCTTAAAATGCTCCACTAAATGAAAATATAATAAAACTACCTGTGCTGAAATTTGCTGGCAGTTAAGGTTATTTTTAAAAAGTAACACTCATTTTATTTGCACAAAAAAATACTTGTTTTCATTTCCTTAGATACTGTGGCAGTTGGTACATGTGATAAACATGTAACATGTTAATATTCTGGGGCCAGCACAATGACTCAACAGGCTGATCCTCCACCCTGTGGTGCCAGCATCCCATATGAGCTACTCCACTTCCAATCTGGCCGTTTATTGTAGCCTGGGAAGGCAGCAGAGAATGGCCCATGTCCTTGGGACCCTGCACCCATGTGGCAGACCTGGACCAGGCTCCCCTGCCTATGTTTTCGGGTCAGCTCAGCTCTGGCTATTGCAGCCAGTCAGAGAGTGGACGACCAGTAGAGGGAGGACCTTCTCTCTTTCCTTCTCTCTGAAAATCTGCCTTCCAAATGAGAATAAATAAATCTGTTTTAAGAGCTAATATTCTGCAAATGCTGTAGACTTACAGTAGGTGAAACTCATGGAATTTGTGGGGAAAAAAAAATAGAAAGCTAATCTACTAGTAAAATACTAAGGCATGACCAACCATCCTTAACTTCATCTGTCTTCTTTCTCCTCATCATCCCGATTGAGGCTGTGAAGGATCTGAGACACTACCTGCTAAAAAGGTCACCTGCCGTGATTTTGTGGCTGGTGGCAGAAGACGCAGGACTCCCGGCTCAACACTCCTGGCTTCAAAACAAACCCCAGCTCCCTCCTCCACTGCCTCACAGAGCTCAAACCTCAGCCCCCTAGGGAGCTGGCCACCAGCCTTGCAGGGCGACAGGGAAGCTGGAAACGCAGGAGATGCGCTCATTCCTGGATTCTCCCCAGCCACCGGCTCCTCAGCAAATACCCAGCCTCACTCATCCTGCTCACTTCTCTGCTGCAGAGGACATCTCTTCCCAGCACACAGATGTGGAAATGGAGTCCCAGCAGTGACTAGAGTGTACATGGACTCAGCATTCCTAACCTCACAGCAACTCGGTGTTTGAGGGATACAGAATCGCTCTCTGCAAGGTCCTGCCTGATTCGGGAGAGGACAGCACAACAGCTGGTCCTGACTTGCCCGAGTGCAGGGTGCAGGGGCCCCAGGGTGATGATCAGACCAAAACCACAGCCTCACCAGACTCCACCCTGGGGGTTGAGTTAGGTAAGGTAGCCATGCTTTAAGACCCAGAGTGCCCTGGGGAGGGGACAAATGTACATCATGTTTGCCGCATGCAGAGCTCCTAGGGCAAGGCCAGGCAAGCAGCTAAGCTCCAAATTCCAACTACAACAGGACAACTGGCAGATGCTCCTTGGGGAGAGAGGCCTGGGGTTAATGGCCATGGACCCTGGAAGGGTCTGTGCTGAGAGCAAGGACCAGAGCTGGGTCCACACTGGAATGCACTTGGATGGCCACCATCTTCGAGGAAACCAGGGTCACCACCGTTCTCCAGTGACCTACACCATACGTCCAGCCAGAGATGACTCTGACCTTGAGGGCAGAAGAACCGCCCCCAGGCAGAACTGAGCCCCGATGCTGCTGCTGGACCTGAATGTGAATACACAGGACTTGACCCTGCCAGCAACATCACAGAGTAAGACCCTCGGAGCTCTGGAATCGGGACGGGAAACAGCAAGCAGATTCAGCCTGCAGAGCCTGAGAGGCAGGTAAGACTTGTGCAAGTCGCAGCAGAGCAGTGCGGGCAGAGGGGAACATGGGGGTCTTTGTGGCTTGAGCCAGTGTGAATGGCCGAGTGGGGAAGGAAGGACCTGCTCCAGAAGAACGGCTGGACAGACACTGGCTTCACTCGTAGTGTTGATATTTTATCCACCATAGATTGGTTTGCATTCATCTTTAGCTGAAGAGTGCCTCAAATTATTGACATTGGTTCCTGAATGTCCCGGTTCTCTTTGAATTTTGTGCATAGTTTGTTTCTCCCTAGTCTTCTGGATGATTCAGACACGGGCAGGGGCAAAAGCCCATGACATGGGATGGCCTCTGTCCCTGCAGGGTGCAGGATGCAGCCACCTCCCCCCAGCTGCATGTCCTGTGTTTTCAAACAAGTGTCCTAAGAGAAAGGGGCCAGCTCTGGCCCCGTCTCCCTTAAAGACATGCACTCAGATTTGTCCATAAATGCCTACCAGGACCAGGCCAGGGCTCTGACACGTTGGGATCATAAGGTCATAAGGTCATTTGGTTACAGTTTTAAAGGAGGCGCTCCCTCTGTGACAGGGGTAACTGGTCTAGTTTGGCTAAACCAGACTGTGTTTATGGATGGTCTTATTAAGCAGATGTTTTGGCTGTGCCTGATAAACCCATGCAAGTGATGCTGCCCTGGAAGTGCTCGTGGACGTGAGCAGGTGGACGTGTGTGGACGTGAGCAGGTGGACGTGTGTGCACGTGAGCAGGTGGACGTGTGTGGACGTGAGCAGGTGGACGTGTGTGGACGTGTGTGAACATGTCCCACATATGCATCCCCACAGGATGGATGTCCTAGCAATGCAACTGCTGTGTCAGAGAGCTTCTGAAAAGTCCAATCATTTCAGTGACTGACTGTCCAATATTGCATCATTATCGGTTATTTTTCTATATTACCCATCTGACAGGCAAAAAATACAAGGTGCTCACTGTATTATAGTTTGTTTGATCGTTGGTGAAATCTATTATGTTTTTGCACTTTAAATTGATTTGAGTTTATTCAGCTTGAATCCTATGGTGTATCATGGGATCTCTTCCTAGAGGTGGGATGTCAAACCCTTATTTACTAAATACATTGTATTTTTCTATCAGCTTTTTTTAATGCCTTCTATTTATGGGATCTTTCATCATAAAGCAGTTAAATGTATGTGCTGTGTTAGTTTGGAGCCTCTTCTGGGTCTCCCACGTGGATGCGGGGTCCCAATACTGGGCCATCCTCTACTGCTTTCCCACAAGCAGGAAGCTGAATGGGAAGCAGGACCGCTGTCTACCCTAGTCCCCCACATGGGTGTCAGGGACTCAAGTGCATGGGCCCTCATCCACTGCCTCCTAGGTGTAATAAATACAGGAAGCTGGATTGAAAGTGGAGCATCCAGGAGGCTCACTGGAGGCCAGTGTCACGAGTGGTGGCTTAATCTGTTGCACCGTAACGCTGTCCTCTGAACTCTTCGTGATTACTCTGGTCTGCTTCATATGTAGAAACCATTTTTCATTTCATTCTGGTTGTTGCACTATTTTAGTGGGTTGTTGGTGTTGGGGTTTTTTGTTGTTACTTGCTTGTTTACTTAATCTCAAAGTTTGTGTTCATAAAAATATTACCTATTTGTTTTCCAAATGGAAAGCCAATCATCACACATTTGTTTGGCCACGCATGTAACTTGTATTAATTACTAAATGTTTGGTTTATCATGCTCCCTCTGTGGTTTTCTTGTTTGTGGAAGTGGAGCATCCTGCACCATGCTTCTCTGTTTCAGTCATTTTAGCGTTACCGGATTGTTGTTATCTGGCAAGGAAAGGACCCATCGTTTAAGCCAAGTTTTTCAAAATATTGGTTTGTTTTTTATGGCTGAATTTTAGAATCAATTCTTTAATTTTCAAAAATCATGCTTTTGGTGTTGTGTTTGGCAGTCTGTGGATATAAAATGAAACTGGAAAGAGCTGAGACTTGACAATTTCCAGCAGCTTCGCCTAGGAACATGATATACCCCTCACTGATGGATTCTTACATCTGCTTGTCAAGTAGCTTCCTGTTTTACTCACACAAATCGTGCAGGTTTTGTTATTTATTTCTCAGGTCTCTGTGATACAATTTTGTTGCAGGTGGAAATTTTCCACCAGTTTCACATCCTAAAATGTTGTCTGGGTAATTCTTGTGTTCAGACACTCTAACTCATATCATAATTCTAACAGTTCTTCAACTCCTTCTGTTCTTGGCATTTCTTCTCAGTGTCACGTGTAAACAATCATATTCTCTCTTTTTCCTAAGACTTTTTAAAAGATTTATTTTTATTATTTTTTTATTGGAAAGGCGGATATACAGAGAGGAGAGACAGAGAGGAAGATCTTCCGTCCGATGATTCACTCCCCAAGTGAGTGCAACGGCCGATGCTATGCCGATCCGAAGCCAGGAGCCCCTTCCAGGTCTCCCACGCGGGTGCAGGGTCCCAAAGCTTTGGACCGTCCTCGACTGCTTTCCCAGGCCATAGGCAGGGAGCTGGAAGGGAAGCAGGGCCACTGGGATAGAACCGGCGCCCACATGGGATCCCGGGCATGCAAGGCGAGGACCTTAACCACTTGCGCCACCGCGCCGGGCCCCTTTTTCCTAAGACTTAAACTATCCCCCCCTCCTGTCTCAGCTCATTGATTAGAATCTGCAAAATACTTCAGAGAATCTTCAGGAATATGAAGTACAGGAAAAGTTTATTTTTGGTGTAAAAACAATTAATCCATGCATTAAAAGGATGTAAAAATTTCATGAACAAATGCTTATCACAAAAAAACCTATGCATACATTTCAATTTTTACACGAAAATAAATATAGTTCTATTCCATTTTTGAAGTGTGAACTTTTGAAGTGTACTCATACATTGAGGAACAAAAGTGGAAGTAAGCAACTCTGCCATGTTTTTCCTTTATATGTGGAAGTTATTTGGAAAGACTTATCGAGTTGAGCAAGTTTCCTTCAACCATTAACTTAATAAAAGGCTGACTGCTTGCTTTCTTTAAATCAGAAGCAAGTTTGGGGCTCATATTACTATTCTATAAACTTCTGGTTCAAAAACCTTATCTGCCAGTCTTAAATACAACCATGATCAAATGGTCCCACTGCTGAATTAAGTAACTGTTAACCTAACGCAGGGGGTCATCTTCCAATGTAAGTAAGTTATTATGAGAAATAAAATCAGATTGGGCAAAGCCTGAGGATTCTTGCCAACATAAATTCTGGGTGTTCGTTGTTGTGGTTGTTGTTGTGTTCTTTCTCTTCTGAGTATCTGAAGGGTGTTTGGTGTTGATTCAGGATATCTAGGAAACAGTTCATCAATGAGGGGAATGATATTAGTCTTCTGATTTGGAGAGAAGTAGGTGAAATGAGGATACAGCAGGTTGAGGTTCCTGAAAATATACAAGCAGAGACCAGATCAGGAGGAAAAATGCTTGTGAGCCTGGATTCAAGTTTAGAGGAGAAGAGCGGGTGGTCTCAGACACCAAGAAGTCACCACAAAGGGAGACCTGCAGAAATAACGAGGGACGGGAGGGCGAGGGGTGGGAACTGCAGGTCTAATGGGGATAAGGACTTTGTTGGCCTTGACCTGAGAAATTTCATGGAGAGCTAGAGGTAGGAGCCAAGGAGGCTTTCCTGTGTGAAACAGTCTCCGGTACAGACAAGTTGGCAGCATTGTTAAATGGATGAATGAAAGATCCACAGATAGACAGACAGACAGATGGACAAGTAGATATATTGATGCATGGAAGGATGATTGACAGATGGCAAGATAAATCAATAGACTGATGGATGAAAAAAAACAGGTGCACAGATGGGCAGGAGCATGGATCCGTAGATTGATGGATGGGTCAAACAATCAAGCAACAGCTGAAGAGATCGAACTGAGAGTGCAGAAAAGGCATCATGAATGAGGTGGGGCTGATTGGCAGCTCCATGAGTGCAAATGAAAGCAAAACGGTCTTCGTGTGGGAGTGTCTTGAGTCAGAATTGATCCAGAGAGGCTAGCCTGGCAGAACCCTGGGTCATTGGTCAATGAGGAAGACCCTAAACCAGGCAGAAGTCATGCGGGTCTGAACCGGCTCAGGTCTCTCCGCCATATCTCAAGAGAGGAGTCATTCTGTTGTGGGTATGTCAGTGAATTAATGACTTTGAGGAATGGTGATTGGAATGACAGACATTGCTATCCGACTGTCTCCTGTCCCTGTACTTCGATATCAAAAGCTCTGTATGATAAAAGTGTATCATAGCAGCTGGTATAGGTTAAGCAGCTGCAAGGGGCTCTGGTGCCAACTGGAAGCCTGCTGTTTCATTTCCCATCAGCTGGGTCCCTGAGCCGAACACAGCACACGGTGATACACCTGCAAATATTCATTTGTGATCTCAATAGATACAGACTTTAAAATATCTTCAAAATATTATTAAATATCAATAAACATATTAATAATTCTTTAATATGCAAATGTGTTATGGGACAGGTTCTTGCCAAGGGGTGCCTACAGTCCATGCCAGAGGGCCTGGGTTTGAATCCCTGGTTCGAAGCCTAATGCCAGCCTCCTGGGAAACAGCAAGTCTCTGAGGGCTCTAGCAGCTAGACCCTTGTCAACCGCATGGGAGACCCATGTGTTCCAGGCTTCCTGCTTGATCCCAGCCCCAGCTGTTGCAACATCTGGAAGGTGAAACAGTAGACACAAGATTTGTCTGCACCTTTCTATCAAATTTTCATTACTATCTGAATAAAATGAAAATAAGTAATTTCAAAAAACAACGTTGAGGTGGGTACTGGGAGGCAGCAAGCGATGGCCTCAGTGGAAGGTCCCTCCCACCTGCATTTAGGGAGCACAAAATTACATGAAATCCTCTTCTTTTTCTCTCTCCCCTTTCTCTCTTCCTCCCCACCCCTTCTTTTTCTCTCAAGTAAAAAAAAAAAAAAAAAACTCTAGATACACCAAAAAGCTGCTGGAATCTCAACAAACACCTTCAAGTCACATGGGTGTAAGTGTATCAAGTTACATGTTTTGGAGCTGTTGTGATTTTACAATCATCCTCTGTTTGGCGAGGGCCGATGAGGTGTGACACCACTGCCTGTGTCTTTAGCTCGTTTCCAACCTGTGAAGATCCCGGCTCTCCAATCTCATCTTTTCTCTCATTCTTCTCCTTCCTCCTACAGACCAGGGTCTGTGGGGCAAAGATCTGGTCCTGAGGCCACCTTCGTTCCCGCAGATTCTGCTTTTCCTGCAAGGGGTCTTAGATGGAGAGGAGGAAGAGGATTCAGTGGAGTTTGGGTGACCCAGTACCCAAGACACTTCGCTACACCAGGAGTCGCCCACACCTAGACACCATCGCTTAGAGACTGTGGCCACAGCTGCTGGCCAATTGCTCTGCCCTGCATAGGATAGGGCGCTGTTGTCACTGACTCAGATGTTCCACAGTCTCCCTTGTGGAATGAGGCGGCAGATCAGCCACATCAGACAACTGATAGAAGGGATGACAGAGGATGCTCTCAAGGACACCCAGAACAGGCTAATGATTTCCAAGGGGACCAGCATACCTCCTGCCCAGGCCCATCCCACGTAGGGAACCCCCAGGGATAGTGAGACTGGCACCTTTGGAATCTGGCATGGAGCAACCTGAACTCCATGACATCCGGTGCATCCTGATGACATGGACCCTCTATCCTCTCCCAAAGACCAAGGGATCAAGGCCGTATCAACTCTCAGAGAACACACCACGTAACTACCAGGTGACTTCACTACTAGGTGACACAGATGTCATATAGTGAGTTTATTCCCATCTTGGATGACAGGCACAAGCATAATCAAATGCAGGACAACAAGTCCCACCTAGAGTTAGGGGCATGTGGGGACATCTGTCATGTTGATGAGCTGGGGAGACAGCTGCCCTCAGTAGATACCACCTGGGGCACTGACCCAACCTTGCTTTGTCACAGCTGCAGCTGGGGGTGAGGGGTGGGTACGGGCACATCAGGGAGGGGTTTTTGTATGAGCCTGTATCACCGTGTGCTGTGTTCGGCTCAGGGACCCAGCTGACCGTCTCTGGTGAGTCTCCTTTTCCCCTTCCCCGCCCTCTCCATGGTGTGTGGAAATATTCTACCTTTTTTCCTTCATTTTCTGGGTCTTCTTCCCTGGGTGATCAGGGTTCCTGCCTGAGCCAGGCTCTGGGCAATGACCTCACCCCTTCTTGTTCAAGCCTTACCTGCCTCAGGCAATCATCAACTGCCCTTACTCTGCCGGGGGCAGAAGCTCTGACTGGATGACCTACCGGCTAAGCTCCTGGACCCCTTTCTTTGGCTCTGTCCCTCCCTTGCTGGACCTGTGTTATAACAATCTTCTCTGGGGGAACACTTGGGCCGTGTATGTTAGGGAACAGCACTCTAGAGAACTCAAGACAGTGGGAACCGGAGTTAGAAAGGGCCAGAATGTTGAGGATACAGGGTAGGCAGCCACAGGGCAGAGGTCCAGGACAGGTGCCTGAGCTGTGGGGTCTGGGATGCAGGACCAGGACCAAGGAAGGAGGGAGAGGGTACTGGAAGCCACAGAGGGAATGTCAGGGTCACAGCTGAGCAAACCTGGGACTCAGGGCAGCCAGCACTGGGGAGAAGAATGCTCTCAGACACCCGGCTTAACAAAGGTAAGAGTCACAAAGGTAAGAGTGGCTGGAGGGTCTGCAGGAAACATGCTCAGCACATGTCAACTCCAGAATAAACGGGACAGAGTGAGCAACAGAACAACTCTGAGCAGACACGGAGTGACCAAAAATACTCACCAGGCAAGAGAAGCACTAGACCAGGCAGACAGAGCTGATCCTCCAGGGCCCTAGTGCAGCACACAGGCTCAGACACTAGGACCAGTAATCCCCAATAAAACACAACGGGCAGAGCAGCCATGGCCCCAGCCCGGGATGAGCACACAGGAGACACATGGCTCAGGGGACAGAAAACTCCAGACAGACCTGCCACTGCCAGAGAACACAGGAAAAGGAGAAGGTGACATGTTGTCTGGGGACTCATGGCATCTGGGTCACTGGACTCAAACCTGGCTCCAGGACAGGGCTTCTCATAACCATGAGAGACATTTGAGAGAAAAGCCCAACACGCCCTTCTCTGCATGGAAGCACTCCACACCTCACACCTGCTGCCCATCTTCCACCCCCCACAGGTCAGCCTACAGTGACCCCCTCGCTCAATCTGTTCCCACCCTCCTCTGAGGAGCTCAAGGAAAGCAAGGCCACCGTGGTGTGTCTCATCAACGACTTCTACCCGGGCGCAGCGGCAGTCACCTGGAAGGCAGACGGCAACACCATCACCCAGGGTGTGGAAACCAGCAAGCCCGCCAAACAGAGCAACAACAAGTATGCGGCCAGCAGCTTCCTCAGCTTGACGGCCAATCAGTGGAAGTCCTACGGCAGCGTCACCTGCCAGGTCACGCACGAGGGCAAAGCCGTGGAGAAGAGCTTGGCCCCTGCACAATGTTCATAGGCCCCCACCACCCTCACCCACCACTGGGGACTGAAAAGCTGCAGGACCCGAGAAGGGTCTCACCTGGTCCCCCACTTACTCCGGTCACCCCACCCTTCCCCTTGAACTCAATCAACTCTCAATAAAAATCCTCACTTTTCAATCAGAAACCTTTCTCCATCTCATTTTGTTCACTGACATTGCGTGGGGTTCTGAGTGTGGGTAGTGGGATTCTGACATCCAGTGGGCCTCTGGGTCTCTCAATCATGCCCAAACATCACCCAGGGCCTTTCACCAGCTCCCCACTAGACCACTTGCATTTGGTTCATTCGGAGCAAGCAGTGTCACTCCCTCCTTGACGGGCCCCTCCTTGCTCAGAGCTCATCATGGCAGAGTCACATTTCCAAGACACAGTCAGGTTCTAGTCACCTCCCGAGCTAACTGGTCCCTGCTCAGGGACATGGGAATTTCTGCGGGATTCATTGCCGATCATCACTCAAGCCCGTCAAACCCAAGCTATGCCTTCTGCCTGTTGTGACTGAGGAGGAGCTTGCCCTCACAGAGAGCATCCCCAGGGCTGGAGTCCTGCAGGGCAATGCCTGGGGCTCACAGCGCAGATTCAAGGGTCATGAATGGGATCCCTGGAGTGAGTGGGACAGGACTCTGCAGCTGCTGACCCTTATTTCTCAGCCATAGTCCTACAGGAACAGAGGGTGACCTACCTTGTCCCAAGACAGATGTCACTCCTGGCAGGACTGACCAAGTGAGGACTCCAGGCTCTGCTGTCTCTAGCAAGTGGTGGGAAGGATGGAAAATGGAATACACCAGTACATTCTAGAACTTGCATAGTGGGAGCTGGTTGAATAAAGACAGTGACGAGTCCCTCGGCAAGGAAACAGTGAACATACTGTTCTCCAGTAAGTCTGCAGTGCTCTTTAGTCCCAGGAGCCCATGGCCGCTCAGCAGCCCAGGGATGCTTGTACCACTGCTGCTCGGGTACAGCTGAGGCACACAGGAGGGCTGGTGTGTGTTCAGGGAATCGTTGTATGGTACAGTCAATGCTGACGCAACTATGAGATTGGGGTCTCAACCATGCTAAATCTGACCAGTGAGATCAGACTCCAGGAGTAAGTTATAGAAGAACGTTGAAGCGGGCCCGGCGCGGTGGCGCAAGTGGTTAAGTCCTCGCCTTGCACGCCCGGGATCCCATATGGGCGCCGGTTCTAATCCCGGCAGCCCCGCTTCCCTTCCAGCTCCCTGCTTGTGGCCTGGGAAAGCAGTCGAGGACGGCCCAAAGCTTTGGGAACCTGCACCCGCGTGGGAGACCCGGAAGAGGCTCCTGGCTTCGGATCGGCATAGTATCGGCCCGTTGCGCTCACTTGGGGAGTGAATCATCGGACGGAAGATCTTCCTCTCTGTCTCTCCTCTCTGTATATCCGCCTTTCCAATGAAAAAATAATAAAAATAAATCTTTAAAAAAAAAAAGAAGAACGTTGAAGCATGGAAGGTGAGGAGGTTCTGCCTATCGAAGCAGAGAAGTGGTGACGAGCATTGAATGAATTTCTGTTGTCTGTCCTACAAAGCTGAGGTCAAATTCAGGCCTACAGTTGGGGCCAGGTCAGACAGGGCTACGGAAGCATGTGCCCTGGAGTCACAAAGAAGGTCACATTTCCAGGACACGTAGCTCCCACCAACATCTGTGTCCATTAGGACCTTTTTTCTCCATTGATCCCCTGGTCCCCACAACCCAGGTGCATCGCCACCCAAGGCAGAGACTAAGGTGCTGTGCCTCGGGCTCACCAGGGCCAAGGCAGCCGCCCTCAGCAGAGCTCCTTGGGGGCCACACAGCCCAGGGCACAGCACAGACACCCAAGCTCTGGAGCCTCAATGCAGCATGCAGAGGGGTCTACATGGATCTGGACCAGAACCTCCTCTCCCAAACTCCAGCCTCAGAGTAACAGGGGCGTACAGGGGTCCCAGTGGCACTCAGCAGCCGTCTGACCCCATCACAAAGTAGAAAACTGAGCTGTCGAGACCATACACAATGTCCTGCTGACTACAAGGGCAGGATCCAGCCATCCCAGGGGCTGCCTCAGAACTACCCTCCCTGTCATTACTTTACATTTCTTTTTAAAATATCTATTTATTTTTATCGGAAAGGCTGATTTACAGAGAGAAGAGACAGAAAGATCTTCCATCAGCCTATTCACTCCCCATGTGGCCACAACAGCTGGAGCTGAGTCAAGCCGAAGTCAGGAGCTTCTTTCGGGTCTCCCACGTGGGTGCAGGGTCCCAAGGCTTTGGGCCGTCCTCAGCTGCTTTCCTAGGCCACAAGCAGGGAGCTGCATGGGAAGTGAAACAGCCAGGACATGATATGGCACATACATGGGATCCTGGCATGTGTAAGGCAACAAATTTAGACACTGCTACTGCACCAGGCCCACAATTCTTTTTTTTTTTTCTAAATTATTTATTCTATGTGCAAGTCACAGCCACATCTATCCTGTTACTTAGCTGGGGAAGGCAGCTGGGCTGATGCCCTCAATGCATTCTACACACCACCCGGGGCTGTGGCCCCGTCTTGCTCTGTCACAGTGCAGCTGCAGAGTGATAACTGGGTACGGCAGACCAGGGAGGGGTTTTTGTTTGAGTCTGTAGCACAGTGTTGGGTTTTCGGCTCAGGGACCCAGCTGACCGTCTCAGGTAAGTCTCCTCTTCCCCTCTCCTTTCTGCCTTGTCCACGGCCAGCGGGAATTTTCTGTGGCTTTTGTTTGATTCCTGGGTCTGGTCTCACTGCCGGTCATGGTGCTTCCCTGAGCCGGGGTCCTGGGGATACTACAATCTCCCCTTCCTCTTCAGCCCCAGTGGCTCCAGTCGGTCCCCAACAGTCCTCCTAGCTGACGGCAGGGACTTGGACTGGATGACCTACTGCAGACACCAGCTTCTCCACCTGCCCGTCTCTTCATCAGCGGCTACTGGTGCCTTCATTTTTCTTCTGCTCTCTCCTCCCACGGCTGTTGGCATTTGCTGCAAATGGTTTTGATCACTGTGGCTTCATGCGGGTCCCATGTTATGGGGAAAGGGACGGGAGAACTGGACAGTGGGAGGCACCAGAATCCTCAGGTTTGGAGTTGGCCAGCCACAAGGCAGGGGCTCAAGGCAGCAGCCAGCATGGATGACTTAGGAGCAAAGAAGGAGGCAGAGGCGTTTCCCAGGGACTGTGAGCTGCCAGGAACACAGCTGAGCTGGCTTTGATCACAGAGCAGCCTGCAGAAGGAGGGAGGGCTCCAGGCACTGAGCCTCCAGGTGAGGTGTCATGCAGGAGAGGGAGAACTCTGGGCTCTGCAGGATTCAGGCTGAGGGCAGGTCACCTCCAGAATGGACAGAAGGACTTAGTGAGCAGCAGGAAACCAAGACGCCTAATACACCAGGTGAGTAAGAGAAGCACTAGCCCAGGCAGACAGAGCTGATCCTCCCGGGCCCTAGTGCAGCACACAGGCTCAGACACAGGCTGGAAAGCAACAGATGCTACACACACGAGGCTCAGGAGTCAGCAAAAAACACAACAGACAGAGCAGCCATGGCCTCAGCCCGGGATGAGCACACAGGAGACACATGGCTCAGGGGACAGAAAACTCCAGACAGACCTGCCACTGCCAGAGAACACAGGAAAAGGGGAAGGTGACATGTTGTCTGGGGGCTCATGGCATCTGGGTCACTGGACTCAAACCTGGCTCCAGGACAGGGCTTCTCATAACCATGAGAGACATTTGAGAGAAAAGCCCAACACGCCCTTCTCTGCATGGAAGCACTCCACACCTCACACCTGCTGCCCATCTTCCACCCCCCGCAGGTCAGCCTACAGTGACCCCCTCGCTCAATCTGTTCCCACCCTCCTCTGAGGAGCTCAAGGAAAGCAAGGCCACCGTGGTGTGTCTCATCAACGACTTCTACCCGGGCGCAGCGACAGTCACCTGGAAGGCAGACGGCCACACCATCACCCAGGGTGTGGAAACCAGCAAGCCCGCCAAACAGAGCAACAACAAGTATGCGGCCAGCAGCTTCCTCAGCTTGACGGCCAATCAGTGGAAGTCCTACGGCAGCGTCACCTGCCAGGTCACGCACGAGGGCAAAGCCGTGGAGAAGAGCTTGGCCCCTGCACAATGTTCATAGGCCCCCACCACCCTCACCCACCACTGGGGACTGAAAAGCTGCAGGACCCGAGAAGGGTCTCACCTGGTCCCCCACTTACTCCGGTCACCCCACCCTTCCCCTTGAACTCAATCAACTCTCAATAAAAACCCTCACTTTTCAATCAGAAACCTTTCTCCATCTCATTTTGTTCACTGACATTGCGTGGGGTTCTGAGTGTGGGAAGTGGGATTTTGACATCCAGTGGGCAGTAGCTGCCCCAGAGCATGAACAGACATCACCCAGGGAGTCCTTCCTCACCCAGCTTTTCATCAGGGCTCCCTGATGAAGCCCTAAATAACTGCATCAACAAGGGTTGGGCCAGGTCACAACCAGGAGCCCAGAACTCAGTCCAGGTGACGCACATAGAACAGGAACCCAACCACTTGAACCATCATCTGCTGATACCTGGTGCATTTGCAGATGCGGGATCAGAAGTAGAGAGGCCAGAAATCAAACCCTAACCAATCCCAGAATGGGACGTGAGTGTCTTGAAGCACCGCACCAACTGCTTGCCCTAGATAATGTGGTGATGACGGCCCTGGAACCCAGGCCTAGCTGAGCAGCTGCGGCAATCCCGAGCAGTCAGCTGAAGAGTCTCGATGTTGCATCTGTTAGTGCAAATATTCCACTCTGTCTCCAGTAGCAGAGATTGGAAGCCAACTGCAACATAATTTTTTAAAAGGAAACTAACAATAATTTTTCAGAATCAAAAAATAAGTGCATCTTCTCATCCAACAAGGAGGCATTTTTGTCAGTTCTGCTCTGGAGAAGAAGTCACAGTGTGGTTGGTAAGTTGCAAGAAGTGTTGAAATCATGACATGTGCTTTTTAGTCTGCTTGAGGCTGCAGGCATCTCCCAAGTCAATTTGTCTTTTTTTTTTTTTTTTGCAAAGCAGGAGCAACGGGAGCTTTGCAGCTTGTCCCAGGGCCTTCCCATGTTTGAAGTACAACCCATGGGCTCTCCACCCCACCGCAAGGATGGGAAGGCTCCTCGAGGGTCCCTTTGCTTGCATTTCTCCTGCAGGATGTCACCTCCTGGGGATTCTCAACACACAGAGTCACCTGTCCCATTTGTGAGCAAGGCAGAGACAGGCAGCCAGGCATCCTCAGGACACTGCAGATACAGCAAGGGGCAGTGGCCCAGGCTTCCCCCTCTCCAGTTGCAGCTGCAGGGTAGGGATGGGTAGGTATCTTCCAGGGAGGGATTTTTGTATGAGTATGTGTCACAGTGCTTGGTGCTTGGCGGAGGGACCAGGTTAAGCATTGCAGGTGAGTCTTCTCTTCCATCCCTGCCCTCCCCCAAGGTTTTAGGTAATTTCCTGCTGGTTTTTCTCCTTTTCTGTGGCTTTCTCTGTATGTTGTCAAGGTGTCTGGACTTACAACCCTGCCCTTTCCCCTTTCTGTTGGGTGCTTGCTTCAACTGGACACTAACAGAGGCAGGGGACTGGACAGGACGACCTATAGAGACTCACTGTCTGTCTCAGACACGTGGGATCCCTAAAACTTGCTCTGCTTTATCCTCCCACATCTGGGCTCCCATCAGATAGGCTCAGTCTGTATGGTCCCTGCAAGAGCCCATCTCATGAGGAACAAGGCAAAAGAGACCCAGGAAGGGAGGGTGACCACCAGGAGATAAGACATGAACATGGAAATCTCAATGCTGGGGCTGGAGAACCACAAATCAGAAGCTCAGAGCAATGTGCCCTGGTGTGGGACACTCAGAATCCTGAGCAGGAACAAAGTAGGAAATCAAAGACCCAGGTTTCCTGGCTCTGCCACGCCTGTGCCCTGAGCTAACTGGGGACTTAGAGGACCTTGCTGGAGGGAGGAAAAGGGTGAAGTCTGTGATGCCAGGAGGCTGTGGGAAGTCACAGGATAGAGGATGTGGCAGGCAGGTGCAGGTATCTCTGCAGACCACAACTTCTCTCCCACAAAGGTCATGGACAGACCCTCTGGTGATGTGACACTAGGCAGAGGATACCAAGAAAGACTGTAAGATAAGAAAAAGCCACGGTCAGACAGACAGACTACACTCCTCCAAAGGCCCTACCATCACAAGAGAGGCTCTAGACTCAGTTTGGGTGCAAATGGAACCTGGCGGGAAGGGAGGCCTCCTCATACTCAGAGTAGGGGGTGAACCAACAGCACAGCAGTGCTTGAGACGTAGGCTGAGGGACCCCGAATATGTCAGGAGGAGGCAAAACTAGAGTGTGGCTCAGCTGTCTGTGTGGAACACCAAGACCCAGAGGAGCAGGGATGGGAAGGGTGCAGGCTCAGCAGTGAGCAGGACGCTTGGCAGCTGTGTGAGGCACAGCAAGCCTCCTTGTCATCTCTTCATAGACATTCAAACTCAGAGAAGCCCTGCCCAGGCCGTACCTCACACAGAGAGGCCAAGGGCACCCAGGAAGACACTAAGCCCTTGACCTACTGCCACATCTGCCACCTCACCAGTCAGCTCCCAGTTGCCTCCTCGGTCACTGTGTTCCTGCCCTCGTCTAAGGAGGTCAAAGCTGACAGGGCCACCATGATGTGTCTCATCAACGACTTCTGACCGGGGCAGGTGACAGTGGCCTGGATGGCACCACCATCACCCAGGGTGTGGATACCACCAGGCCTTCCAAACAGAGCAACTGCAAGTACACAGCCAGCAGCTTCCTAACTCTGTGAGATGCTCAGTGGAAATCCTACAGCAGTGTCACCCTCTAGGTCAGGCATGAGGATCAAGTCTGAGGGAAGAGCGCAGCCCCCACACAAAATACTTAGAGCCCCCACCCCGGTCCAGCCCCGGGGACCAGGAGCTGCAGGATCTGAGCAGGGTCTCACCTTGTACCTTCCCTACTCCTGAAATCCTGCCATTCCCTCTGCACCCAATAAACTCTCAATAAATATCCTCACATCAATCAGAAAAATGGTCTTGGTTCTCATTTATTCATGTGCTTTCCATTCTGAATTTCACCATGTAGACAAACATGGTGAAACATGACCCAAACATGTCTTCTGGTTTTTCCCCCCTCTAAATCACTCCATCTCAATTTCCTTGCCTACCTACAAGTGCAGTGACCAGGTCCATGGAAGCACCCAGAAGTTTGTTCTAAAACAAAAAAATAGAACCGACAACCATGCTGGCACACTGGTATTCTTAATAATAATAATAAAAAAAAAAACTTGGCATTTACCAAGCCCAGAATGCCCACCAGCTATTGGCTGTTTTTCTCCCAGCAGTATAACACTTGCGTACTACAAGGCAACCTAGGGCAACATGGCTCCTATGCTAGGAATGAGACTGTGCAGGCAGGGATGTCTCAGGGCTGGCCCAGATGCCATCCTGGGCCACTTAGGACATGTCACAGTGCTGGTGACCCTCATGATCCATGAGAAGGGCTTGGCCTGGTCCCAACCCTGTCTCATCATATGCCCTGGGCTGAGGCAGGTATCTGAATCAGATGGGGGAGGGACTGTGGCTTCCTCGACCAGAAAACTAGAGCCCAGAATAGCCATGGGTGCACAGGGTGCTAGGGCCCCGGGGGAGGGGCAAGTGGCTGTCTGAGGCCCTGGAACCTCCTAGACAGTAAGGTGGCTGCTAGGGCCCTGGGGGAGGGACAAGTGGCTGCTTCAGGCCCTGGAATTTCCCAGACAACATGATGGCTGCTAGGGCCCTGGGGGAGGAGAGGAGCTGGAACATCTTACTGAGCTGAGCTTGTAACTCTACCATCTGGCCTAGCCTCCGTAGGAGTGCCTGGGCAGGGGACCTCCTCATCCTTCACTCCACAGCATTCACTAAGCCGCAATAGCAGTGGGGAGGGAAGCTCTAGCCCTAGTCTGTACTTCCCGATGTCAAGGTCCAAAACTAAGTTGTTTATCCAGCTAGGAAACACATGCTTTGGGGTACAAATGGCATTGTCATAGTCTACTACAGTGCCCACAGGCTTAGTGACATGGCTAGATGACAGTCACATCACTCAGGGTGGACTCTCCTTCACCCCTCGCTCCTGACACACCAACTCCTTCTCCAGGGTGTGTCCCCCTGAGCCCAGTCCCATGTCCCCTTGCCCCATCTCCAGAGCACAGAATCCTCAGTGTCTCACCTGAATCCTTGGCTCTCCCCACAATATACCAGAGGCCCTGAAGGAGCCACATGCCGTGGCTCCTGAAAGAGATAAGTGCGTGCAAGGG